>NC_056750.1:722207082-722877082 GCF_019279795.1 Protopterus annectens
AGATATATATATATATATATATATATATATATATATATATAGGTGTGTGTGTATGTGTATATATATATATATATATATATATCTGTGTGTGTATGTATATATATATATATATATATATATATATATATATATATATATATATGTATATATATATATATATATATATATATATATATGTATATATATATATATATATATATATATATATATATATATGTATATATATACAGGATATAAAAGAAACAGATTAGAAGACTGAAAGGACTGAGGAGATTATTGGGCCATGGAGTTAAGCATATACATTACTATAGCAATAACCCACGCCTGGGTGTGGGTAATGCTGGATTTACCCACGGTTGGTGTGGTTTGGTCATGAGGGCGAAGCCTGAGTGGCCAAAGGCAACCTTGGGTAAATCCAGCATTACCCACACCCAGAAGTGGGTTATTGCTATTATACAATGATATTATTTAAGAAAAAAATTAATTACTTTTCTTAAATAATGGCATTGTATAATGCCTCCTTGCTGCCCTTCCGCAGCTGTCTGGTATTCTGCAGCAATTCTGATGTACATCAGAGCTGTGGGCAAAAGCAATGGAGAAAGTAGGATCTCCGTTGCTTTTTACAAACTGTCTTGCTATGTTAATGGAGTTTAACATAGTGAGACAGCTTTATAAAAAGCAATGGAGTATCTCCATTGCTTTTTTTAAAGCTGTCTCGCTATGTTAAAACCATTTAACATAGCGAGACATTTTGAGAAAAGCAACAGAGAAAGCAAGATCTACGTTGCCTTTTACAAAGTGTATCGCTCTGTTAAAGGAGTTTAACATAGCGAGACAGCTTTAAAAAAGCAATGGAGAATCTCTTTTGCTTTTTCTAAAGCTTTCTCGCTATGTTAAACCCATTTAACATAGCGAAACACCTTTAAAAAAAGCAATGGAGATAGGAACTCGTTTAACATAGCGAGACAGTGTGTAAAAAGCAATGGAGATCTTGCGTTCTCTGTTGCTTTAAAAAAAGAGTTATAATAATGGAAAACGTCCGGGTGACCAGACCTTTTTCCATTAGCATAATTCTGATTTACAACGTTCAAGCTGGCCAATCAGCATGCACGTTTTAGAATATTAATGGGGGGGTTGTTGTATAATCACATTTAATAGTGCCACCAGTCTGAGAGCAAAAGAGTGCGTAATTAAATAGATGCATAAAGATAGTTAAAGAATCAATGCTATGCTGCTGTGTGGGTGCAGAAACACTGCAATAGGATCTGCAGCCAACATGACAAGTGCCATAGTGAAGGTATGCTAGCATTGCCAAGTCAGCACGTACAGCACTGCAAATACTTTGAAATATTTACGTACAATAAAGACAAATATTAAAACATTGATTCATGTCCCAATGGATTGGAAATGAAAAACATGAGAAAAAAATCATGTTTTTTGCATGGTGGCAAGCCCCCCTGTACCTCCATATGGAGGCCACATCTACCAATGTCTGCCATGCTGCTAATTGGCAGCACTTGGTCTGTGTCAATTCATCGAATGGCTATTCACACTACAGTGGGGAAAAAGGCAAATTCCAGATGGCTGCCAAGTGCTGCTTTGCCCTAGTTAAAATATGACATTTGATGAAGAGCGGCTTTGCTAAATAGGCGTTTGATGAATAGCTATTCGCTGAATAGCCACTCAATTAACTAATATAGACCCCGTAGCACTTGCAGTCCTTCAGTACAGAAGTTTCACTTATAACATGCGTGGCCACCATGCACATTTTTTTCTTCCTATCAAAATTATCCACTTTCTCCCACAAAATAAAACCCAAGTCTGTACATTCACTTGTACTCCAACAGGCCTTAGTCACCAACAGTGCCATCAGTGCCCATCTGTTCATAGGTAAAACAAACTCTTTCTTTCCTCAGGTTTTGTGTAAATCATCACTTATGTGCCCACTCTTTTCCTCAGCCTATACCTGCTCTTCTATTTCCTTAGCTACTTTGGCACTTTTGGGACCTGACTGATACTTTAACTCTTCCAGTTGACTGATTCTAGTCACATTATTACTCAGACTATCTGCATGGAGGTATGACAAAATAGTCTATTCTTAAGCTTCCCTTAATTTAATTTACTATCCTCTATTCAGACATAAACTTATGTGTACATTTCACTGTGATAGTTTTTCATTTCAACCTGTGGCTCTTCAGCATTTATAAAGCAAAGTAATTATTTTCTTTCACAAGGATCTGTTACAAAACTGCTGCTTTATGTGTCAAGTACAGCTGGACATTACCTTTTCATTTGGAAGTTTACATAGCTCCCCTTTAGCCATAAATTGTAATGAAATAAATAAGTGCTTTGGCTCACAAAATTTTGTTTCTTAATGCTGCAGTGTAAGAAAATAAAAGACCTGCATTTTGACTGGTTGGAGCAAAAGGCATGACAATCCTGCGCAGTGTTTATATTCAACCAATATTTGTATCATACAGCAGATATTTCTATTTGAAGAATTCTGTGTAGTCTCTGTATTTCACTTTACTTCAACATCAGTGTGGAATTATAAGTATGTATGTTGATGAATAATAAATACCCAGAGTGGTCTCTATGACAGGGCTACCCATCCTAATGAAAGAGCATATTTATATATAAACCAAAATCTAAGTCTTGTGCACCATGCCACATCATAAATTACTGAAATATATATATCAGCCACAAGTAGCCACTAAAAAAAAAAAATAGTCATAGCACAAAATCAAATGCACAGAACCCTATGACTGACATAACTTTGACGTGTCAAGAAGTTGTACACAGAATGGAAGGAAACTGGAAGAAACATGTAGAAAGGAAACGCCAGAAAGCTTGAGGTGACATGAACAGCAAGTTAAAATGGAATATGAATCAAATGTAGGATACATATGCAGTGCGTCAAATATTTGAAGACAAAATATTCAGTTTTGTGGTTTGCAGAGATAAAGACATGAGTGTAAGACAAACAGCCCTTTTTCTTGCATCGCTGTATGTAGTATAGAAGCTGACTTGAGAAGAGGAAAGCACAGACAAGCCAGAGCTAGCTTACCTTACTTATGGGTGGGATAAAGGCAATTTGCTGAAAACATACCCAGTATAATGGCTGTGGTATAAATCATTGTCACTGATGCAACATTCTGTAGTTATGTGAGGTAGGCAGCATTATACATTGGAATGTAAAGGCAGAGAGCGCTGTCTTACCGTTACCACTGCATGTCCATCACCAGTGCTACTCAGCAATACAAGACATTAGACTGCACTTCCAATATGAAATATCACCTTAGTTTAGTAGCATCTGTGTCTCTGCAACCTCCACTTCGTATCAACCTCCTAGACCTACTGCAGATGACAACATGCTGTGCTAGTTAGAGGAAAGTGGGTGGCAGCAAATTCCAAGGGATTAATGAAAGCATGGAATATTTAGCAACTGGCATACAAAAATACAATAATGCAGTGTCACACTTCCTAAGGGTAGAAGCACTCCTAATCACGTCTGATAATCCTATTGAAAAAAGAAATGAGGGCAATATGCAAACAGGAATGCAATGCTGCATGACAAAATGTCTTTTCTGATGTCTATTTTTGTTTGTTAGGGGAATGAAGAGAAATAGAGTAATTGTCAAACAGTAGTCAGAAAAAGTAAACATATAATACATTGTTTCTGTGTGTACAAAATATATAACAAGTCATCACAGAAGACAGACTATGATGAGTACAAGAGACAAAGGGAAGGCAGCTTCATGGAAAATGAACAATGTCCACAAAAGGTCGAACAGAGACTTGGGTAGAACATTATAAATTTAGTATAGGTAATTGTTCATTAACAGGATTCTGCTGTTGGTACCAATAGGAAGATTTACCACCCAATTCAGTGCAAGCTGATGGGTGGGAAAAATGACACCGTCATCCAGAAATATATACCCCACCTAAACCCTCCCTGCATTATCTGAAACTAGGTAATAAGATCGACACAAGTGATGTTGGTGATGTTTGTGTACATTGGTTCGATAAGAAACTTAGTCCTCAGTATTCTCCACCTAGCCATCCATCACCCAACAGGAGGCATCTGGCATCCTGGTCAGCACTGACCATCTTCTATAAGCCTGTGTGCAATGAGACATTGGAACTGCATCTTCAAGGATTCCATATGGATGACAGCAGCTTTTTCTTCACAATTTGTTGTGCTTAGCAAAGGTTTAGAACCACCTTATTGACAGCTGTGCATGCTGTATCCTACACTCTATTCACCATGTCGACATAAGCAACACCTACACACAGTTTTATATAAGAATGCAATGAGATGTCCATCATGGAGGGAAGAATCTAAGGCTTGACATTAAATCATGATGTATTAATCTCAGTCCATTCTGTCATTATCTTTCAGAAATCTAGACACCAGTCTCACTGGACTAAAATATTTTCCAAAAGAATGACTATTTCTGTAAAATCACACACACTGCTTTCTGTACTGTATCACGGTATTGCTCTGCATATACTTCATTCTTTAACTAACTCTCAGATACCAGTAACTTAGATCTAAATGAGTTATTTTGTTCATAACAGACATTTCCTTGTTTTATAACTAGTGATCAGTAACACTGTAGTAATACATGCGCACTTGAAAGAGGATTATTATGATTAATACTTATTTTAATAATTTAATCCAATTTCATAAAAGTTGAAGCTAAAAATCATGTCAAGGACTAAATGACCACACCATGACCTTTATATGTAAGATTTCTTTATTGAATCATATAGATAATACCCCCCCCCCCAAAAAAAAAGAAAGCACAGAAAATGATGCCCAGTACAGATAGCTTCATAATATAATTCACACCATTTTCTTTAACTGAAACAGGATAGGAAGAGGTCAAAAGAAATATAGAAACACTGGATAGGAGAATTTGTGGTTACCAGCAGAAATTCCTTTTTATCCCTCTCTTTCTACATATCCCTTGTTGATGTTTCTCACTAGTATTTTAGCACTCTTTAGTTAGCTTATGTAACAAGGTATCTTTGCAAGAGTGTTCCAGGCAATCAGATACATTGGAAAACCTTTCCCTTTTACCAACTACTTTTCCGCTTAAATTTGTGTATATATGCCTCCAGATCTACATTCCCAGTTCACTAACTCATTTCAGGAGTCCTTAATAGTTTAAAGGAAGCTGTTATGGTTGTTACTGATTCTATTAAGAAATAAGGTTTCTGAAAATGAAATGTCGACAAAATTTTTGATTAGTCCTTTTATGCAGGGGATGCAGCAGCATCCACACCTCATCAAGTAGAGCTATCCCTACACAGATGGCAATCAGAATGTTCATCAGGATACTGCCCCACCACCCAAACAATTTCTGAAAAAAGTCTGTCAATGGATTTGGTCCCGGTTTGGTCATGGCTGACACCTACTGGATTACCTTAAGGTGGTTGTCTATCTCGTGTTTGTGGTCAGGAATATACGAACAGCTCTCCTGGATTAAAGCACACATTCCTCCTCTCGCTGCTAGGGTGAAGTCAAGAGCCATGCGATTTTGAAGTACCACTGTTCTCATGGCAGTCAGTTCATCGGTTACCAATTCTAGGATGGAAAAGGTTGCATTACTCATTATTTTGAGAAGCTTAGACAATTTTCTCAGTTCCCAGATTGATTTCATTGCTCCATATGCTGGTAGTACACCTGCCCTTGATATAACAGTATCACTCAGATCCATGTGCGACAGTCCGTTGTTATTCCCTGGGCCTAAGTTATGATGTTTTTTTCAGGGTGTGTTGATTTGTCCCACTGGATTGACAGGCTTCTTGATTTCTCAGACATTCCGAATCTTCCCATGAAGTAAATCTGTCGTGTGTCGCATGGCAGGAACCAGGTACCCCAAAAAACAACTGCTGGACCGACTTTTGGGTAGCCATTTATGTGCTTTTCTTCCGCATATAAAGTAGCAATCTTCCACTTTAGTAGTAACTTTACTATACCCTTGCTCTGCGTGAAACATTCTGTCAATTATGGACAGTTGTTTGTAGAGGTCAGCATTATGTTTTACTTCAGTTGTCCTATGCATCAGTTCAACAAATGAATCATAGCTCGTGTTGCAATAGGATCTGATGTTATCGGATTTAGTGTAGCATCTATAGGGAACAGTTACATTGCAATAGCTCCAACCCACCTTGACTGTATCATTCTTATAAAAACACACAGTTCCCTTCTGTCAAATAGACAAGTGCAATGCTACTTTATCTTTTGATGTGACATTTGATGTAATCATGATTTAAGTTTTCCCAGGTCTTGTTAGCCCCTAGGGGAACTGCAGTTAACAGTAGCCCCCCCATATGCTGTTGGTAGAGCTGTGCAAATCCAGCAATTCGAAACATTGAAGGTTTCAGCATACACATATTTGATTGCCTGTTAAGTATTAAAGTCCGGGTGCCACTCTGCACACTTATTTAGTTCTACTTGTGTGGCTGAGAAAAGAAATGGCCACAATAAAAAGATTATTGTCACCAGTACAGTCAACAGGATGGTCATGTAATACTTCTGTGGAAACGGTTGTTCTGCATTTCCGTTTTCTCCTGTCCTTCCAAGTAGGTGTATTTGGATCTTACTGGATTCCGTCATGTCACTTTGGACATGTGATCTTACTCTCTGCCCTAATAGGACCTTCAGCACCGATGGTTTCTTCACTGGGTTTGAGACGGATCAGTCCTATTGATCTGACCCCCCTTTGTAGCCAGACTTTGTGCTTAGAGTCCCGATGGAGAGGTAAGATCCCTGTCCAATTCAAAGTTCTTTACCAGCTTGCAGTGCGTCAGGTGTATCCACGAAGCTCGTTCGGCTATCTTGACTGCAGTAGGTGTCAAAAGAAGCACCTGGTACAGACCTTCCCACCTTGGTGATGCCCAGTTCTTTCGCTTCACGATTTTAATCCATACCCAATCTGCTGGCGTCACTGCCACTTCCGATATTTTGGTTTGTTTTTTATCTGAAACAGAATTTGACTGCAACAGATGTTTAGAACTCAACAACTTTTTCATATATTCAGCTAGTGTGAAATCAGCTTCCTGGTCTGATGACATGAGAAGTTTCCACTGGGGTGTATAATAAGCTCTTCCAAACAGTTTTTCAGAATGAGTTAATCCTTTTGCTGTAGGGACAGTTCTCATGTTCAACAGTGCCAGGGGTAAACAGTGCAACCAAGTTTTTCCTGTCTCAGCTATTAATTTTCTCAATTTGCTTTTTAGTATACCATTATGCCTTTTGACCAGCCCTGCAGACTGTGGATGGTATGCACAATGATTTTTTAAAGAAATACCAAAATGCTTACTTAACTGCTGTATGGTTTGATTTACAAAGTGTGTACCATTGTCACTGCATATTCTTTCCGGAATGCCAAACCTAGGAATAATTTCCTTGACAAGTACTTTTGCCACTGTAGCTGCATCTGGATTTTTGGTTGGAAAGGCTTCCACCCACCTGTAAAACACATCTATAATGACAAGACAATACTTTTTATTTTCACATTTGTTCAATTCTATGAAATCCATACAGATAGTGTGAAACGGATATGGTGGTGTGGGGAAACTCCCATGCTTGGGCTTTATCACCCCCTGTGCATGGTGTTTGTTACAAATCTGACACATCAAACAAAATTTTTTTAGAGTAGTTTGTAAATCCATACGTTGTGAACACCTGGTTCACCAGCTGTACCATCCCCCGTGTTGAGACATGGCACTGCCCATGGCTCAACAATGCTGCATAGTGAAACAAATTAGAGGGTAGTATCGGTTTTCCTTCTTTAGAGATGTACAGCCCCTTTTCGAGGATTGCTCCTCGTTTTATCCATCGCTGTTTTTCAGCTTGCGTAGTGAGCGTCTGCATTGTTTTTAACATGTCTAGATCTAAGATTTCAGAGGGTTGTAATTCCTCATTTAAAAGAAATACTTCTGTGGCCACTTGTTTTGCAGCTGTATCAGCTCTTGCATTACCTTTTGAAATCCTATCCTGTTGCTTGGTGTGAGCTGTACATTTGCAAATGGCTACTTTCTGAGGTAACAGAATAGATTCTAAAAGATCTAAAATAAACTGTGCATGATTTATAGGTTTGCCAGTAGATGTTATCAATCCCCGTTTTTTCCACTGTTGTGCAAACACATGTACAGTGGAAAGAGCGTACTGGCTATCCTTAAAAATGTTTACACTTTTACCCTTTGCTAAGGTACATGCCCGTGTCAGAACAATCAATTCTGCTGCCTGTGCAGATAAATTGTGTGGTAAAGATTTTGCTTCTATAATCTCAGTATCAGAGACCACTGCAAATCCTACTAGGTTTTTTCTTGCAGGACCCCTTTTGCATGAGCCATCCACGTAATATGTCACCTTGGCATTATCTAAGGGACATCCGTAAGATCTTTTCTAGGTAGGGTCTTTTGCTCAATTACCTGCAGGCAGCAGTGTGGTGTGCTGTCTGCAGGGATTGGGAGCAGAGTAGAAGGGTTCAAAGTCGTACATCGTTCAATTGTCATATGAGGTTGGCTCAACAATATAGTCATGCAGGAAAGATGACTAGCAGGGGAGAGATATGCCACCTTTTCTTGTAGCAAAATGATAGTGACTGCATGGGGTACTCTCAAAGTGAGAGGGTGGAACAAGACTACTGAGGCTGAAGCCTGTACTGCCATTGCAGCTGCAACTACTGCTTGTACACAGTGGGGTAAGGACTGTGCCACTGGGTCCAGCTGTGATGAATAGTAAGCAATGGGGCGTTGCTTATCCCCATGCTGTTGTGTTAATACTGATGTCCTGTAACCCTGCTTGCAATCTACAGTCTGGAAAAAAACGTTTGATAGTTTGGCAGTCCCAGAACTAGTGAGGACGCTATTAACTGCTTTAGTTTACAAAAAGCAGATTCTACCTCTGGTGTCCATTGTAACAGATCCTGCGCAACCATAGGCGTCTTATATATAAGGTCAGTTAAAGGTTCAGATTTCAAGGCATAGTTTGGAATCCAGCTTCGGCAAAAATTAGTTGTACCCAGGAAGGACATAATTTCCTTCTTGTTAGTGGGTTTTGGTGCTTGCAAGATTGCCACTTCTCTGTCCTCGTCTAATATTCTACCTTCCTTGGTTATTACATATCCTAGGTATTTGACCTGTTTTTTCCAGAGCTGCAGTTTGTCTTTGTTTACCTTATGCCCCTCAGCGGCTAGAAATCGTAGAAGTGCTATGGTATCTTCCTTACAATCCTGCTGGGTGGGGGCCGCCAGCAGAATGTCATCAACATAAAGTAAAACCTGGCTACCTTCTGGTGGGTTGAATCCCACCAAGTTGCTTACCATTTCTTGTGAGAATATCATTGGACTTTCACAATATTCCTGTGGTAGGCATGTATATGTATATCTTTTTCCCTGAAATGTAAATGCAAACCAATACTGGCTATCAGGGTGTATTGGTATCGAAAAGAATGCGTTGCTAATGTCTACCACAGAAAAAATACTTCTGTTGAGGTTTTAAATCATTCAACAGGGTGTGTGGATCTGGCACTGTGGGTGCCCTTGGTATTACCGCATCATTTACAGCTTGTAAATCCTGGACCATACGCCATTCTCCATTGGCCTTTTTAACTGGAAATAAGGGTGTGTTACATGGTGAATCGGGAGATTCTACTAGTATCCCTCCTTTAAGTAAGGCAGCTATAATAGGCTTTATTCCTGTCTCTGCATCTTTTCTTAAGGGATACTGTCTTTTTTAGTGGTTTGAATGCTGACTTTGGCATGATAGTAACTGGCCCCACTGTTCGAATGAGTCCTACATCTGATTTTCCTGTTGACCAGAGAGTCTCTGGTATATCTCGCAAGGCGTTTTCTTCCTCCTTTAATAGGAGTGTCCATCAGCTGTCTTCGCTAGATTGCAAGTGCACAGCTGGGTTGGTCTGAGTTATCCAATTCAGTTTTTGTACTCATATCCCCTGTCCTGACCATTCTAGTTCTGTCTGTTTCTCCCATCTCGTGGCTTTTTCTCCTAGGTCTGCTCATTTTATATTTTTGTTTTTGGTTAAGCTAACATGTGGTAATCGATTAGATTTATAAAGTGTAAAGAACTCCTGGGGCAGTGAATAGCTGGCTACACTGTTCCCTTCTGTGTCCCAGTACAGGTTACGCAGTATCAATCTATTTGCATGATTCTTAAATAATTATTTCTCATATTCCTTATCAGGTCCTGGTGTGTTACAAAAATACAGGGTACAGTGCAACAGGTGTTGCTTATCAATGTCAAGGGAGGGAAACTTGCTGATGGCTACATTCATTAGTTCCTTGGTCACAGTCCCTGGATCAGTTGTAACCAAGTCCTGACTGTACCAGTAAAACATTTCACCCTCCGATTGCACCACAAAGGTATTATTTTATCGCTGTGCTTCCATATCCTGCATGGTTGGGACTACTGCTATACCAAATATCTGCATGAGGTCTCTGCCCAACAGATTTACTGGGCATTTTGCAGAAACTACAATTTTGCTTTTCTGTGTTAATCCTGAAACTGGATCAGTTATTGCAATGTTACGGGAGAGAGGCTCCCGATACAGTTGTCCATTAGCTGCTTTGACCAGTATGTAATCAGGTGACTCTATGTTTTTTGGTAATTTGGAGGGGTGTATCAGGGTCCGTGATTCCCCTGAATCACACACAAATTTTACCTCCCTCCCTTCTACCAAGAGTGTAAATTCTGGTTTTGTGTCTGCTAAATAGACTGCACTTCCTCTACTCCCTCTTTCACATTCTCATTTATCCTTTCTTTACTAGCCTTTTCTAGTGATTCCTGACTATCATATAGTCAGTCCTCATCCTCCTTGTCTTCCGTTGTTGCCTTCTTATTTTTCCTGCAATCCCTTGCCAAATGTCCCTTTTTGCCACATTTAAAACATTCTCCCCTTTTCTTACGCCTTCAAAGTCCTCTGATCACTGATCAGACTGCTTGTTTCCCTGTGCATTTTTCTTGCCCTTTTTCCCCAGACTGTACTACATAAACTTCTGCTCCGTCTTCTACAGAAAATACTTGAGCCTTCTTTTTTTTTTTGCCATTAAAATGCCTTTTGACATGCCTAGCATATTCAAGTAATGATTGTAACCTGCTTGTACGATGGTCTACCATGTGTCTTGTAATGAAACTGCTTATAGGTGTGCTACTGCCTTTTAAAAATGCATTCTTTAACTGTTGTTCATATGGGGAATCTTGCGTTTGATCTTCAGGAACCTGCATTCCACAGTGGTTATTAAAACACTCTAACAATCTGGCATAGTACCGGTCAATTGTTTCACCTTCTTGTTGGATGCATTGATTAATGCAAATCCAGTCTGCCCTAGGTTTCCATTTTTCAGAGATGCGGTCTGTAAGACCTTTCACTCTAGTGTTTAACTCTGCGCTGCTGTGTGGTAGGGGTCTTTGTGCAGTGTCACGAGGATTCCAGTTGCCACAAATCATGTACCAATCTGGCCCTACAATTTGTATAACTACCTTTTCTACTTCTCCATTTAAGTTATAACTTAACCTCATGCCTTGTAAGTCTTCTGAGAATGTTCTAAAATTAATCTTCAGATGGGGAATTCCCTCAGTGGCTTTCTGGATATCTTCCGGAGTCCAAGGTCTGTATACTAAGATAGTTGGGTCCTGATTGTCTTGACCTGTCTAAGGATTAGGTACTTCTATAAGCAGGCATATTTCTTCTTCTTCTCCTATAGATTGTGAATTCTTAACTATTTGCCATAACTCAATACCTTCTTCTGAATTACTTGCCTTTGTTCGGGACCTGGTCCCGATGGGATTTCTAATTTTAGTTAGTTTCAGTTTTATAATATTTCTTTCTTCAGTGACCACAGGATATAGTGGGGGTGGACTAATCTGTTCACTCGCTTCATATTCTGGTAAGGGAGGTGGAGGTGCTGATGCTATTATTAAGTTATTATCCTCCTTATCTATAAACATTGCTTTTGAATCTTTGTTCTTTTGGTCCCTATGGTTTACTTCCTCCAGCCACCTGTGTGCTTGAGGAATTCCTAACCGCCGTTGCTTTTTTACCTGACCATTGGAATAATTTTTGAGTTGTTTGATAAGTTAGATAAGCGAGGATTTTTCTAATTTTCCATCAAATTCATACTTATTAACCCATTTTGAAAAATATCTAATATTATCGGCGCGCTGCGACTGCATATATTTTGCGTCTTCCGTTAACAGCGGGTTCTGGTGTGTTTTTGTGTAATTATTACCCATTTTATTTTACCTTTGATAGTTACGTAACTTCTCTTAATTTTAATGTGTACCACGGATTTTGTTATGGTCTCTTCAGAATGACTGCCTGCTTATTCTGTTTCTCCTGATCTATGACAAGACAGTACTCTTTTTTTATCCCTAACTGTAAGAAAATTACAATCTGACAAAAAACAATACACATCTAGTCCCTGATCTAAAACAGAAAACAGAAAAAAGTAGATTCACCTTGCCTGAGCCCATGTGATTGATCACTGATTCGCGGAGACCCATCCTTCAGCCACAGATCAGAAAGTGGCTGGCCTCTTTTGACGACAATTCATTCGGAGGACTTTCCATATAAGAAGAACTGATTTGGTTTCTTCCCCGTACAGTTTCAGCCACCTGGCCATCTGATCCGAGGCGAAGAGAGGGTTCCGGTCCAAAGGACCAATCTGTAAAAGGAAAAACTTCAAAGATCAATGCACGTTAGGTTCAAGCAAGGCACCCTTTATTACTTGCAGCAAGGAGACAAAGCATGTAGGTACAAGATTTGTCTAACTTTCTGGTGATCAGTATGTTATTCTTATACAGTTCTCTCCATGTCACACAGAAAATGTTACTAATCTACTGCTGACATAGTTGGACACAGCTTTCTGTATGTTACACAGAAAATGTTACCAGGCTTATTGCTGACATGGTCAGATTATTGCTGTCTTGCAAAAACATTTGAGAAAAACAACCTGGCCTTGGGCAGTTCTAATACATACATTACATTTTGTCTAGATTCAAGGTTCATTTCTAGCTTTGGTACAAGTAGTGCTGACTATGGTTTAAGCTTTAAAACATCTATTGTTTTCTTTATCAAGGCTTCTAGCAGCTGCACATTTTCTCATGGCATAAACAGAAATAAAATGTCTCTTATTAAGTTTCCGGTAGCTGCACATGTTTTCATTGCATAAGCAGAATAAAGTGTCTTTTATTAAGTTTCTAGTAGCTGTGCAGATTCATGCAGCATGAACAGAATAAATGTATTAACCCTTTTAAGCCTTTAATGTACTAAGCATGCATATTGCTATTATGCATTTCTCTAACATGGCTCTAAATCAATAAATGTTGTATGCCACCGCATGCCTTATTTCTAGTGAGGATTAGAAGAAAGTAGTTCAAATTCTGGGTACAGTTTACGATTTTTCCCAGTTATCACAGAGAATTAAAGCTATGAAATGTCAACAAGCTGCTTCCTGTAGTACAGCAGGGTTTGATACCTTTAGCCATCATTAGTTGATCTGTGACTTTGAATGACTGAGTTTACCAGATGGGTTGGAGCAATATGGAAATACATCTAGGCTCCTCAGTAGACTTCTGGACTTCATGCCTACCAAACACGTATGAACCTATTTTTTTTTGTCTCTGGTTAATTTGAAAAAGATCCAGAGTTATGTTTCAGTGACTTTCTTCTGTATTATTCTGAGGTGTGTTTCTGAGATTAGAAGGCATGTTGTTTCTCAACCCTTTCTTTTGCTTTTGACTCTTTGAAAATGGTTGACTAGAGGGAAATAAAGCAAGTTAATGGTGAGTTAACACGGAGAAAAGTAAGATTCTAGAGGCAAAGCACATGACTGAATTCTATAGACAACTGTGTACATGAAGACACAGACACACACACACACACATACTTTTGTGAACTGCTGTAATGTGTAAGATCATTGTTGTATCACCAAATAGGATGAGTGGTATCTTGAAAGATACCAGTGGATTTAAATAATAGGATCAAAAGATAAGAATTATAAAGCAAGTGAGTCCAGAGATCATTGGCACTTTGCAAATTCCCACCCACAAGCTTTACCCCAATATCCAAACAGTCAAAGCAGGGTTGTCCAGGGATGAATTTGTAGATACGCATCCAGTCATTGAGGTTTGATTTGAAGAGTGCAAAGGTCTTGCTTTGCCTGATATGCAGGTGTAATTTATTCCAGAGATGGGGTAAATAGTGGGTGATCAATCTGTCCTTCCATAGAATTTAATTTATATGTTGGTGAGCTTTAAGCTCTGAGTTATGGAATAAGTGAAGCTGTTGATCTTGCAGAGATGTAAGAGGACAGAGAAGGTTAGATATCTAATGGGCCAGAAAGCTAGACATAGTTTTCCATTTAACAGCCTTTAAGTAACTGTGTATAATGGTATGGCTTCATGTCTCTTCTGATTGTCCTGGCCCTTTAGGCCAGCAATCTTCTTTATTAGGGACCACTTGATCCTTTCTAGCTGACTGAAGTATCTAGAGGGCTACATGGTAAATGGGGCAGTAAACTCTAAAACTGGCCTAATCATAGTGCATACAGTGGAATGGTAATGCATTCTGATTTGGTTAATATTCATTTGGATATTGGTTGCATTAAACAGAAGGATTTTCTAACTACTGATGCTGTATGGTGGTTGAAGGGCAAGAGCATTATCAACCCATATACAAAGATCCCCAGATACCTTGTGAGTTTGGAGTAGAAAATTGGCTGTACTCCATGTTGAGGGAGAAATTTGCTTTCTAAATGGTAAATTTGAGTACTTTTATGCATTTAATTTGCAACAATTTTCCATATACCAGTGCTTACTGTGAGCCAGGTCCTGCTGTAATGAATTGGTATCAGTGGGTTGTTTGGCAGTAACTCACAGGCTGTTTCTAGTCCTGTGATTGCTTCACAATGTGAGGGTTGTTTGGAAATAACTCAAAGGCTGTTTCTAGGCCTCTGATTTGCTTCAGAATGTGTACTGGTTGAATAAGTTCAAATGGTTAAGGCTGACACAGCTGGAAATGTGAAGGTAATCAACATCTCTGCTGTCTATTCCAGAGTCATGAGTGCTCCTTCTCCTTCAGATCTTGTCAGAGTGAGTAAAAGGATAAAGCCTCTTATTGCATGTCTTTTCTTTCTTGAAGACAAGGAGTAGGTGCTGTTTACTGCCTATATGATCAGTGCCATCTTTATAAAAAAAGGAGACCTTATGTATGAGACCATTTTATAAGTATTTAGAAGAATGTGTTGCCTAGAAACTAGAACACTTTTGGAAGTTAAGTGACACACAAACTCTTGTAGGTGAACAATGTAAGTGAATAAACAAAATACATGTAGATAGCACTGAATTTTACAGCCCCATAATAAATTAGTACAGATCCAGCATACGGTCTTACTCAAATTCATGTGCACTATAATAATCATCCTGAAGGAGATTACAGACAAAAATAATGAATTCTCATGCAGTTGCTTGTTTTTCTAATTTATCCAAATCTTTAGGGTTTCTTATACCATGACAGGAGTGGACTACATTCTTAAGTCAAAGTATGATTAAAGTTCATGAAATTAGTATTGTTTCAATCTTTGATGTCAGCCAAACGTGCTCTTCGCAGCACCCGCAATGTGCCCAGTAATGATTCCTTCTGCAATTCGTACGGTGTTACATGGATTGGTAACGCATCTAAACATGATTGTAAATTCTTTTTTACAAGACCCATTGCTCCTACTACTATTGGAACTGCTGGGTATCTTTCTTCCACATTGCTCTTGTTTCTGCCTGCAGATCCTGTTATTTTATGACTTTGTCTCTCTGTACGCAATACACTCTAATCACTGAATGTGGCAATTCCAATGATTAATGCTACTTTTGTCTTCTTTTCTTGGAACACTATATCCGGTTTTCAAGCATCTATCTTTTGAACTGTTGGTAATGGGTGATCCCATGTGATATAAACCTCATAATTTTCTATTATGCTTTGTGGCTCATGTTTCCAGTGTTTTTCATCCACTTCAATACCCTAATGTTTGCACAATCCTCAGTGCAGCAGTATTGCCACATTATTATGCCTTTCAGTATACAGCCCTTCTGCCATTAGTGTGTTGCAACCAGCAACAAGGTGTGTGACTGTTTCCAATTCAGTTTTACAAAACCTACATTTGTCTGTTTCTCCTACATGTTCATTGGACTTTGTAAACCAGTGTGTACATAGCCAGCTATCTTGGGCTGCCAATATTAACCTTTTATTTCTTGGTTTGAATTTGCCTATCCTTAATCATTCCTGTGTTCATTCTTGATCAACATGAGGCTCTTCCGGAAGATTTCTATACTTGCAACTATATTTATGTTTTTTCCACATTTCTTGTCTCTTCATCTGGCCCTTTACCTTATATTCTTTCTTTTGTTTTTTGGCACATTCCGTTGCTGCCTTGTTTTTATCTACTTCTGGTTTGATTTCCATTCCTGCTTGACATTGATATGTTTCTGCTAATATCATCTTAGATTTATTCTCCTCATGTTTCAAAACTTTCACTACATTTAGATCTTGTGAGGTGAGTAGATATGTGTGGAGTCCCACGATTGTAGATCTATACATGTAATCAATTTCAAGGAGGCCCATCCCTCCTTCAGAATGGGGAATATATAAGCTTGGTATACAATGATTTTTATAAATCATTTGCTGAGCATGAAGAATCCTTCTTGTTTTAATATCTGATCTATCCAACACTTTTTTTGGTCAGTCAATCACTCCAAAACTGTACGTAAGGACAGGACGGGAAAGTTGATTCCTAGCTTGGATCTTGTTCCTAGATATCACTGCTGTTCTCAGGATTAATTTAAGTATTCCTTACTGAATTTTATTCGCATTTGTTACTATTTTATTGCTGATCCTTCATCAGTTCCCAGGTATTTATATACTCCCTCTTGCGCAAGTTCATTTATATCACATTCTTGCCCCAAAGTAATGTTTTCGTGGTGCTGCAGATTTCCTTTTTTGAAGGCTGCTTTTGCACATTTATCAAGACGAAATGACATTCTAATATCATCTGAAAAAGTTTTGACAACCTGCAGCTGTGCTTTCAGTTCCTCATCTGATGAGCTATACAGTTTTAAATAGACAATGAGAAGATAAGTCATTCGACTTGGTTGTTTTCTAGGAGCCAAATTGTAGCCATGACCTAAGCTGTTAATCAGCTTAATGGATTAATGGTGAGGCAGAATAGCAACAGTGACATACAGTCACCCTGGAATATCCCTTTTAAATTTTTATCCCTGGGATAATAATTTGTCCTTTATCATGGCTTAATTGTAAAGTGATCTGCCATTGTTTTATGGCTACTGTAATGTAGTCAATCATTGTAGGCTGTATCTTATACATTTTTAGGCATTCTTTTATTCATGATTGTGGGATACTATCAAATGCTTTTTTTTGTAGTCAGTCCATGCCATGCTTAGATTTTTCCCCTTTTTCCAGTTCTCCACTATAACAACAAATGATCCTTTGTTCCATATATCTTTCTTTTATTGCCCTTTTGTTGAGTTAAAATGACTATAAACTCTGTCGGCATCAATTCTCGTGTATAATTTATACATCGCCGGAAGGCAAGTTATTGGTCTATAATTTTTAGGGTAGCTTGCAGGTTCACTCTTAAGTAACAACATCATTTTGCCTGTTGTTAGCCAGTGTGGTATCTGTTTGGGGTGGGCATATAAATAGTTCTTACTCATGGCTATATCCTCGTGCAAAGATATTAATACTTTTAACCAAAAGTTAAGTACTGCATTTGGCCCTGGGGTTTTCCAGTTAGAGGCTTTTCTTAACTTTGTTTCAATCACTCTAGCTGTTATTTCATTCCAGTTCATATCATGTACCTTTACATTTATTCTTTCTTTCTTTTATTCTTCTATCCATTTAGCATCTTTATGTTCCGCAGGATCTTCATAGATACTTCTCCAAAATGTATCTACTTCCTCTCTTTTTTAGCAGTCTTTAAATTCCTTTTACATTATTTCCTGATTCTATATAAAATTTTTTGGGTCATCAATAAATTTCTTATTTTGTACTTTTCCCTTATACTTATCTGTGTATCTTCTAAGTTTTTCCACCCGTGCTAAAATTTTTAGTTTATTTGCAATAGTGCATGATAGATCCAGGTCTGTTCTAATACCGTGCATTGTTTTAATCACATCTATCTTTCTTAGTATTTTTGTTGATCTGTTCCCTCTTCTATAACCTTCTAACAGTGACACTTCTTGTCTTAATTGCTTTATAGCTTTCTCTATTCAATACTTCCATGATGGTATTCGATTTCTCCCCTTCCTTTCCCTCACAACACTATGTTCTTGTGGTAGAACTTTATCAGTTATTAATTTAGCTGCACAGTAATACATCCTGTTTACTTCTGTTATATCACATGGATCTCTATGGGCAGTCCTAATTACTGCATTCATTTGTTTTATCAAACTTCTTACATTTGGGGTTTTATTGACCTTCTGCAGTCTTTTTCTCTCACTTATCTTAATATATCCATGTTCATTAAATCAAGCAACAATTCTCATAGCTCATTTTCTTCCAAACTGAGGGCACATCCCTTGTTTTCCATTTCCTGTGGGCATTCTATAGAAAGTTCTACAGCATCTTCCTGTGGCACGTTCTCTTCAATTTCATCTTGGGTCATCTGTTGCTCTGTCATATGGGAACTCACTGGCCTGTCACTCCTCAAAATTGACTGCATCAGAGTTTCCACAGTTTCCGGTTCCTTTCCTTGCTGTCTAGCTTCAAGTGAACATTTATATTGGTTTCCTGTGGAAGGGTCCAAAATATCTTGATATGGCACCTGACCTATTACTTCCTGTTACACTGGTGTCCCCTTAATTTGGATATCCATTACACTATCCTGTTGTGGTGCTTTCTGTATTTGATTTTCTACACTGAATCGTTCTCTTTGCAGCTGCACCATAATCTCAATTTATATTTGTTTGATTTCTCCATTACTAATCTCTTTTTCTACTTTTCCTCTTAGTATTCTTATTTTTTGTATTGTAAAATTTTCCATATCTGGATTCCTTTGCCTGTATTTCCCTTCAAATATCTTCGATGCTGCTCTTTTTCTATTGGTTAGTTTTGCTTTCTTCTTTGCATAAATATTACACCATATTAAATCTCTCTTCTTTTCCCATGCCCAAATTTTTTCTTCACTTGTCTCCTGATCTTCTTGGTTTTCCTTGTCCTGGAGACTCGCTCCATCATGCTGTGATGTAGTCTGTGTTAGACCTTCTACGTTAAATCCTTCACTTCGCAGGCACTCCATAACTTCACCTTCTGCTTTACTAATCTTCTTTTCCACATTACATGTTTGTGATATTAATTTTTGCATTGTGAAATTGTACATATCTGGATGCCTTTACCTGTATTTCTTTTTCAATACCTTTGAGACTGCCTTTTCTATATTAGTTAACTTGGCTTTCTCCTTTGCATAAATATTGCACCATATCAAATCTCCCATGTCCATATTTCTTTTTTATATTTTTCAAATATCTCTAGGTTTTGTTGTTAAAATTTTTGCACTTTCTCAGATGCTTCTTTTTCCAAACAAATCAAAGTTTATTGATCTATATACTGTTTTTCAAAAATCTGTTGTATTAATGAATGCACATTTTTATTTGAAGATTCTGACAGTTTTTCCTGTGGAAGTATTTTTTTTCCTCTAATTTCTCTCTTAATCATTTTGTATATTTTATAGGTTCATAGGTAGGTACTAGGCTATCAACCCTAGGGCCTATACAAGCCTAGCCAAAAAGGTACCCTGGCTTTCGCCATCCAAGAAAATTATTTTCCTGTGCCCCTGTCGAGCAGAGCCACAGAGGTGGTCCCCAGGATGAATTTCCTATTTCCCATCCAATCACCAAGATTTACCTTGAAGACTGCTAATGTGGAGCTTTGTTTGACATAGATAGGTAGTTTGTTCCAGAATATGGGAAGTCTCTGGGACAGGGATCTATCCCTCCAGCATGTTCTGTTTATTGTGGTGACAAGGTTAAAGTCCCTAGACTGTGTAGCTTGGAGGGATTGGGATTTCTTTAAGTGGAGCATGTCCAACAGCTCTGGGGTTTGACATAGCCTTGTATGTTAGGCATTGATTGCCTCTCAGTAGGCGATCTGCGACGGAGTAAAGCTGGAGTTTTTTGAGAGGGTCTGCATAGGGCATCTGTTTGAGGCCAGTAATCCTCTTTGTGATGTATTTCTGTGGCCTTTCCAGTTGTTGTAGATGTCTTGTGAGGTACATACCAAAAGGGGCGAGGTACTCTATAATGGGTCTGAGTGACAAGTAGAGGGGACAATGAGCTCTTTTTCCTGGATGAGAAACCTTTTGTGATGAGGTGCATAGAAGGATTTCCTGACTACTGTGGCGATGTGATTATCAAAGGAGAGACTACTGTCCACCTGTGTCCCAAGGTCTCATTACATTTTTGGTGTTAAGGAGACTACCACCTATGTGGTAGCTCATGGGTACAGAGTTTTTACCAAAGCGGATGACTGTGCACTTTTTGGCATTGAGCTTGAGGCCATGGCTTTGACACCAGGCATTTGTCTCAGTGAGGCCCTTTTGTAGGATGTCCACATCATTAGGAGTTTCAATTATGGCTCCTAGTTTGCAGTCATATGTGAACTTCATTAGCCAAAGACATTCTGTGTTATCCTGTATTTCATAAAAGTAGATACCAAACAGGAGAGGACCCAGGACTGAACCCTGTGGTACTGCACTGGTCTGAAGTCAGATTTGGAATCTGCTACTTTTATTTATTTATTTTACATTTGTTGACCGGGATAGTCCAACTGGATGTATGTCCATTTTCAGCGGAGGCCCTGGGAGAAAAGCTCCACATTAAGACAATTTACAAGACAGAAATCTTGACCATATACAATACAGATAATGTCAGACAGGTAAAACATTTCAAATGCAGGAACATTTATATAGTACTGTTACACTAACATACCCGACTAAATAAGGTAAAATTTTTGAGTAAAAGGATTAATAAAACCCTTTTTTTTGTCAGTGTGGGTTCTGTCAGTGAGCCAGTTGGCAACCCATCTTGTGACATAGGGATTTATGCTTAGTTTAGTAAGTTTATCTATAATTCCAGAGTGGGGGATGGTGTCAAAATCCTTGGCGAGATCTAGATAGGCTGTGTGAACCACCTTACCCTCGTCTACGGCTTTGGTGACTACTTCAAAGAAGTCATTCAGGTTTAGGAGGCATGATCTGCCTTTTACAACCCTGACCTGGGTGTGGTCCAGTGTTTGGAGATTACCACGGTCTTTGTTTATAAGTTCCATGATGATACGTTCCATGGCCTTGCAGACCAGGCTCATTAGGCTAATGGAGCGGTAGTTCCTGAGGTCTGTGGTGGCTCCCCCTTTATGGAGTGGGATAACTGTTGTTGTGCACCATTCAGAGAGCACAAAGCCTGAAGTGAGGCTATGATTGTACATGGTGCTTAGGTGGGGTGCAAGTTCATTCTGTAGTTCATGTGGAATGCAGCCTGGGATGTTGTCAGGTCCCATGGATGCTGTGTTCTTGGCTTTGGAGAGTGTGGTTTTTACCTGTGCAACTGTAATTACAAGAACTTTGCATTCTTCCGATATAGAGATGGGCTCTTTAGGGGGTTGGGGGGGTAAAGTTAGCACTGAACCTATCTGCCAGGATGTTAGCAGTATCAGTTGATTCTGTATATTTAGTGCCGTTGTGTGTAACTCAGAGCAGATCTCAGTGTTGCCATTGAGATTCGTGACATAGCTATAGAATGCTTTGTGGTTGTCGTTATAATCAATGGCGATTTTGTTTTCATAACTAGCTTTGGAGGATTTTATGAGGGATCTCAGCTTCTTACTAAGGCTGACTAGGGAGTTCTTCCAGTCATGGGATTTTACTCTTTTTTGCAACAGTTTCTTTCTTCTGTTGTAGAGTTTGTTTATGGCTGGGGCCACCAGATTGGCTTCCTTTTTTTGGAGGATAGCATCTTGGTTCTGTTAGGGATAGAACGATCCATGCACTCAAGTAAGTGCTTATAAAGTGTATTTGTGTAGGATTCAGCAGTCATACCTCTATTGTCCATCTGCATGGGTGTTAAGTTTTCCACTTAGGTCTTAAGAGGCATGAAGTTGTCTTTGCAGAATTTTTTTACGGTGGTTTCCCTAATGGGGGATGAGGGCAGGATTTGGATGTCTAAGCTGATTAGCTTGTGGTCGCATTGGAATTTATGAATTCCAGAAAACATTCAGCAAAATAGTTGGTACATGAGTACTTTTCCCAGTTAATGGTGGGGCAGATGAAATCACCCATTATTAAGGAGCTGGTTTGCACCCTAATATTTTCCAGTGTATCTAGAAATGAGAAGTGGGAATCCTGGGGCATGGTGGGGGATCTGTAGCAAGCTGCAATTTGGATTGTGGTCTTGCCCAGAGTTAGTTGCACTTGGATAATCTCTGATGCATTATGCTGAGCAGCTGGCCTGGAGGTGTGGATGTCCTTAATGAATATGGACACGCCTCTGACTTTAGTGTTTCTGTCCAGGTTAGGTGGAAGAAAGGTTTGGTATGAATTATAGACTGGTAATGCAGGGATGTTCTCTGGAGCCTTGAACTAGGTCTCAGTCACTGCACAGATGTCATTCTCCATTTTAAGGAGTGCCTCGAGTGAATGCATTTTGAGGTTTAAACTTCTAACATTGAGTAGCATTATCCTCAGATTTTGCTTGCTTGTACCTGTTATGGTGGTGAGTTTGTCATTTGAACCTTGCCTAAAAAAGGCAATATAGGGATGGCAAAATCCTTAGCCAGTATCCGGAATCCCAAGGGCGACAGGTGCTGGCCATCTCTGGCAAAGCATTGTGGACTGTTGATCATGTCATCCCAGGCAGACAGATACTGGATCCCCTTAGAATGACACCAGAAGCTTAGCCAATTGTTGAAGTCAATCAGTTTGTCTTTGTACTGCGGTATCATTCTGGGTGATGGCAGGATGCTACTCACGGCTAGAGTCATACCTGCCTAGGCTACAAGATCAGAGAGCTCCTCCATGTCTCTCTTCATGTAGTCCAGGGAGGTATGTCTCAAGTCATTCACATCAACATGGACAATGACAGTCATATTTGTACTTGTTGTGGAGTGACCTAAGTGCGTGCATTATGTGACGGATCCTGGCACCCGACAGGCAGCTGACAGTAACTTTCTCTTTATTTAGCCTGGTGAGTGGAACATCAGTGTGCCTGACTATAGAGTCACCTATGACTAGAATGTTAGGTATGTTGTTATTCCTTATGGGCTGTGGTTGAGTGAGTTTGTGGGCTGTGTGTCATTTGGGTTGTTTTGTGGGGTGGAGGTTGCATGTGTTTCTACTTTGGAGATCTCTGTTGCTTGAGCAGATTTGTATTGAGAGCCTCCATGAATGTAGATGTGTTTTGTGTTGCTATGTGTGTGTTTTGGTGGTGTAGGTTTTGAGGGACTATGTGATGAATGTGGTGTGGTACAAGTGTATACCTTCTCCTCTTGACTGTCTAGTCCAGTCATGGGTGAAGTGAGCTTTGCTTCCAGTTTGGCTATATAAGTGCATCTCTCAGAGGTTGTAGTATTGGGTGGTAGGAGGAGAGGGTTGTCTGTGTATATGAGGCAATTGCTGCATTGCTCCAAGATGCCCAGATTCATCAGGTAGACAGGAGAAAGCACCAGGAGCTGACCCTTAGACATGCCTGGATAGGTGCTTATTTATTAAGTACTAAAACTTATCTTGTATCTGGAAATTCTGGGCTTTTTATATAATAGTAACAATACATAATTTCTTTCTTATCCTCAATAGTCCACGCTTTTGTCTTTATGGCTCTTCTTTAGCCAATCAATTTTTGTGGACTGCTACTTCCTTCTACAATGGAGGGGGGGGCATCCTCCCCCCTGGGCCTAGCCTGGGCTGGCCCCATTGTAGGAATGTTTCCGTATGTTAGAGGAGTCTATACTGTCAATTTTTCCAGTCTTTGTACCAGAGCACCTACCAGGATTGGGCACTTTCTTATCCTGGGTCTTGTGCACACAGATATCTGTTTTTTTTTTGTTTTTGACCTACTTCTGTCCATGATGTATGCTATATAAATACAGTCTATATATCAGGGTTGCCTTGGTGAGATTTTATAAAAAACAGGGTCCACCTCGTGAAGGTACTCACCAAGACCAGAGGATGAATTCAATTTCAGCACTACTACTCTCCTTTGATTGCTGACTTTTCATCTCTCCATTAGTTTCTGCTGCTTAGTATTACCTCTGTTGAGATCCGATGGTATACATAAATATGTTAGGCTTAATCGTAATAAACATGGGCTAAGATGTCAATAAATAAATTAAAATTATTTATATCTACTGGGAATGGCATTTCTGTTAAGGATGTACTTCATCATTTTTGTGACCTTGTAAAATGAAGTACATTAATTCCATCATAATAAATGAATGGAGAACTACTAGGCATTCTTGTTGCTAATTTGCCATTACATTACAAAATGCAGAGGTCTGTGCATTCTGCACCTTTTTGGCTGATAGAATATACCTTGAGACTGCCACACACAGAGATAACCTGTATAGTTATTAAATGGGTTTCCATTTTGTTTTTGCATCTCAGCCAAATAAGCTCTGATAATGCAGACAGCAAGGAGCGAACAAGATACCATGACTGACAAAACTGTTTGCCTAACAAAACAGTATGTGGGGGATACATAGCTGTGTGAATTTCAAGGAGGACCATGTCTAAAGATATAGCTAAATAAAACAATCAACTAATTTAGCTTTTGCATGCAAAGGGGTCTGAGGTCAAATAATTGATATATAGTTCAACAATGTCTTTTTCAAGTTGAAACAATTCATCGTGCTGTCTGGTAATTTAGAAAATTCAAACACAGTAAAGTACATTTTAAGTAAAAATAAAACAATAAATAAGCATATCGGGGAATATTAAATGATGGCTTCTGTGCATATGGAGATTTCTTCTTATATCAGGATCACATTTTATATTGATAGACATTTTCTGGTGTTACTTAGACAAAAAAATAACTTTAACATTTTAGACTTAAGAAAGGAAATGTTTCATAAGAGATGAGCAACTACAACTTTCCTGCATTAAGCCTGCAGACCTCTGCAGTTCAGCTTGTCCAGGAGTGTTCCTTAATCACCAAGGCAGAGATAGAATTCGGTGTCATAAATAATGCAATAAAGAATCACAGCTTGAATTATATTACTGTAGGCGACAAGCAGAGTCTGTTCTTTTATTTCACTCTAAAGTTCATATCATGTATGACTACAAACGATGTCTGACTTTTGCATTTACATTCCATAAAATGTCTGTTTGCATTTTCATCTTCAGATATATCTATCATTTTACGAACTTTGAAAAGACCTCCTTCTAGATACTTTTCTTGCCACATATAGTAACTTCTCATGTAATCTTTTAACCACCTACCTGCCAGATTATTTAGTGTAGCAAAGATGTCTGCAGCATTTCATAAAACATAAAAAATGAATTTACATTTAAAGAACTTTTTTCCTAACAATGCAAATGAACAAAAATGAGAGTAGCCCACTAACATTAATGGACCGCCATCTCTAATTTCCAGATGAGACATTTAACGTTTGTATACTGATATTTCTTCAGTTGATATAATTTGGCACCATTTGGTAGTAGATTTTATTTTAACTTAGATATCTGTATTTAACATGTCAGCAAGCTTAGTACTGAGGACATGGCAATGTAAAGGATGCTGCTTAGCAGAAAGGGATTACCTACTTAACAGGACTAATGTTTTCATTGTCTGGAATATGTGGTACGTATCTACACAGTATGTTTTTTTTTTTTTTTTTTTTTTTTTTTGCTAATAATGACATTATTTGTTATGTCATGCCATGTTCCTAATGTTCACAATTCACTATCATGAAATCTCTTTTGAATATGAAGTTTTTCAACAATTTTTCAGTAAAATGAACACTAACTTTACTAAAGTCAGTGAAAACTGACCATCAATCACCTTGTATGTGTAGATGTAGAAAGGCTTGGGAAATTAAATTAGTAGTTGAAATGCTGCAAGTTCTCTAGTAAGAAGAAGGTTGGTTATATTTGGTGTGTATGTCTATCGTCAATGTAACCTCAGTTATTTATTATGATTCTAAGTTATCATAATAATGAACAGGAAAAAACAGTGACATGTTTGTGCTGAATATGAACTTGATTATCAAGCTCACTGAAGTTGACCTCTACAGCATTTCTCCAGTAAATTATTCATGGCATGCCAGTCTTCACTAAACTAAGACAGATGCAAGATCAGTTCTCAAGGGTACAAAGTAAGTGACAGCAGTCAGACTGAAAACTTGTCTGAATTTAACTTGTTTTTACTTCTTTCTGATATTTTTATTGAGTATACTCCTAAATAACAAAATTCCTGCTGTATCTCAAGACCTTTAATCCCTTACCGTAAGAGAAAGCATCATTGTGAAATGTCTTGTGTAAAAAGATGTGTCACTTCTGCAATTCCCCATTTTCATTTTGCAGATTAACTGGGCTAAGTTCAGTTACATGTGAAACATAACATCCAGTTACAGTGTGTACCCTTTTGTCCAAAAACTGAAACATTATAACATTAGGTTAGATGTGCAGGGTAACACACAAAGCCCCAATTTATGAATTAAAAAAAAAAAAAAAGCAGAGCATATTTTAAATTACTGAAAGAATAAATGCATTTAGTAACAGGAATATCAGTGTTCCCCACAAACAGAACAGATAGTGAGCATAGATCATTTGGTTCTAACTTACAGTGGGTGCAGAGGTTTGAGGTCTGTATGAATGCTTTGAATTTTTTTTTTGAATGTAGCTTAAAAGCAGTGATGCTGGATTTAGTTTTTGACGGTCTTTGCATGAACACAAATACCAGAAAACCAAGACAAAAATCATCTTGTAATTTCAATCCTTTTAAGAACTCGCAAAAGAAACTATATATATTTAGAAAGTCTAGGCAAGAACATATTGAACTTTAGACATGTACCATAGAAAGCATGCCATAACTGTAGTTTATTTTTAAACTAGTGAGGGATGAATTATTCAATTACTCAACATTTAATTAAAAAAGAAATAGACAATCCTTCACTAAACCTGACTATGTCATAACATAAATGTTCAACTGTCATCAAAACTGAAGCATCAACTCATATATTCGCAGAACAATCAGATGTCAACAACAAAAAAGCTAATAGCAGAATAATCAAAATGATCTGAGATAGACATGGAATAATTCCATCTGTACACACTATGGGTCAAAATTCCTACAGAGAACTAATCATTCATCCAAAGAAGAGCAAGGTTTAGCATCTGAAAAGCATAAGTAGTCTGTAAGATGGTACCACAGAAAATTTCATGGAAATAAGTAAACTGCAATCATCATCAACAACCCAGTTTTTCCCATTTTTTCTACATGGGGTCTGGGTGCCTCATCATCATCTTTTGCCACCTCTTTCAGTTCAGTGCTGCTCACCTACCTGTTTTTTTAACAGTCATACCTGGCTGTCACAGATCTTCTCTTATACAGTCCATCCATCTCTTAGCCAAATGTCCTCGTCCCCAAATTAGTAATTATTTTCTCTACCAAATCTTCACTAAATTGTCTTCTTCTTTGCTGCATATCATCCTCCATCTCCATAATCTGTTCTCTTAGACCTTCTCTGCCTTTGCAGCTATTTGGTCTTCTGCTCTGATGTCATCATTTATTCAGCTGTTCAACAGTGCATCGTACCACCTGCACTTCATCATATACTTCATCATCTTCATTGCTTGTAGCCACTGGTGGAAACAAAACACAAGTTAATCACAAAACAATTTAAGATGCTCATTAAAGACAACTCAAGATAGTGAAGATTGTGTCACGTATATAGTGTTAAGGAAACTTGATAATGGATAGTCAGAGATTATTTTCTAAGTTTCTATACTAAATAAATTAGAAAAAAACAATGAATATAATGATAGAAAACATATTCTTTAATTTAGGCCCAGAGTCCATATTAATGAAGAGTCGAGCTAAGATATACCTGTATAACAGTGGAGAATCATAACCAATTAAAAGAATTTCATATTAAGCAAATTCAAGTACAGTATCTCTGCATATGAATAAACACATAAATGTGTGTGTATACATGTATATATATATATATATATATATATATCTGTGTGTACTGAATTTTAAGTCATAGATGTGATGTTTCCCTTCACCTGTGATTTCCTTGTGATAAAAAACATTACTGTAACTGAAAATGTCAAGTGTCAGAATACCGATAGTAGTGTAGAAATGAGTTTTGCAGTGTTTCTACATGTGGTTATGTCTCTACATTTTTATGGGAAGTGTCTAAAGTAATATGCCAGATGTTTTGTGTGTTCCTGGCAGTAGTGGCAGTGTGTGGAGTACTGTAAGATAAGTAAAAGCTATATGCCCTTTTCTCCACAGTAGTGTGATCATGGAGTTGGTATATATAGTTGGGGAGGTGTGGTGGTTGTAACACCCCCCCCACCTAGTTTGATTTTATATTGTCCGCTTTCTGTTAAGAGGGTAAGTAAGTAGTTTTTAAGTTTTGGAAAGATATGGTCATTGGTCTTATAAGTGTGTATGTCATTATTTTGAAATGCAGCATTGTAAGCTGTCAGTAGAATGAGACTCAGTCAAATGAGTTTTCAGTGTTTTGAAAATTAGGTATTGTGGTCTCAGTCAAATGAAATTCAGTATTTTGAATGTTCAGTCATGTGACATAGATATATCTATGTATATATATATATATATATATATATATACATATATATATATATATATATATGTATATGTGTGTGTGTGTATATATATATATATATATATATATATGTGTGTGTGTGTGTGTTTGTGTGTATATATATATATATATATAGAGATATATTTATACACACATACACACACACACATATTTATTATATATGTTATATATAGGAGTGCTTATTGTGCTTTGCAGGTTGTATGGCCAAACTTTGTTTTATTGACATACTTGGTCAACAAAACAGAGGGTCAAAAGGTGTGGAAAACTTCATAATCCCCAAGATTGGGAATGTATCCTTTTCCTGGTATTGTGTGATCTCGGATTTAGTATACATAATTAGCAGGTGGTGTGAGTTGTGGGGGGACTTTCCCCTGCAAAAATAAACACTGTGTTATTGATGCATGCTGTGAGATTAATTTGTGAGATTAGGCATACAATACGGTATTTCAATTTTTTTTTTTAATTTTTGCATGTCAACATTAGTGACATTAACATTTCATTGTTTAAATTATTGAAAGTACATCCATATATCTATCTATATGATAGAAGTTGACGAGCAAACTTTGACTTGAGTGAACGCTTTTTAGTAATGTAAAAAAAAACAAAAAAAAAAAAAAGAATGCTCATGTTAAATTGTTTCTTCTGGCAGACTTTTACATAGGATTGCACTGCAATAGGTTAGAGGAAATTTCTTTTTTTTTTTTTTATGCTTGATCATTTTATAGTTCAGTGTAAAATGATCTCTGACTCTGTTGGCTCAACACTTATGAGCATCTGCAGTTTGCTGATATACTCATCTGTCTATATATGGTATACTTAACTTTGATCATCAAGCCAACAAGAGCATTATCCACAAAAGACTGACAATGCAAATGTCGACACATTACCATTTGTGTGCTGAGAACGAACCTGATGCTTGTAAATTTCAAAAAAAAACTTTTTTATTGGAGCAATCTCCCTTTCCATGACTTCTGACTAATTCTTATTCCTGCATGATACTGTGCTATGCAAACATGGCACATTTGCATACTCACTCTTCAAAATAGCCAAATGTGGATAAAAACAGCCAGACCCTTGTGGTAGGAAGAGATAACAAGCATTAATAACCATTACAGCAAGGCTCTAAATTGTACAAAAGTAAAGGGAAAACCCTATAAACAGGGTGTTTGTACAAGCTTTAGGGGTTAAATCTGCCTTTCCTAAGCTCATTGTTTCCACCAGAGGAGCTCATTGTTGACCTATGTATGGAAGTCAAATCAAAGAGGTCTAACGGTCATTTCAAACCCATTTTGAGGTATCCCAAGTCAGAGTCTGTCATACATCTATGGGTTGACCATAGTAGTGGTATGTACCACTGTAATTTTATCATCTCCTACAATTTGGATGCGAAGGACATTGTATCAGTCATCAAGAAAAATTGTTGTTTGTTATTGGCAGATCCTTTGGGGACCCTGGGGTTGAATCCTCAGCCTAAAGTCACCTTCAGGAGAGGTCCAAATATCAAGAACATCGTGGAAATGAAAGTTAAGAACATACCTTCAAGATCTGGGATGTTCAAATGTAACGTGTGCAAATATTGCAGATTTGTTAAAGCAGGCACATTTTTCTTGATAAGGGACAAGAAGTTTTTGATCAAAGGGAGATACAATTGTGCAAGCAATCAGGTAGTCTATTTGGCCCAATGCTCATCTTGTCCTGTATTTTATATAGGCAAGACGGACAGGAAGTTACATGAACGGCTGTATGAACCCCTGTATGCAATGAAGAAGGAGAAGATGGAAAATGCCTTGGAAAAGCACATCAAGGATAACCCCGGTCATGAGTTCACCTTTTTGGTGATAGACTAAGTTTGCTCCGAGAATAGGGGGGGCCCGGAATCTTTGAGATTAGAATTCAGAGAATTAATGCGGCAGATAAAATTGGAGGCTTAACATTACCCTAGCCTCAATAACATGTTATCAATTAGTAGTGTTCTCAAACTGAGAAATTTAGAGAGGCAGGGCATATCCTATTAGTGTAGTAATGGACATTACCCTTTATGGTAGCTTATGTTCCCTTGAGGCTCTGGCAGCTAATTAAGCTCGTTAGAACAAGTGATAATAAGTTAAAGTTATTCAGTTGCATTTCCTATTGTATTTTTAAGTCTCAGATAGAGTGGGCATTTAAATGCTTATATTTTGTAATGTAGTTTAAAATTTTTTTTGTGATTTTTTAATATAACAATTTATAATAGATGCATATGTATAGAATATGTTTTTCTATATTTTCCATATATATGGTTGGTAGAGGTAATCTATCATAATTTTAATTTCAGATTTCAGGCAGCGATCGTTGTCATTTTAAAGTTATGTTTGGTGAGCGCAGTACCTTTAAATTAGATGGAAGGAGCAGGGGGGGGGGCACGTTGATCACATGTTCAGTTCCAAGGTATTTATGTAAGCCATTGTAATGGCGCAAGTTTTCTGTTTTTATATTCTGAAGAAGTTGGTGCAGAGCGTCGATGAAAAGCTACATTGAGTTGTTTGGCTTAATAAATAATTTTTTCGTTTATTGACATTCAGCGTTGCTATTTTGGTACATTTGCTACGACGAATTTGGATTTTTAGAGCTGTTACTTACCACTGAATCGGAGGTGTGAGCGTTGGCAAGTTTTGCTCAGTTTCCTCAGATTTACATTACAGCTGCTGTTAAACTATTCAGTTCTGGGTTGCTTGCTAGGGTAAAGCAAATCTAGGTTTAAATTAAGTTTTAAGGAGAAGGAAGACTCTGACGTCATTCTGTTACTTAGACAATTTTTAATTTGTGTTGTCAAATCCAAGGCAGATGATTGCTGTGTATATTTCATTTGAATATAGTCAGGCTGTATTCATAACATAAAAAGAGTGGTGTGTATAGGGAGGTCTCCATTCTGGGGGGTATGTCAATGGTTAGGCAATAGCCCTAGGCACAACCTTTACAGTAATCCTCTGCCCTTGATTGACATAAGTAAAATTGGCACCTAGAATCATTAAATAAAATATAAATTAACAGTGAACAGTCACATGGTGAAAATAAGAGTAAAACTAAAATTACCCCATTGAAATTAGTCTATGTTGCAATTGTTGAATTTGCATATACTGATAGAAAGTAAAAGCTGTAATCAAATTTACTTCAACAGTTCTTAAACAGCACTTTTGTGAACCTGCTTCATCATATCTGTCTGTTAAGTGTGTTGCTTAGTCCTGTATTGAATCCGGTGAAAAGAACAAAATATATGTGAGGTGAGGTTGGGAGCACTGACCAAGGGAATGGGGGGACAATTGTTTTGCAATTGGGAAATTATACTTGCCATAAAGTGCCAGTGGTGTTGTAACTCCACATAATTGTGCACTATAGTAAAATATTGTTTATTATTTTACATCTGTTTATCTGACACGAATATCAACTTAGTGGTCATTTTTGTACCAATGAAAGGAGTGTTATAACAAGTGTACATGTCAGAGAGTTGCTTGTTTTTATAAGAATTTTAGTGAATTGATGATTAACAAAGGAATAGATATAAAAATTTTCATACATCAGGGGATGTGCTATGAGTCGCATATTATTTGTATTAGTCAGAAATATATTTGGACATGAGAGATGCAAGTAATATTACTAATGAGGGATATAAATTCCAGTTAAGTTTACTTATGATAGCATACTGTCTACAAGAAACAAAGTCTGTATGAAGGACGATACATCTTATATACATCAATATTTATATTTTGCAGGCATGACTTTAAATTAATAAAAACGTAAAGAAGTTGGTGATATAGCAGAAATAGGAGGAGGAATATCTTTCTCAATGAAAGAAATATCTGTGTTAGAAATAAAACTGGGGGCTAAAATGAAGGAACAATGTAATAGGATAGTAGATGGAATAAAGGAACTTTGTTCTTTTGGGAAAGCATGCATGCTATCATTTAATAAAAAGATTTGTTTGATTAATTCAGTTATACTGGGAATGACTCCATATTTAACAAATGTGTACATATTGCCAAATAATCTTTATTACAAAAAATACCACAAGTTATTTTTTCTTTCATATGGGGTTCAAGATTGAATCCAGCTAAGAGAGAAGTCTTAGACATGGATAAGGAAGATGGAGGTTTAGCATTAATAAACCCAATTATTTATGCTGCTTCTTTTATTTTGCATCAAGTTTTATTTTTGATAAATGATAAAAATGAAAAGTTAGTAATACATTTGCTAAAATACAAACATAAGCGACATTGGGATATGTTAAAAAGTCCCAAATAGGAAAAGTATGTTTAAATGCTGCAATGAGATGTTACCAAGAAAAAAAAGTTATTTTGTGGAAAATAAAAAATGAAATAGTAATGAGAGGAAAGTGTGATATAAAAATATTGTGATACAGTATTATTATGTTAATCCTTGGGCTGAACTAGTAAATGGAAAAAAGTTGAAGCTATAATAGAATGAAAATCATTGTATGATAAGCAAGTAGAATGCCAAGATTTTTTATGGAGAGCAGTGATTAATAAATTACAAGTAAATAGAAATATTCCATATAAAAGGTCAGTGAAAGAGTTTGGTCATATTATGGTGAAGAAGAAACTACAGAACATGTTTTCTTAAAATTCATAAGGGTTTCAAAATTGTGATTCAAAATGTGTAAAAAAAATGTCTTTGAAAATATAAAGGAGGTGAATGAAATAAATACGGATATGAATATGTATCAATATTATAGCGATGCAAATAAGGAATATGTTAGTAAAATAGATTTACAATTATTTTATGTTGTGTTAACCATTTGGAATAAAGTACTAAATGAAATTGTGTTTAAAGGTAAATGGCAACTAGCAGTAATTTTAAGAAAAAAAAATAGATGGTGGTTTTGGCAAAAGGAGATCGGGTCAATTCAGATAATGAAGACAGAAGTTAACATAATTAAAGGTAAGATAGCCAGGATCATATGACAATAATGGAAAGGAATGTAAATTTGTAAATAGTATTGCTCATAATTTTTTTTTTTTTTTTTTTTTTAATACAGAACCCCTAATCTTTTCTATAGATGCTGAGGGATCTTTTACCTCCACCTGATCTACCACCAACTCAAGGAGATGGGGCCTTGGTTTTAATGCCTCATCTGAAGAATAGCACACTTAAGAGTGCAGTACCCTACTAATGCTACACTGCAGAGTCAGCAGTCAATCTACTTGGTGTGGTAATAGAACCCAGATTCTTCTGTAGCAAAGGCGAGTGTGCTACTTGTTATGCCAATGGCACTGCACTGTGCAGCTTGATACAGGTTTTGGCTAAATAGCACCACATGCAGCATTCTGCAACTAGCCATAAGAAGCCAAGTATCTATTTTGTATGGTCTAGGAGTCTCAGTCATTGATACTTTATTTGGCTTATCTTCTTTGTGCATTGCACAAAACTGTCTTTGAACTAACAAGGTAAGATATCATTGTTATTGCCTACTAAATTATTATTTTATTCAGATTGAATTGTACAAAGTTGTGTTTATGCTATGAATGAAAGACCTCTCTATAATACTGTGTACTGCCATATATTCATGGGGTTTATGGGAGTTTTGAAGCTAAATTCTTCTAATAACCATATATAACTTGCAAATATCCACCTTCAGGGTTTATCTACATTCTCACTGAGGGAGAAAGCAGTTAGTCCCACGGTAACTTTGAAATCACCTTTTTAGTCATTCAGTCTTAATTTGAAGGAAAGTATTAAATCAGATTGTTTAACCTGCAGAGTAAATTTTTCTTCCAGAGAAGGGGCTGTGGGTGGGTTCTGGGTGATGAATCTATCTATTGTGCTCTGTTTATATGCAGATGCAGATTCAGGTATCTGGTTCTAGTGTAAGCAGAGCTATTTGCTTAACTCAGTTATAGTAGGTCAGTGACAACTAACTCAATAATGATATTCTTAGCAAGGCACAGATCCCAATCAAGAATCTGTAACGGTGAGAAAAAAAAACAGTAGAGAAACAGCAAAACTTTTTTTTTTATCTTACTGTCCCATAAAGGTAATGGAAAAACCTTTTAGGAGTTCAGCAGTCCTTTATTCATTAGAGATTCTTAAATTCAATAACTCTGACTGATCAGTTTAACCCTGGCTGGAGGAAATGTATTCATTCTCTTCCTGCCCTTGTTAAAAGTAAGACACAAACACATGTATATCTATGTCTCTGTATGTACACACACACACACACACACACACACACACACACATATTTATGTAAATATTAAATCTACATTAAAGTCACTCAGCGGATTCTCTGCTGATGGGCGTTTCTGCTTCCCTAACGTAGCTCCCTACTTCTCCTAAGAACATTTTCATTGCATCTAAGGTGGTCAGGATGGCCTGTCTTATAGGATTTTGTTTTGTTTTAGATGACAAGGTCCTGGGCCCTATGCCAGCAGCAGGGCGTTTTTTGGTTTAGTCTTTCTAGTTAATTTAGATGGTGTCAACAGCTGGCCGATCTCAGACTCAGCCAACCAATACACAATTCAGGAATTGCTGTCTCTAGTTGTTAACTCATTTCACTGTTATTTTAACAGCCACTTTAAGGTAGGATTAGGAAGAAAAGATTTCTTGGATATTCTCACTACATTATGACAGTTGGTTTCTATAGACAACCAGGGTTACAGAGGTAATAATAACGTTTTATATACACATGTGTATATATTTATCTTTTCCTATCCCTCCCATACAGAAATTTGTTATGGAGTAGAGTGAAGGTTTACATTTAAGTCTCCTGTGCCATCCTTAACCTGACCTGCTGCTTGTCTTGTTACTGTCTGTTGGAACCTTATGCACACATGGTTCAAACACAAATGCATGCACATCAGGCAATAAAAGCAGAAATACAGTGATATTATAATGCACAATTGGTGCCCTTCAGAGTGTCTCTTTAGTGATATATTTTATATCCTTTCTCACTTCCCAATTCCCTTTGCAGTACAGTCAGAGCTTATGTGTATTATTAGGCTTTTTGTGTTTTAAAATTAAGTACAAAAGATATTAATTTTTTTTTTCTCTCTCTCTCTCTCTGGATAACACAGCTTCAATAGTTGAATAAATTAATTAAAGGCTTAGTGAGAACATAAAACACTCCAGGCCAGGTCCATTTTCAAGAAACCTATGAGAGAAGTTGCAGAAGTATACACCTGTATAGCATGTGAAAGAATTTCACACCCCTTACAAATACCTGGTATTAGGAAAATAAAGAAAGCTGGAATGGACTACCATTGCCTTTTTATTTTGATTTATTTAAATTAGAAAAAAAATCCCTCTGAGTTAAATAATGAGGGTGCTCACCTGAGCAGATCTGCCATGATAATTGTAAGTAAAGAACCAATCACAACCAGAACAGCTGAAAAGGACAAATATGAAATTAGCCTGAGGGGTGCAGTACTAACCCCATCATTTTACAGTTGTCAGTTATTTCAAAGGCTAATTGGAAATGAGCAGCTTTGAATTTGCATATTTGGTATTGTAAAGTGTTTATAATAGTAGAGCATGCTCCATAGTTCTGAAAGCTAAAACAATGTAAAGTGAATGTCTAAAATATAACATTTTTAGATTTAAAAAGTCTCCTAAGCCAGGATCACACAAACCTAAATTATATCATCTTTGCAGTACATGGACCCTTCCACCCAAGTCCTCTAAATGTTATAGCTTGACGGTTGTAAACACATAGGGAGTAGTGCAGTGTTTAAAATAAATCACCTAATTTATTTGCTTTAGTAGCCTGCCTTCAGAAATTCCATTCTTCTTAAACAACAATTCCATACCTCATGCAATGCACTAAATGGGTAGGCGGCCAACTAAGAAAGAGCTCTTAACCAAAAACCGATGACCGTGTGAGCTGTATCCCCTTGTATGTTCTTCTGTGAATGAACCTCACAGCGTCATTGTTTCTAGGGTAATAGTTCCTTTATGGCTGATGCAATGCATAGTTGACATTGCAACTTAATGCTTAGCAATACTCTGTATTTCAAGAGATGACAAGAAAAGAGATGAGAATGGGTATCATAATTGTTTTACCATCTGTAGAACTGCTGTTTGATCTCCAGCCATGTACCCCTGTTTTCAGCACTGGAAAACATTTTCCTATGAGGAGACACAATGGTGAGAAAACCTGTGAAATCCTTTGAGGTTTTCAATTGATTTTGAAGCTGTCATTCCTGATTTACTGTATTCCCTTATATTTTTAGTCTATGTGAAACTATAGTTTTGATGTATTTAACAGCTTGCCGAATACCAGGGTATTACATATACTATATATGCTTATCTATTTTGTGGTTAATCAGATAAGTGGGCTGCTTTGTATGGACCTTTATCAGCTATGACTGCATTACAACAAAAGGAGAGACCAAAATGACAAGTATAGTCAACTAAAAATGTCAAGTTGATTTGGCAATACCTGACGAGTCATGTGTTTTTAATTAAAATGTTATGTTATTGCTGTATCAGGACACTGCATCCTGCTTTGCCACAGCTTATGTAAATCTAACTATGAGATGATACATGTGACAGAAAGGATAGTCATGATTTTTTTAGTCTGACTTTTCCATTTTGTCTGAGTTTGTTTAATCTAACTTTGAAGCGAATATATTTAGAAATTGAGGTACAGAGCTAGTGACCTAAGCCCCTTCCACAGAGGTTATAATGAGGCACACAGCAACAATGATGAATATGAATTTATAATTTGTGTGATTTAGTTGTGCTAAGATATTTGGAGTATGTGTTGTTTTTAAGGTTTAGATGCATTTTTTTGCAATATTTCTTAGTCATGTTAGACACAAAGCCTCATTATAGATATGACAAGAATGCAAAGGTTATACGTCCAGTGCACACATAAGGGAGATTGCAGTTGAAGGTAAAACAGGTGCATATGTTGTTTTAAATGTCAAATTACAGTTAAGCATATTAAAAAAGTACAGATCTAAAACATAGTATTCAAGTAGTAGTGTATTCTGAATGATCATTGACTCAGTTCATATGATCAGCAAAGCAATCTTGAAGCAAACCACTCAACTTCTTAGCACAAAAAAATGTTGACAAAACCTAAATTAATGGGGAGGCAAAAGGCCCAAAAAAAGGGACTTGTTTTACATATTGCTATTTTAAGCTTCCGAAGTTGCTACAATAGCATGATTTGTGCTATCATGCTTTTTCTGAAGTATATGAAGTCAGAAACTCAAATGTATTTTATTATTTCATGTCCTCAATGATTTGCCAAAAAATGAGGAACAGACCAGAAATATAAGGGGAAAATCTGGACATTTTGTAAAAATCTGGACAATTGAGATGTTTGTTAGCTACGAAGTGACTGTATGGAACATTAAATAAGCACAATCAAGTGATTTCAGATATACACAATGAATACATTTAAGTGGTGTCTTTGTGTTGTTATAAAACACTTTAAATTATGACAGGTACCAGATTTTGGAAAGAATAAAATTACTAAAATTACTAAGCTAATGCAGAAGTGTTGTAAAGACTTCATAGGCTGTGTGAGAAAACCTGTAAAATGTAGTGATTCTTAGAAGACTGAAATGTTCTTGTTAACTTGTGGAAGCTTATTCTGCTGGCCAGAAGTGATATGACCTAAAATAATAAGAAACAATTCCTATCAGCAACCTCAATATTTATTTATTTATTTAAGTTTGATGACCAGGGAAGTCCACAGGGCCATAAAGAGCCCGTTTTCAGTGGAGGCTCGGGGAGAAAAGCTCCAAATATTGCAAGTTACATATTACATGTTACAAAAGAATAACAAAGATTTGTACAGAACAATTAAAACATTTACAGAAATATAATACATTATGTAATAAGCTTTTAGTGAGTTAACATTTAAACAGAAGGTCACTAGCCCTTTTGGAGGTTGGGTAAACCGAACATTTGCAGAAAAAGACATTTTTGTCAAATAAGTTCTTTGTAAGTAAACATTAAACAAGTAGCTACTAGCCCTTTGCAGGTTAGGTGGACCATTTTGCATGGAGAGAGTACAAGAAAATTGGATTATGGAAAGTATAGGCCATAGCAGAGAGATAACTAACAATAATAAGAATAATAACTAACAAAAGAGTCATCACCCACCATGAAACACATATCCAGTCTTATGGTCTTGAGTAAAAACCCAATGGCCACCCTCTACACAACCCAATATCTTAGTTATAAGTGAATCATAGTGAAACACAGAAGTACTGCACTCACTAGTCTGTGCAGGGAGATGATCACGGTCAGTTGCCTATCAGGTGCCAGGATTCACCTCATCATACATGCACTCATATCCTTGCACCACAAGTACACATATGACATAGTCATAGTGCACATGCATGTAATGGCTTGAGATGCACCTTCCTGAACTATATGGAGATAGACATGATACAGCTCTTGGAATATGTGTCTGTGGCAGGTATGAACCTAGCCTTGAAGAGCATACTGCCATCATTAAGAATGATGCTACAATATGAACAAAAGATTGTCTTTAACATCTGGCTTGGATTCCGGTCTCATATAAAGAGGCTAGAATAGATATGAACCTGGCAGAAGACAGTAGACAGCCCTAACTAATTTCCAAGGAATGGCTTGCATCTGCACCCATAGTGCCTTCTTTTTGGGCACCATTAGTCTCCCAAAGTTTGCAACATAACAAAACATGATCCAGATAACATAAAGGTTTTGCTGCTCAGTGCTAGGAGCCTTAGCAAAAAATTCCACTCTCTGCAAGCATTTATCACCCTAGAAAATATTGTATATGCATCGTCATGAAGATCTTTTTCAAGACCAATGCGAATAGTCAATCAGTGCAAAACAAAGGTGGGTGAAGGTGCATGTGCCCTCGGTGTAATCCGATAGAGGGTGCAATCTGAGTGCAATTCCTGCATTCTTTCTGTACCAGTATTTCTAAAATTCAACAACAGAAATCAGCTTTTTGTGTTGTTGCTGCTAGGGCGAAGGCATGCCTGGGAGGGGGCATTATACAGGCTAATGCAAGCAGTCTATTAGAATGTTTTTTTGAAAAACTGGTAGGGAGAGGGCAGGCTTCAGACTGCCTTGAGCAGTCTATTGTTTGAGCCTGTTTTTTTTTCTGATCTTCACTATGAGCAAGGGGGATAGATCAGGGACACAGAGTGCTGAGCGAGCCAGCTAGGCCCCACAGGCCCCTCACACCAGTTGAAGGCACTGAAGTAGGTGGTATAGACACAGTTTTAAGAAAACATTTCACCTCCAGTCTCATTAGACAAGATAATTGATTGGAAGATCTCCACATCCAACTTACTTTTAACAAAACCCTCTTAACATATCATAGCTAACTTTATGATTCCCTGCATGTTCCCCTCAGCCCATACCTCCTACCTAACTAGTAGTGAGTTCCTTTGCATTAAGCCAAGCACCATTGTCCTAGGAAACGTTATCTACTCCTCCATTAACATGAACACATATACAACCATATATGCCCAGAAATTTCTGGACTTAGTCAATAAAAACTCCCTGGACCAGCCAGTCTGCAGTCTAACAAGCAGAGATAAAATCATGGACTTGGTCTTTGTCAGTATGAGGCAGCTTTGCTCCCCACCAATTTCTACTTTCCCCCAGGTCAGGCCAGACCACATATCAGTCACATTCACTATAAGACTGGAATCTCAAGCATTTAAATATACCATGGTATTTGGAGATTACGACAAGGCTAAACCGCTAAAAATAATTGGTGATGTGGCTGAATTCAAAACCCCTTTCCAAAATGATGACCTCACTGCTTATGCAGAACCCTTTACCACCACATTCTATGCACATATAATGAGATGCAATACAAAGACAAATTTAAAAAGAAACCTCTGTGGTAGAACTCATCTTCAAATAGGCTTTATAATAAAAGAAAAGAAAAAAATGCACACAAAAATAAATTTAACTCTCAAGATGCTAAAATAATCTTGCTAAAGTTAACGGAAATCAATGTCCTAATCAAATCAACTAAAGACATGAGGTAAAACAGCCACAAAAGTAAAGGATAACCAAAAAATGCCTTCTTTTAAATATCTTAGAAATCTCAAAATCAATGACCAGCACTACACGGAGCTGATAGTAAATGAGAGGAGATATTTGGATCCAAAGGATAGAGTCAATCTACTAATGGACACATTTAGTGTAAACTTCACCCCTTTATTACCAGATCACTAATTTGCATTTATACCCCATACTTCCAAATCTTTTAAGAACAAGTCCTCAAAGTATATCCAAAGCCAAAAACACCACTTTTATGGGGCTGGATAACATGTTGGTCTGCCTGCTGGGAAGCCTAAAATAAGACTTGTCAGACCCCCTACTTGTGCTGTTCAGTATCAGCTTGCAAACAGCCATCATGCAGGAAGAAAGAAAGGTAGCAACAGTCATCTGCTTGCATAATGATGGGGTGTCAACTGATCCAGGTAGGTACAGACCCATATGCCTGGCCAGTCACATCTGTAAGGCTATGGAAAGATGAATTATGGAATTAATAAATAAGGGCATAAGTAACCTATAAACTATTGCCCCAAATTAGTTTTGATTTTTCAAAGGGAGATACTGCCTAATTATGTTCTTTGTGAAGGTTACTGCAGCAATCCATGAGAGCAAATCAGTTCACAACATGTATTTAGAACTTGCAAAGGTGATTAGCACCACCCCAAATTCAGGTAATATAGATAATAACACCAAGGTAAATGTAAACCCTTATGTAGCTCATTGTTAAGCAAACTGACGCACAAATAGAACCAAGGTAATTAGGGTGTGCTGCTCTACCACCTTCAAAAAACAATTCAGTAGAAGCATATCCCAATGTTCATTCCTGGTGCCACTCTTGTTTGCCATTTACTTCTCAGAGGTCAAAGCAAAAGTTAAATGTCTACAGCTGATAGTTTTCGGAGGACTGTAAACTTGGTACCATCATACACTCCCTAGAGGACACTAAGATCCAATGAGAGGGCCTTTCCCAAATAAATAGCTGGAACAAAACTATGGAATAAAATTAAATGATGAGAAATGTAAACAAAATGTAAAATGGCATCTTTCAGCAAGAAAGACTATTCACCATTTAATTATCACACTAAGAACACACCCCTGAAAGTTGATCCATAGTCAGGGATATGGCAAATCATGTTGACAGTGAACTGTCTTTCAATCGTCATGTATACATTAACGTAAAGAAGTCTTTTTTATTCATTGCACAGTTTATATCTAAAGGTATGCCATCCAGGTCCATTAATATAATCTTTCACATGGACTCTGCTCTCATTAGGCTAGTCACTGAATAAACTGCCCCTTTAGGTATGTAGTTGTTCAAACACTTATTGCAATTAAATGACCACAGTGTTTTAACAGAAAAAAATGAAGGCCTAAATCATAAAAACTAGAGAGACTCTTTGAAAGCATTATCATTCTTCATGATATCATATAGGCTACTAAGAAGACACCTCTGTCTTGTGTATAGAGCCTCAACAGATCCTATCCTGTCAGACCTATTACATGTTCACAAGACAAGTGGTAGCATAAACACCCAATCAAGAGATTTCAACTTATTTTGCAACATATGTTTTTAAACTTAGATTTTATTTGTATTGTTTCTTTTGTATTTATAACAATTGTTGCAATGCTTGTGTGGCACCTTTTAGTTAATTTTTAAGATTTGCATACGACAGCTGATTGATTTTGCTTTCTTTTTAAACTCATGTCTTTCTACTTGTTTATCAGTCTGAAGAAGAGATAGTGTTACCGTGAAAACACTCGCTTTTATTGCTTTCTATTTTGTTAAATAAATAGGGTTTTTGCCTAGCCGTGTTGGTTCAGTACTTGCTTTTTACTTCAGATATGCAAGGCACTGTCTGTGATGATGGCTTAGAGTATATTCATTTGTGCTAAACCTGCTGCTGCCTCTATCATGAGTAGTCTAGTTTCTGTCTCTCTACATCAGGATTTCCATGGTGAGCAGCTGCTCTAACAGTTGCACTCCATTGTATGATTTTTATACATTTCGCAATCCCTCTGTTGTATTGTTTACCCTCATTACACTTGTAATTACTCTCTTTATTATAGTACTGCTCAATCCATTTCATTACATGTTCATTTGCATGCAGCCTCTACTGCACTGAGGCTCGGAATCACTCCCACATTGCACGCTGCTGCTCATTTCAGTTTCATGTTTTGCTTTGCGCTGTTTGCCTAAGCATTTTGAGACAAAAATTAAAACACATATGCCACTGCAATCAGTTTATTAAAAAAAAACACATATCATATTACAGCCCAGTTGTTGAAACTTCCATCACAGTTAATCAAACACAGTAAATATTAAACATTTTCTTATATTTATAACAGCACCTGTAGAACAATGCAACATTATGGGCAGCATTGACTGCTCACCCTCAAAGAAAACAAGCAGATTTATAACATCCGCTCACTGAAATCCGAAGTTGTGAAATGGAGTACCTCAGCTCTCTTCCCAAAAGTAAGAAGGAAAGGGGGGACAGAAGAGAGGTTCAGTCAGAACCCTATTTTCTACCCAGCAGCCTAAACACAGGGCGTTTCCCCCTTTTCTTTCATAACTGCCTAACAACATCCTGTAATGTCATTTCTGTATGTACATTAAGCAAATCCAACACTAGCTCTGTTAAGTGTATCCCATCTTTCTTATACCAAACTGAGTCTCTATCATCAAACTCTCGATGCTTAATCACCATCACAACTAACACACCCAATGCCTTTGATGCTCTATTATTAATAAAATACCTAGCCCTTTCTAAAGCTATAGAACTATCAGCCTGCCTCAACACTAGTCTGGATATAATCTCAGACCACACTATCACCATTTGTGGATAACATTGACTTAACTAAATCACCAAAACTCAAAGATAACAATTGCCTTTTAGGTACCCAACCTAAGTCATTACTCCTTACATGAATGATCACAATCTTTAGGACCCCCAACACTGCTTTTATCATTTCAAACTTAACAGTTGATGCTAAAGTAAACCTCAAAATCCATGCAATACAGCATTTCACCTTCCTTCCAAAAGCTCCAACATGCTTCCTCCAGGTTTCATGACTGATGTCTTCTACACCCAGAATGCAAGCAAATACCTCTGGATAACTGCTATTCCATCTAAAAAACAAACAACTTGACATATTAACACTACCTCATGTTATATAATCTATTCTAAATAATCTCTAGAAGCCCAGTTTCCCCCCATTGTCTCAATGGCTTCTACTGCCTTCCCTTTGTCTGCCAAATCAGACACTTTCCCAATCCTTAACAAGTGTGAAACAAGCCTGCTTCCACATACACCCCTTAAGAATCAAAGGCCTGACGCACCATACTAATGAATTGAGGTGATAACATTGCTCTACCCAGGACAGTATAAAAAGACAGAGTCTAGTCCTGTTGTATAAAAAGTCTCCATAGCTGTTTTATCCATCCTACCAGACATAACAATCTTTTTCCCCTCCAAAAGCAACAACACTGTCCTACTTCATCTCGCATGATTGATCTTCGATCTCCTAAGCCAAATCAAAACAGCATAGTCCATTATACGAACATCCTTCCACTGCAATGAACCTAACACTCCACCTAGTCTAAATACTCCTATATACATAGTCACAGCCAAAGCCACATAACTCTAGGGCCTTTCCTTTTCTCATATGGAGATACCTTAGACAATGAATTTCTTCTACTAACCTTTAACATATCTAACTAAGAAACAATAGCTACTTATGCATCCTTAGCTACTCCCATCCTCCTGCACAATTCTTCTAAGCTTATGCTTCCTTTTAACTTTCTGACCCCCTGCCTGACCCTCACACTTTACCTTAATCCAACCTGAGAAGAAGAAAAATAAAGTGTGTACAATCCTTATTTTTGTACTCTTGTCTAGTGTAGTACATGTTCTTTTACTTGTATACTCCTCTGTACGTTTTAGTATCTAATACATGTTTTGTTATTATTAGTGTATCTATCTCTCTCTACTTATTTAGTATTCCTTACTTATTTAATGTGTGATTTATTACTTGATATTATCTTGTTCATGTATATCATCATTCTTTCTGGTATCATTTGGAGCTTTTCTCCCAGGGCCTCCACTGGAAATGGTTTCCTGACCCAGTCAGACTTTCCCAGTAAGCAAATATTGAATAAATAAATAACTAAAAATAAATAACGCGTGTCTTCCAACAAATTACTCAACAACAAGTGTAATCCCTTTACCAGCACTCTGAAACATGCTCGTCTTTATTATTCTTCTGTTTCCACCTCTCTCAACCCTTCAACATTCTCACTACTAATTACTTTTTCATTGCATCCTCCAAAAAAGCATTCCTCACCACCACACTAACAGCTGAGAAATGTACTTTGATTTCTCTAACTGTGTCCCCTACTGTCCACCTATACACTATGTAATGGATGACAAACTTCAGCAACCATCTCCTATGCTACATTGGTAGTTACCTTACAAACAGGAAAAGCAGCTAGAGCAGAGTTGTATGATTTCCAGGTAGACCTAGCTAATGATTGTATTAACCATCCCACTGTGGATTTCCAATGCTCCATACTTCATCTGGTATGAATACTGGTCTCTCTCTTGCTGTTAGCACAAGTGCCCAACACCTGGAAAACTGAAAATAAGAAAGACTATCAGATTAATTTTACCTGGCACATGCCTTGGTGAAAAGTTGAATTAATTAAAAAAACTATGTAAAACATCCTTCCATAAGACCCACAGTACCAATGGTAATTTAGCTATTTTTCTAGCCAACACCTGTACCACAGCCTTGTTATCAGAATAAACATCACCCTATGATGTGCCAACTTCCTCTTCCACACAACTACTACAAAGCATATTGGTATAATCTCCCGAAAGGCAACATTCTTTCTCCAATCAACTGCACACCCTTCAGGCTAAAGGGCTGCAAACCATTCACCTCCAAAGAAAGCTCCCATTCCATGCACCCCTGCCATATCAGTGTATAAACTTAAATCGTCTTGAGGGAATCACTCTATCTACCAAAATGACACCCCATTAAAACCGTCAAGAAACACCCACAGCCTCAAATCTTCTTTAACCAATTTCAGAGCTCACACCTAATACTGCTTCTTTTTACCTCCCTTTAATGAGTAGGCAATTGACCTACAAAATATCCTACCTGGACTTATTGCCCAGCACACAAAATTCAATAAACCCAGCAACCTCATCACATCCTGAATCCTGACCTTATTCCTCAGTTTCATCCATCCAATCATGTCCCACAACTTTACCAACTTATCTTGTGGCAAGAAAAATATGCCACATTCAGCATCTAACATCAAGCCCAAGAATTTCAAACCTGACTAGGGTACTCTTGTACTAAAGGGGCACCTAATTCTTAACACACAAATGTAAAAGCAACTTGTAAAACAAAACTGCTCAGATGAAATCGCCAGTATATTTGACCAAGACCAACTTAGAAAAGCAATTCAATGGGTCCATACCTCCACAGGAATAACAGGACCAAAATTCTTATGAACACATTTTATTCCAAACACAAAGAAAGTTAAGCACTTTCGTCTCCCTCAACAAAACAGAGGCTTCTTCAAAACTAAGTTATTATTCCCATAAGCACCTCTTGTATAATAGGTGTCCTTTACATTCTAGTTAATTAATTAGACAATTCACACATTAAAAATTTTATAATTAAAGTGATCCACACCACTGAAATAACTTAAAACATTACTGGAGCATTCCTTTGACTCCAGTAATAAAAAAGATGGCTCCGGATGTAATATAGTATTTTTCTCAAAGATTCAAAATTTTATACTTTTAACATAAATGTTTTCAGTTGTTGGGTGTGGAACACTTTAATTATAGAATTTTTAATTTGTAAATTGTCTAATTAACTAGAATGTAAATGACACCTATTATATAAGAGGTGCTTATGGGAATAATAACTTAGTTCTGAAGAAGTTTATGTTTTGGTGAGAGAGACGAAAGCACTTTACTTTCTTTGTGTTTGGAATAAAGTCTGTTCGTAAGAATGTTGGTCCTGTTATTTCTGTAGAGGTATGGAGCTTATGGTATGGACCCAGTGAATTGCTTTTCAAAGTTGGTTTTGGACAAATGTAAAAGCAGCCAACTCTCCCAGAGCCCCTTCCATAACTTCTCCAGTTAACAAAATATCATCCAAGTAATGAACTACCTTCTGTTCCCCCAAAAGACTATTACCATATCCATTGTAACGAATAACTGAATTTCTCAAATGTGAAACAAGCCACAACACAACCCATTGTCATAGCCTTATCAAAATAAAATTTACCATTCACAAACATGCCTAATATGGGCCAAATAGCTGGCTTAATAGGCAGCATATGAAATACAGCTTCAGTATCTAGTTTCACAAGCCATGGATCTTCAAACTCCTTGCTAATGCTAACTAAATTATCAAGAGATGCATACTGCACTTGCATATCTATCTTACCAATGTAATCGTTAACAGAATCTCCTCTCAGAAATGATAGATGATGAAGTCATCTGAATCTCCCCTTGCCTCTTCTTGGATACGAAGCCCAGTGGAGACACTTTGTAATGTTCAAAAGGTTGTTCTTTGAACAGACCTAAAATTCTCCCTACCCAAACTTTATCACTCAATGTCTACAATATATCTGAATACCCTTAAGTAGATTGTAAATTCTTACACAACTTATTGGTCCCTCCAATCACAGATTTAAAGAAGAAACCATCCTGAAAACGGTGTATAACTTTCTTTGCTACATCAGAATTTTGACAAAGCACCAGCAACTGTCTCAGCACTGCCACCCTGATAGGCACGTGCCAACACTGCTCTCTAAGTGAGCCCCTGACAGGGAGCTAAACCCCTTTTGTCTAGAAAATTCCCTCTTCCCCTAAAATTCTGTTGCCTCATATCTGCTAGCCCATCTATGTCCTTCTCCAAACCACTGAAATGACCACTTCAATTTCCTTGTGCCCAGCATTTTTGAGGAGACTGAGTTTCCCCTCGCATCAAACAAATATGAGCAAAGTGGCATTCTGGCTAGGCAAACTTAACTCAATTGAAGGACCAACAAGTCCCTGAACTTACCCTGTCCTTTCCTACCTGATACCACTAATGCTGTCAACAAATATTTCATCCCTGGCATATCCACCCCTCCTAACCTCTGTACTCCAGCTGCATTGATCAAATCAAACACATTAATGTAATCCCTTCTGCAAATCTTCTCCTTAACTGCCTTGATATAGTGGGTATTTATAACCCCCCCAGAACTGCCAGCCAAAAAAGACTGTGTGGCCAGTAAGTACCCTGGCCAAGAACCTAAACCATCATTTAACACCCTTGTTAAAACTGGTTCTAGTTCAACTGTACCTCCTGTGGCTTCAGATACCCCTACTTGGCTCCTAACCTCCTGCACATGCTCATCCGACCTCAAAAGATTTCCCAATCCATTATAATCCTGTTCATCCATCCAATAAAGCAAATCTCTTACCCGCTGTACCTCAACATCATTATCTAGCAACACAGATTACAAATTACCATCATTACTTGTTGGCATCTGATTATCCGTACGTTTGACTCCAGCTACCACCTGCACAGCGCTCTGTCTGGCACATTTTCCTCTGCTTGCCTCAAGCTACTTTCAGTCTCTTTCCACTTCTCTCACCTTCCTCCCTTGTGAGACCTAGCAAACTTTCACTGGACGAACCTTTGGCTTTGTTAAACAGTCCTCTGCCCATTCTACAGTTCTGGCCCATTGTTCCTTTATTGATGTTGCTGCCATCTGAAACATAAAACATGGACATTAGTAACAGCTGCATCCAAAATGAAATTCTGCCCCAATTTACACTGACAGACACCAAAGAACTTCTTTGTATGCCTTGATTATGACATAAAACTGTAAAATGCAGACATGAATTATCATATTATTTAACAGTTTAAGGAAACAGGGCAGCCATGGTGATGCATTGGTTAACACTGCCACCTCACAGCAAGAAGTCTGAGTCTCAGCTGGGGTGCCTTCTGTGCGTAGCCGGCATGTCCTCCCTGTGGTCACAAGGGTTTGATCTGGTTTCCTTTCACATCTCAAAGACATGCTCCAGATGGATTGGACACTGCAAATTGTCCCTAAGTGTGCGTGTGTGTGTGTGTGTGTGTGTGTGTGTGTGTGTGTGTGTATGCTCGTGCCTTCTGTGGAAGGTTGGACACTGGACTGGCAACTCGACACCGTAAAACTCCACTGACAGTTGTTGACCGTTGCTCCACAATGGTGACCCCTAATGGGAAAATCTGAAAGAAGAAGCAGAATTTAACAGTTTAAGGAAAGATTGAGTTCCAATCCTATAATCATAAAACACAGGCTGATTTTCATCACTTTAATGCTTAACCTGTACTTTTTTCCTTATCTGGACCAGTAGCAACTCTGATGATGTGTGCCCTCTAACATTCAAGCTGCTGTTCTACAATCCACTCTGCACCTAACATGCTCTGAAAGAATTCCAATGTTAACATATATTCTTATCATTATTATTATTATTTGCTGCTGTTAAACCACCACACTGTACCTCTAAACATCTTAGTATGTGAAATCTGAACCAAACCTAAATGATTGGAGTGACAAATAGATTACAGTATACAGAGAGCCAGATTGTAAATACTGCTCTCATACACCTAGAAAGCTTCAACATGCATGTTGTATAGAATATGAAATCAGAAATTATATGCCTGTCTTTACTCATTTGTCATACCACAAATTCCAAGCGGAACCAACCAAATATGCAAAGCAAAATCTGGACACTTTGCGAAAATCAGGCCCATTGCAAGGTATGCAGTTCACCAAACCCCAACCAGCATCCTAGGTAAGGCTCAGCTTGTTACTTGTCCTAACAGCTTAACAAGCACGTCTGAGGTTGCTTTTCACTTTATCTCAGCCATTCCTTGACTATCATCACAAATCTCTTGGCTGGACCATATGAAAGAACTGTAGCTTATAACCCTAATACTCTGTGCTAATTACCACCTCTATAGCTTCATAAGTTGGTACTAGGCTATTGGCCCTAGAGCCTATACAAGCTTAGCCATAGCAATTTCCTGGCTATTTCTTCCCACAGTATTTACTTCCCTGGACCCCTGTCTAGAAGGGCGACTGATGTGGTCCCTGGGGTCAATTTCCTATCTCCCATCCAGGTGTCAAGGTTTCTTTTGAAGAGGGCCAAGGAGGCACTCTGCTTGACCTGTATGGGCAGTCTATTCCAGAGTATGGGGAGTCTCTGGGTCAGGAACCTATCCCTCCAGCATGTTTTGTTCATTGTGATGACAAGATTTAAGTCCCTGGAGCTTATGGCTCTGATAGATTGGGATTTCTTTAATTGTAGTATGTCCAACAGCTCTGGGTTTGACATGGCCTTGTATGTTAAGCAGTGATCACCTCTTGAGTAGATGATATGCGATAGAGTATAGCTGGAGTTTTTTTAGGTGGTCAGTATAGGGCATTTGCAGCTGAAAGAAGAAGTATAGGGCATCTGCTTTAGGCCTGTGATTCTTTTAGTGAGGTGTTTCTGTGGCCTTTCCAGTTGTTGCAGATGTCTTGTGAGGTACATACCAAATGGGCCATTGTACTCTATGATGGGGCTAATGAGGGATGAGTACAGTGGGAGAAGGTTGTCCTTTTTCCTGGATGAAAAGCCCTTAGTGATGAGGTGTGCCACATTGAAGGATTTCCTGACTGTTATGATGATGTGGTTATCGAAGGTGAGACCACTGTCCACCTGTGTTCCTAAGTCTCTCATCACAGTTTCGGTGTTTAGTATACTGCCACCTATGTGGTAATTCATGGGTACATGTTTTTTTTTTCCCAAAGGGGATAACTATATACTTCTTGGCATTGAGCTTGAGCCCATGGCTCTGACACCAAGCATCTGTTTCTGCAAGGCCCCTTTGTAGAATATCTACATAATTTGGGGATTCAATAATGGCTTCCAGTTTGCAGTCATCTGCGAAGTTTGTTAGCCAGATTCCCTTACTGTTGGCCTGTACTTCAGAGAAGTAGATGCCAAATAAGAGCAGTCCCAGGACTGAACCCTGAGGCACTCCACTTGTCTGGAGCTGGATTTGGAGTCGGCTATTTTTACAGTGTGGGTTCTATCAGTAAGCCAGTTGGCAACCCATCGAGTGACGCAGGGATTTATGCCCAGCTTAGTAAGTTTATCTATGAATCCAAAGTGGAGGATGGTGTCAAAGGCTTGGCGAGGTCCAGATAGGCTGTGTGGACTGCCTTACCCTCATCCATGGCATTGGAGACTGATTTGAATCATTGAATGAGTCAAAGGTAGTGTGTTATTGGAGTGTCATATGCCAAACAACACTACCCAACAAATCTCATTGTGCTTGCCTTGGTGCTTATTGCCTGACATTTTTTATTAATTGAATTTTTTACACACAGTCTGTTTTCCTCAAAAGCTTAACACCTCATATTACAAAAGAAGTGCTTCAAAGATTGAAGGCTTTGTAGAAGATACCTCATGTTCCAGAAGGCATGCCCCCATCATACACGGATGTTCATCCACCATGCAGCAACAATATCAATAAGCTCCTTACCCTAATACCAACCCTAAGGCCCCCATTAGTAGCAGATTGGACAATTTTAACTGCCATGACATTTGTGATGTCACTATGGCATCATGTATCTCTTAATTATCTCACCTTCTCCCTTTGGCTGAACATTGCTAACAGAGCTTCCTCTCTCCACGTGTATGCTGTAGTCCAGCTAGCCTTCTGACTGAATATAGCTTACAGTTTTTATATATGTAATTGCACTATTTGCATAATGGCACTGTATCACTCTGCGATTGATTCCCATTATAAGCAGGTATACTGTGCAGTCCCCGGTGATCTGAATGGGTGATTCCAACCCAAATTCAACCCCTATCATGGCTGTCACAAGCTTAAAACAACCCTTTACTACAAAAAGCAGGCACTAAGTATTAACCACTCCACCATGGCATCTGCTATTCTTTCAGCCCTTACCTTAACAAGAGGACATACTCACACCCCCTGCAGCACATGGTGATCTAACTAAAAGTTTACTAAGAATACAAATATAAGATCTTACCTCCAAACTCCATCTCAAAACCCTTACCTTCCCAAATACTTATACTAGGCCTGTCAAACTCCTGGTCACTTGGGCATGGGGAGATGCTTTAATAATCAAAATACCATGCCAAAAGGCTGTGCTAACCTAATACAATGGCTTTTGCCTGCTCTGACCCTACCCCTACTGATCTCATTTCCTCACAGTCACTTCCTTAATTAAACTCTTCATTCCCAACATATTATTTATCTCTAAATACTTAGAACTTCCTAACAAGCCTGCCCCCCCCCCACCCACTACTTAAAACCCTTAATTAACTCCATGTGCCCTTGGACAAATCTGTCTATGGCCAGACTTCATTTGTTTTTAAATCCTAACCATCACCTTTGAGTACTTTGAAATAATATGGTACATTTTCAATAACATGAGAACAGCACCAAATACCAATCATAATAAAAGCAGGTATGCTACATGGCATTTTAAACTCTGTATTGTCAAGTAGTAGGCTTTGGCAGATATGCTGGAGGTATCATTCCAGGAATTTCTGTAAAATGGAGTCATTGAACCTTTAATGTCTTTATGAATAGTAATTAAAAAATGAATTAGTGACATATGAAATTTGTCATCTCAGAGTACAGCGCACACGAGAAAAATAATGAAATATAACTTTTGAATATTGTTTGAATATGTTATGTATGTGATAAATTGACTGCAGAATGCACTTTTTAAGGAAAATCAGGCTTATAAGTTAGCAACCTAGCTGTAGATCAGAGTGTATAGTGAACATAGTGAGTCACTGTAGTTCGAGTTCCTGATGTGTGTATGTATAATGAATTACTTGAATGCATACCAAGCCTCAGTGGCTCAGAGTACACAAGACATGCAACACTAGCCTTCCTCAGAAATTCACACCAAAGGCGCCCCAAATCAGATTTCATTGCAGCACTGCCTTTGAAGAAAATAGCATAACATTGCTGGAAATGTGAGGTTCTCTTGTCGATTAGTACAAAATAGAACAGTATATGGATGAAGGTATGGAAGTGTTACATTCCAGTCTTTGTCTTTATTTCTTTCTTTCTTTCTGTCGTTTTTTTTTTTTTTTTTTTTTGTTAATGTTTGTAAGGGTACAACACAACAGCAAATTATTAAAGCACATTAGGTAACATGTTTTATGACTCACTTTTTCTAATAGAACAAATTGTGTACACTTCTTTGCAATCTGGATTGAGCGTGATTTACATGATGAATATATTGAGTAAAAAATGGACCCCAAAACATCATCAGACAGAGCATTCATTGCAGATTTCTACTTGTATCTCTTTTACAGAGCTACTACAGTTGCTCCCATAATAAAGTTAACTTCAAAGAAATAAAGGCTTTTCTACAAAGGAAAATAAATCCTGTTTTCTAAGTACTTACTTGATACTGATCTTTGAATCTAACAATATAAGCCTCTCAAATTAATAGACTTCTGCTGTCATTCTCGAAAGTATAATCCACTGGTGCTATCCTACCTTATTAAATAACTGAGATTATATCTTTGTTTTCTAAAACTGATAATCATATTTCTTCTGAAGAAGATTCAGAAGCATCTCATGTCATTTAAACTGGAAAGACACTGCAGTGAAACAAAGTCAGTTTAAATTCATCTCATATTTAAAGAATCTCTGAATCCTTTGTGAAAATATCACATTAACTTTTGTTTCACAGAATGCATGCATTTTAAGCCTTATAAATCCATAGGTCATATTTTTAGCCAGTGAGAATCATGAATGCAAGAATTACTGTTCTTTTCAAAAATACCACAATAAGCCAACATAATTTAGGTAAACATCTGTGTGTGCTTGTGCTTATGTGTATTTATTTAAGTTAAACTAGTTCATTGAATAAATGCCAGTAGAAAGTTGGCTGAATTTATTCTAGGGTACAACATTATGTTGTCAGTAATTCCTCTGCTTAATGTCTTTACATTCATTCTATAACAGTGACTATGGGATATTCATTTTATAATCTCATCACTGCAGCACATGTAGATATGCATGGAATTAGTTTAAATAAGAACATTTATTGTAAAAAATTGTACCTTTCTCTTGTGCTATGGTTTGCATTCATTTGTTTGCTTCCTTCCTTGTCCTCTTGTATGGTATATTTTCATGTGTCATCTCTGTATATTGTGTTTTATTTAAGTATTTGTGTGGAGGCTTTCCCTCATTAGGTCATCTTAAAAATGCAACTTATCTAGAAGGGATTAGCTAGTTACAAAACATAACTGGCTAACTTACTAACAAACTAACTAGGTTCTTTTACCAAAGCCACTTGACCAAACAAATTGCTGCCTTGTCTTTGCAACTGCGCACAGAACAGGCATTCATATTTGGACTATGTCTTCCTATGATTTATAGTGTTTTTTGCCTGTAAGATTATGCATCAGACTGCAGCATGCTGGGTAATGTATCTGGCCATTCATATATATGCCTTTGTTGACATGGTAAGCACCATGCTGTACATGAGTTAACTGCTCACTGCAATACAGTTGTCCGTGACTGTATTTCTAAGTACATATATGTATTTGTATGTGAAATGCCCTGCATTTATGAACAGTGCTTCCTGCTTTTGTGATTACTGTATTGTATACTAGAAGAAACTATCAAATGAGGTAAATGCAGCAATTACATAAAACAATAAAAACCTCGATCAGAAGAAATCAGACCATAGGTAAAAATTAAGCACTTTTTCATTTAATCATAATCCAACAAGGTGCCTGGAAAAACAGAGCTGAGATATAAAAATATAAATAAACGATTTGACAATATTTTTATATCTCAGCTCCGTTTTTCCAGGCACATTGTTGGATTATTGGTAGATTTGGTGCTGGTTCTGCTTTACTTTCTTTCATTTACTATTTTAAAACATGAACTTCATCAGTAACTTCCTTTAAATGTACACTACACAATGCAAACAACATGTGGAGGTTTAAAACTACAGTAGCAGTTCTAAAGTCAAAAAAATATAAATTGAACCCTGTTCTCTAAGTGGGCATCATCAGTTATCTTAACCATCTTAATAGACATTTAATATTAAAGTTCCATTGAGCCCTGGGTCGTGTCAACTTGAAGTCTCACTTGCCATTGTAATTCCTTGACCTCCAGGAGAAGGTTGATATCACCAAAGAGAACCACTTTGTCCAAAACTGCAAGCTTAAAATTAGAAAAATGGGAGCACACTAGACTAGGTTTAGCGAAACCATGTTTACTATCTGAGATTCTAATTGCTCTGATATGCGCTCTTATTCTGTCACTTAATCTGCATATAGTTTTTCCAATATAGAAAGAACCACAATGAGAACAGATCACGATGTATGCAACATTCTTGGCGGTGCAGTTAAATGAATTTTTGAATTGGAGAGAAGAGTTTTGTGCTGTTAGCTTGAGATTATCTCTGATCAGAATATGTTGACAGCAAATACAGTGACCACAACTGTGCATTCCTGTGGAACCAGAGGGTTGTTTCTTTTGATATCTCTCTTCATTGTTCAGAAACAACTTCAAGGATGTAAGTTGTTTTATACTGTATTGTATAATGTATATTTTTAAATGAGAATCATTTCATTTACAACACCATTCTTTTTTGCTGGCTATAAATGGTGTCGCCTCAGTTTAAAATAAAAGTGTGCAGTCGACAAACATCATTCTGTCATGGCTGAGAATTATTTTATTAACCATCTTGTTCTGTTGCATTTTGTAGCAAAATGTGTGTTATCAGTATGTACATTATTGAGATTTTGTAAACTAAAACTGCAGAAAAAGATATCCTTGTTCTGTATATTATGTGTGAATGGCTAATATTTCACATTTTTGGAAGTTGTGTAATGCTTCTGTACAAATACATATTTGGCTATGAATGTTATTGAATTTATTACTAAAATCCAAAATTTGCAGTGTTTTGTATGCCTGCCAAACATCACCTTTTCAAGGATGTGTGGTGTTAGTACATACTAATTACTTGTTCTTAGACCATTTTCAGCCACATCCTAGGTGGGTATGGGTTGTTGTAAAAATTTTGGATTGTTGTACTGATTCTTCTATATGCTCATGTCTACATTTGCTTACATTTCTTTTTACAAGAACTTACTTAAATTAATTTCATACAAGCTATAAAAGGTTGTGATTGCCCAATTGACTGTATTAGTAACTTTGCTAATATGTAATTCTTGCAAATACATTTATGTTGTCTCTGGTACATCACTGGATGGGAAGTGTGGAAGCTGATTAATCCTGTACTAATGATTTTGCTTGACATATGGGGATGCTGCCAACCTTCTAATTCATCATCTGCTCAAAGCTGCCTGCTGTTACTGTGATAAGTTATATTCTTCCAAAACTTTCAATGTAAGACAAATCTGTTTCAAAGCTTTATTGGTGAGCATATAAGACATGCAGCTTTGTATTTTCATGGACTTTGTTTTCAGGCCAGCATTTTGTAGATCAGTATGTCTTTGCCATTACTTTCTACCCAATAAGTTTGAGAATGATCAATAATTCTTTGCCATCACTGTCAAAATCACCTGGTAGATCTCAAGTATATCAATGGCTTCCTGCACTGTTGTTGCAGTTTTTTTATAATGTTTAAATTGCATATTTTGCTTTGCCATAAAATAGTTTGTTGTTATTTAACATCAGGATATTTATCTGTCTTGGCTATGAAGGTATCATACATGTTGCATGCTTTTCCATTCACATATATAATTATACAGTGACTCTTAGTTTTCCACTGTAGTACATGTTGCACTAGACAGAATGAAATTTTGCACAAAATTTATTGGTGTCTCATAGTTTCCCAAACATTTGAACCCCTTGTACCATTTTGGATCTAGCATGTTCTATATACTTCCAAGGTAAAATTACTGCAGAGCTTGTTGCTACACTAAGTTTTCGTATTAAACTTTTAGTGGCTTTTTATATCCTTTACATACCTGTCAGCTGCACAGATTTTCACAGATGTCCAGATTTTTATCTCTTATTTTTGGACTGCTTATCGTAACATTGTCTTGTTTGGGGAGTAAATGATTGAGGAGTGAATAAAGAGAATAATAAGAGTTTTAAGATTCAGAGTGTCTACCTTTCAGAAAATTCATGTAAATGTAAGACTTGTTATTCTGTCAACCTTCTAAGTTTGTAAGAGCAGTATTTAAAAATTGTCAATATTTGTAGCCTTGGTCTTCCCATTATTTATGGCTTTGTCCAGATTTCTTGCTCTAAGAGATTGAGAGGTATGATCTTTTAATACTTGTATCTGTTCGTTAGTAGCAACTATCGTTATGTATTTAGATGTTAGAGTGATACATCACTACAGTAATTGCATACATTGCATAATTTCCCTAACAGTGTAAAATGTTAATTAATAATAACTGACAAGTGGGTGTGGGTATATCAGGATTTGCACACAGATGGCATGGGTTGATCATTAGGGCAAAGTTTGAGTTATTAAACAACGCCAACTATAGATAAATCCTGAACTACTCATGCACACTACTCATGCACACAAATGGGCTATTGCTGTTATACAGTGACATTAATTAAGAAGGAAATTGCTTATCTTTTTTAAATAATGTCATTGTATAATGGCACTGTAGTGTTCCTCCACATTGTTTCCCATTCTAATGCCTTTTTGATGTACTGCACGTATATGGGAGTTACATTCCTAAACTTGTGCAGTATATTAGTGCTGTTGAAGGCAAATAATGGAGAAAAGAGAATCACCATTGCTGTTTTTTTATTTTTCTTTGTTTAACAGTAGTAATAGAGAAAAGAGATTGCTGTTTATGTGGAAAAAGTTAAATAATGACACAAAAATCTGGACATTCTGTGAAGTCTGCCAAGATTTGTAGAGGGACAGTGCAACAAATATGGAAAATCAGGTATTCTTCGTTTTTTTTAAATTATTTATTCAGAACATACCTGATTTTTCTTCTGTTTTGCACTGTCCCTCTGTAACATATTACAGTAGAAAAGTCTGGCTGTTCAATGGTACTTTAGAGAGCAGACATTTTTTTTTTGGGTATATACTCAATTCGCAACAGGCATACTGGCTAGACTGTCCAATCAGCCTGTTCCTTTTTAAATAACAATGACCCATCGCTATATAAACTTCTTGTCCTGCCACTATATCTACACCTTGCACAGCATTTAAGTTTGCTTTTTACACAAATCACAATGACATAATTAAAAATCAATTCTTCATCTTTTATCACTTATATGTAAAGAAGTATTTTTAAAGCATATATATATATATATATATATATATATATATATATATATATATATATATATACACACACACATATAGATATATTAAAGTGTCAGTTATGCTGCGGTGGTGCAGCGGTAGCGTTGTCGCCTCACAGCAAGAGGTTTTCCCATTCAATTCTCGGCTGGAGCGCCTCCTGTGTGGAGTCTGGCATTCGAAAGACATGCATGAATGGGCATGCCTTTGTTGAAGGCTGGTCGTCGGGCTGGCACCCTGGCACCATAAAAATCTACTGCCAATCATTAGCGGACTGGAGTTCCACTGTGGTGACTCCTAACCGGAAAAAGCCGAAAGAAGAAGAAGAAGAAGGAAATATTAAAGCTTCAGTTATAAACTTAAACTGTTAAAAAATTAATTTGAATATTATGAAAAAATGCAGCTATGCAACAGCATTTTAGAAGTATCGAAACATATTTAAGGCAAGCAATACACAGCTATTGATATTACATTTTAAAAAATATAAAGGGTTTTATATATTTACTGTAGGGATGTCTTATATGGGCACCCTAATTGCTTCTTCAAAATACTGAAAAGGGGAATATATGGTAGAAGAGATAATGGCAAATATAACAAAGATGGAAACACAGAAGGAACACATCAAGAGAGTTTTTTTGGAGGAAGTTGGAGAGGAGGGGTGCTGTAATTTTGGTGGTAGATAGACCCCTTAATTTTCAAGTGTCTTCTTTATAAGATGGTTGTTTGAGTAGGAAGTACATTAGAGGGTGTAGGAGATAGGATTAGGTAATGAGAGAGATGAAGAGAAGTTCCTGCCAGGAACACCCTGGTCCACTGGACCTTAAATGTTTGCACTGCCTGTTAGTTGTACAGTGGAGGACACCAATGTTGAGGGGGTGGAGGCCTGTGGTGGCTTACTGGTCAGAGCCAAACAGAGCATTAAGTCTTGAACCCACTGAAGAGCATCCTAGTCTGGCCAAAGTTGTCTCTTCACTACCTACTCCCCACATACTTAAGCAAGCCCTGAACCTCATGATCTATATGACTTAACAAGCTGTGCTGCTACAGGTTCCTTATAGACCCAGCACCACAACCTTGGCCCTGTGGGGATGTTTCTGGATGGGCAGAAGTCAAAGGTTCCCTGATCTGGGAAAAATTTGGTTGGGCTGCTCTTAGGACTTCTTATCTTGAGGATAAATGAACATAAATTAAAGAGAAAGGAGAACAAGAAAAGGAAAGTCATACATAATTAGAATAAGGGATGATAGAGAGAGGGTAGAGAGACAAACAAATGGAGACAATAAACTGAATCATAAATTTGTTAGTATATACTTTATTAATAGTGCTTATTTTATTAAACTTTTATTCAGAATAAAATATTCTGGAAAATGGTACTGTAACTGGAACGGTGTGAACAATCAGTAGAAGGATATAAGTTATCCGGCTGTTTTGTCTTCTGCATGTGCTGGCTAACAATCAGTAGAAGGATATGAAATTGTGATGATTCTTTCATCTACAGTCTACTGATAATAGGGCAACAAGCTGGTGTAATGTATAAATTGGTAGTACATTTAAAATACCTTGCTGGTTTGGATTTTGATGCAATTGTGTACTGGAAGAGTTCTATTATGTGTGGATGAATTACTGCTGGATTTGTACTTAAATTGAAAAAAATAATCTTTTATTCAACATACTGTTTTGGTGTATGATACTTTTCTAATTTAGAATAATGTCTGCATACTCACAGGCAACTTTAATAAGTCAAGTTCAATGTCTTTGTTGCTGGTAGGAATTCAACTGCATAACGAAGACATAAATAGGGCATGGTTGCTTAGCTATCATAGATGTACATTGACGTCTCTCATACATTTACATTAATCAGCAAAGCACAGAATTTTGTTTTGTACTTCTATTTAATGTGTGCACATATACATTTATATATTTTAATCATTAAAGCAGAGAAGTTTTGTATATATTGGTACAAACATGAGTTCATATTTCTGTTATGTGCTTATGTTTATTAATTAGCAAAGCACTGAATTTCATAATGTATTTGTACTGAATCCTTATGTATTAGGAAATATTTGCCTCAGGAGGATATCATGACTTTTTCATATTCTTATATTTTATTGTCTCTGTACAGTTTATCTATTTGGGGATGGGTACTTGGACTTTGCATACATTTCCAGTGATATTTCTGCTTTGCACTATATCTTGCATACCTTACCTGGATTTGTAACTAATGTTATGTAAAACTGATGTAAGCAACACACTTTTAAATACTCAAGTAAAGAAATTTAAAAATGCATTTCTCACTAACTTCTGTGCTGGTCATTCAGTTGCTACTGTGGTGGCTAACTGAGGTCAGCCATCTTGCACGTGCAATTATCATTTAGGAAAAATGACTCTCTTAAATAATTATATTAATAAGTACTTTATTCCCTACTCAAAGTAAAGCATTTTTAAAGCTCTCTGCCTGTGATACAAATAATAAGCTAATAACTGCAGTATATGAAATTATATGACAATGCAAGTATGTTCATGTCTATATCTATATTTATATAGATTTATTATAATTCTGTCATCCACTATTCCATCAAACTAGAGTAGTCGAAAGGCAAGTTTTCCAGTTCACGGAAGGCCGAACTAAAAATGGTCAACACCACAACAGCGAATGCTAGTATATATTCGCTGTTGTGAGGTCGATGTTCTGTGATCACGGTACAGTGGGGATCAGGAAATGTACCCATTTTTTCACTGTAGTGTGATCTCAAAGTTTGTATATAAAATTAGCAGTAGGTATGGGGGCACAGCCCCCCACATGGGTGGTGGAAGGGGGTTTGCCACCCTGCACAGTGTTAGTTGGTATTGACTAGGAGGGAAAGTATGCTGAATAATGTCAATTTTGTAGAATTTGGACGTGTTGACATTACCAGTTTGTGTTGTGCCTGTTCGGTGCTGTGATTTTCAATATTTTAGTTCGATATTGTGACCACTCGATGGATGTGGTTTCATGATTATGATCGTAAACTATATATATATATATATATATATATATATATATATATATATATATATATATATATATATATATGAGTATATCAAAATTTAGAATAAAGGTTCAAAGAACACAGGAATGTCAAACGGCAGTTGGCTAATTCCTGTATTTCTAAATGTTTTAATGGAGCATGAGGCCATATCAGCGAATGCCACTGTGCATTTGCTAATATGAGCTCGATGTTATGAATAGACAGTGTGGATTGGGAACTTCATCCATTTCCTCACTGTAGTGTGATCTTGGAGTTGGAATATATAGTTTGCAGGTGGGTTTGTGAGGCACAGGGGGCTTGCCCCATTGCCAAAATGTAAATTCTAGTGCAGGACTTCAACATACCTTTGCACCTACATGGTCATCACGTTCGATATTCGACTCACATTTTGAATCTGCTGAATTTGTTCAACAGATTCAACATTTATAGCTACTTAATATGCAGGCATTCAAAGTTTACTTTTGATTTTAACTACAGATTTTTTTTTACTTTGATATTTTGATAGTAAACATATATATATATATATATATATATATACATATACATATATATATATATATATATATATATACATATATATATATATATATATATATATATATATATATATATATATATATATATACATATATATATATATATATATATATATAATGTATATATATGTGTGTGTGTGTGTGTGTGTGTGTGTGTGTGTGTGTGTGTGTGTGTGTGTGTGTGTGTGTGTGTGTGTATGGATCCCTATCAAAAGGACAAAAGCTTACAAGAGCTACGTCAGAAGACCAAACTGGGAACATAGAAAACCTGGAAGGACAAAAAAACCCACAAGCAAACAAATAAAAAAAAACATACACACACACACATCTGCATTTTTCAGGGCATCTGGGGGGCTGAATTCTAAGTTCGAGTACCAAAGTGAGGAATGTCGGTACATGGCTGTAGTTCAGAGGGTGCAACATCACCACAGCCAACCCAAATATCATGCAGGGTAATTAGACATGGAGCTGCTTTATAGGCCGGTATAGTTTATCAAACTAAATCACCACATAAATATGGGTAATTTATTTTTTAAGGAATATTTATACATTTTTGTGATTAAATCATTAATTTGTCATCTGCTTATAGTTTCATAGTTTCATAGTATAGTACTAGGCTCTCTGCCGGGGGGCATTTGTAAGCCTAGCCATAGTGATGTGGCTTTTGCCACCCCATGAAATGGTACAAAAAATGTACAGAATAAATTTAGAATACTGTGCCTCTGTCTAGTAGTGACACAATGAAGGTCCCCTTATATAATAGAATTAGTTTACTGTGCCCCTGTCTAGCAGTGACACAGATGTGACCCCTGGGGTAAACTTACGATCTCCCATCCACTCAAGAATTCTCTTGAAGAGAGTCAGTGAGGGGCTCTGCCTAATATGAACTGGGATCTTGTTCCAAAGCATGGGAAGCCTCTGGGTTATGAATCTATCCCTCCAGCATGTCCTATTCATACTTGTGCCGAGGTTTAAGTCTTTAGCTCTCGTGGTCATGATGGATTTGGATTTTTTGAGGTGGAGCATGTCCATCAGATCCTGATTGGACATGGCCTTGTACGTCAGGCAGATATCACCTCTGAGCAGGCGGTATGCTACTGAATAGAGCTGAAGTTTCTTTAGTCTGGCAGAATAAGACATATGTTGGAGACCCTTGATCCTCTTGGTGAGGTACTTTTGTGGTCTCTCCAGCTGTTGCAAATGCCGGGTGAGGTACATACCAAATGGGGCATTGTACTCAATCATGGGTCTGATGAGGGAGGAGTATAGGGGTACAATGACATCCTTGGATCTGGATGTGAATCCCTTCATGATGAGGTGTGCAAGGTAGAATGTTTTAATAACCACTTTGGCAACGTGGGTGTCAAATGAGAGGTCGCTGTCGACTTGGGTCCCTAGGTCTCTGGTTACTTTTTTCGTACTCAGTGGGTTGCTGTCTATGTGATAATTTGTGGGTACTTTGTTTTTCCCAAAGGGGATAACTATACATTTTTTGGCATTTAGTTTAAGGCCGTGACTCCGGCACCAGTTGTCCGTTTCTGTGAGGCCTTTCTGTAGGATGTATGTGTCTGCTGGTGTATCGACTATGGTGCCTAGTTTGCAGTCATCTGCGAACTTTGTCCGCCACAACCCTCCCATGTTTGCTTTAACATGAGAAATAAATGCCGAACAAGAGGGGTCCCAGGACAGTTCCCTGTGGGACACCACTTGTGACTGGCTTTGAGTCTGACATTGCTCCGGTGATTTTAACTTTATGGGTTCTGTCCTTTAGCCAGTTTGCAACCCATCTAGTGACATAAGGGTTTATGTTTAAGCTGTTGAACTTATCTATGATGCCTGAGTGGGGTATTGTGTCGAAGGCCTTAGCCAAGTCCAGGTAGGCTGTATGGACCGCTTTGCCCTCATCAATGGCTCTAGTGACTGTTTCGAAAAAGTCAACCAGGTTCAAAAGGCAGGATCTGCCCTTTTCAAAGCCGAACTGGGTGGGGTCAAGTGTCTGTAGGTTCCCTATGTCTCTGTTTATGAGTTCCATAATGATTCTTTCCATAGCTTTGCAGACCAGGCTGGTTAAGCTTACGGGGTGGTAGTTCCCAGGGTCTGTAGAGGTACCCCCTTTGTGGAGTGGGACCACTGTTGCTGTACGCCAGTGTTCAGGTACATATCCTGAAGTAAGGCTAAGGTTAAATAGCATTTTTATGTGTGGGTTTAGCTCCTCTTGGAGTTCACGTAACACGCAACCCGGGATACCGTCAGGTCCCATTGATGCTGTGTTTTTAGCTTTGTTTAGGGCGGTTCTCACTTGGACATCTGAGATGACAGGGAGATTACATTCAGCTGGGATAAGTATTTCTTCTTTTGGGGGTGAGGGAGGGGAGAAATTTGCACTGAACCTGTCAGCCAGAATGTTGGCAATATCTGTGGGTTCACTGTATTTTTTGTTGTTGTGAACTAACTCTGAGCATATCTGAGGGTTTCCGCCCAGATTTCTAACATAGCTGAAGAAGGCTTTGTGGTTATCTTTAGTGTCCTTAGCAATTTTTCTCTCAAAGTTGTCCTTGGATGTTTTTATGAGAGAACGAAGTTTTCTGCTAATCTTGATCAGAGATGTCTTCCCTTCATGGGATTTTGCTCTGACGTGCAGTAGCTTCCTTCTTTTGTTATACAGTTTGTTAATGGCTGAGGTCCACCAGACAGGATGCTTGCCTTTGGTGGAGAGGGACTTGGATTTATTTGGGATTGCATGATCCATGCATTCTTGGAGATGTCCATAGAAAGCATTTGTGAAGGATTCGGCATTGTGGGATGTGGTATCCACTGGCACAGTGGGCTTAAAGGATACCATCTCAGTCTTAAGAAGAGTGAAGCCTGCTTTTGAGAAGTTTTTCACTGTGGTCTTTTGTGCTGGGGGTGGAGGTGGGATATGTATATCCAGGGTGATTAGTTTGTGGTTAGATCTCACTAGTGAGGGGTATACTTCCGGTGTGGGGCATTTTGTCCCCATGTTTGTGATGATCAGGTCTAGTATATTATCTCCCCTAGTGGGAGAGATGACTAGTTGTTCCAGTGCATTTGAATGTATGAATTCCAGGAACCTTTGGGCTAGGGTATTAGGGCTAGAATAATGTACTCAATCTATGTTTGGGTAGTTGAAGTCTCCTAGTATGATGGTATTTTGTGATACATTCATATCCTCCAATGTCTTCAGGAAGGCTGAGTGGGGTTCCTGAGATTGGGAGGGTGGTCTGTAACATGCTATCAGTTGTATAGCTGTTTTGCCTATGGTTAGTTGCACCTGTATGGTCTCTGATGCTTCATGTGTTGCTACTAACCTGGAGGTGTGGGTGTCCTTGATGAATATGGACACTCCCCCCTCCCTTTGTGGTTCGGCCCGGGTTTTGTGGCCAAAAAGCATGATATGAGGTATAGCTTGGTAGCGCTGGGGTGCTCTCAGGAGCCTTGAACCAGGTTTCAGTTACTGCACAGACGTCGATGTTCTCCATGCTAAGGAGTGCATCGAGTGCCTGCATCTTGAGATTTAGACTTCTGGCGTTGAGCAGCATTACCCTTAGTTTTTTTCCATTTTTGTTTTCTAAGGAGGTGGGTTTGTCTTTTGAGCCTTGCCTAAAAAAGGCAGTATGGGAGTGGCAAGAGCCTTATCCAATATCCAGAAGCCCAGTGGTGACAGGTGTAAGCCATCCCTTGCGACGCAGCGTGGCTTGTCCAACATGTCATCCCAGGCAGACAGACATTGGATCCCCTTAGAATGACACCAGTACTTGAGCCAATTATTAAAGCTGATCATCTTGTCTTTGTATTGTGGTATTCTTGGTGTTTTTGCTTATCTGCAGTAATGTTTTAACCTTTGTTTGTACAATTGACATTAAGGACATGCATTACTAATTTTTGAAAGCATGCCATTTTAAGTAGAGCAACAGTTAATATTTTTTTCACTTCAATTTATAAATAACCCCTTAGTTGGTGTGATTTTGCTTTAAAAAAACTGAGTGGTATGAGTTAACAAAGTATGTCTGAGAATAAAAGATGGGCATGGATTAGGCTTTGTGATTCTGCAAACTAAATGTTAACTCAATTTTTCCTCTTCTAGGCATAGGGAAATTTGAGATATATTAGGCATTCGTGTACATTCCTGATGGCAGCTTAGCTCAGCTCCTCCAGATCTCCCTGAGGTCTGTTTATGTGAATCTGTTGACTTGACATTCACATGTTACTGCTACTCATTAAGATTAGTGGCTGTAATTTTATATAATTTGGTTTAATTTTAGTCAGTTTCTGTTAATTTATTGCTGGCATTAAACACAAGAGGGGGTTGTGTGTATATTATTAGGCTCATATAACCTTTACTCTGTATTTCAGTTGTACAGATCACTAAGTAATACTGTCACATATGAAAGTAGTTTACTTGCTGTTTGCCTGAAATTGTGAGCAGATCCTTAAGTGTGCCCATGGGTATCTAAGCTTGACATAATAACCTTCTAGTATTACAGGCATGCTCTCATTGGCTAGGAATTATAAGCTTAAAGAGTTCACATTAAGATGTGGCGAACATTTTTTTTTCCAAGTGAAAGCTAGATGTGAGAATAGAATGGGTTACTGTTAAAAGTGTCTCATATTGCAGCTTTTGTAGCTTAGGGTCGGGAGGTTAGATATTTTTTTTTCCAAAAAAATTGTAGAAAAGTGGAGGTGAGTTTGGGTTTTTAATGTAACATTTACTATAGCAAGGGTGTTATGTCACAGTGTGCTGTGGACTGAGGATATGTCATGCATCTAATGAAAAGAATGAACAGGTCCACCACAGGATACAAGTCACAATAAGGCTAAGACCACGAATAATTGTAGGAAGCAATTTAATCCACAAATCCACACTTCAATGAATAAGTCATTGAAGTGTGGATTTGTGGATTAAATTGCTTCCTACAATTATTCGTGGTCTTAGCCTTATTGTGACTTGTATCCTGTGGTGGACCTGTTCATTCTTTTCATTTGTTGTGGATTCCTGTTTTTGGGGTCCTTTGCATTGTCTATCTATGTCACGCATCTAGTTTTGAGAATGTTAACTGGTAACCATGGTATCCATGGTAACAGTAGTTAATCATACTGCTTGACAAAACAAATTGTGGTAAAAGTTTAAACAACATTTAACAGGTGAGCTTCTTAGCTGATCTCATTAGTGAGCTGAAGCAAGTTTTCCACATTGTTGTGCAGTTGTTGATAAGAGGTAATGTTTTCACATGGCTGAAATGGAAGGTGGTAATCTAGATTTGGAATGTTGTTGATTCTGTTGGAGTCAGCGTCACAGTTTAGCAGCAGACAGGCTTGTACATGTTGGCGACAGATTATTCTGACTACACCATACAGGCTGCCGTATCAGTGTTCATGTACAAAGGAGCTTTTAGAACTGTTGGTTTCTCTACATTGAAGAGATTTCTTTTTCACTGAGTCAGCTGTTGTGATACAGATGGGCCATTCTAAAGCTGATCAAAAAGGCAAATAGGAGCAAGTGGAAATGTTTAATCATTTGAATCAGTTGTTATGCCCAGGTGTATAGGCCAAGCAATTGAAGGGGTTAAGAAGTGGTGAGCCTGATGAGTGTTTCTGTGGAGTAGATGGCTCGTTTATATTGGCAGCCAAGTTTGTGCAAGTATTAAGGGAATGTAGGGGAGTCAATGTATTATGGGGATAGGTTTTCTGCTCATTCCTTTCATTTAGGGAAATCCTCTGATTTAGCTATAGAGGATTGATTGATGGAATTGATAAAAAGGATTGGGAGATGGTCATCTTGGATTTTTTTTTACCTTCTTTAAGATAGTTGAGAATACATTTTCATTTTTGTAAAGTTTTTAGGTTGCAATAAGATTACCATTCTGAGTCACTATTTTATTTTTTGTTAGGTGAAGTGAGCATTGATCAGACCTGGAGGAAGCATGTTGGGGCTTAAGCATAGCAGGTAGAAAGTGTGTTGGCATGATATGAGAGGTCTAAGGTGGCAGCAATTAATATGTGAAGAGATAAATGCAGCAATAGGCATTTCCTGTGCATTGGCAATCCGTTTGAGGGGTGTGATTGGGTATGATGCCAGAAAGGAGGCTCTTGGCTCAGATTGTCATTGATTTGAAATGGTTGAAACTGAAATTTACACACATGATTGTGATGTGGTCTGAAATTATACCTAGATTGGAATGGCTGCAAGAGGATATGTTTATGGAGTTAAAAAGGGCAAAAATATTTTGGAAATGACATGGTGGCCTGGGTGGTTGCCCAGTTGGGCTTTCATGTAGCTGACCATAGGGAATTTGACATTAGACACTTGAGGTGGAACAGAATGGATGGAGTACATTTAAATGATGTTTATTTGCATTTGTTTAATGTGCATCTTTTTTATTTTGAAAGCCTTGGGACAGCCTGCATTGACAGGTTGGTGGACAGAGTCAGAGGGGTTGGGGTTTGACCCTTCTTCTGCCCCCCCCCCATCCTTTTGGTGGTTGGAAGATATTGCAGTTCTGGAAGGGAGCAGTGGTATGTTGCTTCATGTTTTGAATCGGTTAATTATAATGAGTGGTAGGTTTATGCTTGTATGGGGGGGGGGGGTAAGGTGAAATTTCTTACTCTGCCACAGGAACGGATATCTCTCTTCAATGCTTATGGTACTGCTGGATGTTCACTTGATTGGTTATTTGCTGTTTAATGTATAAATGTATGCAAAAGTTTTTAAAAATTGATCGCATTGGAAATCTTGATGTCACTTTTGTGTCAAGCAGGAGATAATACACAAATTATTGGCAGTCATTACATATTCAGTTTGTGGAGGAATTATTACCAGGGGAAATGCATTTTTCATTGATGTGACTGTCAACTGCAGCTGATTCATGTATATGTTTATGACATGAGTGCCATTCAAAAATGGGGATTTATGACTGTAATGCTGAAAATATATGGGGAAGGGCTACTGATGAGGTAAAAGATAACGGTTTGCAATTTTTTTTTGCATTTGCAGATTATTTTATTTATTTTATTTGATATTTGTTTACCGGGGATGTCCAACTGGGCTAGGAGCCTGTTTTCAGCAGAGGCCTGGGGAGAAAAGCTCCACATATAAAAAGCAGCAACAACATTAAATGCAAATCTGAATAGGTACACTATTACAAAAAATTGTAAATTAGAACAGGACAAATACTAATTTATCACAGTATAAATAACACAGTACTACCAGAGTATACAAGATTCTGTCATAGACACAAAGATCATCATGCAAAATTTGAGGATTAAAGAATACAGAAATACAACCAATGTAATGAAGCTTGGGGACAGATAACAAGGAGCATACAATTCTATAGCATGGTTCAAAAATGAAGATACAGATATCAGAAGAGTCACAAGCAATATCAATCGTAGTTTGGAGAACACTGTACAGTATTTTTAGGGAATTCTTATGAGGTATAAGATTAGGAGAACATACAATGTAACAGTGGGAGAAATACAGATGTAGAAGAAGAGTTGGGGAGCTTAAGAGGAAAGTTGGTGTTGAAAAGTTAGTAGGAGAAAAGAAATAAGAATATAAACTGTAAGAGGAGAGCAAAACAATAACAATAATGTTACAGCTCAGCCCGAGGATGTGCAGGGACATAACCAGTTGTCATTTAAATGAGTTTTGAGCAGTTCTTCAACATGGCAGGGTTACTGGTGTTAAGTATGTTCTGAGGGATGAAATTCCATGATTTAATGACATGATTTGAATAAAGAGAGCAGGAATTTTTGCTGAAGATCTTAGGGGTTTGTTATTGGTGTGGGTTTGTACTAGGTTTTGGAGGACTGGGCATTTGTCAGGTTGATATATGATAGAATAAGTTGCTATACTTGGTTGAAGGGTAAGAGAATGGATATTTCTAGCCATTTTAGTTGTCAGAGCGCAACATAATGATGGGTTCTGTGTAGTAGGTTTGTCACAAATTTGACAATTTTGTGGTAGCATGCTTCTACCTTACTTAGGTCAAATTTTCTAAGGTTTGTTGATATATGCGAAGTGTACAGTAGTGTGGCCAAAATTTGGGTCCTGGTGATTGCTTGTCTGGAGGTGTTAGTAAGGTAAGTCTTAACTATAATGAGAGATACTAATTTATGTGTTTGTCAAATCTCAAACTGCTATCAATGATGACACCTAGTAGCTCGGTATCTGAGACTGGCTTGATATGTTTTATGAAATTATCTTAAAGGGATGACTGTGGTTATAGAACATGTTATAATTGTTGGGGAAGTGCACTGATTTGGTTTTGTTAGGATTTAGAATAAGATGGCAGTTGTATATTTGAGATTCATTGACAGAAAATGATTTTTGGGTAATTTCTTTAAGTTGTGAAAGGGAGGGTGCAGTACAGATGAGAGTGTAGACATCTGAGTATGGAATGATAGTAGCCAGGATGCTAGTGGTGTGGAGGTTGTTTGTAAAGATACAAAAGATTAGTGGACCTTGGAACTGAGCCATGTGGGACACCGACTGTAATGGGTAACAGGGAAGAGAGATCATTTTACCACTTGACAGCTTGTTGGCAATCAGGTAGTTGTGGAACCAGGAGGGAGCTTCTTGTTGTATGTTAAGGGATGCAAGCTCATCTAAGAGCTTTTGGTGGGATACTTTGTCAAATGCCTTTGACATATCTAGAAAGATATTGGAGACAAGTTGGCCATCATTTCTGAGGTGGTTTATAGGGTTATTGAAACTTAAGAGAGCAGTTGTGGTGCTGTGTCTGGGTCAGAAGTCATGCTGGGAATTGGTTAGTAGATTTTTAGTTACTAGATGGTGCAATAACTGAGAGTGGATACATTTTTCCAAAATATTTGAAAGTGGTGATAGAACGGCTGTTGGTCTATAATTGGAGAGTTCTATTGAGGAGCCACCTTTGTGTAGTGAGATTATGTAGGAAATTTTCCAAATATTGGGGATGCATTGTTCAGAGATGTATCTGTTGATTAAGACTGATACAGGGTAACAGATGACATTGTTGCTAGTTTGATATATTCATTTGGTAGCTGATCGGCGGCTTGTGATGTGGACTTTAGTTTAACATTTTTTTTTTGTTTGGATAGTTTGAAGAAAGAGAGTGGTAGAGGCAACATTGATTATAGGTTGAGTGACAAGTGGAGCATTGTTATTTTTTTATGAGAGAAAATATAGAATTGGTAAAGAAGGAGTTGAATTGGAGGATAGCTATACTATCTTTAGATTTAGCAGTATTGGGGGTTGGGGTTGAGTATTGGCCTGGATGCGGAAGTTGCTTAATAGTACCCTGGAACATTTGTGGATTATTTTGGTGTTTGGGTAGATTCTGGTGTGGAAAAGTATTTTATTATTCCTGATTTGTATTTTTGGATTGGTTTCTTATGTGCTGAAATTTATCAAAGGAGGCTTTGCTTTTGTTGGCCTGTTATTGGGACCAGAGTTTGTTTCTCTGTTTTAGTAATTGCATGCTTTCTTTAGTTAGCCTTGGACCGTAGTTGGCTTTCATTCTGACTTTCTGATGGGAGCCAGACTATTGAGAATATAAAGAAATTTATTGTTAAAATATTAAACAGCTGAGTCCAGATTAATGTGTTTGAGTGAGGACCAGTCACAGTTCTGCAGGGGTAATTTAAAAATATCTAAATATAAATTTAATTTGTTGTGTACTTGTTTGCATATCACTAGTGGTACAGTTCTGGTACCTAAGGAGACAGGTGAGTAGGTAGTCACTTAGGCTATCTGGAAGAAATCCTGAATGATGGATCTGTGAGGATTCATTGGTTAGAGTCCAGTCAAGAATTTATTGCTTTTTGCTATGCTTGTCTATTCTAGCTGGTGAGTGCATCATCTGGATAAACCATGCAAGTTTACCTAGTTGGAGAGATTATCATAGGAACAAGTTTGCCAGTCAGTATTGAGGTCCTCTATTATGGTTTCCTGGATAAATGTGGTGGATGACCAGGAAAGCAGGTTGTCAATTATAGTTTGGTTGTTGCTGGGAGAGAATGTATACTAATAATAAGACAATGTACTTACTGGGGTTGATTTTGAGGTAATAGGCTAGTAATTCAGTGTTATTTCATTCTGGGGGCTTTGTTTGTAGGTGCTCCATATTAATTGTATCTTTATATATTATTGCTACTCCTTCACGTCACGTTTGTATTCTATCAGTCAATGGATGCTATAGCCAGGGGGTTGGATTTCATTATTCTTTATGAGGGGTTTAAGCCAAGTTTCTGTTAAGACTGGTATGTCAGGGGTTTAAAGGGAGAGGGTATCATGGAACTGTTGTATTTTATTTACTAGGTTTCTAACATTCTTATTAATGAGCAGAATGTCAGAGCCATTATGAGGTATGTGGGTAAAGGGATGAAAGTTAGTGGGGTTTGATGTTTGAGTTGTTTGTTGCATGCTGATAGGAACTTGTTGTATAGAGTTGGGACTTGGGTTTGGGTGTAGATCACTGTTTATTTTATTATTTATATATATATATATATATATATATATATATATATATATATATATATAAAGGTGAAGGTTTAGTATATTTATGCACTGTGTATAGTGAAGTGTACATGTATTTATATAAAATGGTTCTATTTTTGAGGTATTGAAGAGGTGTGGTGCTATACAGATGTTAGTATAAGAAGTCTGAGGTGGGAGGGGAAAGAGTAAGTGTGAGAATGTGTGCTGATAATCATGTGATTATGAAAAGTGGTGAAATGAAGGGTTGTTGTAAGTAGGAGGAGGATAGATATGTGAAAACTAACATTGTGGTGTTTAGTGTGAATAATGTAGAAGTTAACCTAAGTGAACTATGAAGGATATATTGTATCCAGAGAAAAGTATTGTAAGGGAAGTATGGCTTGAGTTTGGCTATGGGTGGAAATAATTAAATAGAGGGAAGTGGTTAGTGATTGGATAGTTGGTTGAGATGGTTGTGGCAAGGTTAAAATAAATGTAGGTGTAGTGGGGTAGGTGGGAATTGGGGTAAGGTAGGTGAATGGAGTGGGTAGACCCTATCCTTGGGGTGAGGAATGCAACAGAAAAAAACAATCAGGTGAGATTGCATTTAGTGTTTTATATTCACCATCTGAAAGGATTTACCAGTGAAGGTCTATTCTATGTTGCACAATAGTAACTTTTCTTATTAAAAATCCAGCAGAATGAGCATTTAAAACTGTAGCACTGTTGCCTAAAAAAGACGGTATTAATGGTGGGGAGAATTCTAATGGGGTGAATGAGGGGTAGGCAGCTGTCTTTCCCGGTGGAGTGCAAGCTAGATCACGATTAAAATTCATAACTGTACATTTGTTGGCAAACTTATTTTTTGTTATACACTGGTGTGAGCATTTCACTGAGAAAAAAAACATTACATTGCTTTTCTGTCTCTGCTTCAGTCCACCATGTGCACGAGTGGCAGATTATGCTGATAATTAAAGTTTAACAGTGCTCACACTTGTGGAGGAGATAGGAGAAGTAAGAGCAGGTTGCATTGTCTATACAAAATGGAAGTGAAAGAAAAAGTCAGTTAAGGAATCACCATGTGCAGAAGCAGTAAGCAAACAATTATAATGCTAACTAACAGTGGCTACTAAATACCTATGCAATTAAGATACATTATTTAGTAGTAAAGTGTATCTGTTCCTTTTTACATTAAAATATTACATCCTAACAGTGGCTACTAATACAGCAGAAGTTACATTTAAAAAATCATACTAAGGCTAACCAAGCATAGAAATGGCAGATATCTTTGATAAGACCGCTTTTTCCAGAAGAGTAATACAGTGAATATGCAGCACAATTACTTTAAGCACCTAAGGACGGTCACAGATGCTGGAAGCTTACTCCTACTATGCCATTGAAAATCTAGTTGACAAATAACTACATATCCCATGTTTTAAACTGAGAAAAAAAAGTAAATGCTGTCCCTTACTACAGCTGTACCATTGATATTCGTAAATGTACAATTACTTACTCAGTGTTTTTGGAAAATAAAAGCAACACCACAAATAGTTAACAGCTAAGCCAACTTGTACTAGTTGCAGACACTGGATTCCTATCCCGACCATAATATTAGAAGTCAAAATATGCTATATAAGATATTAGTACATAATATTAAGTGAATATCTGATGTACTACATTTACATTAATGTATTGTTTTACCAGGATACATGTCATTATACTGTGGGACAGGATTTTCACTCATAAAATAAAAATCATGGTATAATAAATATAGAAAAAATGGTAAGGGAAGGATTTCAACTCTGTTAGTAACTGCATACGATGGCAGTGTAATAATAAAAGTTTGCAATACATTTTTACATTTGTAGATGATTCTGTGCAGGTTAATACTACACACTTTTAATGGGTAAAGTATGATTTGCAGTATGTGTATGATTATTGGGGTTGAGTCAGCATAATGATTTTTACTCAGCTCTTTGTTTCCTTTATGATGAAATCAGGCATTTTTTAATTGCTGTATCTCTTGACTGATGAAAGGATCGAGCTTCAGTGTGTTACTTTTCTATGTTATTTGAGGTGAATGAATGGTGCAGTAGCAGGGATCAAGAAAAAGAAAATATATTTTCAGCCATAAGATCAACATCCTCATGGCAGCCCTTAGGACATATGGCAAATACATTTTTGGAAAAGGATGGGGTCCAAACAAGCTGACAGTGAAAGGTGAGGAACAAAGTGGTTATAGATATAAAATGCTAATGGAGAAAGGAACCACACATTTACAAAGTGTAAGAAGAGGGCCAATGATATGGTAAGATGTGTCAAAGCAAGGGCAAGGCAGCAAACAATTGCCCATTGCAGTGGTGGGGGGAATCAAATGATCATTTCTTTAATACCCAATGAGGAGTACCTCATCTCCATTCAGAGCATTGATTACAAAACAGATGACATATACAAAATCGTGCACCATATCCTAGCCAGCTTTAGGTAACTCTCCATGTCCTGAGAAGCTCATAATGCATACATGGACCTACTGGAGACACTTAACATCGAACCTGACATCTTACTCATCAGAGACTTTAATTAGCCTCTGTAGACTGGGAATCCTACTCTGCTTCAAATCTACAGTCACAGAGGTTCCTGGACTTCATAAATACAAATACCCTTGACCAAATAGTGAAAACCTCCCACTAGAGGCTACAACATAGTGGACCTCATGCTTACAAATATGGAAGAGTGCAGTACACTCCCATGTCTCATCTGCCCTGGTAGGGTCCAGCCATAAAGCTTATTCACAATCAAAATCAACTCTATAATCCAATTAAAACAAGAAAGAGTCAAGAACTATTCTAATGCAAATTACCTTTAAATAAGTGATGGATTGTCAAAATTCACTGTCCATCCAAACTGACAGAACACAGCAGGCTTATGCTGAACTGCTCTCAGAAACTCTGTACAAGTATGTCAATGGCTGCATAGATGCTGCTATGCCTACCAGAATTAAGCCCAAGACTAGCTCTAGAAACAAACCACCCTGTTGGCATCCCAAATTAAAAAGGATATACAACAAAAGAAAAAAAATGGCAAAAATTCTGTAAGGGTTATTCCTGTAAAGATAGAAACGCTCTTATCAGAGTAAATAAATAACTAAGAGGGCTAATGAGGGCAAGCAAAGCCAATGTTGAGGATAAGATATCCTTCCAGGTGAAAGGTAGCCATAAGGCCTTCTACAGCTATGTCAGAAACTTCAAGGGCAGCACAGAGCAATGTGCTGAACTGTTGGTTAGTTGTGCCCCATTCACTGAGCCTGATGATATAGTGAACCTATTAATGGACAAATTCAGTTCCAACTTTACCCACCTCTCACCATCCCCTCAAAAACTCCCTCATCCATTCATCGAATACTCATAGTTGGCCATCTTCAGTACAGGATAGCAAACCTGCCCTTTTCTCACCATAGTGTGATCTCAGAGTTGGACTATGTAATTAGCAGGGGTGTGGGGGGCACAACCCCCCCTTCCACATAATGAATGTCTGGTGTTAATCTGTTCTTCCTGTGTGCTACTTCCTTGTAGATGACCGACTATAACTATTTGATGAATGGCTTTATGATGATTAGCCTATATGACAAAAGCACAATTGACGGTTAGTGTTCAATTAAAAGCCTTTCGATGAATACTGTCTTCGATGATTAACCATAGACCCATAAAATATATCTAAGACTACTACACTACTCTTCTGTATTTATATGGAGCCCAGTGTTGAAGATGGCCATAATATAATAATATCATTGGTACAGAGATTTTTGGTGGTAAAAACTTTGCAGTGGGGGAAAAAAAAGGTTCTTTTGGTGAAGAATATTTATTGTTCTTAACTGTGATGTAAAGCCAGCTTTACACTGCAAATATATTTTAATGGTGCATTGTATATATACCATGCTAGAAAATGTCCTATATCCAGTTTATTGGATAGTGAGTATAATGCAACACACCATAATGTCCCTATGAGGTACTAAATGCACCTTATAATGTCATACTTTCAATATTCATTTAAATGCATATCAGTCATATAAGAATCATATTGTCAATGTTAGTACAATGAATATTGGTAGCAGTATATTTCAAGTGATAAATAATTAAAACCTTAAAACTGTAGCCAAACAGAAAAACTAAAACCACATAAATAAGTATTGCTGTAGCCAATAAACCAAACCTCTCTTCCTGTGAAATAATTTACCAAACAGCAACATTAAAATAAACAAGTCTTTTTTAAGTGCTTTCATCCTGTAATACCAGAACTTCATCATTACAGTTTTATGGATTTAAGGAAGGAGTTGTTGAGTCTTAAACAATCATCTGATTAATAAAACAATTATCCAATTATATTATAAAAACATATAAAAAAGTAATAAAATAATCAAATGTTTAAATTGTCATTAAAACTATAGTACTGCAAGGTAAATAAAAAATAGATATCTAATTCCGATCTCAAATTTAATACTGGTTACAAAGATATGTGATCATTAATAACTGGGGGTTTAAAAGCACATAATCTTAATTGCCATTTAAATTCCCTTTCAGAAACCAAAGCTTTGTAGTCACCTCCCCTGGGATTAATGTGCACCTAGTCTAAGATCATAAATTTAAAACCTGGACAACTAGGACTCAAATCTAAATGCTGAAAAAATGCATTATTTAAATTGCTTTTCTTTACATCATATAAGTGCTTATAAATTGTTTTTCTCAGGGGTGTTTCCGTTTTGCCCACATAAAATGCTGGGCCACCCTGAGCACTTAGCCTAATATACCACTCCTTTGGAGGAACAATTCCCCTTATAAAAAAATAACTTGGAACTCATTTCATTTTCTAAAATTAAACCACTAGCTTCCAAAATGTAATGACAGCACTTAACAAAGACTTGTTTATTTTAATGTTGCTGTTTGAATAAATTATTTTACAGGAAGAGAAGTCCGGTTTATTGGCTGCAGAGATACTTACTAATGCTTGAAAAAAATAATTTCTTTTATACAGAAATATAAGTCATGTTTACGTCTCATGCATTGCCATGTAAGTGTAGAGTGTAATGCAACACGAAGACTGTCTGTGTTTATTTCCAAGAATGAATAGTTTGTTACTCAGTGACAGTATTTAGCAAATGATTCACAGAATTACTCTTGCATATTCAAATACAGAATAAACCTATGATTCACATTCCATTTGCAAATAATTAAATGTAACTCAATGCAGCATTCAGCATAGCCATATTGTTATACATGGTGATCTGGACACAGCATCTTTCAGTAACAAAAAAAAAAGTTTTCTGAAGAAATATGTCTGAATTTTGCATCGTCAGTAGATGAAATTAAATAGAAAATTTGAACTTATAATTGTAACATTAAGCAGTGCAGTATTACTGTATTGTTGAAACTTAACTTAAAGCAAATACTTTTGTGTTTGGGTAACCCCTGGTACCCTCCATTGGAATGCTGTGCCTCTTTTATGTGGGTCTATGTTATATGCACCAAAAGACTAAACCGCGAACGCTCACACGAGTGAAAATGCCGGTAATCGAACTTGCTATTGTGGGGGCTGTGCCCCCCGCTAACTATATATTCTAACTCCGAGGTCACACTACAGTGAGGAAAGGGCAAATATCCCACTCCTCATTGTAACATGACCCCACAATCACACTTTCGATTCCCGGCATTTTCACTCTTGTGAGCATTCGCGGTTTAGTCTTTTCATACATATAATATAGACCCCTTTTATGTATATAATCTTCAATGTTGCATTATATCAGAGAGAGAGATATGAAATTGCAGTCTAGCTATGTAAACAACTTTTCTGTTTATTCAGGTAACACACACTTGGAGTTAATATATACAGTAAGTATGGTGCAACCTTCCTGCAAACTGTAGTGGACAGTCTCTAAAAAGTCCTTTAATTCAGAATGTGCATTTGCTAATGTCTGTGTAAAACACATTAAACTGCCTACTATTTTATTACATTTGAGAAATCAGCCATACAGTCATTTTTTTTGTTTTGCATAAGTAAATGATATTCTTTTAAACTGTATTAATTCATATGATATTTAATGATATAATCATGCATATAAATAGTCATATGTTCATAATGTAATATGTGTATTATATTATAGTAAACACGCATGGTATGATATCTGTATGCTTATATCAACATACAAAATGTCCCTTCCCATACATCTGTCTCACTTTTCAGTTTTTAATCAATGGGCCAGATTCAATAAAGCCTATACTAAGTGTGCACAATATGTATTCAAGAACATTCTTATCACATTTTTGTGGTCTCTAGTTGCTCAGAAAGATTACACTGTGTACATGTAGTCTACACTTTGTGGTAACCTTTATGAAGCCCTGTCAATATTTAAAGCAGCAAGAATATCAGTAGGAAAAGTAAAATTAGGAGGAAGAAGGTGTGAGTTCTGTCTGTGTTGTCTGTTCACTCAGAATGGTGTACACTTAGGGCCAGATTCAATAAAGCATACAGTGTGATATTTTTGCAACTTTAAATATTGACAGGGATACCGCTAAGTGTAAACTACATGTGCACTTAATGTAATCTTTGAGTGTATAGAAAGCACAAAAATGTGAAGAATTTTATTGAATATATACCATGTACACTTAATGTAGGCTTTATTGAATCTGGCCCTTAATATACACATAGTGTAGGCGTTACTGACTCCAGGGGAATGTGTTTATAAGTTTAACTGGGCTACTTACAGCCAAAACATCTGTCAGAAATTGTTAAAATTATCCATATTTCGACTGCTAGAATCAATTTCTCTTGTGAAAGACTCAATGATGCCTTTGAAGTATACTGACAATCCTTACAAACAGGAAGTTACAATTTCTACAGTGCTTGGAAACAATAACTGGAATATGTAGATGTAATTACTTGTCTTCAAGTTTCATCATCTCTGTCTGCTCTGCATTATAGAACAGACCAATGTAAATATCATGTGAAAGAAGGATTTTATTCCATATTCCATGATTTCATTTCATGAAAAATCCAGAAAAGTGGTCACTGAAATTGAATGTGTTTGTATGTGTGTCTGTCTCTAGCTACAATTTTGTGCCTTTTAAAATTGACCCATTTACTTTAACTGCAACAATGAGAATAATAGTTTATATATTTGTTTTGTTTTGTTGTTTTTTTTACTCAGAATTTCTGTCTTTCTGTATCAGATGTTCATTTTCAAAACTGCTAGAAATACAACATAGAAGTGAAGCATCTACTCACATAACTGTGGCTTTCATAAACAGAGATGAGGTGCAAAAGATTGACTTCTACTGATAAATAAAATGATTTTGAAACCATTAAAGATAGATAATACTTCTCCCTTTATGTTTTGCAGATTTTGTCTGTGAGTAGAACAGCTTTAGGTGAAATGCATTTGATCAAGATCAAAAATTAAAAAAACGTTTCTGTTTTTTTAATTAAACTGAAGCTACGCTGTGTAGAATATAATCTACTTTTTGACCCTATTCTGCATTATGCTTGTGCATATATGTACTAATATTCAAGTGTAAATATGGCAAGTGCAAAGAGAAGAAGATATCATTTTGTCCGTGCACCATCTCTCCGAGTGATTACTTCAAATGAACAAAATTGTTCTAGCTATGCTTAACACTGAGTATGTTTTACTAAATAAGTTAAAAACATTGCAAACATATGCTGTAAATACTGTTTGTTACTATGCCTTTTATCTTTATTATCTATGCCTCTAAAATGCAGGGTACTTGAAGGAGGTTAGAGATCTCCGAATGTTATTCATATAGGCTTGACAGTATTAAGTATATAATAAGTATATATTGCTAAAACATGGTGTTGTTGACTGATATATTTTGACATAATAGATCATGCTAATGAGCACACTGCAAAATATAACAATGTAGACCTATTCCGATGTACTGAACAAGACACAAGTCCCAGCTCATATTTATTAAATGCCTACAGTAATACAGTCTTACCTGAATGCACAGGAAATTCCCATATGGAAAATGTATGATTGTTTCTAGATGCAGTAACTTTATAAGCTTCCCTTTCTGCCAGTAATGTAATGATGTTTTTTTATCATAACTGTGTATTATATCTGTTATTTCAGTCAGTATGTCCAGGTTGCTTTCAGGATTTTCAGATCCTTGCATGCATTTCCTCATGCTTAGTAATTTATATGTAGGATTCAAAGATGAGTTTAGCTCCCTGTGACCTCTATCTAATTCTTATCCCTAAGCATTTTTAGAAGTGTATATGCTCTGAAGGCATAGACCTGTTTAGATATATTCATTATCTGTTGTAGTATATGCAGTCCCAGGTAAATGTGTCAGTAATTAGGAAGGTCTGGTGAGTTTCTTTAAATTTCTGTACTGCCAGAAATACTTTTCTATGGATAAAGTATATATATATCCGCTGCATTTGCACATTCTGTAATGCAGTTTAGCTTTACATGTTCTGCATGTCTTATCTGCTATTTTTGTTAAACTGGTAATATGCTTAAACAGGAACCACTAAGAGTATAATCTTTTATACTTCTGTATTAATAAAAGAATCAAGAAAGACAAATTGTCAAAGACATGACAATATGCCTAGTTTTCAACTGTGGTATTCCTTTTATATTTATCACCAACCTATTTATTACATTTACCAAGACATAAAATTCCCTATTAGACTGGAGCCTAGAGTCAGGCCCTAGCATATATAACACCTCGGGTACAATGTCGGACTGTCTCGGTTATCATTTCCCAGTCTACACAACTTGGCACCTCATACATCCACATGAACATGTTTGTAAAACAACAAGCAACTTTTCCACATTTAACCCAGAAGTGTTCATTACTAACCTAGCATCTGTTAACTGGAACTTCCTAGATGATGCTGTAAATGAATTCATTACAACTTTTTTAAATATTCTAAATAACCTTGCACATCCCAGAAGGAAGAGACTAATAATAAATAATGCCTTTTGGCTACCCAAAAATTGTAGAATGCTACCAGAGGATACAGGAAAACCATGGAAAGAATGGCAAACATATAAAGCACTACAGTATCTTGAAAAAAATCAGAAGGATTCACAACTGTAATAAAAAGCAAATGAATGAAGACAAAATATACTGTAATAACTTTCAAAGTAATAATAAACAGAGACCTAAACAATTCTGGACAGCTATTAAAGAAATCTTGCAGCCCGAACATGTATGCAACCTGAACGTATCTCCCTAGAACTCATCTCTTGAAACTGCAATAACTTCAAGTCTAATTTCAAAGATAGTATAACATCTCTAACTAATGGTATCCCATCATCTAATCCTAACCCTGCCCAGCAGCCGCATATCATCACATCCACTGTTACCTTCAAACCTGTGCCCATATCCTATATAAAACTACTCTTAAACTGAAACTGTGGTCTCCTTCAGTTGATGACCAAGTGAATACCTTAAAATAGCAGCTGATAATATTACCTACCATGTCTCAGTCCTTCTGAATAGATAAATCCAGGAATCCCACTTTCCCTATTTTGGAAAAAGTCACACATTATCACTCTGCACAAAGGAGGAAATCCAACAGACACTACTAACTTCAGTCTTATAGAAATGTTATCTCCCCAGTCCAAAATATTTGAAAAAAGTATTCAGAAAGAATTGATCAACTGTCCCCTGCAGGAAGAACTCCTATCACTCCCACAACATGGCATCCTTCCTTCCCATAGTGCTAACACTGCACCTCTAACTTAAATAGATACTGTCAACAAAGCTAGAGATAATGGCCAACTATAACCCCTCCTTATTTCTAGACTTGTCACAGCAAATGTCTACTTCAAATGAGATTTTTAGGAGTGTCTCAGCCAACCCTTCTAAGGTTCAAATGCTAGCGATCCAATAGGTTTTGATCAGTAAAATTTCACTTCACCCTCTCTCCATACCTCCCAATTACCACCAGTGTACTACAAGGCTATATCCTCTGTTCCCTCCTCTTTAACATTCACATCCATACAACAGGCCTCCCTAATGTAGTACACAGCTGACTTCACACTCATTTGTACATCTGACAAAGTGGCACACCTCCAAAAAATTACTCGGGAAGGTTTAACAGCAACTGAAACATAGCTTTGAAACTCTCAAATCATGCTCAACCCTGAAACAAAGTATATGTTTTTCCACGAAAAAGCAAAAAGTTAAAATCCTCTCTTTCATAATACAACCATTGAAGTCACTTCTAATAGCAAATTAGTAAGGATGGTAATGGGTGCTAATCTTAAATTCAATCTGCATATAAAAAATTGTATAAGAAAATCTCATAATTTTTTTCACAAAACTTGAGTTTTGTTGCTGAAATTTTAATGCAGTAGCTGTGGATTGCTGAGATAAATGTACTTCAAAAACACATGCAAATATCTGACTAATGTTTATTTCAATTTAAAATATCATATAATGTTGTATAAATCGTCATTAGTTATACAGTGAATTGTATTTCATTTGTAAAGAAAGCTTCTATACTGGTCTGATGACTTGGGTGCGGTAATAAATGGAGTTCTGGTGGTGTTCACCTCATTTCTGGTGTCATAATTCTTTCAAAAAACCACCTATGGGGCCTATTGTTTCAGGTATGGGTAGGCTACTGAACCCCTATCAGTATATGTTGAAAAAGGTTAAAATCCAGTATGTACCCAGGACTTAATGAATATATTTCGATTAAACCTGTATTATCTTTGAAAGCTTCACAAGTTTAACAAATTTACTTAAATTAACTATAAAAATATTGACATGTATATTTTTAGAATCTTAGGCAAGACTCCATCATTTGTGTTCAAAATAGTTAAGACTTTGAAGTTTATTTCTGAACATCTACAGAATACCCCCTACCCTAGGGTTGTAAAAGGCACCACTAAATGTGGTGCTTGCAACCAATGTCCCTACAATATGAAAAAATATTTTGTCTTTATAGGAAATATACCTTTCAAACTTTCCTTGGGGCATGGCAATTGTGCCACTAAGAGGGTTATATATATTGCACTTTGTCAAAATTGTTTGTTACTATGTAAGTAAAATGGAGAGCAGTTTCCAGAAAAGGAGCATATTTATGCCATTAATAAAGGGAATTCAAACAATACCCAGGATTGTGCTGTTTTTTTCAAAATTTTTATTTTGTATCATTCAAACAATACCTTTTGATATTAGAGGGGATTGTTGGGAGAATAAATTTGAAATGCAAGAGCTGTATTGCCAACTTAGATTAAATGCCACTAATGACAAAGGTCTCATTGAACATACATCTGTTATGCCTGGGTTAAAATTCAAAGCAGCATACTAGTTTCTTCATGTTTTTAGTGGTTCATTTTCAATATGTCCATGCTTTATATGATTAAGCATGAGATTTGATATTTATTTATTTTTTAAAAATATTTTTATTGCTTTTACCACACTTGTGCATTAATTTATTACTGTTATAAACTATTTTTAGTGGTCATTATTCATACTACATGTTTTACATATGATTTGCTATATTTTGGCATTTTAAGACTCCTATTTTGGTACTTTACCTTTAAGACCATTATGATATTAATTGGTTTAATTAGATAGGAAACTTACTGTTTTTTGATATTATTTATGGACTGATGGACTTCTTGTTCAATGGTTCTGAAGAAGTCCATGTTTTGAGGATGAAAGAGCTAAACCATTTTTAAGTGTTTAATAAATATATTTTTCTTTATCATTTTACTCAGTCTGGTTTTACTTTTAGTTTTTATATATTTATTTGTTTACTTCTACAAGCCTGTGCAGCCTTTGGGATACACACCACTGATGTTTGTTGCCTTTTTGTTCTTGGAGTGGATTTTTGTCTTTTCAGTCAGTTTGCTGATCCTTGGACAGTCTGGCACTACATGAGCCTTTTCTTGTTTTACCTTTTCTATCTGCTTTGCAGCCCACGATGATGCTGTCCTTTGCTGTTGGCCAAGCTATTTTTTGGTAGAAGATATAAGCAGAGAAAAGCACATTGTAATTTTGAAACTCAGGAAATCAGGAAATACCTGTTAGATTCAGAGTGTACAGGGATATTACAAGTGTTTTAGTGAGCATGTATGACACCCATAGGGGTACTGGTGGGATGTATGGCCTTCCTATCATTGTAGATACTAAGGTATGTATACCCCTCACTATACTTCCCATGGGAATGTTCCAGAGACAGCCTGGAGACACACTGGATATCTCATAGGCTTTTGCCTTGAGGATACTTCAGCAGTTCCTGGATGTACTCTTGGCAAGTATGGATCAGTGCATCTATTTCCAGGCAACACCTCAGGATTGAACCAGGACTACGTGTGCCTTTTATGGGTGGGCACATTTCTCTGAGGTTCCTGGTGTGATAGATTGCTCCAATTTTGCAGCGCCACAATAGGAATGGCTCCCATTCTATCAACTGCCAGGTAGTGTGTGATGCATGGGATTGGATCACCAGTGTCTCTGTCAAGCACGAGGCAGTTCACATGAATCCCATATTTGGAAAACTAGTTCACTCTACCACCTCCTCCTCTAAGGAAGGAAGCCCAGTGGTCATCTTGTTGTTAAGTTGAAAAGTACTTTTTATTATTAAGTATTTAGTCATTGTAAAATGTAATGCTTAATAGTAAACTAATTTTACTTTATTATGACTTCCCCTTTCTCTCTCTCTCTGTTTTTCAGGTGATGCTGGATATCCAATTGAGCTATGGCTCATAATATCAATGAGGAATCCAAGTGGGGCTGCAGAAGACAATTTCAATACAGCCCTGTTCCAGACACACATTGTCATGGAACATGTACATGGTATGGTAGAGTAGATTCTGATGCCTGGATGAGTCGGGGCTATACTTCATTACAACTCAGCTACTTCATGTACGAAGTTCACTGCATGTTGCATTCTGTGTAACATAGATCTGGTGGTAAAGTGACCAAGCTTCAAGTTCAAGTCCTACTATGACTAAGGATGCCCAGCGGACTGCAATAGTAAAGGACTCCATGCGTCAGCCTCAAGCACAGCCTATGGCAGCACAAGTAAAGAGGTGGTGTCTAGTCCAAAATGTGGACCATAACATTCAGGTTAGTGTTTCCTTTCTTGTAAAAAAACAGAGTATAATTGATGTATGCAGTGATATATCTGGGCTAAGCTCTGTGGCACATGGTATACAGTCATTGGTCATCAGGTATTCCTTCTCATCTTTAAATTTTTGTTTATTTTAGAACAGGTATTCATATTCTAGTTGGTAAAATTTTTGCCTGAGTGCTGGATGACACCTATTGTGTGGTGTCATAAGGTGTAATATAAAGAATAATTATACATTTTTAAATGAATTTCACAACACTTCCTGCATAGTTTGTGCATTTCAGCATGCCTGTTCTGATTCTCAATAGGTTGGAAATACAATAAAAAGTGTTATTTTATTATTTAACATGAGTGCATGCTTTGCACATTAACGGAATATGTTTCACAAGCTTTTTTGTAGTATGCATTTTTCCTCAGTTTTATCATTACATATTCAAAATGACTTGCTAGTTCTTTCTTAAGTTCCTTGCATACCAGATAATTTCATTTTCTCATACACAAGAAGTTGTTTCCTCAGAGATTCATCATTTGTGCAGTGCTAAGCTGAAGTGGCAATGGTGTTAGTTAACATGGCAGGGTAATTGTGCACTCTCTTATCATTTTTTTAGATATATGTTCGTTATCAGTTGTAACATTGCTGAATTGAAATTCATGATAATACTAGGCCCGTACTGGTATAAATCAGTGCAATTTGAATGTTATGACATGCAGCTTTCTTTCCAGATATTTATTTTACTTCTAAGCAGTGTCATTATTGAACTCAACCACATGTAAATATCTGTCTTAGTTATGTGTTACTATCCTCTCCCATATTTTCTTTTTAAATTTTATATTTTTTAATGAATATCTCATTACCTTTCAAGTTGAACACTGACATCTCTGTGTTAGACGTACAGTTGTAATTGTATGAATGATGTAGCTTGAATCATAGTAGGTCAAGGACAAATGTGTCATACCCAACATCTTCTAAAGTCAGGGTAGGGGAACTTACATGAGATCTTGAAGAGAGGCTGCCATGTGAAGTGGGTGAAGACTTTCTGCAGTGTCATGACCAACTTGATGCAGGTGATCCAACACTTATTTTACAGAGCTGTGGGACTGCGACCTTGAATGAGAGGTTCTGCTACATGTTGATAAATGCCGACTTGTCCTGCGTGAATTCTATCATACTGGTTTCTTGTAGTAGTAACAACACCACCTTTTTGCAAAGCACTTGCAGGATGAAGTGATATGCCCCATGTGTCCTGAAAGTACCTCATCCTTATCTTCCAACACTCACCCTTATTTAATCTTGATAAGTCCTCACTAGTGTATGAATGGAGGCAGCCATGGATGTTTGGTATGCAGCTATAGTATGGATCAATTTGATCATAGCATTATTGCTATGCTATGCTATTTTTATGTAGTGCTGGAAATCCTCATTTAAGCCCTGGAGGACTCGAGCATTTGTATCTGTCTCTCTGTGGCAGTGCAGTGAGTCTTAATAATGTTATAGCACATTGGCTACTGGTTAGCCAATTTTTTTGTTTGTTTGTTTCCTGGAGTACCAATAACAAATTCCTGCTTCCAGCATCCATCTGTAAAGGTGTCACTGAGGACACTGCTGCATCTGTATTTCTGATATCATACATAAGGTGCTCCTGTGGGTTTGGGGATACTTGTATACAGGTGCATGTGATTTCTCTCTGTGCAGTCTGTACTGTAATGTCACCCTGTGCCTGACATTGTGATCCAGTGCCTCTCCCTGCTGAGTTACTAACATGTTGTAGGATGTGAGATCCTGCCATTAAACTTATCAACTCGGTGCCACTTTCATCAGCCTGTCTCATAAATATAACTATGTTATCATCATCATCATCAGTCGTTCTGCTGCTGATGTCCTCTAAATTTATTGGTATAGTGGAACTGTTTGTTTCTGCTGCTGAACTTTTAAAGAAGTAACTGACTATATTATTACTCAGATGGTGGGATTCCCTATTGCATGATGTTTAATGTATTGTGAAGGACACTTACCATGCACATTGTATTCAGCAGTACCATTATGTACTGAAGTGGAGGGTTCACATGTTAATAGAAATTGTCAGGTGTTACATTTAATAATTTTATTTCATCCTTCTGTTTTGTATATATGTATATGTTACTGTTGTGAAAATGACATTCCTGAGCAGATGTTGGTACTGCACATGTGGACAACAGCCATGGTTCAACGTGCCTATATCATGCACTGAAACATTTTAGCTGCACTTCAGCCAAAAAGCAAAGCAACGAAAGCATGTGTTCTTTCATTACAAATAAATCAAAGGTCAATTACAAAAACATGTATGGTGACAAAACACACACATTCATATACACATACAAGTACAAGTTCAACTAGTTACCTGTACAACATCATAAAAAGAATAACAGAAGTATTACAAGCACTGAACATAACACTGCCATATTATGCCATTGTTAACAGAATGCTGTGTTTCCCTTATCACTTGTTTGACTTTATACTGCCATTCTTGATTTATGACTGACACAGTGTAGTAAAGCAGCATGCGACCTGACTCAAAACTACATTATAGAAAATACAGCAGATTAGACTTCAGTCACTTCAAAGTATGTCGTTATATCCTGTGTGTCATAATTACTAAATGCTGCAAAAATAATTTCCAAAACACCTTTCACATTGCGACTCTTCTCCATACAATTTCAGTGCTATTATCTTGACATCCCATTTTTAAGTGTCACTCATGTATTGAATAAATACATGAACCACTGTCAGATCTATAAAATACACATTATTTCTAGTAAAAAAACTGTTATCTAAAATCAGTGACAGCTGTTTTCATGTATTTTCTATTGTTTTTATCATTGTTTTCTTACTTGAATAAGTTTGCATTTTCTTAAAGCATTTCTTTCCAATCTCAGTTTGGAGATAATTTGGCCATCTGAAATGTATTCACATAAATTCAGTGAACTTTACATCTGTCCTACTGAAACTACACTTGTTTATGCTTATCCTTATGAATCCCAGTGATACATGAACTTGTAAGTCACCAATCCATGTAAGCACACCTCATGTGCCTACTTGTGAAAGCTCATGTTGCAGAGGTGGCAAAGGGAGCAGTCTCCAGCATAGCTCACCTCACCTCAGGAGTGGGTGAGCATCCCTAGTAATTCTCAAGAATCCTTATGATTAGAAAAAGGAAAATGGAGTCGCATCTCAAGTCTACATGTCCATGAAGTGCAATCAATGGCCACACTTCATAGTGTGATACATCATATTACTTCAAATCACTCAGTGTTTACTATGTACTCATAGCTACATACACAATGGCATGTATTTATGTAGTAAAACAAAAAAAATCATGTAATTGGAAATTATTTACTCTGATGCAATAATGAAAATGACATGCTTAGTCAAAGGATCTGTGCATCACCCCTCGATTTACTACTCATATAAAAATAATAAAAGCCCTCAAACATCTAGTCTACATAGATAGGCTAAAAGCCCTGTCCCTCTACTTAGTCTCCTACAGACTCCTCAGAGGTGACCTCTGTCTGACATTTAAAGCAATCTTAGGCTCCGCCTTGATGGGACTGCTGCATATCCGCAAGTCAAGCCCTACATGAGTAACACACATGCCCTACCTCAATCTGGTCTGTGACATCAATAGGACTTATTGGTGGGACAGATTTGTGTCCCAGGGACTCCCTCTTCTGTGGAATAGTCTCCTTCTCCACATCAAGCAGAGTATCTAATTAATACTTTTTAAGCGCAACCTGGATAACTGGATGGGGAACAGAAAATACACCCATGGGATTCTACCTGTGTCCCTGCTGGATAGGGTCATCAGGTGCTGGCTTGTCATAACATGGGCTAATTCTTGGTTAGACTTGTCTCTACCTTCGGGCCTTCATGATGCTTTGTTTCAATTAAACAGTCAGATCCTTCTGGTCCACACCAGTTCTAAGTCATCTGCTATCTGCCGGATGATCCAGGATGCTCACCCCACAGTGGGGGCAATCCACTGGAAGGGCCTGGCATGTGTCTAGAGTCACTGCTGCCATCCCCTAGGTACCTTCAGGATGAGGGGGCAATACCTCGTTCAGCCGGCACATGCCCAGCCCCACTTTACATCACAGCCCGACCAACCCAGCCCTTAGATCCAATCCTTATCCTGAAGTTATGGATCAGGCTTGCCAACTTCTCCTACCTACATTTTTTTAACATGTCAGAGGGTGTTCACTTGGAGACATATTGTGGGTATGGGTATGGCCCGGAGCGAGACTTACACCCTCTCCCCTGGATTTTCCAGAGCTGGTGAGAGCTCATCTGATGCCTCCAGAACTGTGACACCTCAAGCTTTAGGGCCAGTAGCCTAGTAACTTCCTATGATGCTATAAGCAGAAATATATGTAAGTAACTAAAAAGTGACTATTTCATGACTGAATTTTATTCATCGTGAAAAGGAAATGTGAAAGTATCCCTTTAAGAAAAGTGTTTGACAAAACAATTTGATTAAAACAAACTTGCCAATAATATCAGTTGCAATAGTAAGGACCCTACAAGTTTTTTTTTTTTTTTTTTATTAATATGGTGATGTCACACCCCTGAGGATGTGGTTTTCAAACCTGTGCATCACAGTCTTTAACTTACATTCCTCATTGTGGTATGGGCACTTTGAAATAGGGTAGTACCTGTGAAGGCATGAGGAAGAGCTCTGAGTTGGTCTGACAAGGAAACCAAGATAATGCTCTACCGTCTAAGGGATTAATATCTCACAAGATCAAGTCCTGTGTCTGTGGTAGAAATTTGACATCTGACAGGAGTTGGATGAACATTTGGCAACCCTGACAGAGATCATCATCTCTGGCCCCCAGTGCCGATGCAGATATGATGACTTACAGAAGCATAGGCCTGACTAGCTGGCTAAGTGGGTATCTCAGGGGACAGTGAGAATGCCAAAATTCTATACTAAACATTTTTATTTTTAATAATATCAACCATCTCTTTAAAAAAACATACTATATAAATGTTGTATAACTGAAAGTATATGTGAGTAGAAACGTGTGTAACTGCAAACATTTATCTATATGTAATTATAATGCATAAACAAACATAAATATATCTGTATACAGAAATGCATCTGTATACAAATATGGAATGTTAATGTGATGTGTAAAAATGCAAATGTGGAACTGTGAGTAAAGAAATATATGTAAGTATCCATATGTGTGTGTGTGTGTGTGTGTGTGTGTGTGTGTGTGTGTGTATATATATATATATATATATATATATAGCGTTTATATCATGTTATCGAAAGATGAAAATAGCGAATGCTATTTCATCGAACCCAAAATATCTAAACCGCATAATATCGAACATTCAGAACAGCAAATGTTTTCCTTGGGCAAAAATTTGCTATTCAGAAACACTTACACACAACACAAGAACACCTAAAAAACATCAATACACACACACACACACACACACACACACACACATACACTTATTATCCTACAACTAACCCTGCAGTAAACTATACATACACTACTATCTATCTACTTACCTTAACCCAAACCCTAACCCTAAGGTCAGTCACTATCGCACACTCACCTAACCTGCGCCCTAATCCTAACAACCACACAATCGCACACTTACCTGAGCCCGACCTGTACATTTCCACCACAGAGCTGAAAATAGCAAAGCCACAGAACCAGCCAACTGAATTCTTTCCCTAGGAAAGAATTCGGTGTTCTGCAGCTTCGCTATTTTCAGCATTCGCTCAAAACTGGTCAATATTAGAACATTCGAAGTTTTAAAACTTCGATGTTCTGATATCGACTCTATATATATATATATATATATATATATATATATATATATATATATATATATATATATATACATATATATATATATATATATATATATATATATATATATATATACATACACACACATACATGCATTCATATATGTGTGTGTGTGTGTGTGTGTGTGTGTGTGTGTGTGTGTGTGTGTGTGTGTGTGTGTGTGTAAAATACAACTGTACATCTGCATGAGTATACCTACATCTTTTCATGTATATAAATGTATGTATAAACAAAAAAAAATTTTGTCATGTAATTGTTTTTATTATCACTTGCATTGTATGTCAACAATTTTTTATAAAGAAAGGAATTTTGCTTGTATAGGCCAGAAAATATTTATTAGTATGATAACTGTGTAAGACAGTCATTTCTTCAACAATAGTAATTGTATGTACAAGATCAGTGAACTGTGTAAGACAGTCATTTCTTCAACAATGTTAACTGTATGTACAATATGGGTGAACTCAGTCGGACACCACACTCTAATCAGTGTGTGGAGGTCAGGTGTGGTGGTTAAAGTATTAAATTAATGACTAGCATAGTTTAATGAGAGATCATCAGTTTTATTGCTTCTGTATGCACTTCTACATCTACAGTAACTGACAAATTATTAAAGCACACATTGCCATGAACTACATGTACTGTATCCATCTGGGACAGTAAATATGTTTTGTTTAATGAAAGTTGATCTGGAACCATGTCAAAACTTCCTTTCAGTTGTTATATTTTTTTTAGTGTACAGCTTCTGTATTTGAGAGAAAGGTAAAACTGTGTTGCCAAAAGAAAATTCACAGGATACTACTTAAAACTACAATTTAAGTATGCAAAGAACAGTGGAAAGTTGAACCTAGACTGAAAGTGTATATAAGTTTCCAGAAAATACCGCTCCCCAAAACAGAAACTGTACACACGTACAAAAGTGTAACTATTTGAATGAAGGTGCACTCCGACTATTTTTATTATAAGAAATATTAGTATAAGTGGATTGGGTGTAATATCTGCATGACAATCTGTCCATGTTTACTAAATGAAAACATATTTCAAAAATAAAAATAAATGCTTAAAGAAATAATCATATATACTAAGCAAGTGCAACAATAACTTCAATGCCTTACTGAATAGTACCAGCAATCAAATCAGAAATATTAAGGAACAAAAATCTGAGACAAGTAAACAACCATGCTGTTCTCTATTCAGCTGATCAGGGAATACAGTACATTTCCGCCCAAAAGGATTTTTACAAAAGTTCACTGTGGGTGCTCATAAGTATGAATAGAATTATTCATTTCCATTTAAAAAATGTTAAATAATTAATGTTCTTTTTTCATATTTAACTGATTACTATAATTACATGAGTAATTTATACATAAAGATAACAGAAGGCGTAACGTGCCTTCAGTACAGTATTGCAGGCAAATTCATATCGGACGGAAATTTAAAAAGTATTGTCATTTGTTATATCAAACCAGCATATCTCATTAGTATTAGTTGACTGCAGTTGTAAAAATCACCACCACTTGATAGGCATATCATGATCGCTCCCATGCATTCATAAGCATTTCCCAGAAATTGTGTTTTACTTGAATAAAGACTTATAAAAAATAAGAATTCAGTACTAATAAAGATTGTAATGATGAACAACTTTAAGTGTGAAAATATTGTCTGCATTTCTCGTTTGACTCCCTCCCTTCCCTTCTTTTCTTATTTTAATTATGCATGCCTTTGTTCTTCATTATTTTATTTGTCTTCCATTTCTGTTCATTTTCCTACAGGCCCATAATTGTTAGGAACAACCCAGCTGCATGCAACCCAGGTCAAGGAATGTTCATCTTCTGTATGATAAGAGACATCCTGACAGAGTTGGGGTGGTAGTGCTGGACATGTAGGCACCATGACATGTGGCAGCCTGGCAAGCCTCAATGACCCTGGGCTTTGGAACTTGGTTGAGGACATGGTGGAGCAGATAGTGGAGAGATGTCTTCAGACTTTCCAGGATTTTCTTCAGTGGGTTTAACACCCACTGTCCTGGCTGGCACTGACCACCACACTACCACAAGCCCCTACTCCCTCAACATCAGGGTCTTCCACTGCAGCAACATCAGACAGTAGAAACATATGAGGTCCTGTAAATCGAATGTTTTTTGTGGTCTGAAGTCCACATGACACCCCTTCTTCCCTTAGCCTCTCTTCTACACCATCTTTCTTATTTCCCACCCAAACTATCCCCTTGTATATAAAAATTAACAAAATGGTGGGTCCATCCCCTGCCAAAAACATAGTTTCACTCCTCCGGCACAACCTGATTGATGTTTTCCTTCTCTTTTCCCCTCTTTTTTCTCTCTCCCTTTTTCAGTTTCTTCTAATTCTACCTTTCCATTCTTTAATGCAAAAAAAAAATGTGTTCACATAATGATACACCTATATAAAATATATTCAACCCCTGCATTTTTTTAAATTTTAATAAAAAAGCCAACTGTCCACCTCTTACTTCAATTCTTTCAAAAGTGCCTGCACATAGCTTGTTCATGCTTAATATTACAGTATGTATAAAATCATATGAAAACTAATATTTTCATGTTGTATTTTGCACATACGTAAGCATTAATTTCAACTATGCTTTTGCCGTAAGTGGGAGTGGTTTTTAACATGTTTGCATTTACTTAGCATGAGTAATATGTGCTTACCGTATTTGCATATAGGCGTAGTACCACTCTCCGCAATACCATTACAGAAATGTCAACCTTGGGATTATGAATAACACCCATGCATACACACACACACACACACACACACACACACACACACACACACACACACATTAATATGTATTATAATAAAACTGTGGAAAAATGCTAAGAGTATTATCTCTTTCATCCTTCATGAAACCTAGTAATATGCTAGCCCATCCTATTAAATACCTTAAATTTAGTCATATATTCAAAATCATCCATTAACACACTTCAGTGTTAAAAGGGTGCTGAATAGGCCAAATTTAGATACAATGCAAAACGACCTTAATGATTCATAAAGAATTGTACACAGTCAAACAATACCTTATGTGTGGTCTACTCTATAGTCAGAATATACCACCTCTGCACCATACATGCAAATTACCCTTACCTGGATTGTACTTGATTCAAAAATAATACACCACCTCTTTTTGGCCTTATCTCATTTGAGTAACATATGACATTCTAGCTTCATATCATCAGGCAGTGAAACTCCTCCCTTGCTAATATGTTGATTAGCAAACAGATATGAGGACCTTATAATCAACTTCAAAGTTACTATTAGCCAGAGAAAGAGAACTTATTTTATTATTTTATTACAAATGAGTCTTTGACTTTCTTTCATTCCTCTTCTATTATTCTTCAAAAAAGCACCTTTGCTCCAAAATATGATTTAAGCATATGTGTTTCAAATGAAACACCATTACTTAATTAATTTAAAATACACACACACTTGTAATTATTAATTTAAGTACCACTGAGACATAATCATCAACATCAAATACTAATCCTAAATGTGATGGTGATACTAATAATACAATTAGTAAAATTAGTAACAGTACTAGTACTCATGATTGCATGCTCGTCATGTTACTGCTTTTGACAATGGCAATGATAATAATGCACACATTTTAGCTTCATGGGTAGGTACTAGGCTATCCGCCCAAGGGCCTACGTAAGCCTAGCCAACAAGGTTCCCTGGCTTACGCCAACCAAGAAAGTTATTTTCCTGTGCCACTGTCGAGCAGAGAGACAAAAGTGATCCCCGGGGTGTATTTCCTGTTTCCCATCCACTCATCAAGATTTTTCTTTGAGTGCTAATGAAGAACTTTGCTTGACATAGATGGGTAGCCTGTTCCAGAGTATGGGAAGTTTCTAGGACAGGAATCTATCCCTCCAGCATGTCCTCTTTATTGTGGTGACAAGGTTTAGGGCCTTAGAGCGTGTAGCTCGGAGGGATTGGGATTTCTTTAGCTGTATCATGTCTAACAGCTCTGGGTTTGACATAGCTTTATATGTTAGGCAGAGATCACCTCGGAGTAGGTGATATGCTATGGAGTAAAGCTGGAGTTTTTTGAGGAGGTCAGTGTAAGGCATTTGCTTGAGGCCAGTAATCTTCTTTGTGCGGTACTTCTGTGGCCTTTCCAGCTGCTGCAGATGTCTTGTGAGGTAAATTCCAAAAGGAAAGTTGTACTCTATAATGGGTCTAATGAGTGTCGAGTAGAGGGGAACAATGAACTCTTTTTTTCCTGGATGAGAACCCTTTTATGATGAGGTGTGCCACGTAGAAGGACTTCCTAGCTGCTGTGGTGATGTGACTATCAAAGGAGAGACTACTGTCCACCTGGGTCCCAAGGTCTCTTATCACACATTCGGTATTAAGTAGATTGCTGCCTATGTGGTAGTTCATGGGTACAGAGTTTCTACCAAAGGGGATGACACTGCACTTTTAGGCATTGAGCTTGAGGCCATGGCTCTGACACCAGGCATCTGTCTCAGCGAGGCCCTTCTGTAGGATGTCCACATCAGTTAGGGACTTGACTATGGCTCCTAGTTTGCAGTCATCTGTGAACTTCATTAGCCAGATGCCTTCTGTGTTAGTCTGTACTTCAGAGAAGTAGATACCAAACAGGAGAGGTCCCAGGACGGAACCCTGTGGTACTCCACTTGTCACTGCTTTGAGGTCAGATTTGGAGTCTGCAACTTTTACAATGTGGGTTCTGTCAGTGAGCCAGTTGGCAACCCATCTTGTGACGTAGGGATTTATACCTAGTTTAGTGAGTTTAGCTATAATTCCAGAATGGGGGATGGTGTTGAAAGCCTTGTCCAGGTCAAGATAGGCTGTGTGAACCACCTTACCCTCATCTACGGCTTTGGTGACTGCCACAAAGAAGTTGATAGGGTTCGGTAGGCATGATCTGCCTTTTACAAACCCAAACTGGGTGGGATCCAGAGTTTGGAGGTTACCAATGTCTTTGTTTATGAGTTCCATGATGATACATTCCATGGCCTTGCAGACCAGGCTCGTCAGGCTAATAGGTTGATAGATCCCGAGATTAGTGGTGGCTCCCCCTTTGCGGAGTGGAATAACTGTTGCTGTGTGCCATTCAGTGGGCACAAAGCTTGATACAAGGCTGTTATTGAACATGGTGCTTAAGTGGGGAGCCAGTTTGATGTCCATGTAAAACGCAGCCTGGGATGTTGTCCAGTCCCATGGATGCTGTGTTTTTGGCTTTAGGGAGTGCAGCTTTTACCTGCGTAGTTGTGATTACAAGGATTCTGCATTATTCCTGTATAGATATGGGCCCTTTAGGGGGTGGGGGTGGGGGTAAAGTTAGCACTGAACCTATCTGCTAGGATGTTGGCAATATCAGATAGTTCTTTAATTTTCGTGTCTTTGTGCTGTAACTCAAAGCAGAACTGGGTGTTGCCATCGAGACTCTTGACATAGCTATAGAATACTTTGTGGTTGTCCTTAGAATTAGTGGCGATTTTGTTTTCATAGCTAGCTTTGGAGGATCTTATAAGGGATCTCAGCTTCTTACTGAGGCTGACCAGGGAGCTCCTCCACTCATGGGATTTTACTCTCTTTTGCAACAGTTTCTTCCTTCTGTTGTACAGTTTGTTTATTGCAGGGGACCACCAGATCGGCTCCCTTTTCTTGGAGGATAGCGTCTTGATTTTGTTTGGGATAGCACGATCCATGCTCTCTTGTAAGTGCTTATAGAGTGCATTTGTGTAGGATTCAGCAGTTGTAACTGTATTGTCCATCTGCATGGGTGTCATGAAGTTCACCACTTCTGTTTTAAGAAGCATGAAGTTGGCTTTGGAGAAGTTTGTTACCGTGGTTTCCTTAATGGGGGGTGGGGGCGGGATGTGGATTTCAAGGGTGATCTCTTGTCCTAAATTTATATCAGGTAATTGGAAAATGAAACTCAAATATTTTGTCTTTCGTTTTCAAATATTTATTCTCTGGTCAATGCAGTCAAACAGAGAAGTAGTATATAACATATAGATATGTACCATCAATATTTATACATTCTGGTTCATTTTTTTTCAGCAAAACTTAAAAACTTGTTCAGTAACTTGTACAAACAGCTACCTGCTGAGAAAAATGTAGTGGCCTAATCTATGAGTGTGAGTACAGGAATGTAGATCCAGTTTTCCGGAAGCAAACCATGTGAAACAGCATTGTCAAAATGCAGTCTGACATTTGTTTTTTGATGGAGGTAAGGAAAGCCTTGCCCCCCCCTCCCACCAGAAAAAAAGAAGTTTTAAGGAGACTAGAGATTTTCTTGAATCACTCTTCTCCTGTATTTTCTGTCTTTTTTTTTCCAGCTATTCATTTCAATAGGGAGTCACAATTTTGCTGTAGTTTGGCTTTAATTAATGATTTATTTCATTTTGTGATTGAGATAAAGAACTGGTTTTATACTATCCACATATAGACAGATATAGATACACACACACAGATTTATTTTACCCATATATATATATATATATATATATATATATATATATATATATATATATATATATATAGTTTTATATATATATATATATATATATATATATATATATATATTTGTTTGTTTGTGTCTTTCGGCTTTTCCTGGTTAGGGGTTGCCACAGCGGAACTCCGGTCCACTAATGATTGGCAGTTGATTTTTTTTTTTTTTTTTTTACATACCGGCTTGCCAGGCCTGACGCACTACCTTCAATGAAGGTATGCCCATTCACATGTCTCCACGCAGAAGACGCTCTAACTGAGAATCGAACCGGACAGCATCTTACTGTGAGGCGACAATGCTACCTCAGCACCACCTTATCAACAAAAAAATAATTTAAAAGTCAAGAAGAGGAAAGAAACTGTAAAGTAAGTTAAATGGATCAGTAATTTGACCAAAATTCATAACATCAAACCACACAGCAAACGTAAAACACACACACACACACACACACACACACACACACACACACACACACACACACACACACACACACTAAAACTTATCAACTCCAGAGTTGCAACAACTTAAAAAAAAGTCAAAAATGTTGCATTGCAGTAATCAGTACTCTCACCGCACCTTTAAACTCCTTTCAACAGTAATTCCACACAAAGTTTAAACCAGAGGCAACATTAAAAAATCAGGGAGATTTTGCATTTTATCCTAATTCACTTGAAAAGTTACTGGAAGACAAATGACACATCACCATGGACTTTCTGAACAGTAAGCGGCATGAGTTTTCAAAGCCTTGTATTACTTACTGATTGTAATCCTCAGTGACTGACCAAAAATATCAACAATTTCAGGAGGAGCATGGAAAAATGTAAGTCGACATCAAGCACATTCTTCAAAATTATGTAATGTATAATGATATTGTACTATTGCGTATAAAACAAGAGTTCACAATTATGGCCATTCTGATATACAGGCATTTGCTCCCACTTGCATTATGTCTTACTTAACCAACACAAAAATGGTTGACCTTATGTGCATTCACACACATTGAGTGCAGCCATATAAATATGTTTATGTGATATATGTTTTGTATATACAGACACACGCATTTTAATGTCTTTATTGACTGCATTTAATAATTTCATCAGGACGTTTATACGCTTCTAACAATTAATGCTACATGCACATGATTATATAACGAATGAGAATTTTTCTGAAAAATAATTGTATCTAGGGACATCTGTGGATATATTACCTTATTGTAAAGGCTTTGCTTATGGTCCCCTACTGTGTATCTTTTGACAGATTGTGTGGGTGATAAGCAAGGGATTTTTTTTTATTCTTACACTTAGAAAGTTGACATTGGTATTGTAAACATTCAGTATCTTTCCAATAACAGTCCTCCATTATCCACATGTTGGAGATTTCTTTCATATTATCTCAGGATACCTGACTTTCCCCTCTTCTTTCTTATATTACTCAGGAATTTATGGCAGTTCATGATGGGGCTGATCATTCACCATGTATTTTGTAGGACACCTGTAATTACTATGTTTATTAGTAGGATTGTAGATGAAGGTTCATGTTCTGGCTTTGTTTTTGGCATTTCTTATTCAAAACATTATCTCCATTTTCATTGTATTATTGTTAAAGAGCTCACACTGCTATAACTGACAGTGCAACGCAAGAAAACTGTAGCTTCCTGTTGATTTCAGGCAGAATGAGATAATCCGACCTGTTGATGTAGATCGGAAGAAGAGAATTAAAATTAATATGTTATGAAGATAGTAAGCATGAATTTCAGTGGGACTAACTCATCAGTTAAATGGGCCAGACTATATACTTGGATTAGAAATATATCTCCAGATGTCCTTGAAGTATATGCAAAATCTTTAATAGGCCAGGAGTATTCTAAATTTGTTATTTGGGGCCATATTCCTGTAGTCTCAACAGCTCACTCTTTGGGGAAAAGACGAGGGCTACCTATCTTAATTAGTCTGGGAGCACTGACTTCAAATTCTAGAAACCTTTCATAGTCTAGTTGAAGTACTTCATATCTGACAGTGAGTAATTACAATTGACAAGTAGTATTTACGCCCTACTTTTAGGATTAAATTATCTTGGCACTCCTGCAGTTATGTGCAAGCTAAAATAAAAGTGTTATTATTTTAATAGTGGATTTCAGCTGTGTTACACCCTCCAAAGACACCACAACTATGAATCCACATAATTTATTTGTGTTAGCTGAATACATGACAAACTGAAAAGCATTTCTTTCTGTTCTAGTTTTGGGATTGCTTTATGGGAAATGTTCTCTGTTTTTTAACCATCACTCAGTAGATTTTGGCATATCAATTAAAACAGAAAGAATATATTTAGATAGGGTGCTTCTAGATATCTCACCAGTCATCACAGTAAATCGATGCCCATATTTATATCAGAACATTTTAAGCTGTTTTCCTTCTGATAGCAAGGTTCCATTATCTAAATGTTGGGGAATACCTCCTTATTATGCCAGGATACCCGCTTTTCCCTGCCCTTCTCTATATTATTATGGAATTTATGACATTTTTCTGGTGTGCAAGATCATTTGCCATGTATTCGTGGGACACCTATGCAGACTTTCTTCATGCCAAGCATGGAGATGGGGCAAATGGGCTTTGGAAGTGATGGACTCAAGAACTAAATGCACTGCATGGAGAATACAGGCTTCAACTATATCAGGTTACTGTGAAATCCTATCAATGAGTGGTTAAATATCAAGAGTAATATCCAAGATGTCATAAATGTTAGAAGGACACTAAAGGGAAGGAGGAAAAGGGATAAAATAAGAAAAGTAACTGTACGTAAAACATTTTTAACAGTATTTGTATGAGACATTCCATGATATAAATTGTATGTTATATAGTAAGGCATTTTCAGTTATTGTTGTATGTGAATACAATAGTAAACATGCATCTTTTTATTATTTTTTTTAAGTTTTAAGAACTGTAGGCATTACAATGTAAAAAGAGAAAAATGCTAGACAAAAGCATGTTTAAGTTAATTTACTAAAATCTTGAGTTGTCGAAGTGAGGGATGGGTGTAAAAGTGCACAGATTGTTAATATGTATAGAGTTGATATATTCTGTTTTACTTTTGATTGCTGAATGTCTGGATTAAGGCCTTTGGCTTACTTAATCTAATAAAAATGTTTTTGTATAATCAAGTAAATAAGTAGACACTGAATGTAATGAAAAGTTTTCCTTTGGTAAATAAATGTTCTATGTAATACAGTGCTTTACATTTGGTAGTTGTGTTTTCATGGAGACAAGCTAACTATAGGGGAAATAATAAAAGCCAAAACACTTTTTTTAGGCATACGGTTTAATGTTTTATGAAAGCATATAGGCTATTTTTCACATCTGGGAGGGGAGTAAAGATATGCCAAGAACAGAAAACAATTATTGTAAGCAGGAACACAGGCTGTAACATGCATCTTGCCATAGATAATCTTAATGTTAGGTTAAGTTATGCCTGTATGTGCAGCTGACAACTTGTTCTTGTCATGAGGGTTATGCTTTATTTGTTTTTTCAAGATGCCATACCTCTCAAACACTTAGTACAGAAAATCAGGACAAAGCCAAACTTAATGGTGTGACAAAGGCCCAAAATTAGGTTCAGATTTTAAATATTGTTTTTACAAACTTAGAAAGTTGTTAGAATAACAGGTTTTGTGTTAGCATGTATTTTCTAAAGGATGTGGTGTCTGAAGCTCAAATTAATGTCTTTTTTTAGCAACTTATGTCCTCAGTGATTTACTAGAAAATTCCAAATTTTATGAGCAGGCAAAAGGCAAAAAAAAAATTTTATATGTGGAATAAATCCATACAGTTGAGAGTTATGGAAGATGCATAATAGGTCACAGGGAGTGTTCTGATGTGGCCTTTTTTTTTTTTTTTTGAGGATTTACATTAAACAAAAAGTCATTTAAATGTGACATACCTTCAAAAGGAGATGACAAGAAACAATTGTAAAAGAGATCAGCCTGCTAAGTGGGTGCATGTAATGCTAAAGCTGAAAATAAACATTTAAAAAAGTTGTCATAGATAAGAGCACTGAATTATATTAAGAAATGCAGAGTGCAAATAGCAATGCTACAGAAAAAATATTTGGAGAGAAGATGGCACATGAGTTTGATAAAAAAAGGATTTCAGGATGGATATTCAGCAGAAAATCAGGGACAAAGTAAAAAGGGAGTAATTATACTACTTGCTAGAACAATAGTGATAGATGTGGGAAAAAAGATAGTAATGGTATATTTTTAGTGGTGTGGGGCTGTTGGCAAGGGTGAATGACTGCATTACCATATATGTTTAATCCATCTAAAACTGCTATTATAGAGCTTAACATAAAAGTGGGAACTGAAACTTGATTTGCAACAATGTGATTGTATCTGGGGGACCTAGAAAAGAAAATATAATAAAACAGGGTAGATTTCTGAAGAAATGTATAAATATATTTGGTATGGAAGACATTAATCCATTAAGAACACAGATAAAATATACATATTATTCCCCAAGGTACAGTAACTGAGCTAGACTAGACAGAAATGATATTTCACAGGAAGATGTGCATTTAATTGACAGCTTTTACACATATCCAATAACTATATTAGATCATGTGCCAGTAACAACCAAGATGAAAATTCAGTGTAATGAAGTAAAAATGAGACAATGGCACTTCCCTACCTACCTGTAAAAAGAGAGGAATTTAAAGAATGGATGGTGGAAATTATTCAAGAACTCTTAGAGAAGATAGCAATTTCTTTAGAAGTTATAGCTAATGACTGGGGTAAAATGAAATTGCAGTTTAAAATGGGGTAAAAATAAAATAAAAATATAAATGTAACAATAATTATTTAGAGAGACTGACAAAGGTTAAATATTGCAGAATAAAGGAATTCTCACAGGGCAAGAAACGGTGTTACTACAAGGTGCTAAAGAGAAAAATAAAGGAGTAGCTGGATAATATGTGAGAGTTTAGAAAGATGGCTGTTAAACAACTGTTTTTTTGATAACTCCAGAGCAGAAAAACTCTTAGCACAACTTAGGCAACAAAAAGTAAAAAGGCTTGTTATCAAACTTAGAGGGCCTATATCAAGAAAAATAGCCAGACATCCTATAGATATATTAGAGATAGTACAGAAAAAGTATGAAAATTTGTATAAAGCAGAGGAATGTGGAAATCAAGAAAAAGATCAAATTAAAATATTTATGGAACACAAAAGTGTGCCAAGGTTAGAGGTAGACTAAGCTATACAATTAACAGTTAAGATAGGAGTAGATGAGATAAAAATGGTGACATATCAATCTACAGGAAAATCCCAAGGAATAGATGACATTTCTGTGGATCTTTGGAAGCTAGGAGTAATGAAAGTGTTAAAGATTTGGACATTTTTTAATACTATTTTAAAAGGAAGGGAAGTACGAACATCCTGGAAGAAAGTTGTGCTAGTTGTAATACCTAAAGACAGTGAAGACCCATCAGACCAAACTTTATATAGGTCCGTTTTGATTTTAAACCATGACTATAAAGTGTTTATTTCTGTAATAGCTAAAAGAATGGTAAAGGCATTGCCAAAACCGATAGATTTTTTTGCAGTGTGGTTTAGGGGAGTGGAAGCAAACTTTCAACAACATTAATAGCACAATAATGATCCAAAATGAATAGGAATGTAAGAAAATACCACTGTTGTTGGTGTGCATTGATGCAGAGAAAGCATTCAACATAGTAAGCTGTAATTTTATGAGTAAGGCAATCAGAACGTTTGCATTCCCTGATACAAGTATAAGGATAATTAGGAGGATATCTAAGGGATCAGAAACAAAAGTTAAAGTGGGAGTGTTCCTGTCTGATAAATTTTGTCTGAACAGAGGAGCCAGGCAGGGATGTCCTTTTCCTGTTTGTTATTTGCATTATATTTAGAACCACTGGCAAAGAAACTAAGTGACTCAATAATTCAAGAATATAATTAGTATGGTAGTCAAGAAAAGCTGGCTGTATTTGCAGATGATATTATTTTCTCCCTGATAAAACCAGAAAACCACATTTCAATGTTGTGGAAATTTTTCTTTTAGAAATATAAAATTAATGAAGCTAAAACAAAAGCAATAGCTGCAAAATATGTACCAATACACAAATTGGTTCAGCAATACCCTTATTTATGGGAACATGATAACATGAAGTACTTAGGAGTATGGATTACAAATTATTCCAGTGTGGCAGCTAGAGATATGTGGTAAGAGAATAAACAAAAGCGAATACAAAAACTGAAAAAATTTGAAGCTCTGTTATATGGATAGTAAGATGCAAGCAGTTAAAATGTCTTTAGTTCCTTATGTCTTATACACAGGTCAAGCTTATTTTTATCAACCAGAAAAATTAGTGGATAGCAATTAATAAAGTGATGAAGGATTTTATCTGGGTGTGGAAGATGGCAAAAATCAAGTGGGATAAGATGATTCTTCCAGTAGTACAAGGCCAATTGGTTTTGCCTTATTTGAAGGGGTATTTCAAAGCAACACAGCTAAGGCCCTTATACACAGCACAAGCAGAAACCTGTAATTCAAAGAAGAAAGGGATGATGATGAAATGGGGGGAAGTTCATGAAACAAGGAAAGACTGGGATTTCAGATGCATATTTTTAAGCAGAAAAAAAATAATAATCATAAAGAATATTACAGTCATAAAGTATCGGAAAGTTTTCTAAACCTAAGCCAACATGGAAATGGAGAAAAGAGATTCTGCCAATTGGGATGACTGTAATTACAGATAAAAACAATAGGTAAGTGGGGGCTGGAATTTATTGGAGAAAACTGACAAATGAGCCAAGGTATTTGGGAACAAATAACTAGAAGGGTAAAGTAATAGAATGGTAAGACTCAAAAGAATTTATTTGTACTGCAGGCTAGCGATTGCCTTCCCTATCAAGTGTTGATATCAGAGTATATGCAAAGAGAAAGAAATGGAGAGGGGTTCTAAATGAAAAACTGGCACTGGTAGGTTTTAGTAGAATCTGGAACAGAATTTGTTGTTAAAAAAAGGAATAATTAGTAGACCATATAAAATATTGCATGATATGTTTAAGATTCAATCAGAGTTGGTTATAAAGGACTGGGAAGAGAGATTGGATAAGTAAGCAAGAAACAATGGGGTTATATATCTATTTCTCTAAAATATGCAATGAAATGTAGAAGATTTTGGATTTTTTTGCTTGGAAATGTTTGCATAGGTATTTTTAAACCCCAAGTAGACTCCAGAGATTTTATTTTTCTTCTGGTAGACAGCAAATGTTGGAGGTATGATATGGAGAAAAAGAAATTTTGGAACATAATTTCTGGGAGTGTAATACGATGGCAAACTAAAGATTCCCTTCAGATTACTCTATCAGAGATACTGGGTGAGCAAATTGGTGTATCTAGGGAAATTATTTTTCTGAGCTGTGATACAGAATCAGAATTGCCTAGACAAAGTAAGGCCTTGCTGAGTCTAACTATGGTGGCTGCCAAAAAAGTAATCACTAGAAAATGGAAATCAGAGTCTAAACCAACCCACTAGAAGTAGTGAATACAGTAAAAGAGATAAAACAACTGGAACTGGGATCTTTAGAAAAGGATAGGAGCAAATTACATAGAAAAAAAATGGGAATTGTGGGGATAATACATACAGGGTAGGAACAAGGTTTAAAAGAAGGCAGGATATAAATGAGCTATGTAATGTTTGACTGACAATGAAGGGTAGATTATAAGTCATGTATAATGTTTGCAAATAAACTTATGTCAAAATGGTTTGTGATGTATAATGCTTGTAACCAAGATTATGGCAATATGGTTTGTTTTCATTTATATAAATGTATGATTGCCTATGTCATAAGTGATAATTTAATAAAGATGTTTCTTGTTTAACAAATGAGAAACTGAAAGCTTTTGTTTATGGATATGGATAGCAAGATATAAGCAGTGAAAATGTTTATAGCCCCTTTAGTTTATATACAGGTCAGGGGTATTTTTATTAACCAGAGGAGTAGTTGTAGATAGTAATTAATAAATAAAAATAAATTAAATGAATATAAATCCCTACATCACTCAATGGGTTGCCAACTGGCTTACTGACAGAACCCAGAGTGTAAAAGTAGCTGACTCCAAATCCAGCTCCAGACAAGTGAAGTACCTCAGGGTTCAGTCCTGGCTCTTGTTTGGCATCTACTTCTCTGAAGTACAGGCCAACACTAAGGAACTGTGGCTAACAAAGTTCGCAGATGACTGCAAACTGGGAGCCATTATTGAATCCCCAAATGATGTGGATATTCTACAAAAGGGCCATACAGAAACAGATGCTTGGTGCCCGAGCCATGGGCTCAAGCTTAATGCCAAGAAATGTATAGTTATCCCCTTTGGGAAAAAACATGTACCCATGAATTACCACATAGATGGCAGTACACTAAACACTGAAAGTGTGAAGAGAGACTTAGGGACACAGGTGGACAGTGGTTTCACCTTCGATAACCACATCGCCACAACAGTCAGGAAATCCTTCTATGTGGCACACCTCATCACTAAGGGCTTTTCATCCAGACAAAATGGAGGTTATTGTCCCACTGTACTCATCCCTCATTAGACCCATTATAGAGTACAATGCCCCATTTGGTATGTACCTCACAAGACATCTGCAACAGCTGGAAAGGCCACAGAAATACCTCACTAAACGAATCACAGGCTTAAAGCAGATGCCCTATGCTAACAGTCTTAAAAAAACTCCAGCTATACTCTCTGGCATATTGTCTACTCAGAGGCGATCTCTGCTTAACATACAAGGCCATGTCAAAACCTGAGCTGTTGGACATGCTCCACTTAAATAAATCCCAATCCCTCAAAGCCACACGCTCCAGGGATCTAAACCTTGTCATCACTATGAGCAAAACATGCTGAAGGGATACATTCCTGTCCCAGAGACTCCCCATACTCTGGAATAGTCTGCCCATACATGTCAAGCAGAACGCCTCCTTGGCCCTCTTCAAAAGGAACCTTGACGATTGGATGTGAGATAGGAAATTCACCCCGAGGATCACGTCAGTCACCCTGCTAGACAGGGGTCCAGGAAAGTAAATATTGTGGGAAGAAATATCCAGGGAATTGTCATGGCTAGGCTTGTATAGGCCCTAGGGCATGCTTGTCAAAGGTAATGCACCACACCGTTTTGGGTGACACACCAGTGTTCACAAACAACCGAGTTACCAAAGAAACTGAATGAACAAAAATACAAGAAATCTGTGACTCTGCACCTATCTTATAAAACTCAGCAACAAAAAAATGATTAGTTGATGTTATTCAAATTAAATGCAATGTGTTCCATATTTTTTTCAGTTCAAAATTACTATTAAAAGTAGGGTAATTTTTTCGTGCACTGCTTTAAGCTCAATTGTCAATGCACATATTGTTTTCACTATTGTACGTCACTGATTTTTTTTTTTTTTACTTTTATAATACATGGCAGCACAGATGATTGGGCTTTTCTTTACATATACATTTATTTAAAAAAAAATATTGTTTTTCTTTTGTTGGGGGGGGGGGGGTGACACACCAGCAGTCAAGATAGGCATTTTCTGAATTTCTGACATGCCGAGCCCAAAAGATTCACCATCACTGTTATATGCCATTTCTAGCCTGTCATCCTCTTGTGTAGTAGACTCTGGATCCCAAGCCAAGTGGCTTTACTGCACTGCCCTTCCATCTTATCTGTTGGATACATAGGACATCCAGCTTCCTCAATACCATCATGTCATCCACTTCCAAGCTGCATCCTGTCAGTGAGCATACAGTACACTGAGTATAGCAATTCTCAGTTCATGTTTGGCAGGTTAATTGGTTTTATGTCCAGCTTTTACTCAACAGAGCTATCCCAGATAACCCAACTGGAAGCCAGCTAGCCGGTAGCTTATTGACCCAGGGATGACAGGCTTTATGACAAGCACACACTGGCCAATAGTCGTATACACACCCCTTCCAGCATTAGCATGGGTCCCTGGCATAGTTCAAAGTAGGCTAGGTCCTCAACCAAATTATCACTGGCAAATACTCATGCCCATTTGGCAACATTAGTCAATATGACAAAATCATTTTGAGCCATATTTTATTGTGTTAAAAAATATTAAAATCCAAGATATCATTTCTAAAAAAAACTGTGATTATATTAGATGTACTACATCTGCAGTGTAATGAAGTCTCCCCGCAGATATATTCTAGATTATGTAAGATGAGGGGTAGAGTCAATACGTCTTGCTTTTAAAGACAACAAAAATGCAGGCAATTAATAACTCAGAAAACCTTAGAAATATAAAGATACGGTTATAAGGATGTATGCTTAGATACAGAAAGTTTAAATGCACCTCCATTAAGAATAAGACCAGAGAGTGTCATAGAGGATTTAAATATTAAGAGGCACCAGTCATAGATAACTTTTCAAAATAGCCACCATCAGCACAGCTAGCAGTACTAATGTCTTCAGATAATGATGATAAAGTATGTAGTTACCATCATGGATATCCCAAGCAGGAATGCACTATTTCCCATGCTCCGCACCTTGTCAAATGCTACTAGACTGACATTTAATACGTCTTTTACCAAAGATGAACTCTTTGCATCAATCACGCATTTTTAAAACCAAATAGAGCTCCTGGAGGGTACACTTGAGCATCAGATGTAGTATAAATCATATTCCTTCCCCTGCCCTGGGTTTCCTGCAGCACACATGCATATTACTATCATCAGATATATTCTACTACCTATAGTAAAGCATTGGAAAGATCTTATTCTCCCAATCAGTTATAGTCTGAATTTACTTGAAAATGCTGAATGTGATATTTTATGGCTGTTTTGTTAGCATGCCTTAAGCCACCATTCCTTGTAATTACTCATCTTGTTCAAGCACATTTCATCCAAGAGAGAGATAGCATGGTACAATACTTTGAAAATGCACAGTCGTTTGGGCTCACATATTTCATAGGCCCTGCTATTTGTATTTGCAGTGAAAGCCATTAATAATATTAAATGTCCATACCTGTTTTTGACCCATTCTATTTTATCTTTACAATACTACATTTGTATCATGACTGTACTATATTAGTATAGTTAGGCCCATTTATATCATAATCCTTGAATATTTTAAAAGCAGGTAAACAAGGATGCCTTTTGTCTTCACTCTTCTTTATATCAGTACTTGAAGCATTAGGGTTGACTGGTAACAAGTATATTTAAAAATATAAATTCTAGCAGCTGACATGAGTTTGTTTATGGTAAATCAGAGCTGTTTGCAGATCACTTATTAAATTTAGTCACATGCCTGAGATGAACCTGTTACATTACTGGGAGATAATACAAGAATGGCATCTATCTGAGGGCTATAATGTAAATCCCTCAGATTTTTTTATGTCAAAATACTAATAAAAATGTTTAGGATCCCACCAAGAGTTGTGCCACAGTGGTGCAGTGGTTAGCATTGCTGCCTCACAGCAAGAGGTTCTCCGATTCGATCCTTGGCTGGGGTGCCATCTGTGTGGAGTCTGCATGTCCTCTCTGTGGTCGCATGGGTTTCCACTGGGTGCTCCGGTTTCCTCCCACATCCCAACGACATGCTGTAGGTGGAATGGACACTCTAAATTGGCCCAAGGCATGACTGCATGTATGTGTGTGCTTTCTGTGGAAGGTTGGGTGCCAGGCTGGCAACTCGACACCGTAAAACTCCATTGCCAGTCATGAGCGGACAGGTGATCCACTGTGGCGACCCCTAACCAGGAAAAGCTGAAAGAAGAAGAAAGAGGAGGATCCCACCAGGGATATAATAAGAGACATGTTCACTTTTAATCCCTTACATTTTAGATATATTGGTATCCAAATGGCCTGCATCCTAGCTATGAAAACAGATTTCATTTGTCGAATTATGTAACCGCTGCTTACAGATCATTTACAAGAATAGCTGAAATGGAATTAGCTCTTTCAGCTAAAGCTACTTATGAAATTTGTTCTGTATCCTAAACTATTATATATTATGCAGGGGCTTTCACTGAGAATTCCATATAATCTCTTGGGTAAATGGGTCAGGTGAAAAGTTGTCTTTTCATTGTCTCTGTACCCCCAGAGGCTCTCAATGCCTGTACTATGTATACTCTGTCACCATCTCCTAAAGGCATTGACTCTGCTATCTGTGTTTATGGTGGTTATTTTGAAATGCTACCTATGATTGGTGTCTTTCAATGTTTACATAATTTCATGATCTCTGATCTTATTATTATATATACAAATCAGACTGAGATCCTTGCTGCTCTTCTCTTTACATCTTATGTTTTACCTGGGTTTACTAAATTGAGACCGTCCTTTTCCATACAACAGTGGAAAACCAGGGGTGTTTACATCACATGTCAGATATAGACTGGTACCATTGTTAAATATTTTTAAAATGTCTCATCTGAGTTTGACCCATTCATCATTTGAATCAGTTGACCTCCATGGTCTGAACAAGGGCAATATAAGTTAAGACACAGTAGGCCATTCTAGCTTGATAAGGTACTATCAAAGTTGAAAATAAAGCAGTAATTATTGATTTCTCCCTCTGTTGTTTCATTATTTTGTATGCATTAGCAAAAGTTCAGGAGACATTAAATGCGTGTTTTCTATGATTTATTACAAACTATGTGCTATTTATAACTAATCCAAAAACGATTTAAATGATGTTCCCAACCATGACCCCTTTAATACAGTGTTAAAGTCACACTACAGCAACTTCAGTTAAGTGCTTTCATTCATTTTAGGATTTCATCAGTTTAACTTTAAATCAATTGCCGTTGTATCATTAGGTTAAGGCATGTGGCTATCAACGATAGTACTAAACAGAACTGGCCTGTAGCTTATAATAAAAATATGAAAAACAATCTCGGCAACACCCCAAAATTTGTTTAAAGTAAAGGCCACAATATAAAACAAACATTTCAGACCTGGTGGAAAACAGATACATTTGTGTCTAATAGCTACAATTCAAAAGTAATGTAAAATCCAACCATCATAAGCTTTGTAAATATATCAGTGATTCACCTTCTGCTGTTGTTTCAGGTTATCTGTAGACTATCCAATGATTCAGATATTTGATTTTCAGGTATCCTACAGAACCTTTTCCATATGCAAAAAAAGAGGAAAACCTAAACACTAGAATAGCAGAACACATTAGTGATACAAGGAGAAATATTAATGAATGCACTGGTGAATTGTCGCTATCATTGTAATAATTTCAATATTTTTGTCCTATATCCTAGAAAATCTACCCTTTAACAGCACAAGTATTGACTGGGAGACAACATTAGACTACAGGGATCTTAAGTGTCAATTGAGACTGAATACCACACATCACCTAGGGATCAGTGATGCAGTATCTATTTTAAATGTTATGAAAATCACAAACAACTATTTTTATATATTTTTGTCTGTTTTAATTCATGAGTATTTTATTTACTTTAACAGCATTCATTTTTATTACATATACATTTAAAAAAAAACTTTGAAAGTGTAGTCCATCTTGACCAAATGATGTGTCATATGACTTACCTGAATGATTTAATATTGATCGAGTTAAAGTTTAGTTCTGGCAAAGTATTAATGTGGATGAAAACACTTAGTTAAGGTTGTTCTTGATGGTTTTATCATTGCATTAAATAGGTAGAGGTTGTTTCAGTTATTTTATTGGATTCTTTGTTTTATGTTTTCAAATGAAAAGTACATGTCCTTTTTTTGGTTTGTCATATGTATTACATCCCTGGTATTTCATCCACGTTGGCACTAGTGAAGCAACAGGATATGATATCTAAACCATCTAACTGGTAACCTTCCAATTGATAGTCAATAGTATCTGACCGATTAATATTCTAGACCATACCTTCCTATCTCCCCACCAGTCTGTATTTCTTTATTTACTATCAAACTCACTCCACACACACACAAACGCACTTCTGATAACTATCCTATCACTTCTACAACTTATCGAGAGTTAAAGTGCACCAATAAAATGAAAAAGTTGTATAGGAAACTCTCAATTATAGCTGCCATAATCATCATCAGTACCTTACTGTTTTCTCTCCTTTCCTTCTTAATCTCATACAATTACTCTCCACTCTCAAGCAATAACCCTCCTTGGCAAAATTCCTCCCAATACCACCTTGATAAACCAATGAACTACTCTGCAACTCCAAGTCTCATTTATTCCAGCCATTTTTGACTACCATGCAAATAACTTCCAGCCACCAGCAAGCGCATCCCAAACTTATGAAAAACACACCAAGCTACATTATAAGTTCACCAAACTCCTCTTACATCTTATAAAACAATTAAACTGCTCCGGAGACATGCACTCCAATCCTGGTTCCACCCTCCCACTTGATACAGTTAGCAACCATATTACTGTTAACCATGAACTACTACACAGAAAAAAAAATCTTCCCCTATCTTCATTAATATAAATGTAAGACGTAATCCAAATAAAGTTCATGACCTGCATGCCTTACTTTCACTCTACACTCCAGACATTGTTATATTAACCGAGACTTGGCTAAAACCCAGCAATAGTAACATTGAAATATCTCCAGGCTACAATATACTACGCAGAGATAGGTCAACAAAAAAGGGTTGGGGAGTGGATAACCTAACATTAGACCCTCTTCAATTATACATCCCTGACATTGGTAATGCAGAGCTAATCCTTGCCAAATTAAAACTCAACCCAAAAAACACTAACATTATTGGTAGTTGTATCCACCCGGAAACAATATTCACACAGTAGAACATATACTACACTGGGCCATTAACTTACTCCCATAGGAAACAGTCCTGATGGGTGACTTTAGTATTGGCTGGTTAGACTGCTCCTCTCTCAATCCAGCATCACACATTAACCTACATGGATTTACCCAACTTGATCACATCCCCAACAAGGGCTAACAAATCTTCCAAATGTCTGACTGTCCTCAACTGGATTTTGTTTAACAGCCCCTCCCTATCATCACAGGCAGGCTGTCTTCCTGACCATCTGAGTGATCACCTTACAACATTCCTCATACATAACTGTACCTACCTAAATAACCTAACCACTTACCACATAATCCAAAACAAAAAAGGCTTTAACCCACATAGATTCATCTCAGCCCTAAAAAGTTGTAATTGGAATTCTCTCAAACAGCTACCTCTAGATGATGCAGTTAACTCCTTTAACACTACCTTTGTAGATATTTTAAAGTCTCATGCTTACCTCAGGACCATAAGAGTGAAAGCCAACTATGCCCCCAGCTGAATAAGGAATGTCAATCCTTACTCAAAGCTAGAGACAAGGTCTGGGAAAATATCACAGGGACAAAACCCAAACTACAAAACAAACATTCCTTGACTTTAGAAATAAAGTCAATAAACTTGTAAAACAGAACAAAATTAACTACTACCACAGTATTTAGAAGAAAACATCATAACCCTCAAAAGTGTTGGACCACAGTTAACATACTATTACCTGGCAAAGTATCTACCCCCACTCCAACCTCAAACAACAACTCTGAAAATATAGCATCCCAGTTTAATACATATTTCACAGAAACTATCCTAGCCATAGCCAAATCTCAAAATGTCACCAACAATCTAGCCCCTGTAGCTCTACAATTCATCAACTCCTAAACAATTTACATTACAACCAGTGTCAGTAGATACCATAAAAAACTACTGCACAAACTAAAACCAACTACCCTAGCCGCAGACAACCTCCTAGCTGAATTTCTGAAAATTGCAGCAGAAGGAATAGCACACCCAGTTGCAATACTCATTAACATATCAATATCTGAGAGCATAATACCTGCTGTCTGGAAGATATCCCACATAATACACCTACACAAAGGAGGCAATTCCATCAAACTTAGGATGGCAATTGGGTGATAGTTACTATCACCCTTATCTAAAATGCTAGAGAGAGAATCATCTATACTCGGCTCATGGACTACCTTTGCACCCACAAGCTACTATCAAATGCACAACACAGTTTTTACCCTTATCAGAGTACCACTACAGCCCTCATGTCCTTTACTAATATAATTAACCACTATAGAAATCAAGGACAATTTGTATCTGCCATATTTTTATACTTGCCAAAGCCTTTGATATGGTAAATCACAACAAACTGATCAAAGTTCTCTCCTTCCTGAACTTTAGTAGCGACTCTATCTCCTTGTTCCAAAACTACCTAGCAGGGTGTCATTAGGCTGTACTGTGGTAATACTATGTCTCCTCTCTCTTACCAGTTTCTTTAGGAGTCACACAAGGCACTATCCTGGGACCTCTGCTCTTCTCTCTCTCTCTACCAACCATCTCCACACCCCCTGTCTTCATGCCTCTGTTATACAATATGCGGATGCCTCTACTCTGATATGCACAGCCTTCTCCATGCAAGACCTCCACACCATAACCCAAGACTCATTTCTAGCAGTTGAAACATAGCTCCCAACTCTTTCTAAATCCCAATAAAACAAAGCTCCTTCTCTGTTATCCATCAAGAACACACTCTACTCACCTAACTTTCAACCTAGAGTCCAAAAACCAAACTATTATTACCCCAGTAACTCATACTAAACTGCTAGGTAGAAATTGACAACAAACTGAAATTCAATATCCATATTCCCCAAAAGTTCTCAAAAAATTAGGTCTTCTTTATAGAAGCAAACGATTTTTAACTAGATCCACATAAGCTACCATCGCCCATACACACCTCCTGGACAACTCTCCTTTACGCCTCCCCAATACTAACTAACCTTTGAAAAACTGATCTTAAAAAACTAGAAAGCTGTTACAATAAAATTGCCAAATTCGCTACTGATGCCACACGTCACATCACTGCACTGCTCTTAAACAACTAAAATGGCTAGAACTCCCTCAACTGCTCCAATATAAACAGCTAATCTTTGCCCATAAAATCCTGCATCAACCAGATAAAATCTCTGCTCTCAACAGTCTTATACAACCATACACCACTTCTAGAGCCCTCTGCTGCAGTGACAAACTCCTTTTAGAAACCACCAAAGCTAATAACTCAGTTTTGGAATCTCTCTTCTCAAATGTTATTCCTAAAATATGGAACAAACTACCTAACCCTCTCTCCTCAAACTTGTCCATAGTTAAATTCAAAAAGATTCTGTTCACTCACTTGGAAAACTGGCTTTGTTGTTGCTACCGTCCGGGATAATTCTAATCTCGGTATACCTAACCACAACTCCCTCATTTAGTACTACCAGACTTCTTCCACTTATCTCAGTTCTACACTATCTTGCCTTCTTCCTTACCTAACAGTATGTACTGAAGTATTATTAGAACCTGTAAAACACTGTTTTGCCCACCTATGTACTACTGCTGAAATTGTACAACACTAGATATTTTTTAATCTTTGTTAATTTTGTTAATATTGTTAATTTCGCTCACTTTATTTTTGTTAATCTTGTTAATTTTTGTTAAATTTGTTAATTTTAAAATGTGTGCATCTGACTGCTGGAGCTTTTCTCCTTGGGCCTCTGCTGAAAAAGGACCTCAGTCCAGTCGGACTTTCCCAGTAAACAAATGTAAAATAAATAAATTTCATTGTCAAACGTTTACTACAAAAAGAGTTATTTTGTTTTGAGAATCAGCTCATGCATATAAATGGATGCTTCTGTCTATATTAGTTCATCGCCCAGATGTTGACTATATGCTTGAAAATGGTTGCCTAGGTTATTTTGAATCCATAAAAAAAAATTATCCAAATTGCTTTGTTATTCAGAATCTACTTTTTGATGACATAAGAAAGAAGTAGTGAGTATGTGGATTTATATTATTTGGGAAGGTCCATGTTGTTTTAGGAAGCATTTTTGGAACATATGGAAGAGCTTCTTCATATCATAGCTGTACATAGAGATGAGTTCATTATATACAGATTTGTGAAATCTAATTTGCCCACATTCTGTTGATGGCAGCAGGAAAAGCAATCAGCTTGCAATGGAAAAATCCACCACCCCCCCACACACACACACAAATTGAATAATACTTGCAAACATTAGAACAGATTTCATCTGAGGTAAATGGCATACATTGTATTGAAATGGCTTCCACTCGCAGCTGTTATCAAAACCATGCGATTACAGTCAAGGTCCTAGATTTTAGGAGGGATATTATGAGAGAATACACCCTCTTGTATATTTGTGTCTTCTAGGATATAAATCCATATATATAAACAATCAGCTATGTGTTGTTTTGATAGATGGACCTTTTGTATCAAATTTTAATTCAATAACTAGCATGTTCATAATATATAAACATGAGCTTTGTTTTTAGATAAATTTATAATCTATCTTTCACATGTATCAGGTTCATTTTACAACTATTATAATGTTGATATATATATATATATATATATATATATATATATATATATATATATATATATATATATATATATATATGTTCTCTATTAAGAATATTTGCATTTAATGTATAAATTGAATAGTTGCATATATAAGCAGGGAACATCATTAATGTATGTGTAAAAAGTGTATGTTAATTCTAGAGATTCATGATATGCAAGCCATAATACCCAGCAGGGTTGGGTGTTATTTATACCATTGTACACTATTGTTTATACCATATCATATACTGTGGAGGGCATTAATGTGCTTAGAAAGTGGGCTATCAATTAAAATGTTTTGCATTTTTTAATACTATAAAAAATTTTTTTAAATATTTTTGATGTGAAATAGTTCCTCCATGTAATGTTTCAAACTTGCTGAAATACACACAATTGCTGCTGGAGGAAGCATTTTACTTCCAAAATATAAGTCCTGTAATAATGTAATGTCTCTGTATACACACACACACACACACACACACACACACACACACACCACACAGAATAGACAGAATGAAATAAATATACATATAAATACACACTTTCACAAATACAGACAGATATATACACAGACAAAAGCATGATTCATATATAGAAGCAAACTCACACACACACAAATCATAACCACTTTTCATTCTCCGAGCCATTTATTCACCAACGTCTATTATAAAAAAAATTAAAAAAAATACATTGCCTCTCTACCACCACCCACTTCCATGTTCTTCTCCCACTCCGTATACTGTCCCTTATTTTGATGATAATGATGTTCTGAGTATTTAACTTGTTTACTCCTACTGGAGCTCAGGCAGTTTGCCCTGTAAATTCCAAAGGGCAGAGCCCAAGCCTTTTGACAGACTCAAATTATGTCCTCAGATTTCAAACAAATGTTCACATCTCTGGAACCATAGGGATTATGAAATTAGTATACATGGCAAAGTCTTCAGCAAAAACTATTTTAGCATTTTTTTAGGTTCTAGGTTTTAAACAGAATTTTATAAGCCACAGTTAACACAGTGACCGTAACTGTTACATTTGCAATATTTTCTAAACAACTATCAATATCTCAGCATCTGCTCAAGATATACACATACTGTTAACACCATTCTATTCATATAGCCGAGAGCTTTCATAATAGTTTAATGAAATCTGTCTATATTACGTTTTATGAGATGTTTAGAAAAATGTGAAAATTATATCTATATAAATTGATATAAAAATAAAACAAATACATTGTCTCTCTACCACCACACACTTCCACATATACAATATAATGAAATATGTCTATATTACATGTTTTTTAGATATTTAAAAAAATGTGCAAATTATATCTATATAAATTGATACAATAAAAACGATAGTTAATATCTGTTTACCTGCACTAGACAAAAGTCAACTAATAATGCAGTTGTTTGCTATTGTGTAAGATTCAAGATGAAATATTTAAAAACCTTGTACATAGCATGGTTTTAAAATTATTGATGCAAATATGAACAAGCAATATTTGATGCCCAGAGGTCCCAATAAGAGTTAACTGCAGATGCACCTGGAGGTGTCACTCTGATGTAATGAGCTCAAGTTAAATCACTGGGCATCAAAATCGATAAATAATGCAGAAATTATAAGTTTTGAAACTGCATACTGATGGATTCCCTGATGAAGTCAGCACTCTTTCCTGTTATGTCTCTCTCTCAACTTCACACACACACACACACACACACACACACACACTTTTTTCTTTTATTTTTTTACTTTTTATTTAAGCACTGTGTTCACTGAACAATAAAGAGCTATTTAGCAAGTGTAAAATGGCTGTAATTTGTTTTTGTTACTGGCTGAGATTCACAGCAACTTGGTATGCTGTCATGATGAGGCAGACTTGTTTTTCAGCACAAATTAGCTGTAGATTACCACCAGTCAGAGTGGTGAGGTACGGCTTGCCGATTCTTTAAATGGCCACAATAATATAGTTTGCTGATTTGATATCTATTGTTGAATTTCAAACATCCTGACCTGTGGCAGATGCAGTAACAAGTGCTAACATTAGTAAATCTATATCTATATATTTATCTGTTTACAGAGATGGATAGATAAGTGTGTGTAAGCTTCTCCTGTATTTTACCAAATGCAGTCTCTTCAACAAATGCGAGGGATGTGGTTTAATAGTAACGGTATGGATAGCCAACTGGTGGAAATGTCAATGGTATGTAATGTCGAAACAGGTAAATGGGGTCAAAGGGGTGATCGAGTTTGTGCATAAGAGTTAGTTTTAGGGTCAGGGATGAGATAAGATAGTTGTATATTTGAGGGTTTGCATATTTTAGGGTTAGGGGCCAGATGTAGTGTTTATTTGTGTTTGTGAATCTGTATACATCTGAATGTGTCTTGTATAGTGGCAGTGTTATGTGAAGGTTCTTTATGTAGGTAAGCTGCAGCATTACAGTTAAGGTTAACATCCATTACAAAGATGATGGAAACATTAACCCTAATGCTACCTCTTCCCTCAACCCTACCCTCACACCTTACCTTCATAAAACCTTCCCGCAATACTGCAACTATTCAGATGGATTTGAGACTAGTGTTATGAATGGTCTTAGTGCTAATTTTGGAAAAGGAAATAGTTTTCCTTTCTCGATATTATTTAGTTTAATATTATTTGTGTTTGGTATTGTGTATGTTCAAACTTTTTTGTGAGTGTTTTCAATTCGACATTAATAAATAAATTAAATGAATGAATATCTTTAATTTATCCAAGTTTCATAAGTACTGATATGTATAAAAGTATTGTTTCTGCTAAAAATAAATCAAAAGCAACAGAAAACTGTGCCGAACCCTAAATTTGTCCATAGCAGGCACCTGAGTCTTGCTAATGATTTGAACAATAAATAAGTGACAGACATAAACCCTTTCTCTGACTAATAACAATACAGAGCTATTGTTCTTTCTTTAAATCCAGCTGCATATTTTATCAAGGTTGTTGTTGTCTTTCGGCTTTTCCCGGTTAGGGGTCGCCAGAGCAGAACTCCGGTCCGCTGATGATTGGCAGTAGATTTTCACGAACGCCAAGGTGCCAGCTCGACATTCAACTTTCAATGAAGGCACGCCTATTTACGCATGTCTTTCGAATGCCCACCCAACCATGGGGAGGACATGCAGACTCCACACAGAAGGCACTTCCCGCACTCTAGCCGAGAATCGAATGGGAGAACCTCTTGCTGTGAGGCAACAATGCTACCACTGCACCACCGCAGAAGTTACATATTTTATCAAAGTTGATGTTGTGTCTTTCGGCTTTTCCTGGTTAGGGGTCGCCACAGTGGAACTCCGGTCCGCCAATGATTGGCAGTAGATTTTTACATGCTGAGTTGCCAGCTCTGATGCACAACCTTCAACGAAGGTACGCCCATTCACGCATGTCTCCATGCAAAATACGCTGTAGCTGAGAATCGAACCAGACAGCGTCTTACTGTGAGGTGACAATGCTACCGCAGCACCACCACCGCAGTGCTACACAATAAAAAAACGGCCAAGCATTTTCATCTCAAGGTACACAATAAAAAACAGCCAAGCATTTTCATCTCAATTCCTCTAGGACTTCATCAGATCTATTTAAGGGTTGTGAAATATATATGTAATATGCTTTGTGCAGCCCACATTTGCTTTCCAGTATTTGTAAGAAATAGTAGGAGGTGGAGGCATGGGTGCCCACAGGCAGGTGTAAGGGTTTGCACTTGCACCCCCCTGGATCTTGACTTCAAAAAAATTGTTGTGACATAATACCATCGCAATAATCAATAAGTGCTGTGCAGTATCTATATACATCCCTGCTTTACAATCCAGACAACTTTCAAATGAAACTGTCTTTACACTTAAACAAAATCGTACATTCAAAACCGCAAAATTTGACAACTGAAACGGAGAATGGAAATTTAGCACACTGCAACTTTAAGAATGAAAGAGAGGAGAGAGTTAATGTCATTATACTATCAGCAAATGGAATTAAATGGCCACTCAGAAATGAATACAGTACAACCTCTCATTTAGTTAGTTTGCAGGCATAGGATGGTAGCCCAGTATAACCAGTGGTTAAAAAACTGGTTTATTGCTTTCTCATGTTATGAGTGGGCATGAATGAATCAACCAAAAAGCAATACTTGGTGCGTTTGTGTATTTGATAGACAAGCACAGTGCCCTGAGGGACAGCATTATACCTGCGTGCAGTAGAGTATGTGCATGTGTTTTCTCATGAGTGTCTCACTGTGGAGGAACAGTCACTGCGGATGTCTGTCACTCCTACATATCTTGGATGTTGTTGTAGCAAGTAAGTACAACCTCTGGAACTGTTACTTTTTTAACCTTGTAGTCACTGTTTTATAGGAAGATTATTGTACAGAAAGGAATAAGGCAAATGCAAAAGCCATTTTAAAATGGTGGCTATTAGTCCAGCGGGTGGTGGACAGTACTTATGGGTTTGATGGGGCCAAGCTGCTGCCTGCTGACCTACAAAACACTATTTGCTTGCACTTAGGATAACTGCCTTCTGCATGGATTATTCACATATTGCTGTTTTGCATTGTTGACAATAAACAGGCTGATGAGTATCTGTTTTGCTTAAAAATTCTGTTTGTATGCAAATGTTTAGGTAGGACATGTGAATTTTTTGACTTTACATGTGTGAAATTTATCACCTCTCAACTTCTTTGCTCAGAAAATGGAGACAAAGACCAAAAATCAGGGACAATTTTAAATATTATTCCACTTTTAGTAAGTTAATAGAACATCAGGTGTAGCAACAGCAGTATGCCTTTTATGAACAATAGAAGTGTGAAACTCTAATGTTTGGCATTACTGACTGACTGTAATTAATCCTGAGCAACTTACTTGAAAACAGACAATTTTAAGAGTGACAGGGTAAAATATGGGGCCAAGTGAGGGGCATTCTGCAAAAACGTACAACATAATACGTTCAGTTTTTGTTTTTAAAAATTACAGTGTCCCAGAAACTTTATCATTTTTACATGAATAAGATCAATATTACAGTTCTCTTGAGGTCTTATTTCATAGCACTGCAAATCCACAGAGATGCCATCAGTTTCTGTACTACAGTGTGGAATACAGCAGGAGTTCTTAGTTATCCACACATAAACAGATATACCCTGGAGCTCTGGCCTCCGGGTTTGCACCCCCTGCAAAAAATCCTGCAGTTGCGCATGGATGGAGGGTAATGTATGACTGTTTGTAGTTTAGCTAATTAAGTGCCAAATGGGAAAGCTATTTTGAATTCAACATCTGCATGAATAGCTTGGGGATACAGGCATTGTGTAGCTCCATGCTGACTATTGATGAGATAACCTGCCAATTGTGAGCATACAGGTCAGGCATTCAGTGAACGAGGGAAGCTTCATCGGCTTGTCCAAAGGGATGGGTGTGACTGAATTCCTAATTTGCATAGAAGTCATGGCAGCCAAAATATGAAGAACGGGGCTCTTTCTTTGAGACACCATGGCCTCGGTGTTTTGTATATGTGTAGTTACAGAGCCATTTCTTCTGTGAAGATGAAACGAGTTAAGCAGCACTGATTATTTTACTAAATGAAAGGATAAACATAGATCACTACAAAGGAGTCTGCATGAGACAGCATACAGCAACTAGATTGGTAGCATTAACACATGAGACAGCATACAGCAACTAGATTGGTAGCATTAACACATGAGACAGCATACAGCAACTAGATTGGTAGCATTAACACATGAGACAGCATACAGCAACTAGATTGGTAGCATTAACACATGAGACAGCATACAGCAACTAGATTGGTAGCATTAACACATGAGACAGCATACAGCAACTAGATTGGTAGCATTAACACATGAGACAGCATACAGCAACTAGATTGGTAGCATTAACACATGAGACAGCATACAGCAACTAGATTGGTAGCATTAACACATGAGACAGCATACAGCAACTAGATTGGTAGCATTAACACATGAGACAGCATACAGCAACTAGATTGGTTGCATTAACACATGAGACAGGATACAACAACTAGACTGGTTGCATTAATACATGATAGCATACAGCAACTAGATTGGTTGCATTAACACATGAGACAGGATACAACAACTAGACTGGTTGCATTAATACATGATAGCATACAGCAACTAGATTGGTTGCATTAACACATGAGACAGGATACAACAACTAGACTGGTTGCATTAATACATGACAGCATACAGCAACTAGATTGATTGCATTAATAAGAGACTTAACACCGTATTTATTTATTTATTTATTTATGGAATCCATGGATTCTGTCAAGTTCATTACTGTGTTTTGATAGATACATATCCAGGGACATGCAAGAGTTGACAAATTTGGAACAAGACTTCAGCTGATCTGAGTGTGATGCCCTTGACTACTGACTGGTCTAAGTAGAATTCTTTTAATAACAGTGGTAACATGATAGTCAAAGGAGAGGAAGTTATCCTCGAGGGCAGCTAGATCTCTAGGAAGATGTCCATCTTGAGTGATGTGCCGTTCTGATCAATTGCTTTTTTTTACCAAAGTTAATAATACTACATGTGGTTTTCCTTACTTTGAAAACACTTTCCTAATACCATTTGAATGAGTAGTGCAACCCTTCCTGGTTTGATTTCATGTCACCGAGGACGAGATTACCAATCCCTAGTTATAGTCATTAGCAAAGTTAGTTAACCAAAGATCTGGGATACTGGCTTGTAGATCTCAAAAAAAAAAGGTAAATAATTAAGGGGCCAGTACTAAGGTTTGCTAAAAAACACTGTTCACTTATTTATTTTCTGAGGCAGTTTATTAAACTCTCCCTCTGCAAAACTGCTACCTACTATGTCAGTACCTTCTTTGGAAAAGTTGTACAAGAGATAGGACCTACATTAGACCTTGAAAGATGGCCCTGTGCTACAGTTTTATTAGTCAGCATTAATGAACGCCAAGCTTATGTATTTCATAGTTATACAAAGGATGTCGAACTGCAGCTTCTTCAGTCGTAACAGGTTTATTTTATAAGTAAATTGCTATACATTTTCTCCAGACTTCATGTTTGGCAAACAGCCAGAGTCATGTTGAAGAGTTTTAAAACGGCCTCCGACAAGCCATAGTGGTCACTAATAACCAAGTGATATGGTATATGTTCTGGGCCAATTGATGTGTAGTTCTTAGTTTATTCATTTTATTTAATTTTGTTAACATTTGTTTACTTGGAATGTCCAGCTGGGCCAAAAAGTGTTGCTTTGCAGTGGAGGCCTGGAAAGAAAAGAATGACGATTATCCCAGATTACAATATAATAGTAAAAAAGAAATGGAAAGGAGGGATGAAGTAAAGGAAACAGATGATTACGTGAGGCAATCAGGGCTGAAGTACCATATAATAAAGGCAGACTATGCATAGCTGCTGGAGACTATTGGAAAAGGAATAAGCAGAAGCTATAATATGTGGAAGTAATCTGAGAACAGGTCAGCAGTTAGAGAGAGTATACAACAGTGGGAATGAAAATGTAGGAATATTATAGAATGTCTCTGAGGGAAAAGTATGGCAGGAAGTTGTAAGGAGGGGGGGTTCACTTGGGTTTGGACAGGAAGTAAAGCCAGGATTTGCTTAGTTATTCTCTTAAAGACCATTTTAAAAGAGAAAAGTTTAAGGATAGTTATAGTAGTCAGAGGAAGGTAGTTCCAAATTTTAGCTATGGAATGTGAGTACAGACTTTGGCCAGAGGATTTGGAAGGTTTAGATTTGGAGATGATTTTCTGATCGTCTGATCTTGGGATGTATAAGTTGAGCAATGGACTAAGGGGTGAACAAGCTAAGGATTTGTAAATAATGTTCATTATATGTGGTTATAAGCTGTAAATAAGAAAGATGATTGGTGAGTTCAAGCCATTGAGGTGAGTGTAGGGTTTTTCAGTGGTGTGTTAAGCAATTTGCATTTGCAGCAAATTTGGTGATTTTGCTGTAGCAGCTTTCAAGTTTAGATTTTAGAGAAGAATGTAAGCTGGTCATATGGGGGTTCCATAAAGTAGGAAGAGCAGAAGGCAGGATTTGGCTGGTGTCATTTTGGTTGGTGTATTAAGGAAGTGTTTGTTCCTGTATAGCCTGCCAAGTTTTTCTCATAACCAATATGCTGTCATGTGCCTAGCACTAATGCTTTGTGCAAATATATGTAGTAGAATTAAAACAAAATACTTATGAAAATTATAGTAACGACTTCCAATCACAGTAAATATTTTGTGTAGGACAGCATTTGCAAATGTGACAGCATTTTCTTTCTTTTATAAAATAGTCTAGAACATAGTTAAGAAATTGTGGAAAATGCATTTAGACTGCTGCTAAATGTTTAATGTTTGCTCACACATTTTCTAAGTTAGCACTGTGTGATTAAGAATTCTACTGGGAGGCTAAAATTTTGCTGGAGAGTCATTGTGATTTTATGGGTTCACTTGTTAAACTGTGTTGTGTAGTAGTATGCACACTTTTTTATAATACTAGATACCATGGGAGACCATGGGCTTTTTTACAGTAACAATGATTCCATGGTAATATATAAACAGTTTTTTTTCCCATAGCATTCATTGTAGAACTGAGCAGTGAATCTAATCATCTCAAATGCACTGGGGTTATGGAAATCATCTCTCTAAATTAGTTTATTGCTGGCAACATTTGAAAGGATCATTGTAACTTGTTAGACATGTAATCCCACAGGGTCTATACTGCAAAGTAGAAACACCTCATACAGATAAGACAGTCATCTCATAAAGATTGCTTTCTCAGAGTGCTGGAGTGCTTGTTTCAGCATTTTACATGCAATTCTGTCTCTGCAGAGGGTGCACTTATTAATTCCTGCAGTGATGCAACTTATATGACTAGTGAATATAAAACAGGCTTTTGATAATTAGATTTTATAAACATGTAATTTCTGCAGCCCTGACCTTTTACTTAATTCACAGAGATTGTCTAAAACCATGCCATCCTGTAAAAAGCTAGAAAATGCACATTACTTTTTGTAATCTTTTAAACATTTTGTCTAGTATCATTAATTAATCTGTATTGATATTTAGCATATTTGTACTCTTATGCATGATTTTTTTCTTTTTTCTTTGCATATGTGTGCATCATTTATCAAACTTGATATATTTGTGTGATACTTACCACTTACTTGTGTGAATTACTCAGTAGAAACAAATTTTAGGCTCTATGGCGCTCCACTAAAGACCCCCATGATCATGTTAAATACATGAAAGCTAGGAATGAAACTAAAAAATACATTTTACAAGACAAAAAACAATACTACTGTAATTTACAGACAGCTAACCAGAACAATCTTCAGAAGTTCTGGGCAGGTCTGAATAATCTACTTCATCCTGGAAAAACTTCTACCCCTATCCCCACCGCTACCATTGATAAACCCCGATGAGGATGTCTCGGGCAGTATTAACCATTTCTTTACTGAGACAATTCAAGCCCTCGCTAGCCAATTACCTGCTAGCTCCCCTGGCCCTGACAGTACCATCTCTATGAACCTACTCTCATTCAGCTTCCAGCCAGTGTCCACATCACTTATCCGTACATTAATCAAAAAATTAAAACCCACCACACTCTGCTCATCAACTCCCCACCGAGTACCTTCAAAAATCAGCTGATGCTATTGCCTACCCAGTATCAATACTAATTAATCGTACCATAGCAGAGGCTAAAATTCCCACCATTTGGAAAACATCCTACGTAATCCCACTACATAAAGGAGGCTCTTCCACTGAATTTTCCAGTTATAGACCAATAGCTATACTTTCTCCACTTGCAAAGATTATGGAAAAATGTTTACACAAACAATTCATGCACCACCTAATCCAAAATCACCTCATGGCCAATGCCCAACACAACTTCCGTCCACACCACAGCACAACATCAGCCCTACTGGCTTTTACCAATACCGTAAACAATAACCGTAAAAATAATCACATATCCTCAGCCCTCTTCTTGGATCTTTCCAAGGCATTTGACATGGTTGATCATCAACTTTTGATTCACACCCTGCAAACTTTCTGTCTAGATTCTAAAGCCCTTCAGTGGTTTAAATCCTACCTCAATGGGAGGCAGCAGGCTGTTCTCGGGCAGAATAAGTTCTCTAACCTATTACTCAAAATCCTTGGAGTACCACAAGGTTCCATATTAGGCCCCTACTGTTTTCCATCTTTATTAACGACTTATATACTGTCATCCCAAATGTCAGCTGTATCCAATACGCTGATGACTCCACCCCGATTTGCTCAGCTACATCTCCTACAGACTTGCGGTCTGCTACCCAGTCCACCTTTAGTACTATAGAAAACTGGCTCTCTGAAAGTCAATTGTTACTAAATCCCCAAAAAACTAAAATGCTGTTATTCTCACCAACACAAAGGTTTGCTGCTTTTACCTTCACCATAAATGCAAATGATGGCACAATAATCTCTCCCGACCTCTCTACAAAACTACCAGGTGTCATAATTGATGATGTTGTTGTGTCTTTCGGCTTTTCCCGGTTAGGGATCGCCACAGTCTGCTAATGATTGGCAGTAGATTTTTATGTGCTGGCTTGCCTTGCCTAATGCACAACCTTCAACGAAGGAACGTCCATTGACGCATGTCACCACACAGAAGACGCTCTAACTGAGAATCGAACGGGCAATGTCTATCTGTGAGGTGACAATGCTTCCGCAGCACCACCACCGCAGTTAGGTGTCATAATTGATAATAACTTAAAATTTGACCTACATGTAAAAACCAATCGATCAAGACCATCAATAAAAGACTTGGGTCACTGTATAGAATAAAAGCCTTCCTAACCCCTCCAGCTAAGATTGCCATAGCTCGCTCTCACCTACTTTCAACACTTCTATATGCCCCCCCTTCTCTCTAATCTAAACAAGTCTGTACTTAATAGACTTGTCAACCTGTTACAATCATATTGCCAGGTTTGCCACTGGCCTGCCTTTTAGAACACACCACTGCATCAACCTTAAACAGCTTAGGTGGGTAGAACTTATCAGTCTAATCCAATATAACCTTCTGATTATGGCTAATAAAATCTTCTATAATCCAGATAATACACCAGCTCTTAGAAATATTATCACCCCCCATAACAGTCCAAGACTGCTTTAATCCTCAAACAGACTACTAATTCAGACAATCAAAATTAAGAATGCAGCTGGTGATGCCCTCTTTGCAAACTCTGCAGGCAGAGCCTGGAACTTACTTCCAGCTGATATTACTTTGCTGTCCTCTCTAGGTCAATTAAAAACCAAACTCAAACAACATCTGGCACTAAACTGACTTTGCCACTGCAACAAGCCTGGATAACTCTCATCATGAATGTGAATACTCTATTAATCCAGCTACTGTTAATTTTCCCCAGACTGTAACCAGGGGTAACTCTAACCAGTGAACTTGTCTATTCATGTTTGCCTATGTATTCTTTGTAAATACCATACCTGTAATATGTCTTCATTGCTTTTATTGAATCTGTTTACCTTGGAGATTTTCCACCCGGGTCTCCACTGAAAATGGACATGAATCCAGTCAGACTATCCCGGTTAACAAATGTAAAATAAATAAATAAATAACTTTACATGTACTCCTATATCTTTTGCCTACACAACTGTTGGTTTCTAACTTTAACTTTGTTTTTTGAAGCCATTATTCATAACAAAATGTTTAATTATTCCATCAAAGATGTGTTGTGCAATATACAAATTGTGTTATTTGTTTCTGTGTTTATTTATTCTTTGATTTGTTATTTATTTTGCATGTTTAAGTACCCGTATAGGCAGTTGACACTACTGGAAGGGTCTTTACAGCCACTTCATCTCTGGATAGACATGGTAGAGTGCATACAATTGGCTGATATATCTAACAAAGTGCTTGTAAATATGAGTTGCTACTATGGCAGATATAAATTTTCAATGACACTTCATGTCTCTCTTCTGACACTTTAGGTTATTTTGTTTACTCTTTTCTGGCTTCCTTTTAGTACATTATACAATTATGTTAGGCACTTTATCAGCTTACATTATACAATTATGTTAGGCACTTTATCAGCTTTGGTAAACACTCTTTTATTTGCCGCATCACTCTCTTTCTCCAATTTTTCTGCTTATGTCTTCCTTGAGTATAATCAACTTATTTCCGATGTCATTCTTCAAGAATCCATGGATCTCCTTACTGAATAACACTAAGAAAGGCCATTCAGAATTTTTAGCAGAAGCTACGAGTAATAAATCAAAGCCAGTATCTAAACTAGTCTTTAAAATTCTAACAAAATCCAACATCGTGCTGCTGCTAATTGATTTAATTAATTTATTTGTTGACTGGGTTAGTCCCACTAGGCTAGTTGCCTCTTTTCAGGGATAGACCTAAGGTTGTATTTATACTACTAAGGAAATGTAGGCCAGGAAATGGGGGGACATCCCCTACTCGTTAAGTGACTGCTTGTTCTGATCAGCTGCTGCGAAAATAGCACTCAAGGAGATCTAAGATGGTGAGTAGCACAGAGGCAATTGCTGGTTTGGTGTTTGAGGCTCTACTGGATTCTGAGGAGCTGTTTCAACAAAATTTGTTTGCCTCATTAAAAAATAATGTTCAAAACAGTGATGGATGTTTTATTATAACCCTCCATTTGGGTGGAGGGGTTGCAAGATGATATTTTGGGTGAACTCTTGTTGCAGAGTGAGATGGAGTGTGGAAAAGATGTTTCATAGGGTGAACTTATGGACATAATCCAACTGCAGGAATTGGAAGCCATTTTAAAAGAAGACTGCCAGAAAAAGAAATCATATGCCAAGACAGTTAAGGGAAAGTGATAATTTATTTCATAAATTTCTGTATTATTTATTAATTAATATGAATATAATATTAATGAAAGATTTCAATTGTGATGTATGAGGGGAAAAAGGAAAGAGGTAATATTAAGTACATTTTTAAAGTTATAACGTGGCTATTTAAAGATTCGGAATAGTATTTTGTGGACATATAGCTGAGGTCTATATAACACAAATAGATTATTTTATTGTATCACAAGGTTTAAATATAGTTAAGGGAGCGACACTTGTAACATGCTTTTCCAATCATTTAACCATATGAATAAAGATACCGGAAAATAAGGAGATTATTAGACTGAGGAAAGGAATAAAAAGAATAAATGAGAAATTATTGGATGAAAATGAGAAGTAAATAAATATGCAATTATGGAAATATCACACTTCCACTAGAATATGTTATAAAACTGGTCCAAATGGTGGCTAGCTTTTAAAGAAAAATATAATTTTTTTTAGACTGGCAGTCAAATGTAAGACAAGCATAGAAAACAAATTATAAAACAGTGTCTACAGATGCTTTAAAGAATTTGGAAAGGAATAATAGATAATATTATGCAATAAAAAGAGGAATTTATGAAAAGAATCAAGAGAAAATTAAAGAATTATTATTTAACAAAAGATACTACTTCCAAAGTAAAATCAGCTTATTTGAGTAGTATAGTCAAAAGAGAATATTACTATAACGAGAGGAATGAAAGATCATACAGGAAAGTTAAAACCTCTATTTAACCACTCATTCTTAACTTTTAAGAAGTGTTTTTTTTCTGCCAGTCCATAAAGTTAGTATAAGTTCATAGGTGTTTACCAGGTATATCCAACAGCTGGAATGTCCACAGAAGTTCCTCAGTAAAAGAATACAGGGCGTATGTAATGTGTCCTATGCAGACTGTCTCAAGGCCCTATCCCTGTATTCTGTCTCCTACAGTCTTTTGAGGGGAGATCTATGACTAGCATGCAGGGCATTGTCAGACCCTACTCTGATGGACATCCTGCATATCTGCAAAACCAACAGTAGCAGAATTACTCATTCTAAAGACTTAAACTTTGCCTGTGATACAAATAGGACCTGCTGGAGAGATAGTTATGTATCCCAGACACTACCCCATCTATGGAACAGGCTCCCCTTCCATGTATAGCAGAGTTCCTCCCTAACCCAATTCAAGTGCAACAATTGGATGGGAAACTGGAAATTCATCCCCAGTTTGGCACCTATGTCTCTAGTGCAAGCAGGTAACCTGTAAATGGTTCATCTACCAGCCCCATGCTTACACTTATCAAGGGTATCAGAACATGTTTGAGATTTGGGATGCAAGGCTAAGCTTAAAAAGGCCCTTGTGGTCTTTAACCAAATAAACATATATGAACCTATTTCAGGGACAAATTATCAATATCATGATAAATTATGTAAAGAAAATGTTTCAAGATAGAAAGTACAAAATGGCATGTTAAAAATTAACAGAATTAGAAAAAAAAAATTGGAAAATAAGATTCCCTTATATGAATGAGATAAGGTACTTGGACAAGTTAATTTACAGACTGTTTCAGGACCAGATTTGTAATAATTTTATGGACTGGCAGAAAAAAAAAAACACTTCTTAAATGTTATGAAGTAGTGGTTACATTGAGGTTTTATGTATACAAATTTTGCAGTGCTATACATAAATTTATACGGAGAAAGGAAGATCCAAATCATATTGAAAATTGGAGACCTGTATTATTGAACAATGAAGACTATAAGATTTTTATGAAAACAATTCAGAATGGTGTTGAAAGTAAAATGTATTATGGAAGATGAAAATAATAGCAGAAAGGTAAAACCACAAAAAACATCTATTGTTAGCACTTTCGCACAGATAATCTCATGTACTTCTTCAGACAATATTACCCAGCTAAACATGGTTTAAAAAGGGTCAGTAATTAAACCAATTAAACAAATCAATTACTCATTCACAGAATCAATCATGAATCCAACCCTATTAAACATGAACATCTTTATAGTATTGTTATAAACATTAGTACAAATGCCCTAGCTAGACACATAATGGAGTTTAAAACACACAGTATTCAATTTACTATAGTTGACTGTGTTTGTAAGAACCTTCGAGGTGGTCCTTGGCAACTTAAGCTCGAAGAACATGAATTAATGTGGCAATTGCAGAAAAATGCACATATTTATCCTGGACTGAATGAAGCATGCTGTATTAAATGCCTGTTAAAATTGAAAGCATTGGACAGGTAAAATAACAATGTATGCATTGATGTCTAGGGGGTTTTATATATATATATATATATATATATATATATATATATATATATATATACGTTTTGTAAAAATAATACTTTTTAATAAGTATGTCTTTAGTTGATGGTAAAAATTTAATAATTAATGTAAAGCACTGTAATATTTTTTTATGAACAGTATGGAGTGAATTAATAGGACTGAGTGTTTTAATATTAATTTATGTGTTGATTTATTGGTTAGTAATTGGGGAATATTCTTTAATAGGGTTGGATTCATGATTGATTCTGTAAATGAGTAATTTGTTTAATTGGGTTAATTACTGACCCTTTTTAAACCATGTTTATCTGGGTAATATTGTCTGAAGAAGTACATGAGATTATCTGTATGAAAGCGCTAACAATAAATGGTTTGTACGGTTTTACCTTTCCGCTATTATTTTTGTTTTCTTGGTTTGAGATCAGTTGTATTTGGTTTAGAGTATATTGATGGCGGAAGGCAACAACTCACACTCCCAGCTTTTATTTTCCCAAGATCAAACAAATGGATTTGCGAGTGGACTTGGAAGTCCTCTATCGGAGGAGAATGCCGTTGGGGCTCTTACAGCTCTTGTTCAGCAGTTATCTAACAAGGTGGATGACCTGTTGAGGAGAGTTTTCAAACAGGGAACTGTGAACAGATCTGTTAGTGGGTCTAACACCAATCCAGGTGCTCTACACCATACATCAGCCAGAATTTCTCCTTCCACCTCAACAGGGCATGTGGAAGAAACATCTAGTGCAATACTGAGTATTTCAACATGTCCTAATGGCAGTATTAACAATGGCCAAGAAGGTAATACACTTGCCAATAGGCTTCTTGTGCCTTCTTTAAATGATTTTATCAAAATGCCATTTCAATTCGGATCTGGTGATTCGAGTAGTAACAGAGCTGAGCCAACTTTAGTGATTAACATCGTTTCTCACTTAAAAGAATTTGACAGTAAACTACTTAAATATAAAAAATTGCAGATTGAAATCCTTTATTTTAAAGAACGTATCAAATATAAACTGGTTCCGAAAGGTTTAAGGCAGTGCAAGTACCCTTCCGGTCTCATTAAAAACTCTGAATTTCATTTACATTTGTTGGATATGTTTAACAAACAGGGTCTTGAATTTCTTGAAATTCTTATTACTAACTATGATAAACGAATGACTGAATTAAAGGCGCAATTAGAAAAGCTTGAAAATGACAATAAGACTGACCCTGAGTTTAACAGATACGAGTATGATTTCAGGAGAATTTTTTCAAGCATAGATTCACTTATGACTAAGATTATGGATACAAAAACTCATAAATTAAACAGGGACAGGGCTGAATATGATCAGAACATTGCTTATCCTGAGCCCCCTTCTAATTCTAATAAAGCTCTACACATTTCCGTGGTTATCTTGGAAACTGACAACCAGACATCGGCTCATTTTGATGACAGCATTAACACCAGTTACGTCAATAATCAGGGTAATTCACCAGTTCGGCGTACTGAGAGAATCAAAAATAACCAACAATGCAAGTATGGCTGACAGTCTAATGGATCTAACTCTCACAACGCTGATGGACAGGATTTTCCCCAAGATGGCAACAGAACTACCAGTAGGGCGGGATATGTCAACAGCAACCCCAAAAAACAGAGGAGAAGAAACAATTGCCGAAGGTGGTAGTACATGGAGATCAGCCAGATCACTTAACTATTTATAAAAGTATTCAAGGTGACTTTAACATCTACAATTTTAGTTCAATCAGTATTCCACAATATATGGTTGAATTTTTAGGAAAAGATTTTAATTTTGTGCCGAACTTTAAACCTAACTTAGCTAAAACTATTTGCGACTTAAAGGTGTTCGTGCACAAAATGAATTTAAATGTTATGTTTGTTAACAACACTAGCATAACAACAGATGAGCGAGTATCTAGTGTATTTAATCCACCATTACAGGGGACTTTAGCCCTGGTTTGAAAAACATGACTGAAATGCATTTTAGAGCTCTTTTTAACAATAACAATTGTCTAAGTCAAAACTGTAATGTTTCAAAGGCAGAAAGGGAATTCATTGCTTATGTAAAAGCACATAATGTTTGAGTAATGAAGCCCGATAAAGGTGGGGGCATAATTTTTATGGACGAGGCAGAATATAGTAGAAGAATGCATAGTATGTTGGTTAGTGTTAACTATGAAAATGTTTCTTTGAATGAACTGAATCAAGCATACCAACGCATTAGAACATATTTAAGTGATTTGTTCATAGAAGCCTCTATTTCCATAGTTACTTATCAGTATCTAAGTATGCCAGCACCTTTAATACCGGTTATGTTTGGTACACCTAAATTGCACAAAAACCTAAGTGATCCACCCCTTAGGCCCATCATTGATGGACGCAAGTCCATCACTTATGCTTGTGCTAAGTGGATGGATTCTAAGCTGAAGTTGTCTTTGCAGACAGAATCACAAATTTATCGTGATTCTTGGCATTTCTTGGAAAACTTGAATAATTTGGCATATGATTCATCTTACAGTTTTTTGACTGTTGATATTAAAGATCTATACATTGTCATTCCTCAAGATATCGGTGCGGAGTGGGTGAGAGAATTCCTTCTACTTAAACAAGTAGGAGGTGACGAAATAGATCTTATCATTGCATTACTAGAAATTGTCCTAAGCAATAATTTCTTTATGTTTAAAGGACAATATTTTCTCCAGAAATCAGGGGTAGCTATGGGTTTACCCGTGTGGTGGCAGTTTTGCTAATGCCATCATGGCTTTTTGGGAGAGAACATTTCTATTTCATAATTCCATCTTTAAAGAAAAAGTTGCATGGTACACTAGATACCAGGATGATATGTTTTTCATCCTGAAGGGGGATGCAAGTGATGCAGACCATTTAGTTCAGATTGACATCTTTTATGAATTTTTTGGAATTTACTTTTCAATTTAATTTGAACATTATATTTTTAGATATTAATCTTAGTAAGGATGTAACGTCTAATAGGTTTGTAAAACAGATCTATAGGAAACCCACATATAGCAATTCCTTTCTACACTTTCAAAGTAATCATCCATGCCACCAAAAGAGAGCGGTGGTTAAAGGTCAATTAGTTAGAGCTTCTAGAATGACCTCTTGTGATGATGACTTTTTGTGGGAATGTCATAATTTAAAAACAATGTTTGCCAACCGTGGTTTTCCAGTATCTCTTATTGACCACCTTATTGAAGAGGTTCATTTAAAGAGGAAAGTAGGGCACTTTAAACCTATTTTGTTAAGAGGTTATATTTCTGACAGTGAAATTTCTAGATCATTAGGGGTATCATCAAATGACCAAAATATACAGCAGAAAGATGGCCATAGTTATATTACTAGCTTCTCGACCCAGTATACAGCTAAGGCATTTGAATTTAGGAACATCTTGGCTAATAATTGGGATCTCGTTTTAGAGGACCATACAATTATGAATTTGGTGGGCACAAGACCCTTGGTAACTTTTAAACTGACCTGTTCAGAGAGCAATGAAGGTAGTCCTTGAATACAAGTAGTGAAAAAATCAGCCGGACAACATCCAAAATACGAAAAGAGATTTATTCCAACACGTATCACGACAGCACAAAGACAAAAGTTTAAAACAGACTAAGCGCTTTCATCTCCCTACGGAGACTTCTTCAGAGACAATTAATTTAACAAGAACTTCTCTTATATATACTTGTCCAATAGTGGGCTGGCTTAAAAATTGGTTAATTAATTAGTTTAAATTAGTTTAAAGTGAACAACCTATTAAATGTATACACACCAATTTTACCATAGGTGAAATGTGATTCTATAAGCAAGGTGTTGCTCTTGAAAAATAATCGCAGTGCTAATATAGAGAAATATAAACAAAATAATAAATAAAGATAAAAATGGACCATTTTATCTAAAAATACTTGCAGAAATGCTAATTGAATTCATAATTATTTATGTTAAAATATAAAATGTATAAAATGTGTATAATATATAAAAAATGTATATATATATATATATATATATATATATATATATATATATATATATATATATATATATATAAATAAATAAATATAAATAAATAAATATATATAAATATACATAGTACTAAGTATTGTATAAAAATGTTTCAAAAAATATTATAAACAGTTTAGTGCATAAATACAAGTGGGAATGTATGTTACACACACACCCATTCCCCATCCTTCCACTTGTTATGGGATTCATTACATATATATATATATGTCCACACACAAAATCCGAGCACGCACGCTTCCTCATACATACGCAGGTATGCGTACACATACACACATACCCACACACATGTATGCATGCAGAGCAAGTGCACACTAAGTACATGCACACTTGTGAATAAATAGTAAAACCTGTAATACTTACACGCATGAGTGTATATATTCTATATATTTTATATATTTTTTGTGTATAATTTGAATATGTTCCATAATGTATATTTATGTATATGTTTATATGATACTGGGATAACATGAGTGTTGTTTGTTTATCTCTTAGTAGCTTTTTTGGGGTCAGCAGCAAAAATTTTTAAAACCGGGGTAATAGATATGTGGTCATTAAGACCTTTTCCTCCGCATGTGTCCAACCGCAATTGCCACATCATTTCCTTATATTCGAGTTTCGTTTCCCAATCTCCTCATCTATCCGGTTGTTTTACTTCTTCTAACGCCCAAAATTTAAAGTTTGCTTCTTTACAATTCAACACATGTCTATACAAAGCATTGTTTTCATTTCGTTTATTAATATCTCTAATGTGTTCATATATTCTTGTCCTCAGATGTCTCTCAGTTTTCCCAAACAAAACTCGAATATAAGGAAATGATGTGGCAATTGCGGTTGGATGCATGTGGAGGAAAAGGTCTTAATGACCACATATCTATTACCCCGGTTTTAAAAATTTTTGCTGCTGACCCCAAAAAAGCTACTAAGAGATAAACAAACAACACTCATGTTATCCCAGTATTATATAAACATATACATAAATATACATTATGGAACATATTCAAATTATACACAAAAATATATAAAAATATATAAAAAATATATATACACTCATGCGTGTAAGTATTACAGGTATTACCATTTATTCACATGTGTGTATGTATTTAGTGTGCACTTGCTCTATGCATGCATACATGTGTGTGGGTGTGTGTGTATGTGTACGCATACCTGCGTATGTATGAGCAAGCATGCGTGCTTGGATTTTTTGTGTGGACATATATATATATATGTAATGAATCCCATAACAAGTGGAAGGATGGGGAATGGGTGTGTGTGTAACATACATTCCCACTTGTATTTATGCACTAAACTGTTTATAATATTTTTTGAAACATTTTTATACAATACTTAGTACTATGTATATTTATTTATATATATTTATATATATTTATTTATTTATATAAATTATATATATATATATATATATATATATATATATATATATATATATATATACATTTTTTATATATTATACACATTTTATACATTTTATATTTTAACATAAATAATTATGAATTCAATTAGCATTTCTGCAAGTATTTTTAGATAAAATGGTCCATTTTTATCTTTATTTATTATTTTGTTTATATATCTCTATATTAGCACTGCTATTATTTTTCAAGAGCAACACCTTGCTTATAGAATCACATTTCACCTATGGTAAAATTGGTGTGTATACATTTAATAGGTTGTTCATTTTAAATTAATTTAAACTAATTAATTAACCAATTTTTAAGTCAGCCCACTATTGGACAAGTATATATAAGAGAAGTTCTTGTTAAATTAATTGTCTCTGAAGAAGTCTCCGTAGGGAGATGAAAGCGCTTAGTCTGTTTTAAACTTTTGTCTTTGTGCTGTCGTGATACGTGTTGGAATAAATCTATTTTCGTATTTTGGATGTTGTCCGGCTGATTTTTTCACTACTTGTATTCAAGGACTACCTTCATTGCTCTCTGAACAGGCTGGTTGGATTTTTTAGTTATTTTCTCAGCTTGGCTGGAGTTATTTGTGTTAACTTTTAAACTGGGCCAAAATTTGAAAATGCTGTTTGAAGCCCCTAGTACTAAGTATAGACATGCTCAGGGGATGTTCAAATGCACACGCTGCAATTACTGCAAGTATGTTCAGACTGGTACATTTGTATATATTAGAGGGACCAAATATTCCATTAAGGGTCGATTTACTTGTGACAGCCAAGGAATAGTTTATTTGGCTTCTTGTAGACACTGCTCAACTTTTTATTTAGGTAAAACTGTGTGACCATTTAAACAATGAATATATGAACATCTTTATAATATTGTTAGGAACATTAGTACAAATGCCCTAGCTAGACACATAATGGAGTTTAAAACACACAGTTTTCAATTTACTATAGTTGACTGTGTTTGTAAAAACCCTTGAGGTGGTCCTTGGCAACTTAAGCTTGAAGAACGTGAATTAATGTGGCAATTGCAGACAAATGCACATATTTATCCTGGACTGAATGAAGCATGCTCTGTTAAGTGCCTGTTAAAATTGACAGCATTGGACAGGTAAAATAACAATGTATGCATTGATGTTTAGGTGGTTCTATATACATATATAAGTATTGTAAAAATAATACTTTTTAATAAGTTTGTCTTTGGTTGATGGTAGAAATTTAATAATTAATGTAAAGTGCTATAATAATTTTTTATGAATAGTATGTAGTGAATTAATAGGATAGAGTGTTTTAATATTAATTTATGTGTTGATGTATTGGTTAGTTTGTTTGTTTGCGTCTTTCAGCTTTTCCCGTTAGGGGTCGCCACAGCGGAACTCTGGTCTGCTAATGATTGGCAGTCGATTTTTACATACCGGCTTGCCAGGCCTGATGCACAACCTTCAACGAAGGTACGCCCATTCACGCATGTCTCCACAGAGAAGACGCTCTAGCTGAGAATTGAATCGGACAGCGTCTTACTGTGAGGTGACAACACTACTGGTTAGTAATTAGGGAATATTCCTTTAATAAGGTTGGATTCATGATTGATTCTGTGAATGAGTAATTGATTTGTTTAATTGGTTTAATTACTGACCCATTTTAAACCATGTTTAGCTGGGTAATATTGTCTGAAGAAGTACATGAGATTATCTGTACGAAAGCACTAACAATAAAAGGTTTGTGTGGTTTTACCTTTCCACTATTAATTTTGTTTTCTTGGTTTGAGTTTCAGTTGTATTTGGTATTATGGAAGATAATAAAGGGAAAAGGATGTCTGGATTTATTATTAACTGTTGAAAACTGAGATTATGAAAAGAGATTTAAATAAAGCATCTGATACAGTACAACATGAACTTTTGTGGACAATTATGGAATGGTATAACACTAGTGAGAAAATTAAAAATGCATGTTCTGCATATAATAAATATAAAGTAAGAATTTTAATGGATGGTTAATAAATATAAAGAATGGCATATGTCGGTGATGTCCTACGAGTAGCATATTATTTGCATTAGTTATGAATGTATTGGTTAGAGATGTAATTTTGCATATGAAAGGTGCTACACATATTGCTAATGAAGGGATAAAAATTCCAGTTGCATTTATTTATGCAAATGCAGAAATATATTGATTACAAGAAGCAACATTTGGATGAAAGAAATTGCATGTTATGTACATCGATGATTAAACATAATAGGCATAATTAAAAAAAAAAAAGAAAAAAGTAAAGGACCGTGTGATATAATAACGATAGCATGAGTATATTTTTCAATTAAAGAAATCTCTGTGGTAGGAATAAGATTTTGGGGTAAAATATAAGTGAAGAACAATGGAATAGAATAATAGATGAAATTAAGGAGCTTTGTTGATTTTGGAAAACATACAAGTTATTTAATAAAAAGGTTTATTTGATTAATTCAGTTCTACTGGGAAAGAGTACATATGTAGCTAGTATCTATATGTTGCCAATAATCTATGAAATAGAAATGCTAGAAGTAATTGTTTCTTTTCTATGGGGTTTGAGACTGAATCCATCTAAGACAAGTCTTATATATGGATAAGTAACATGCAGGTTTAGGATTAATGGGCCCATATTTTATGCTGCTGCTTTGAATTTGTGCAGTTTTGCTTTGGATAAATGATGATACTGAAAAATTATTATTGATTTTACTAAAGTACAAATATGAGCGCTATTGGGATATGTTAAAAAAATCAGTAGAGGAAAGGAATATATAAATAAAGAAATGAGAATCTACCAAGAAAACATATCTTATTGAAAAATAAAATTAATGAAATACAAAATGAGAGGAAAGTGTCCTAGAAAAATATCATGATACAATGTTATGTTAATCCTTCAGCTGAGCTAGTGAATGACAGTTAAAGCTATAATAGTACAAAAAAGTGGTGTAGTAAGGAAGTGGAATATCAAGATTTTTTTATGCAGATTAGTTATAAATAAATTATCAGTAAAAAGAAACATGCCATATTAAAAAGGGAATTTGTATATGTTCTGGTATAGAAGAAACTATGGAACATGTTTTCTTACACTGTATAAGGGTTGCAAAATTGTAAAAAAAAATTATGTGAAGGAAAGTTCTTTGAAAATATAAAGGAGATAAATAAATATGGATACAATTATAAATGGATATTACATCCATAAAAATAAGGAATATGTTAATAAAATAGATAAGAGATTATTTTACATTGTATGACCTATTTGGAATGACAGGATAAACAAAATCATGTTTAATGGTAAATGAAGACTAAATATTAATTTTAAGAAAACATAGAAGGTGATTGTGAAAAAAGGAATAGGGGTCAAATACAAATAATGAATACATAATATTAACATAATATTGAAAAGTAAGATACTTATGATTGCATGACAGTAACAGAAAGGAATGAAAAAATGCACACTTTATACACTGTAAATATGTACGTTTAGAAATATATAAGTTTGTAAGTAGCATTGTAAATAGTGTTTTAAATAACCCCTACTCTTTCTGAAACATGCCATTGGGTCATTTACATCTACTTGAGTTACCATCAACTCAAGGCAGATGTGTGCTTGGCTTAATGTCTCATCTGACAAATGACGCAATCAGCAGTGCAGCACCCCATATGCTAAACTGCAGTATTAGCAATGTGTGTGTGTATATATATATATATATATATATATATATATATATATATATATATATATATATAATTAATAATAAAGCAAGCATTCACATGGATGAACAAAAAATATTGATCTAAAAGCAATAAATCAGAAAACAATAAATATAAAAATGGCATTTTATGCTGGTGGGAAACCCATCTGCACCCCCAGAACCCCTGCTACTTATATATATATATATATATATATATATATATATATATATATATATATATATATATATATATATATATATAAAATTTTCATAGGTAGGTACAAGGCTATCTGCCCGAAGGCATTTATAAGCCTAGCCAGAATGTGTTGGATTTTGCTGCCCCCTTAGATTAGTTCCCTGTGCCTCTGTCCAGCAGAGCCACTGAAGTGATCACCAAGGTAAACTTCCTGTTTCTCATCCACTCGTCAAGGTTTCTTTTGAAGACTGTTAGCGAGGACACTGCCTAATGTAGATTGGGATCTTGTTCCAAAGCATGGGAAGTCTCTAGGACAGGAATCTATATATATATATATATATATATATATATATATATATCAAAGAGATATGCAAATCTCTTTATTGGATTCTGTTCATAGAATTTTTCGCTACCCATCTAAGGAACTGACAGGTGATCAACAAGAACGCTTTTTACGGCAAAGAGCGAGACCAAAAGATAATGAAAAACTAAATAAAAGTGATAAAGTTATCTGTCTTGGAGCTGACAACATCAAGGTCCACTCACCACATCTGGCTTGCTGTTCTAATTAAATCTGAGATACCAATGTGTTAATGGTCAACGGAGTTTCTTCCATTGCTGGGCTGAATAGCTGCAATGGTCGGTGTGTGAGCTTACATGTCAGTGCTGATATAGCGGTGACCTACTTGGCTGCCTAGTATGCCATGTCTAGGGCTCAATATTAGTAAGGTATATATCCTGCACAGCTATTTCTTGGACTGTGAACTTTGAGGACTTGGCAGATCTGACTACTTGTTGCCAGCGTTAATCCTGAAGTGTTTTAGGCCCTCTTGTATGGTGTGTTAGGCTTCATTCCTGGAAAAGTGGTGGTGGAGGAGATACTTAGGGAGTGCTTTGCCTTAAGCAGCATCTCTTGTACTGGGTGGTTGAAGTAAGGCAAAGTTGGGGTGGAATTTTAATACTGTGGCTGCTGAAGATAATTTCAGAAACAGAGTCCTCTGCATAGAGCGTATGCACACGCTTGTGGAGCAACAGAGACAGAGAGAGCAGCGGATGGTGTGAATCTACATAATGGAACAGGAAGAGGCCAGGAAGCAGAGAAGTGTGTTTGCTTTAAGAGAATGCTAGTTTGTTGGATTTAGCAGTTTTACGAACGACGGAGTGGGAAGGGACTTTGCTAAATTCTAGCACTGGTCATAAGGACTCTCTTGTCGCCAGAAACTGTTTTTTCTCCGGTGACCCAAGCGAGCTGGTCTGATAGATTTTTCACAGCTGCCATCAGTTAGTGGACAGCAGTGACTCTAATCTCTGGTGGAAGTGCACCCTAGGTGTGCTGCACTTCTTACATGCTGTACAAAACCAACAAACAGGATTCGTGCCCGCACAAGTAAGAAATAAACCGAAGGGCAACAACGTCTGTTTTATATATTGTATAAGTTAGTTATTTAACTGTATCTTAATAAAATATCAATAGTATAAGAAACCCTACTACTGTATGCATTTACCATCTTATCTATTTTGACACTGAAATATTTATTTTAATTGTATTCTGCCTGACGTTATTATACAACTTGGATTTTGTTTATACTGCATGTAATTAAAATTAAATCATACTCTCACTCCATCAAACCCAAAACACCCTCTATTCTAACCACAAAACTTCATATAACTCCTCTCCTTCTACAACCATCCACAGCCCTCTAACACAGAGAACTCAGTTACCATGTTACCAACACCACTCTCCCACAACCATATCATCCCATTATATCTGCCTTCTCTATCCATCTGTCTTTACTTTATCTCCATCATTAGCACTTATCACCATCCATGTAACACCATGTACTGTATCAAATCACCCACCCTACCATACCGCAAACAATCCCTCCATACCTGCAAACACACAACTAATTATATATTACCCTTTAATCTTACAACTCACCTCTCCTATCCATTATACCTCACAATCTAAAAAACACCTTAGCCTCAAATACCACTTCCTAACTATATTCTACCTTAAAACCATCATCTGCATTGCAGCTGAACTACTACTAGGAGGTGATATTCACCCCAACCCTGGCCCAACAAACAACACCCATACCACACCTGACCCAAGTCTCCCATTTAAACACAAATCCACTGTTATACTCATACTAATCCTAAACATTCGCAGTATCATAAATAAAATAGAACAGTTACATGGAACCATTTCTGTATATAACCCCAATATTATAGTGATTACAGAAACATGGCTTAATCCCACATTAAAGATAACTTCATAACTCCACCTGGTTTCAACATATTAAGAGTAGACAGACCTCACAGAAAAGGTGGTTGCATTGCCCTTCTTTTCAAATCCAATTTAAAAGTTCAGCTACTTCAAAAAAGAAACCCCAGATTTCAACACTGCCGAGACCCTACTTAAAAATATCATACCCACATACAAGCCAAGTATAAAATTAAGACTGTCAATTAGCTAAAAAAAGCAAAACACACAACCATACCCTAGTACAAATTAATGCTAAACAAAGAAAAACACAAATATAGATAAAACCCTAGCAATTGGATATAGGTGTGTAGTCAGTCAGGCCCTTCTTTGAAAAGCTTCAGCCATGAGCAAAGGGCTCATTTAAAGATAATTTAGATAGTGTAAACAAGTTTGCTTTGCTTATATCAAAAAACCACTGCTCCAGGTATTTCACTGTGTCTCAAAGAAAACAATAAAGTCTCTTTTCAGTTTGTTAGCAGAAGTGCTGTACACAATAAGTTTCCATGGCAGTAGTGCTGATTTTTCTAATGTACTATAGTACTGGGGCAGTGTAGGCAATTCATTCTCACCAGGCACATTCTTAACAGAGACTCTCAATCCATGCCACAAAACTCAAAGAAGTCTTTCAAGTCTCTGATCCTTGTGGCAGAACCAGAAAAGTGGCTGAAAAGTCTCGCTGTTGAAATAATATGCTTATTAACAGCATGAAACCTCAGAGGCTTCTGCTGCAATGATTCTAAGTTCTGGTCCTGTCAGGGGTTTTTGCATTTGCCCCCACTTTGTCATGAGTGAGTGGATTTAGCTTGAAGAGAATGGCATGTATGTTGTCAGTTGTTCTCATGTCGCGGCGACATCATCATTTCCACCGTGGGTCACTAGAAATTCTCTCTTGCAGTACCCTGCTGGTTGACAACATGTTGCTGCTTAGTACAATTCAGTAACATAATGCTGCACAAAAAAAATCAACGAAAACATTTTGAACTGCAAACAAAAAAAAAAATATTGGTGGCAAAAAACTGGCTCGACTGGCTCGAAAAAAACATTTGCACACGAACTGTCTTGAAAAACATTGGTAGAAAAAAAAGAGTTACAAACAGTTTAAGGTCAAATAGTAAATGAGGACTGAACCAAAAACAGTAAAATGAATGACAATGCACAGTGGATACCATAAACTACCTAACATGGTTTAGCACAATCTGAAATAATACATTGCATTAACTTCAGAGCATCCATCCACAAAATACTAAAAATAATAAATGAATTACATTAACTGTTAACATTCCCCTCAAAGGTAACTACCACAGAACACACATGGCAGGAGGAAGGAGAAAAGTTACCTAAACAGTATATCAGAACTTCCTGAAAACAACATTATAGTGCATATTATTTCCAAAAAAACAAAACTATGCTTAAAACAATCCTATATGCATACAGACATACCCAGAAAAAAGCTAATTACAATAGAAATGCATCACACTAAGTTTATATTAACAGAAACAAACAAACTATACACAGTTCAGCTTTTAAAAGTAATGCTTCAAATCATACCCCCCAACATAAATAACATTACATTATACATCAGGTTTTTATCTCTAAAAAACTACTACACAAAAATATTAAACTAACTACTACAGATTTAAATATAGACCCTATTCACCAAAATCCTACTAAATCAATACAAACAACTAAACCTACTCAGCATTTATATACCACCAGGAGACAACATTAAGACACTAGACTCTATACTCCACTGGGCTTTCCCATTCCCTGTCCCAAGAAACTGTACTCCTAGGTGATGCCAACATAGATTGTAACACCATACACTCACCCATAGCCACCAACCACATAAACTTATATAATTTCATACAACTCATACACTCACCCACAAGAATTGACAAAACCACCAAACGTGAATCCACCTTAGACTGGATCCTGACTAACCAGCCCAATACTGACCACCTATCTGGGATACTACCTGATTCCCTCAGTGACCATAACCCAACCTTTCTCCTTCAGCCCAAACTAAAATTTACCAACACCCCCGCTCTCTTACAAATCCGTTCCCATAAAAACTTCTCCACAGTACAATTCTCAGAAGCCCTAAAATCCTGTGACTGGGCTCCTATAAAAACCCTTCCCCTGGATATTGCAGTAGAATACTTTAATGCCAAATTCCTAGGGATTTTAAACCAAATAGCCATACTGAAAACAATAAGACTGTGAAGTAACCCTGGTTAAACAAAGCCACAAAGATCTTACTCATGACTAGAGACAAAGCTTGGTTAACTTGGCAAAAATACAAAACTCGCAAAACTAGACAAAGCTTTGCTGAGCTCAGAAATAAAGCAAAAAAAAAACAGGTCAGGTTGGACAAGATAAACCACTATATTTCCCTATAAAGGAAACATAACAATCCACAGAAATTCTGGGCTGCAGTGAACAACATCCTCCAGCCTGGAAAAGTCACCACACCACCCCCCCAGATATCAAAGGTATTGATTCACATATAGCCTCTAGTTTCAATAACTACTTTACCTGTTCAATACTGAACCTGGTAAGTGCAATATCACCCACAACCCAACCTCAACCCTTAAACTACCAGACTAACTCCACCCCCTTCACACACACCCCAGTACCAACATCTACCATTCAAAATCTCTTAGCTAAACTCAAACCTACTACCCTAGCTGTCAACAGTCTTCCAGCTAAATATCTACAAATTGCATCCAAGGACATCACCTACCCAGTCTCCCTACTTATTAACAGATCTATTGCCCTGCATACTATTCCTTTATTATGGAAAACCTCATATACCATCCCCCTCCACAAAAGAGGTCCATCTACTGACCTCTCCAACTTCCGTCCCATTGCAATCCTATCACCTATCTCAATAATTCCAGAAAAATGTATCCAACACCAACTTCTTACCCACTTGCTAACCAGCAACCTTCTAACTAAAACCCAACATGGATTCAGACCTTCTCATAGCACCAACACTGCCCTAATTAACTTTTCCAGTACCATAAACTCGCACGGGAACCAAGGAAAGCTGGTCTCTGCCACCTTCTTAGACCTATCCAAGGCATTTGATAGTTTCCCATAACAAACTCCTCAACTGTCTAGCAGAACTCAACCTTGATGACCCCACTCTACAGTGGTGTAACAGTTACCTAAACAACCGGTCACAATCTGTCAAATGAGGCAACTCCCTACCCGTCCACTACTTGTCACATGTGGTGTCCCACAAGGTTCAATCCTTGGCCCCCTTCTCTTCAACATATTTACAAATAATCTCCACCTAGCTACCACTAAAGCCAACATTGTCCAGTATGGGGATGACACTACCCTAATCTGCTCAGCAACAAACATCCAATTACTTCAAAGTAAAGCCTAAGAATCCTTCACTGAGGTACAGAACTGGCTAAACAACTACCAACTAATACTAAACCCCCAAAAAACACAGCTAATACTATTCCACCGAACCAGACACTGCAACACCACCTTTACCATCATGTCTACCAATAGCACCCTCATCACTCCAGTAAATGAGGCTAATCTCTTAGGCATCACTATTGATCATCAACTTAATTACAACAAGCACATATCCCAAACTGTCTCTAAAGTCCATAAAAAACTAGGTTGCCTATATTGTTGCAAACTATTCTGAACCCCTGAGACTAGGAACAACAATAGCCAGAACTCATCTCTTATCAAGTCTACTTTACGGCTGTCCAGTTCTCACCAATATTAACAAAACCAACCTGAACAAACTCTCTACCACCTACAATAAAATAGCTAGGTTTGATGCCAATAATAGATAACATTCCCACCATTGCCTATTCCTAATTAAACTGCACTGGTTAGAATTTCCAAGCCTCCTACGCTACCACCAACTGATCATAGCCCATCAAATTCTCTTCCATCCATGGAAGTGCCCTTCCCTTGCCGACACGCTAAACTTTCACAAACCTAAAAGGGAGCTACGTTCATGTATCAAAAACCTGATTGAAGTTAATTCATGCAATAACAGTTCTGGGGAGGTCTTATTCTCCCATGATGTTGCCAAAGCATGGAACACCCTCCCACCTGAACTCAGGCTACAAAGTCACACAGGCACCTTCAAAGGCCTTCTTAAATTACAACTCAATACTAACCCTCTCTACAACTGCAAAGACCCCCCCCCCATGAAGACCCACTTTTTCATATGTAAGTGACCCATTGAAGCCTTTAATGCATACACTATACTCTCACCTGAAATGCACTTTTTGCATATATTGTAAATAATGGTACTACTCCTGGGTATCTTATTGTTCTACATAATTGTTTTTTGTACTTCATTGTTTCTCTTATCGTGTATGCAAGTTTTATTGTTATCTAAAGCATGTATGTACACTGTTATTTCTTTGAAGCTTTTCTCTCCAGGACTCCACTGAAAACGGACACATGATGTCCAGTTGGACTTATCCTGGTAAAATAAATGTTAAATAAATAATTATATATATATATGTATATATATCTATATATATATCTATATATATATATATCTATATATACACCAGCTCTGAGATCACACAGAAAAAGGGTAAATTCTCAGTCCCTGCTGTACCACAATTATGCAAACAAGGCACACACCAGTCTCATAATAACCCAGGAAAACAAGGAAAAAAGAGCATTGGCCATTTCAAGCATTCAGTATTGTGAACTGGAGCTATATAAAGATAGATATGAATGTGTGTGATACATACTATCAAACATGTATTTAATGAATGTGTTCAGAGTGCTGCTGTAAAAGTTAAATGTACAGATTGCAAATACATAGTTGATAGGGATTTTAATGTCAATCTGTTAAGTGTAATTGTTAAGTGCAATTGTGTCTACACTGCCTTGCAAGAGTACATGCATGGTGAGGTGTTTGCTGCTGTTTCTGTAACTGTTTTATTTTTGTAAAGAGAACTTTTGGCTGGTGTGTTTATTTATAGTTGGCTGACATTACATTTCCTGAATATCTTCTTTGTACTTCAGGAAGTGACTATTTGCAGAACACTAGTAAACATTTTACAGATTAAATCACTGCCAGTGTAGTGTGGCCTCTCAATGAAGGAAAGTAATGATTCTTTCATTCCATCCATCATATACCCCTTTTCCTATTTTGCACATGGGGTTGGGGGTGTCACTTCAGCAGTGACAATCATTTCAAGCCAAGATTTTACACCACTGGTTGGCTAGCCCTGCCTCGGTAGTTCATTTATACACTCACTTTTGTAACACACTCTCACCTAAGGGCAATTTAGAGTATCCAATCCACCTACTGCATGTCTTTGTAATATGAGAGGAAACCAGAGAATCCAGAGGAAACCCACATGACTCTATGGAGGGCATGCAGACTCTGGGCAGAAGGCACTCCAGCTGAGAATCGAACTGGAGAACCTCTTGCTGTGAGGCAACAACGCTAACTGCTGCTGGACAATCACGACCACCATACATTAGACCGTAATGACTCCTTCTTTCTGTTAAATTCCTCTCTGCTTTGTTTTTATGCAGCTGTGTAGTTGGCATATACAAACTGGGGGGAGGGGATCCTGTACACTTGCAAATAATATAAATTTGTTTATGCTGTTGATTTGTTTTTGTGGTATTTGCGTATTATCACAACCAGATTTTTGCGGTTGCGAAAATAGCATACTTCAACTGAAACGAAGCCATGCAACACTGTAAAGTGTTATTGAAAGTCCTTACTGCTCACGAAAAAGTGTGGGTTACCTTCAGGAAGAGCAGAAAGTTTATAAATCCTCTTCCTGATTTGTGTGAAGTACAGATGCATGCTTTAATTGTCAGGGCTGGCATAGTACACGCTGAATTCTGCAGGACTGTAAAACAGGTGTAACAGCAAGTTTAACAAAGTGCCCCTATTATATTGTGCCAGTTACATTTAACAAATGTGATTTATTACTAAATAAACGCAGACCACAAGGTATGGCAGACTTCACAAAAAGTAACTGTTCTGACACATTGATGACTACTGCTGTCAGTAAGTAACAGCAAAAAAAAAGGCCGGTAAATACTAACTCCAGGAAACAACAGAAAGTCATTGTAACATCTTTCATCCCTTGAGCTCTGCATTTTGCTATTAATAAATCAGGTTTGTGAAATTTTAGCCACATAATATAGGGACAGATTTTAACAGTGGCTCTTACACCCCTTTTTACAACCTGGAGCAATCTGTACTTAGACATTCCATTTCTCAGTATGATAGCAGCCATGACATTTCAAGTGCGTGTCTGTAGTGCACACAAATCAGGCAGAGGATTTTATAAATTGTTTGTCCTGAAGGTAATCCAAACTTTCTCATCAGTAATAAGGACTTTGAAGAACATGTTATACTGTTTCATGCCCTCGTTTCACTTGAGTTTTCCGAATTTCGCATCCGCGAAAATCTGGTTGCGATAATACGCAAGTACCGTTTTTGTATAATAGCAGAGAATGTTAATATATGTCTTATTTTTAGTGTCATGAATTTTTCCTGCCAGTTTACCATGCATTTTGTCACTTATGTTCTGTGTTTTGACATTCCACATTCGTTGCTGTCAGGATATGCTAATATAGTCATGTATATTTTACTTGTTGCTTTCAAGATAAGATGAAGTTGGTGTATCTGTGTGTGTGTTTGTATTTGTGTGTGCATGTTAATTCAAAATGTAGAACACTCGTTTGGTAGAAATGTGTGTGGATATAAAAAAATCATGACATCCCAAATACCTTTTGTGCCTTTATGTTTTGTGTAGTGTTACAGTTAGTAAAAACTAAATGAAAATTCCAGCCAGGCTAGAGCTTCCACTGAGTGACTTCTCAAACCTCTTGTGTCAGAGGCACATGGGATATATACAAATGACCCTTATGAACATCAGATGTTTCAGTTATATGGCTATTTTGAATGCCATGACTTTTATTTTTAAGTCGTTTCAATGGACAATTTCAGGGCATAAAAGCCAAACACCACTAGCTGTGAATATGCATATTTCAGCCTTATCTCCTCATCAGCACAGCACAAGCAGAGTGTTTGAGTAAGCTTAAGAAGCACAGGGCTGTTACACACAGCTGATGTCCATTATCATTAGAGTGACTGCAAAATATCTCAGTTAACAAACTAAAACAGAGTGAGAAGGTTATACAGAAATACCAATCAGTAAAAACTAAGTGAAAACTCCAGCCAGGCTAAAACTTCCACTGAGCGACCTCTCATACCTCTTGTGTCAGAGGCACATGGGATATATGCAAATGACCCTTATGAACATCAGGTGTTTCAACTATATCTAAGCATAAGAAACACAGGGTTATTAGGGAACATTTTTTTAGTAATGTAATGTAAAGTGTAGGGTTGGAGTTAATAGCAGGGGTAAGGTTTGCATTAGAGTTCAAATACATGAGTAAAATGTTGCATAGGGGCAGAGGCATTTGGTGACTTTAAATCAAAGGGGGGCTGCATGAGACACCTGAATGGGGTGGGGCTAACGTCATGGGGTGGAACTATGCTACAGTGGGAACAGCACTGATCATGCTTACCATTTTACATAAAATAACTGCTCAATCATTATTGTACATGCTGAATATTCTACCAAATTCTAGATTAAATTACATTTCAGAGCTAAAGAGATGTTTAGAGGTTATGCTATTACAGCACAAAAATTAAGCATCTCTAAACAGTAAAAAATTAGTTGGTCTTGACTTCACGAAATTATCATGAGTACACATGATGTGGTCACCATACATCGTACTGTACGTAATCTGCATTTTGTACAATGTTAAGTGAAAAGTAAGGAGATTTGGAAATCCCACTGTACTATATTAATTTATTATTCACAATTCAAGGTCACTCCAATGACTAATGTGCCAGTGGTTCTGACAGACAGTGACCCAGGCTTGTGTGACAGTTGACTTTACCAAAATACACATTAATGTTGCAAAGCCAGAAGTACAACAGTAAACAGCCAGGCAAGTCAACTAATTTCATTCACAAACAGCCCCCCCCCTCCCCATTACCGAACAAAAGTATATGCTTTGACCCTGCCAGGATTAAAGTAGAAATAATAGGAACTGTTAGGTTACATACTTGGATTAATTTCATTTAGTCAACAGAAACATTACTCACAATTTATGCTTGCTAGCTCGTATTACAAAAATACAAATTTCATTTTATTTTACTTTCATTTACCCAGGTTTGTCCAACTGTCTTTAAAAACTTTTTTCAGCATATGTCTGGGGAGAAAAACTCTAACATATTACAAACATTTTTAAACAGACATTCAGTATGACAGATATGAAATAACATACATTAAGAATGACGCACACATTTGATAAATAGATTACTTTCATCTGAAAGTACAGACAACTATTACAGTCTTGCAAAGCCAGAATTACAACAGTAAACAGCAGGGCCAGTTGTTTCATTGACAAATTGCCCCAATCCCTATTGCCCACCCCAACCACAGTCTCTGATTTTGTCTTGTGAGGTTAAAAGGCAAAAAAAAAGGATAAAAGACAACATTGTTATTAATATATGCATTTTTTCACATAAACAATAGCCGGAGTTCAGAACTTGTGTTCGATCTTACTTCACTCAGATGCACGTTACTCTTGCAAAGCAAGTCAGAAGTACCACAGTAAGGCCAGTCATTTCATTCACACATAGTAGGCATCGCCCCAGCCTGACTGCCTATCCACAGTATCTGCTTTGAGCCTACAGAATTTAAAATAATGAAAAGAGAAGACGGTTACATTACTGTATTTCTTTCACATCACAAAGTCAAGAGCTTGCAGGTGATCTTACTTCAGTTCCACTCATACACACTTCAGTCATGCAATGCCAGAGTTTCAGCAACAAAACACCCATGCACCATCCTACTCTATCTTGATAGACCCTGAAAAAAAAGATATTAGGTCAAAAAAAAAACATTTCATCAACAAGCATCCCCCAAAATAAACTTTGAACCTGTTTGAACCTAAAGACCCTGTTTGTCAGAAACTAATCTGTTTGACCCTTGCCAGGATATTTTATTAGGAAAAAGACATCCAGATGAAGCAGCCTCCAAAGCTCACTGCCTTCTTAGTATCTGGCTAACTCTGCCAGGATGTTATATTAAAGAAATCTATCAACAGCCGCCAAACCTAAACACATTGCCTCCTTGGTATCTGGTTTACACTGCCAGGATATTATATTTAGAAAAAAATCATCTACAGCCCCCAAATCATACTGCCTCCCTAATATCTGTTTAACCCTGCCAGAATATTATATTAAAAAAAGAAAAGCATCGACAGTCCACGAAACACAGAGACCACTAGTATCCGGTTGACCCCACCAGTGTATTCTATTAAAAAAAGAAAAGTATCAACAGTCCATGAAAAACAGACACCACTAGTATCTGATTGACCCCACCAGTGTATTATATTAAAAAAAGAAAAGCACCAACAGTCCACGAAACACAGAGACCACTAGTATCCGGTTGACCCCACCAGTGTATTATATTAAAAAAAGAAAAGCATCAACAGTCCACAAAATGCCTTGCCTCTCTAGAGTTTGGATGACCCTGCCAGGATATTATATTAAAAAAAAAAAGAAAGTAATCAGTAGCCCTCAAAACACACAGCCTACTATTATCTGGTTGACCCCTGCCAGGAAGAAAATGCAGACAGTATCTGGTTGGCCCTGACAGGAAAAAAAATGAGAACTTAATTATTTTTCTCAAAGGAGGGTTAATTTATAAATAGCCTTCCTTGGCTTCTTCTACCTTAAAGTTTGATTATGAGTCTCACTCAGAATCAGAAACATAATCCGATCAATGGATTTTCACTTTTTAAAATGATTTCTTCCATTTCTTCTTCACAATGTAATGGTATCCAGTTAAAGTGCAGGAAGAGTAACAGGACTAATCACCAGACGCGTCATATACTCATATTATGTGACAGGCTGCTAACTTAACAGTCCCATTGGCCTCCAATTTCCAGAGGTTAAAACCACAATGACTTCTGGGCATCTTCATTGATGCCTGCAGTCTTCCCAATCGAGACTGTTTTAAAAACAGTCTGACAACAAAAAGATTTTTTTTGTTTTGTTTTTAATTGGAACTGGAGCACACATGCTCACTGCTCCGAGTTCCCTTATCTAACACAATATTGTATTGTGCTCTTCTTCAGCAACTTCTTGAATGACATAAATAGCACTCCAAGACTAGGTATGGATGTAAGAGCAAGTCATTTTTCATTGCACAGGCTGAATACTTTGATTCATCCAAACGTGTTCCAATTATCTCATGCTCATCACTCATGTTTGGCATTTCCTATTTAGTTTCAAGTTATTTTGCATTACCTGATTTGGTAGATTTTCAGTCTCTTATCATGTTGTCTTTTGACTTCGCCCTAAACCAATATTTCATATATGATGTTCACAACACAGTTTAAATCTAGCAATGATTTATGCCATAGCGCTCTCAAACAACCCCACTGCTAAAGAAATTGCAAATGGCATTCCTAGAAATGTGTGCCTTACTAATGGAGAATTAAACACGCACAGATTTAAGCTGTGTGGGTGAAATTTAATTGGAAAAAAGACACACAGACTGGAGTAACGGTTACTATTCCAACTCTTTACTGTGCTTGTTGTCACCACAACTCACCCATTGGTTAAATGTTTTATTGCATTATTGATGGATTTGTATACAATATGCACTATCCTTGTGATGAATTATTCCCTGAAAGGTGTTATGCCGAAGTATTAGGAAGCATAGTGAAGAGTTAGAATAGTAACCCTTACTCCAGTCTTTGTGTTTTTTTTATTTTTGGTTTTCTGCTTTGGCAGTAAGGTGTTTTTTTTTTTTTAAATTTAATTTGACAGATACCATTGTTTGCCTTAATTATTGAAAGTTTTAGCTCTTGGATTCAGCGAAAGAAGAGGGCATTATTTGAATACATCATTCTGTTTTTGGACAAGTGGCAAGGGTAAAGCTGAAGAGTTCATAAAACTAATTTAAAACTGATAAGCAAGGCCCTCAAGGTTATGACTAATTCAAAAGACAATCATAAGGCCTTCTCCAGTTGTATTTCTGAAGCCTAAATGTAGCCAACATGTTTTTATTGAACTTATATATAATGATAGCATTTTCCTCTGACCTCAAGGATATTTCCAGTATTCTTGCAGACAAATTCCCTTCTACTACATTCCAAAAGTCTTCCTATCCAGAGGCATAGCTAGGGTGGGGAGAAGTACAAGGTATTAGGGGCCATTATTAGAATGTGAAAATTGGTCTGTATTATGCCACCAGCATACAGAAATAAAAGCCAGTAATGCATCTGTTGTCAGGGCTGAAATGTTTTTGAGATCTGTATGTTATAATGTGTAGCATGCACTTTGCTTCATTTTTCAGTAGAAGGATCTTTTTTTATTCCTTAACATAGAGTTGATCATGCCAGATCAGGGAATAGCACCTTGCCCTAGATGAGCAAGTTACAGCTCTGTCCACCTTAGTCTCTCCCAACTTCCCTCCCACACTTGCCTTTTCCAAAATCACTTCAGACCCAGTTAATTTGGCAACCTTCCCAAACTGAAAAAGAAAACTTTTTTTGTGGCACACCACCTCACTTTTGCAACACACAGATGATGCATGCACCACTACCTGACTGAGTTCCTTCAAAGGATAACAGGCTATGGATAAGAACCGTACAACATGCACATCCTTACTGGACTTTGACAAGGCCTTCCGCACTACCTTCCATGGTAGGATTATTGATAATTTTCCAGTTTCAACATTAATCAAAAGTTAGTTCATGGTAAAGGTAAATGATTATCTGACAGAACCCATAACATTCTCTAAGCAGAAGAAAGTCACGAACAGTATTGCACAGGATTCTATCCTGCACCCCCTTGTCTTTGACATATACATATAAATTTATACTTTTCTGACATTAAAGTTGATGATATGGGACTATGGCATAAAAAAGCAATGATAGCTAACTGTGGTGGTTATCAAATCTCATTCTGATAAATTATCCAGCAAAGAATAAATTAGAAAATGCTTGTTGTATTATTTGTAGTGTCCTCATAATAGTTTTCTTTGATAAATCTTGCATTACTGTAATACAACTTACCACTTAGATAACCTTCAACACATATCTGACATAGCCATTATGGACTTGCTAACAATAATGACAACATAGTCTCTTCTAGTAATCACATAGCTGTAATGGTTAGAAGATCTGGCTACCTTCCACAGCATATATTTCATAGTATCATCTCCTCAACGTCTAGTAAAGGTAGAGTCCCACTTTATCCATCTCTTATTACAGCCAACATTGAATAATATGTCCCCAATCAGCAGGTATTATGCTAAGTACTTACACAGACTCCAGAGACCTCAACATAATACATCAGGTGCTAGAAAACTTACAAACAACAAACTAAAAGCCATATCCCTCCACCCACTGCCTTATAGCTTCCTGAGTGTTGATATCTGCTTAGCCTCCTGTTCTATTTTTTAATGAATGACCTAGTACTTTGAACGTCTTCACCTAAATAGATCCTTCCTCTGTAGACCCAAATATATATTACCACATCAATAATAGGTACCTATTACTAGTTATTTACTATTTCTGGACTATGCTGCATTTAGATATCAACTATAGTACTTCCCATCTACTTTTAAAACCCATCTGGATGACTGGATGGGTTAATGTAAACTTTAAAAACATAAGCCTACAAATGCAGTTCCCTAGTGTGCAGTATGCTTGGAAATCAAAAAACATAATCCAGCACTGAAAAATGCAGAACAAAACAATCACATACAGTGCAATTAATTTTATTTTTGTTCTGTAGCCTCATAGATAAACCAATTTAAGCACAATGCCTTTATCATAATCTATTCAGGCCTCCAAGTGATGACATCATCAAAAAGTGACAGTTGATAAATGTATGGGATGTTTTGCTAGATGCAAATGAGTGTCCTAATGGTTAAGGTGTGTGCCTCACAGACACAAGGAACAAGGTTTGATTCTTACCGTTTGGTTGGGAAATTTGGTTTGACTTAAAATGGATCAAAGTGCAGGTAGCTAGTACTAACCTATGAACTACAAAAAATAGATGGAGCTAAAACATCTTTCTAATCACAAGAATATATTTTTTGAATAAAGCAGATAAAGACGATGTAGTAGTGTTGAGGGATACATCTGCAAATAATCATGAATCATTTTTACAGTTACATGTTACCATAAATTAGTATGGAATCCTATTTGGAAATTTAAAACAGAAACAGACAACTTTTTATGGCTAGCCATGGACAGGGGGGTATTATTCATAAATAATTGACTACAGAGCTTAATGTCGATTTACCACAGATTCAGATATTTAATATGCTACCAATGATTCATGACAGATTCTGTTAAGCCTTCTAGGGAAAGAGACAATTATGGAGCCACTTTCTGAATTTCTTACTCATTATTTAAAACCACTTTTAGCTTATATTAGATCTAGAATACAAGACACAGCTGAATTTCTTAAACTTATGGATGATTTGCAGATTGAAACATCTTGGTATATGTATAGTTTGGATTCACTCTATACCAATATGTCACATTTGGCAGCACTGTGGCTATTGGCTCTAGAAATTTGGTTACAGAAAATGCATTTATATAGTTTAGATTTTAGTATGTTTCTTTTATGGCTCCCTAAAGTTACATCAAAATAATTAACTTCAGTCAGCTTTTGATCATACTGAGTATGCACAGCATCACAATTGTTAACTCTGTAAAAGTCCAAAAAGAAAACCATCATAAACAACAAGGGGATGATATATATATATATATATATATATATATATATATATATATATATATATATATATATATATATATATATACCACGCAGACTGTGAAAGGCTTAAACAGGTGAGAGAAGTCATACAGTAAACACATTAGTAACTAAAGCCAAACACTAAACATAAAGTTAAATGAAATATAGTAAATAAAGAAAATCTTCCACTATATTCTCTCTCAATTTCTCTATAGTCTTGCACTTGCAATGCAGTAAATAAATCAATAATGTGTGATTATTTTCTTGAATGTGATTTTAGTTCAAATAATACACGAGGCACATCTATAACCACTCTCTATCTAGCAATGTTTAGCACTACTTTACAAGCAACTGGTGCCGAGCTGTGGCTGTTACGTACTTACGTCTTATCGGTGCACATGCTGTATGTATTTCCAGGCTATTTATGATGATCATCTTTTCAGTCTTATAGAGAATCACCGGTTTTGATTTTGGTGTACTCTGTGTGATCAGATGCTGATCAAAGTTAATTGTTTCTCACTAAGAATGTTTTTTTTTATTTTGATAATACTTTTTAGGGGAAATAAAGGTTATGGCTATGGAGGCTTCATTTGCACCTTTGTGTCTACCTATTTATGGCATATACTGAGGAACAGCTTATCTATAATACCAGGAATAACTTCTGTATCTGCACCATTGATATGTGGAGTCTATATTTAGATAATGATTATTGGCTGGTATGGACGTCAGATCTTATCTTTCTTGAGGAATGTTTGGATTATTTAAAAAGTAGTGTGTGGCATACCTTTTAGATTTGAATGCCATCAGTACACATTGGCTTTTTAGCAATCCAGGTGACAGAAATCAAGATTATACAGTAAGACCATTATTTAGGACAACATTTCATAAAAATTGTTGAAAACTAACAGCATACACCCAGATATAATAAACAATACTACTTTTTTGCAAATCCTTAGAGATAAAAGAATATATTCCTGTATTGATGATTGTTAATTTTTCCCACAAGTTGACAGAAAGGTTTATACAACCAGTTAATAAGGCTAGTTTATTTAAGGTAGCTAAAGAACAGATTGTTCAGACAGCTAAAGGTGAGAGATGAGTTACGTGAATATATTTGAAAATCTAAGAAGTCTGAAATTTGGTTTGCTGTGCAGACTGATTTGTTACTAAAGCCTTGTGCTAAAAAGGGTGTTGGAGTGGCAGTCAGTTGTTTGGTAATGACAGGTTGTACTAAAGGGGAAGGCTTAGAGGTCACAAGGGGGAAAAAGGTGAGGAATTGGAGGAGGGAGTATTTAAGGCTTGGTTGGGGGAGAGGGACTACGTTTTTTGGTACTGCAAAACAAAATTGTGTGGTTCTTGTACAGCCCAAGTGATTGGTTGTTGTCGATGCTGGTTTGAACAGTCAAAAGTTCTTATATTTTAATCTGTGGTATGTGGTAAGTGTGGGTTCCATATTTGGTGGGTAGATACTGTTTAGTTTTAAATTGGCAGGAGGGGAGTTGTGATGGCTTAGTTGTTGGGTTAGGGTTTTTTTTCTTTTCTCTCTAGTAATAGTCTGATTTTTTTAATTTTTATACCGGTGCTGTGGGCTGGAAGAAAGGAGACACTGTATCTTTTAATTTTGACTTCTGCATTTAATTTGAAAACAGCATTTATGTTTGCAGAATTTTATAAAGTTTTTTTTTCCTGATTTACTGCCTTAAGGTTCAGTTTAAGACACTAGACAGACAGATATAAATCATGGGGAAAAGGATTTAATCTATTTTGTATAGTTAAAAATCTCTTTGTTGACTTGCTTGCTGGTAAAACAAAATGATAATCTATTAAACAGTTTCCATATATTAAAAATAAGCAAGAAAAAAACAGCTGTAGTTCAGAAGCACAGTCCCAGACTGACCACTCAACTACACTTAACTGTAATACAATTTATCAAACATGTACTCAGATGTCTATCACTTTTGTCTTATAAAAGTATCATTAAAGACTTCATCAGAACAGGAAATGCAAGTTTGTCCTAAGCCGATAAAGCTTCCTTAAGGTAATTTAAAGTACTTAAATTTAAAGTACTTAAAGTACTTACAAAAATTGAAAGGGATAGCTTCCCACTATCTAAATTCATTAAAATTAATACACATTTTCAGCTTCAAACATTTGGGAAAACAGTACACAGAACATAACAAGTTAATACATGGATAATATTAAAAAAATACTTTTCCTGTAAGTATATGACCTTTAAATAAATCAATAAATACTCAAATACATGCACAACCCATATTTATACATAAAAAACATTCCATAAACACTTGATTGGTTTACTAAATATATGGAAATGTATATAAATCTTTAGTTAACAAAAAATGAATAAATAACATTTTATAATTTGCCCGCCCACAACCTAAACACTAGTAAAATAGAAATGTTTTCATGTATTCCTGTACATGTGGGTAGGGGACATTAAACTTAAGCTGCCATATTAATGATTTATATTCCAATGTTTCTTCCACTCACCCCTTGTGAATTCACAGGCATTCTTTCTGTTAGAGCAAAAATGTTGACAGACTTCAGAGTGTTTGGCTAATGCATTACTATTATTCTTCTTTAAAATGTCATAGCAATGCTCAAAAATCCTTTCTCTGTTTGGTCTGTGTAGAATGCAGGGCACTCTATGCATTTAGCATCATGGGATAGCACCTTGATGGAACAATTGCCACCTTGTAATTTCAAAGGAGAACCAGAGTTGCTGCACAAACGTAAACGTTTACATTCTAAGATACAATACTGTTTACACCATACAAACTTGGTAGTTCTTGGTTTGGCTTCATTATTTATATTTTTCATATTTGATTACTTTTTAATAACCATTTAACATTAAGGGCTGTATTATAAACAACACTAGATTCCCCACTAATATTTTATAGATCAAGGTGTTGGTTTTATATATATATATATATATATATATATATATATATATATATATATATTCATGTTGTTTCAATGTTGCTTTTTATGTGCTCTAAACATCCATTATATTGTAACAGAAAAGCACATAAATGTTTATCTTTGTCAGTGATTCCAGCATAGTTAGATTGCTCAGTGTTTTCACCAAGGCATGCACCTAAGTGGGGCTTAATACCCCATTGATTGATAACCTCAGTACTAATATTACTTGCAAGATCTTTTGGGTAACCCCTGTAAAAGAACATGCCAACCAACATAATCATTTCAACCACCTAATCATCTTTGGTTGATGTCACCCTAGCTAATCTAATACACTGACCTTGAACCAACCTCTTTTTTGAATCAAATGGTGTGAGCTAGAAAAATACAAGTAAACATTAAATGTCAGCTTTTGGCAGAATGAAGTGAGTCTCAGAATGTGTAATGTGTGTGCGCCCAAAAAATAACGGGTCTATATTAGAATGCCGAAAGTACACAAATGCGAATCCCTAAAGGCCGACACACAAACAGTGAACCACAAGTACACCTAACGTCAATAAGTGCGAAATTCAAATTATCGAATTGCCATAGTTGTCCACACCACGTTTAGTAAGGTAAAACATCAGTAGGAGATTCCCTTAGCTGGTATAGCTCACGAACGTAAATGTGCGATAGTTACTGACCTTGGGGTTAGAGTGCGGGTTAAGGTAAGTGTATATATAGTAATAAATTCAACCTACACCTTAGGATTAGAAGTAGAGTTAAGTTAAGTGCATATATAGTAATACAGTTGTGTAGCAGAATAAATACAAAAATTACACTTTTCCCATACTTGGGTCTTGTCTGTTCATATTCACATACATTTGTGTGTAATGCACGTTTAATTAGGATATGGGATCTATGGGTGAAGTGTACATATGGGTGAAGTGTGGATTATTTATTTTGTTTGGTTAGGCAGTACGTAGCCGGCGGTGGAATTGGCCAACTATGGCAATTCGATATTTTGAATTTCGCGCTTATAGACGTTCAGTGTTTTTGCAGTTCACTGTTCATGTGTCGGCCTTTTGGGATTCATGTATGTGAGGTTTCGGCATTCTAATATAGACCCAAAAATTAACATAGGGTTTGTTAAAATTATAAGTACATTTCAAGAAATTAGTTGTACTGAGAAAATAATCTATAAAATCTTTAACATATAGATCTGCACCATCCCATAAAATAAAAGTATCATCCAGGTATCTTACACATAACTTCTAAAGTGATAACATTCTCCAGTTCCCAACCATGTAAAACCATGTTTTGCATAAATCAGAATGCAAACTGTACTCACTGCCATATCCTTAGTTTGCTTGACGGTATCACTTTTAATTTATTGTCCAACACCATAAAAATAATATCCATAATAAAATTTATTTCACCTCATTTAGTCACATGTATGAAGACCTTCCTGGAAAAATGTAATGCCGCCTTCTTTAGGTATACAAGTAAAGAGGTCTATAACATCAGTTATTAGGAACCCCAAATCATTATGCCAAAATTTGGTTTCAACCTACCTAGGAAGTCCCACTGATCCTTTAACATGTGGGTGTGTCAGTGAAAAGTTAAGTTTTATGATTCTGTCAACATATACTGCTAGGGTGTAGGTTTTAAACCACTGGGGTTCAACAAGGGATCAGAATGGTTGTTGCTGAATATTTTTGGGTACTTTCATGATCCTGAAAATGGTAGGGATCACTGGTTTAGGACTCCTCAGAAATGCGATATATTGGATGAGATTCTCCCTTCTAAAAATAGTCATCCAACTGTAAATTAATCATCTTATAGATGATGTGCATTTCATTATAAGATACCTTGGTGGAGGTCCCTTCATCTTGCAATATTTTGAACACGATACCAGAATCATTGCTCACATCACAGACAACAGTGCCACCCCCCGTTATTAGGTTTCATGACACCAATCAGTTTGTCTTTCCTGAAACAGACCTGCTGTTCTTAGTAAGGTTATGTTTAATAAAATTCCTTTTTTTACCTCATTATTTAAACATATCTTCTTCACAGGCTTATTCAAAAGCCTGTATAAATAGGTGTAAAATAGGGTTGAACAAACTTTTCCTTTTGAGATCTCCACCGTCATATTTTTCATTAAGCTCTTCTGTGTGTGACTGATTTAAATATACTGTTAAACTGAGTATTATTCTATGATTCAAATACTCCACAAAATATGCATTGTCCATTTGGATGCTTCTAATTGTATGTATTTTTTTAATTGAAATATAGTCTCATTAAGAGAAAGAAATTCCATTTTGGCACCATTGTCTGAATAAGTTTGAGTTGAACCAGTGTTTGCAAAGTAAAATGACTTGTTCAGCCATGTGGTCAAATTATAAACATCATTGCCTGTCTCTACACTAGTACTTAGAAGCTTAGAATGTGAATGTTTATCATCATGTTTGCATAGCATTATCACTTGAGGGGCATTCTTGTTCGTCCACTGAACGTAAGGGCTGTTTCTCATAAAACATGTGGTTTCCCACAAATCATCCCGATCAAAATCACTAAAGAATACAAGAGTTGCGTTTCATTCTTCATATCCTGTGAAAGGCATGCTAATTGTAGGATCAGTCATGCTAGCAACCACATGGGTTTACATTTAGGATCATTGGTTCCCCTCCCATTATTTCTGCTTGGGCTAGATTTAATATACATGCAAGATTTCTTACACCTAGTTGACCGAATGGTATGTTTGCAAGCTAACGCAGGATCAGTTATGCTAGCAACCTCCTAGATTTATGAGTATATTTAATAATCTCCCTTTATTTTGGATAGTTTTTCCCCTTTCACAAATTCTGCTTGGGCATTTAGTTGACTGAGCTTTATATATGTATGTGATATGCAGGATATATAAAAAAAGAAATGGAAGGAAGGAATACTCTGAATTGCTGGCTGACTGGGTCTGCATAATGATTAAGGTATTTATCTTATAAACACATGGTACAGGATTTGAGTCTCACCTTGTGGTTACATGGCTAGAATTAAGAAACCCCTGGGATGATTACCTTAGTAATCAGTTAGGAACAGTCTGACACAAGCTATGTCTGCTCTTTTTAATGGTATATAAAAAGTTAATATTAATAAAAGTCAACATGCCAACAAGTTAGCAGCACAGAATTTTGGGGAATTAAGGTGGCTGGGGGGCTTAAAAGGTGGAGGATATTGTGGAGTTTAAGCTGCAAGGGGGATTGAATCAGGGGAGTTTTTTTTTTTTACTGCTGATTCTACTGATGTACTTTCTTTAGTATGTTACAGGCAGATTATCTGGCACAGACATGGCAGGAGATGGCAATTGCAAAGTGAAGAATTGTTTCAGAGTGCGTACCCAGTGTTAAGCATCACAGGAAGCCATCCAAGCTGAACCACCAAGATGCAGATGGAGAAGAAAGGGACAGGTCGACCAGGTCGACCAGGAGTGGAGGCCTTAGGAATTGGAGCCAAAAAAGTTCAGTAGTTCCCATGAAAGAATAGGCAGTGGCCTATATTCAGTGGCACAGCAGGTAATAAGTTTGCTATTTACTAGATAGATTGGGAAGGGCTTGCTAGTATGGGAGATGCTAATTTGCTGTCACTGGTTAGTGACTTAAGTACACATGACAGGAGTAGGCTGCATAATTTTTCACAAGTGGCTAATCACGTACCATCATAGTGGTGCAAGGAGAGTGAATGTGGGCGTAGTAGTGGATCTGACACTGGGGGATAGAGGATTTCCTTTGCTGCCTGGGGTAGGAGTAGTAGAAGCACCAGAACATTTCATAGAGGTAAGCTGAAGCTTAAATCAGCAAGTTTTTCTGGCTTTAGGGGTAGGCAGTAAATCAGTTTTCATCACAGCACATCTTGCACAGGTGGTGAAAGACGATCTGGTGGGAGACTTTGTAGAGGTATTCCACCTTACAGATGCAGATGGAGCACAGAGAGTGGTGAAAGCAGAAGTTGTTGAGGTTAAGGAGCTTAAGGTAGCATTAGGTAAAAGGGGTTCTGGTAGATATAGGCCGATGACTTGGGTACTGGGTTTTGTTTACTTCATGATGGTTGTTCTCAAGAAAGAACTAAAACAAGCCTTGCCCTTGATTTCCTAATTTTTAACAGTCAAGGAAGTGAAAAAGCTTTGTGGGGGAAAATATGTGGGTTTGGTGTTTCGTGTTTCTGAAGGCTTAAGGTGATAGATAAGATGCTGGTGAAGGAGAATAGACATCCTGAAATATCGATATGAACCAGCTTAGGCAGGATGATTCAATGAAAAAGGCTGCTAATGGAATTGGAGTTAAGATTAAGGCTTGTTGGGCATTTAATGCCGAGAATTGTATCATGCCTACTTGCAGATTCCCATATTCATGTAGTCTATGTGAAGGACATCATCCAATAGTTAAGTGCTGGAAGATGGACATGACTGCGATGTTGACGAGTGACAGTACTGGAGCAGAAAGCAGTGATGAGGTAGGTAGTTGTGACAGGGGGTTTCAGGCATAATGGGGAGCCAGCTGAATGACCTGGACATTCACCTTTTTATTCTGATAGGATGGAATTCTCACATGATGCTAACCAAATAAAGGGGTGGTGGTGGAGTTGGTAATTTTTTTTTTCCATGTTAACTTGAACGTTGGTAGCTTCTGTAAAAGGTGTAAGTATTGAAAAAAGGGTGGTTGTCAAACAAGAGGTAGCTCAAGAATTGTTTGGCAAAGAATTCACAGCAGATAATTTGTTCTCTCTCTCTTTGACAACTTTTTAATATCTCCACTGCTTTTAGTCCCGAAGAAATTGGTGGTGGAATTTTAGTTCATACATCAGTTGTCAAGGAGTGACCCAGGGGGTAATTTGGTTAACATCCATAGCAATAGAGCAGATGTTAGAGTGCAGTATGCCTGACTGAATGAAGCAGTAAGGGAGATTCAATCATTTAAAACTCCCTGGTGGCAAACATAGTTATAGAATTGACATTCAGACTGCTCCTATTTAGGGAAAAGGATTGCCCAATTTTGGGTGCGCAATTGAACATAAAATTTATTTTGATGAGGTGATAACCATGGACTGAGCAGTTGCTTGTGCTACTTTTGAAATGTTTTGCATAGCATTGCACTGGTTATGACAACAAAGATCAGAATTCTTGGTGGCTATTCATTATTTGAATGTTTTTTTGCTGGTAGGTTATTGGAAGAGGCAGTTAGAGAGGGCATGGAGTTGCTTAAGGAGGTATCTGCAGAGCTCTGTGTTCCATTAGTGAGGGAAAATAGGAAGGCTCTGCTAAACTTCTTTTATTTTTGGGTCTGCAGATTGATTTGCTCACAAAGTTGTTTAGATATCCAGGTTCTAAGGTGTACAAGGTGAGGAGCAGGATTGAAGCCTTGCTTGCCAAAGACAAACTTGGAGTCAAGGAGGTCATGGATGTGCTATGTTTTCCTAAGTTTTGCATGCTATGCCGTTAGTCAGACTTTAATGAAATTTCTGGCTACCTTGCTGTTCAGAGCAAAGCATAAATGTTATTGGGTGAGGGTGAGTGAGTAAGTAAGATAAGGAGGATGTGTCTGGAGTTTCTCCAGAATTTTAGCAGAATGTCTTGCAGGCAAGCAGAATGAGTGTCTTAACCAGACTTGGACTTGTTTACAGGTTTGGCACGATGCCAATTTGGACCTCAATAATGGTTTGAGTGGAAGAGTTTTGGAACATACAGGTGTTTTTCACTGAGATAATTTGGCAGTAGTACAGTTTTTTGCTAAGAAAACAACAAGATCAAAGTCAGTGCAAGGAGTTCTGAAGAAGTCTGTGGTCCATTGCTCAAACATTACCTTTTCTTTTTCAGCTAAGCATATCCCTGTCATTCTAATGTCTCTGCTGACAGTTTTTCCTAATTTCAGCTTCATAGGTTTTGGTAGTTGGCACCAGAAGCTCAGGTAAACTATTTGGTAGTCCTTGAGGGCTTATGTGAAATTGGATTGGCATGGGAAATTGGATGATGCAGCAATCATGGGCTAAGGTAACTAAGAAAGCTTATGGTAAGGCTCTTGCAGTTTTTCATAATTTTGTTGTGGGTCTGCCACTGGGGATAAAAAGGTGGTTGATTCAATTGGTGATTAGGTACTTGGTGAAAAGATGGAAGTTAGGGGATGCAATTCATACCATTGTGGTCCATTTGGCAGCTTTTGCAAGTACCAGCTAAGTTGACAAGCTTTAAGTACATGGCTATGTACTGGTTGATTTTTGCACATTTTGAAAGGGTGGCATACAGTGCTACCTAAGTTGATTGATAGTAGGTTGCCATTGGGAAAATATATGCTGCCACTGCTTTTGCAGGAGTTGCATAGAGTGGCTAATACTTATCCTTGACTATATTTTTTGGGCCAACCTCTCAGTTTTTATTTATATGGGAGCATTTTGAGTCATTAAAACATTAGGTCATTTCCACTGGTAAGAGGTGAAAATCATTCCACAAGAGTATTGAGATGGTTAATAATATCAATGACAGATAAGGTGGGCAAAGGCATATAGAAAGATTTACTAAAACTGTAGCATTTATTATGCCTAGATCTGTATTAAGAAACAGCAGGAGTTAGTTTCTGTGATGATGCATGACTATTTGCTAATTGGATTAGGAGATAGTTCGGGATGCAAGGTTTTAATGGGACAATTATGCCAGTCACTCTTTTAGAATTGGCAGGACATCAGATATGGCAGAAGGAGGGAGGTTAGTAGAAATTATAAAGATGGCAGGGAGATGGCATTATTGGGTGTTTGGGGGTACATCAAGTAACTTTGTTTGAAATTTGGCTATGATTTTAACATTGTTTTTTTTTTTTTCAAACAGGAAGCTGTTAGTCATGATTGGACACTCCTTTTATTATTGGGCATCTTTAAGATCAGCATTGAGACCTCGAAGGAAGAATTTGGGTTTGGATTCAGTGCAGTAGCATGTTCAGTGGTGTGATGTTAGTGGTATGAGATGGAAACAGATAATGTCAACACTGGAGGGGGTCATCAAGCGATATGGAACTCCAGATGGTATAGTGATACACTTAGCATGAATGATACTGGGGTGATACTGAAGAGGAAGTTGTTTGCCAGTTTGTTGAAAATTTTCAGAAGCTTTGGTGAAATGGTCAATGATTGTAGCCAGGTCAGTGTATAGGACAGCTGCTAAGTTTAAAACTTTGGAGACTACCAAGAGATCCCTTAATCATTTGGTTGTGATGACAAGAGGTTTGTTGAGGTTTGGTGTTCCTGAGCAATGGATTGTGTGACTCTTTTTGCGGGAAGTTTTGGGTAGGTAGTATTGGATACTAAGTGAAAGGAGGGACTAGGCTGCAGTGCATCTTGCTGGGTAGAAGAAGATCCATTATAGCTGGCCAAGGAGTTGGCCATTCTGCCCCCCTCCCCTTATTTGTGCATTTTTTTCCACTGGTGAAGGAAGTGAGTGGTGTTTCATTGCTTATAATTTGTGTTTGTGGTTAGTCCGCTTAGGGTGCTGCTACTGTTGGACTGGGGAGCTGCTGTCATGCTGCCAAGGTAACAAATTAGTTTGCAATGTTTACCCAAGGAGTATTGTAATAGGTATGTAATCTACCATGCTGCCATATTTGTGATTTGTTAGGTCAAAGTCATGTCGATATGCTATGATGGTTAATAAAGCTGATCACAAAAGTCTTTAATCTGTTGCTGGTCTTGTGTTTCTGTGGTGAGGTGAACAGTGACAAACTACTATTAGATTTGGCACCACTGCTGGTTTAAATGACAAAGCACTAGCATCTTTCATGCATGAATATTGGGACATTCTTATAGTGAAACCAAAAGTGACAGAGGTTTTGCTTGTGTATTGTAAATATATAGAGAGAGAAAAGGAAAAACTGTTAGGCATTGGTTTAATCATTACAGATAGGCTATTAATTATGTGAACCCCCCCCCCCCATCCACTTGAACCAAAGGGGAGAACCATTAAGGGGTTGCTATGCATGTGGATGCCTTATCAGAAGAAATGTTTTTTATTTATTTACTACATTACAGGTTGCACAAAGTTTTTGATAGTCATAGTTTGATTATATTTGAGAGCAAATGGATGATTTATTTAGCTGCATGCACATGTTCAGCTTTTTACATAATGAAAATTTCATGTAAGTTTAAAAAATGAATTTCTAAACTTCTTAGTGAAATTAGATATAATAAACAAAAGAACTGCACTTTTTAAATGTGTCTTTAAGCCCTAATGCCTTCTTTGAGGTTTATAGGAAATGGGGGTAGATAAAATATCTATAAAAGGTCCAAATAAATCAGGTGGGCAAAGATAAAAACAATAGATTGTCATGTTGGGTGCCTTGTTCACACCTGGTTTAACTGTAAATTTTTAAGAAGTATTTTTTAAGGTTCATAAGTTCGTTTATAGCTATGTTTGTTTTTATCATGTATTTATAAATGTTGCAGCTATGTGGTGATGTATTTATTTTATATGTAATTATATACTTTGCACATTACTTTGTATGCGTGATCACTGTTTAATGTTTTCGTCATTATGAGGTTATATAAGGCCGTCTTTTTGGCCTGAACAAATTAGATCCTGATGAAGGCTTTGTGCTGAAACTTTTTCTTTTCTATTTTTTATGTGAAGACTATGGGCCAAATATTAAATCAATTGCACTGCATTTGAATTATGTGATGTGTACTTTTCAGTGCTGCAGATTTTCTCATGCAATATGTGAGAAAAATCTATTTAATGAGGGGCACTGTTAGTTACTTTCCAGTACTTTATGATCTAGCTGAGCTTCCCCATTGTCTCCTTGGCCAGAATCGTTGTAACAGCCTGTGACCATATATGTATATACAGAGAGTCTAGACAGTGTATATAACTTGGCCATTAATATCGCATCACAAAAGGCATCCTACTTGATCGATGTTATCCTTATCAGTTAATAGGTATTTTTCTGTCATATTTTCGTTGCCTCTTTCTGTACCTCACAATCTAAAAATTAGCCTGTCTACTTTCAAGTGGATTATTTTGTTTCTTTATCCAAACAAATAATATCATGCTTCTGACAACTGACAGCCTACAATGCCTGGGCCGCACCTGAAAAGGCACAGTGTTTGGCCCTGTTGGACTCTCCTGGTAAACAAATGCAATAACTAAATAAATATAAAGTGGAACAAGGTGGTTTTTTGTGCTCTTCATACGGTTGTGAGGGTGATCTCCTGTTGGTGGTGATGGAAGAGCCTGCAGCATATAGGACTGGTTGGTACGTGTGTGTGTGTGTGTGTGTGTGTGTGTGTGTGTGTGTGTGTGTGTGTGTGTGTTTGTGTGTGTAGCGCATGGTTCCAAAATTATACCATCATGCTCAGCTACAGAGCAAAGCACTTTTTAACAGGTCACTGGTGCCACATTCATTCATTTTCTGGGTTCCCTTCTCTGCTACTAACTACCCTGTATTTAACATTGGACATTAGCAATGTGATCTATATAGACTTCCTCATCTCTGGATGCAAGATATAACAATAATTGCTTACTCCCCTCACTGCTGGGCATGCAGTGTGCAGGTAACTAGTCAAACCTACAATGTCTGCAGTGCAGCCATGTCTCTGACCCCATCACAATGAGCTGTCTTTCTCCATGTGTTTTAGTAGGATCTGGGAAAAGACTAAAACCTACTGTTACATTCACCAAGTGAATACATGTGATGTACTACACAGAATGCTACCGTATACTCGAAAACTGTCTTACTCATGGAAGACACACCAACAAAACAGTGTAATCCTTCATAGGTTAGCACTAGGCTATCTGTCCTTAAGGGATGTTTTAAGCCTAGCCATATTTCCCATCCTGAATGTAAGAATCAAGCTGCATACCTTGTCAACCCCCAACCTATAAATGTTTGCCACAAATGCTGGATAATTGGTTCATCCAAAGTGCACAAAGGCACAGAAGAAAATTGTAAGTGTTAGACTTGATCTGAAGCATCTTCTGAAGGTCAGAGATTTTGAATGAGCACAACAAAAGCATTATGCCCTACTATCAATGTATATCAATTAGTCACTTTGCATATTCTTTGCAAAAAAAAAAAGGCTGCAAATAAATACAAAATTAAGTATCTGTGGAAGCGATATGTAGGACATTTGGCTCACCACTTCATCTTCTGGAAAGATTTGAGTTGCCCTGCTAGAAGACATGCTGAGAGCATTAATATCACCCCAAAAGCACTATGCAAGTGTAACCAGGGGCACTTACAAAACTCCCAGATCACTTTCTCTGCAATACAGGAGCATTTGCTCCATCATTCACACTTCTGCTCTGATGACCTTTATGGATGTGATGTTTAGAACTGTAACCTGTATATATACCTGGGAAACTTGTTACAAAAGTTCCCTGGGCAAGAAAAAAAAGAAAGAATTGAAGGATGGTTTCAAGAAAAGGTATTATCTCTTCCTGCTAACAGCTGGTCCTTTCAGTAAGGTAGAATTAACTGGAGGGGTTAATAATGACCTCTGAAAAGGTTAATTAGAATGAAGCTTAATGAATGCCATATTCAGTCATTCTAATCATTCAGAGACTACCTAGATGAAAAGCCTTTCAAGGTAAAAGAAAACAAGTCATTATGTCATCTACAGACAGAGATATGAAAAGGTATTACAGTTGTAGTCCCCTAACTTACCCATAACTTGTCCATCAGCACAAACTTCCTTTCCTAAAAATGTATGAAATCAGTAGAAAAGCAACAATATGACTCCATGTTAAGTTTATAGCAACAAGTCAACTATTGACGGCCCTCAAGTACCCTGAGATCCTGATACCTTCTTTGGCCAGGGAGTGAGCAGAAAATCTCCACTGCACTGGATTCTTAAAGGGAAAAAAAAACCCTAGTCTGACTAATCATCTGTTGGGCATGATGAGCTTAATGGAGGCATAATATGAAGACAGAAATCAGAGCCTGGTTAGTGACAGAGAGATGGAGAACATATCCAGGCTGGTAGGTAAGGAACTCACCACAGTGACACCCACACTTGGAGATGTGAGATGACCTGTTTTACAGGGTAGGATGAGAAAGGGAGGAGATTATAAGTGTGTGTGTCTGTGTGTGTCTGTGTTTGTCTGTATGTGTGTGGTTTTGTCTTGACCAGTCAGGATCATAGTAATAAAGGTATCCCCCACACATAATAAGCATTAACTAGGACATGGGCAAACTCTGGACATGAGCTGAGACATTGGCTTAGTGAACTGAAAAAAAAAGAACATTTTTATTTAGACTGCACAGAGTATCAAAAACACAGTCCCTAACCCAGCTGTCAGGGACCCACTTAGACCAATACTGATAATCAAAGTTCCTTTTGAAAAAAAATGGACGTTTCTGGACCCTTAGTGTGATCCACCAATATATTACAGTACATCATAGTAGTAGTATTAGATTGTCTTAATACATGCCTAGAGGTGATAGCACCTAGAAAAGGCTAACTCTAGTGACATATCAGAAGAACTACTAGGTGATGGCACCTAGAAAGGCTAAACCTAGAGCCATATAAAAGGAGCTAATAAGTAATACCACCCAGAAAAGCTAACTCTAGATCCATAAAAAAGGAACCACTAGGTGATAACTCCAAGAAAACCAAACTCTAGAGTCACATCAGAGGAACTACTAGGTTATAACTCCAAGAAAAGAAAACTCCAGAGTCACATCAGAGGAGCTACTAGGTGATAACATTTAGAAAAGCTAACTCTAGAGCCAATTCTGAGGAACTTCTAGATGATGGCTCTAAGAAAAGCAAATTCTAGAGCCGTATGTAAGGAATTACTACGTGATAGCTCTAAGTAAAGCTAACTCTAGGCGCATATCAAAGGAACTATCCATGTTATTTTACTGAGTAGATATATACCAAAAGATTTCTGCAGTTCAAAATAATAAAAAAAATATATATACATGTTTTTTCTTTGTAATCTGAGTGCTGTAGTGCTCTGCGTATGGTATGAATTGTATCAATTGTTTGCTAGAAATGTAGCAAGCAGAATAGTACAGTTTAAAGGAAGAAGAGAACTTTGTTGTTTTGCTGATTTTTATTTTTCTGGAGCAGCACCAGGTCAGAGAATGGCAGTGGGCACAATTATAGCAGACACCCTAGGGGCCAGATTAGATGTAGTCAAAGAAACATGCCAGGATGAGACTTCACTTTTTAAAAGCTTTTTAGAGCATTGTACAGAACAGAATAGAAATGGTAATTTCAATTGTACTGGAACATATGCAGGGCAGAATCCAGACAGTAGGGAGTATGTAATAGGAATGACAGAAACTCTAGGTAGGAGTAAAAAGTTCTAGTTCAAGCTCCTACAATGAAGAATAAGTTCTTAACAAAATTCCAGGGATCCCTTGAAAAAAACTGAAACAGTAAATGAGGAAAACTTCATATTTATTCAACTGGAGAAAATACTCGCTCAGTAAATGACTTAAAGCCTTGTACTGAAACATAAGTAATGTAGTAAATGTCAGAAAAGAGGTTAGGAAGTTTGAGGAAGAAAAACAGTTGTTAACCATATCTAAGGTTATAATAGATGATGCTGTTCTGAAACCTCAAAACCCAAATACAAGAGTTCCTGCTATATATATATTTTATTTGAAAGGGGTCCATTTTACATCAACCTGTTTTCCCATGATTTACACATCAAATAAACAGGGAAACATTATTAGCAACTGGAAAGGACACATCACAAGTTATACTCTTACATCATTGTTTTAAAAGACTCTTGAGAACACATCAAAGAAATAAAATTAAGTATTTTATTTTGTGACAGGGCAGTTAAACATTAGAATACACTATCCAAACAAGATTAACCAAAAACACCTTAGCTACCATGCGACTCTGTGACTAAGCCTGGGCATATTACCATAAAAATAAAACCACCATCTCCCTAAACAAATATAAAACACTACAAAATAAAGTCAAAAAGCTTATTACCTCAGACCACAAAGCCTACTTCTCCACTCTCCAAACCAACCACACCACCAATCCCAAACTATTTTGGAAAGGAATCTCATCTCTCCTCAACCCAGGAAAAAAAAATCCTTACCCCAACCCAGATGCCTCTGACATGGACTTAGCCACCCAATTTAACTCTTTCTTCATAGAGTCCATTAGCAAGCAAACATTGTCCTTCACCAACACCTCTACAACCCCTCCTCAGGGTGTACCCATCCCTACCTCCCCTAGCATCCCTTGCCCTCAGCCTCCACCTTTCTCTAACAATCTTATCTGTATATCCACCATAAAAAAACTTCTTCTAAAAATTAAAACCTAGTTCCAATGCCCCTGATGAAATCCCCTCCTACTTCTTAAAAGTAGCCACAGAAGCCATTGCTCTCTCTATCAGCATACTAATTAATCGGTTTATCTCAGAAAGCCAGGTCCCCCCAGCTCAGGAAGAAAGCCTTTATTATTCCTCTCCATAAAAGTGGCAATAATAATGACATCCCAAACTTTCCCCTTTTCGCCATCCTATCCCCTTTTTCTAAGCTACTTGAAAAGTGTGTACAACAACAACTCTTACCATACCTCATCAATAATCAGCTTCTTACCCCCAGGTCATAGTACCTCTACTGCCCTCCTCTCCTTCCTAGAAACAATCAACAAAGCCTGCGACTCTGGCCACTTCATATTCACTCTTTTCCTTGACCTCTCTAAGGCATTTGACGCTATTTCCCACAACCTCCTTCTTACCAAACACTCTAAACTTAACTTATCCCCTTCCTCTACCCAGCGGTTCTCAAGCTATCTCACAAACAGGCAACAAGCAGTTAACTGGAAAAAAGCTACCTCACCCTTCCTTAATACATCCACAGGAGTCCCCCAAGGTTCCATTCTGGGTCCCCTATTATTCAACATATTCATAAATGATTTGTTCCAAGCCATTCCAAACTGCAGTCTCAACCAATATGCCGATGATTCTACTATAATATGTTCCTCCCCTTCCATCACAACTCTTAGTAATCTAACACAAGCTGCCTTCTCTTCCACCAAACCGTGGATGCTAGACAACCATATAGCCCTTAATGCAACCAAAACAAAACTTATGTTATTCAATACATCCAAAACCTCTTCCCTAGACAAACAATCCTTCATAATTACCAGCAAAAATAATACCACCCCCCCTCAGAACTAATCTCTGACACAAAATTACTAGGAATTATCATCGACGATCAACTAAAATTTGACAAGCATCTACAAGCAAATATAAAAAAAAAAAAAATTAGGTATGCTTTACTGCTACAGTCACTATCTCTCCCACCAACACCAAGATTACATTAGCTAATACATACCTCATTCCATCCCTTTTATATGGTGCATCTATCCTAACCAGCCTACAATCTTCCCTCAAAACAAAACTGTCATCTTGTTATAACAAAATATCCAAATTTGCAGCAGGCCATAGAGCATCTTCCCACCACTGTAATTCCCTTCACCAACTAAGTTGGCTAGAATTACCAAACTTTCTCTCATATACCCAGATCATCCAAGCACACAGACTCATTCATAACCAATCTCTCTGTCCCACCCTAGCAAGTACCTTTGAAATGCATAAGCCAGATAGACTCCTAAGATCCAGTTCCCAAAAGTTAATTAAATTGCGTAAACCAACACGTCCTGCTGGGAATCACTTGATGTCCTTCTCTCTTGTACGCCTCTGGAACTCTCTCCCATCTGCACCACCAGCAGTCTCTTCTTGTTTAAAACCTAACTGCACTCACACCTTACTTCGCAATAGAAATGCCCTTGCTGTCATCCATCCTAATTCTGACCACACTTTCTTCCTAAGTTTCCAAACTTATTTGTTGCCTGTCACTACCTCCTAAAATTCTGCATCCCTTGGGACATATTCATCCAACAACTAAAAAAATTACCACATTGTAACTGCCTTAAAAAAAACTCATTACTACTTATTGAATTAACCTAATGTAACTTCGCCAATGAAAATGTCTTTTTTTTTTATTTCTGTATTATGTAACATTTATTTGAATTGTGTGATATGGATTTGTACTATCCAAAATATGTATTTAACATTTAATTGAAATGTATATTATGGATCTGTGCTTTTTCTGTACTATGTATTGGTATTTTTCTGGAAATCTTCTTCCCAGGACTCCATTGAAAACGAGCTCCTTGTAGCCCAATGGACTATCCTGGAAAACAAACTGCAAATAAAATAAATGAAATAAAATTAAAGATCAGGACACAGTGGATAATTTTATTACAAACATGGGTGATTTTTGTTCTGCTAAGATGCTATTAATTATATGGATTAACAGGTGAGCAAATACCGACTAATGTCCTCGCCCATATTGAGTTTAAGTTACCCAGAACTTAACAGAGGGAGAATAGAAGATGTAGCAGTGAGTTTCATGAGTTGATCAACAAATTTCATAATAAATAAGTTCCAAAAGCTGTTTAAGACAGATAAAGAAAAGGATGGACAAAAGTATAAGGAAATAAACCTGTGAGATGGTCAACTTGTCTAAGCAAACCTTCATTAATGAGCAAATTTATGTTCATATATTCAAAATATATATAAAACAGAGGAAATGTTATATTTTGTTGGAATGGAAATGTGGTACTAGATTAACAAAATATTAAACCATTCAGCAAATATATATGGGAGTCATTAAACTAGTCCAGAAACTAAACAGTGCAAATGATTGGAGGCAGTATAGTACAATTGTAAACTTTCAGTTGTTTAAAACTCTGTAATGGCAAGGCAGATGTTTTACATAGCATAACTGCAGGTAGTATAACAGTAGGCTTAAGGAACAGTGTTATCTATGAGTCATACCTTGTGATACTTGTAGACTTAGGGAACAGTGATATCTGTGTGTCATACCTTGTGTTACCAGCAAGCTTAGGGAACAGTGATAGCTGTGTGTCATACCTTGTGATACCAGCAGGCCTAGCGAACAGTGATATCTGTGTGTCATACCTTGTGATACCAGTAGGCTTAGGAACAGTGATATGTGTGTGTCATACCAGCAGGCTTAGGGAACAGTGATAGCTATCCATCATGCCGTGTGATACCAGTAGGCTTAAGGAACAGTGTTATCTAGGAGTCATGCCTTGTGCTCTTTGTTTACTGCCATAGGCCTTGAGTTTTTATATCTCAGAGGTGTAGTTCTTAACACTGCTCCTTCACAGCTCTTGAATCTCAGGTTCAGATCTTCAGTGGGGGGTGAATTCTATTGAGCAGTGTGTACAATGTCAGAACCTGAGAGGATCTTTTATAATGGGAAAGCTGAAATAAGTATTGTCAACTCACAGCCTGAGTTTGTCAGCTTTTTTCTCTTGGCTGTAGTACCGTATGTGTGGAATCTGCATTTTGCTTGTGTTCCTGTGGGTTTTCTAGGGGTGCTTTTCTCCCACATTCAAAAGTTATGGGCTAGGTAGCTTAGAGACTTCTGAGTTGTTAGTTGGTATACATGCATGCGTGTGTGTGTGTGTGTGTGTGTGTGTGTGTGTGTGTGTGTGATATTTGACAATTTACTTCTGTTTTCCCTTTTGCTTACTAAACCCCATGAGTGGCTGCTGTTCACAGAGTCACTACAGGACAGAGCTGCATCTCATAAGCATGGAAACATGAAGTGAGGATGTTCAAAATTGCTTATGGGTGTGGGTGAGGGGCTGCATGCATGCGTGTGTGTGTGTGTGTGCGCATACTTGTCTTGAGATGTAGTACATTCATCATGAGGACAGCATGTCTACCTTCTACCCACATGGGGCCAAGTATAGTAAAAAAGTGAGTATAAGAAAGTCAATGAATAAATATGCATGTCAGCAAAGCTTGTTCATATTTTTTGAGAATAATAAAACAAATAACCACATACTTTGGACTGTGTTACTTGTTTTTCCATATTTCTGTTTTGATCACTCTGCATGATTGCTCCAGTAAACAAGATGTCTGTTGCAGTAACTCAAAAATTGCCCTGTGGAGATATGTACATGAGAACTTTTTCAAAACAGGCTTATGCACCTAACTGTGCTTCTATCTGATTTTAGGACCCTTGCGCTGATATAAATTTTCAGTGGAAGCAGTACATGCAATATTGATAACAGTGCATGATTATTATGTGAATCGGGTCTATATTATAACACCAAAGAGACATTTAAGCGAATGCCTCTTCATCGACACAGAAAGACCGATCGCACTAAAGCACAAATGGTCAAAACAGCTAATTCTTTCCCTAGGAAAGATTTCTTTTGCTCACACACACACACACACACACACACACACACACACACACACACACATAACTACTATGTGGGGGGGGTTTGCCTCCACACACCCCTAACTAAATATACCAACTCCGAGATCCCACTACAGTGGAGAAAAGGGCAACACTGTGTAGTTGGCCAGCTACACCTTTGCCCTGTAAAGTATTCATCAAATCACTTAAATGCGTTTCGATGAATACTTATCGCTCATTTGGTGTTCGATATTACAATATTTCGACATTGTAATATAGACCCGTGTGAATAATCAATTTGAATCCAAGAGATCATAAGTGTTTTAATTAAAATTGGAATTGTGTTTAGCATTTAAGAGGTAATTACAGAACAATACCAATAGTTTGCATCTTAACAAAACAAGATATTAAAATGACTAGGAAAGGGTCAAAAACGGACATAGTTTCTGTCTAATGGAACTTCTGTGATTTGTCATATGTTAGAAATTTCTTAATGACCTGTAAACAAGCTTGATGTGTCTTTTTGCAACATCATCTAAGAGATGAAGAGGTAATGTAATAGCTACAGCTTTTCTCAAATCTTCTATTTTAGAAACCTTTCTTAAAAAACCTCTGTATTAGGCTCCATGAACTGTAACTGCTGGAAGAATGACTGATGGTTAACGCTATAAATATAATACTGATGTTAAATATTCAGTACTGGGGCAGCCTCATAGCAATAATCTGTCAGCGCTGCCTACAATGAATTTTGCATGCTTAACTCCCCTCCAGTACAGCTGTCTACTAAATGATGGCATAGAAGTGTTATGCAGGGATTGTGTGGCAATCCCATTTGCAGTCAATGAATAGAAAAATTCATGTTTCCAGATTGTTAATCTTTTATATCTGGTACAGCACATCTGAACTTTCGATACATGAATATGCAAAGCAAGCAGGTGTTTTTAGGAAGAATGATGGAGTGAGAAAGCAAAAGTTTAAACATGTACACTGGAGCAGTGGAATTGCTAAAATATGGTCTGCAAACAGAGGAATTTTTTTTTTTTTTTTTTTTTTTTTTGGCAGAAGCGTTTCTCCGTGCAGATTCGAAGCTAAACTATTTATAAAGCAAACAATCAGGGCAGAAAGTGTCTCTCAGCAATGAGACCAGATGAATATTTTCTTGTGCCTCGTTTTTAGAAAGTATGGCTGTAGCTCTGTAAAGTGCATTAATTTGGAGTATGAATGTATAATTATCTGATTGCATTCTGATCCTAATCTGTATTGCATGAGTGCGTCCTGCTAATTATATAAGATGTTTGAGTGGCAAACATATCAGGAAAAAATGTATGATATTAATAAACTGCAGTACTTGACAATAAGTTCAGCCTTTAAAGGCAGAGTGTTATGAAACTGAAGTTAACTAGCTTGATTAATACAATTACTTAATAGGGCCTATTTCCCTACAGACCTGAATTTGCTCTGTATGAAAAGCAATGACTGCAGCCAAAATCCAGGCTTAACATGCTTATTAAATGAAGGAGTTCACCATATTACTTTTATTTGAGAGCCTGCTTATGTTGCCGATGATAATTAGCATACTCCATGAAATAAGAAGCTTCTAAATACATTTAATGTCATGCACAACTTGACAACTGCTTTAACTAGGTCTGTTTGGCAAAGCTAATGTAGAGAAATCCTGTTATCTCTGTGATATTAATTAGAAGTTTAACAAAATCTCCGTATCTTCATGGATAGATAATATTCTCAGTTTTACATGATGTATTCTGGATGGTAGGACCTTTCCCATGCCTTCACTTCAGCACATGAGTTTCACTAGCATCAGTTCCAGAGGAAATCAGACTTTGATAGCATTTGTATAAAGTTAGATATTATATATTATTTTCTCTTCATCTCATTTGTCACATTAACATAGAGTACTTTTTCAAGACATCCATATATTTGTCTTGTTCTGTCCATGACATCCATGTTTTTGTCTTGTTCTGTCCAGAATATTTTTTTCAGGCTCACAACAGCATATCCACTGAAAAGCTATATGTAGCACAGCTTTTTGTTCTGTTCACTGGGAGTATTGTGACAAGCACATTATACCCATTTGATTACTATTGTTTAAAGATGAAGAACCCCTCCTTCTCCTGATTGTTCTCTAGCAGAGTTGTCTGCCGTTCACTGGATGTTGGCAGCAGAACATGGCTCTATGACTGCTGATGACGTTATGTGGGCAGATGATGGAGGTCGCTAATCTGAAAGATGTTTCATTAAGGATGGCCAAAGGAGTGTTGATTTGCAGAGTTAAGTTGGTAGCAATAAACACTGAGGCATAAAAACATCTATTTAGGGGAACACCAGCAGGATGCATAAGCAGCCCATCTGGGTGCCCCAGTATCTTACATGGAAGGTGGAAGACCTGTAGAATCACATCAGTGAGGAGAAAATGTGTGTACTGACACCTGTAAGAGTCTCTTGACTTGGAAGGTAGAATTTGAAGTGTCAAATTGAACAGAAATGCCACAGGTATACTGACTTGCTGCTGACAAACCATTAATTTTGGTCCATAATAATATGGTTAGGTTCATAGGTAGGTACTACACTATCTGCCCAAGGGCATGTATAAGCCTAGCCAGAATCTGTTAGCTTTTGCCACCCCCTTAGATTAGTTCCCTGTGCCTCTGTCCAGCAGAGCCATTAGTTCCCTGTGCCTTTGTCCAGCAGAGCCACTGCAGTGATCCCCGGGGTAAATTTTCTGTTTCCCATCTACTCGTCAAGGTTTCTCTTGAAGAGTGTTAGTGAGGGGCTCTGCCTAATGTAGATTGGAATCCTGTTCCAAAGCATGGGGAGTCTGTGGGACAGGAATCTATCCCTCCTGCACGTCCTATGTATCATTGTGGTGAGGTTTAGATCCTTAGAGCGTGTGGCTCTTGGGAATTTTTTTTTTTAGGTGGAATATGTCCATCAATTCTGGATTGGATATGGCCTTGTATGTCAGGCAGAGATCACCTCTGAGTAAGCGGTATGCAACCGAGTACAGCTGTAATTTCTTCAGTCGGTCTGCATAAGGCATCTGTTTGAGGCCAGTAATCCTCTTGGTGAGGTACTTCTGTTGTCTTTCCAACTGTTGCAGGTGTCTTGTAAGGTACATCCCAAATGGGGCGTTGTACTATCTGATGGGTCTAATGAGTGATGAGTAGAGGTGCACATTAACCTCTTTTATTCTAGATGTGAACCCTTTTGTGATTAGATGGACCACATAGAAGGATTTTCCAACCACCTTGGCAATATGATTGTCAAAAGAGAGATTATCTACTTGGGTCCCCAGATCCCTTATTACATTTTCTGTATTTAGGGGACAACCATGTATGTGCTAGTTCACAGGTACTTTGTTTTTTTCCAAAGGGGATGACTATGCACTTTTTGGCATTTAGCTTGAGGCCATGATTTTGACACCAGGTATCCATCTCAGTGAAACTCTTCTGGAGGATGTCTGTATTAGCCAGAGAGTCAATTATGGCCCCCAGTTTGCAGTTGTCTGTGTACTTGGTCAGCCATAGTCCTCCTGTGCTTGCCTGTACCTCTGAGAAGTATATACTGAGCAGGAGGGGTCCCAGGACTGAGCCCTGGGGGATGCCACTTGTAACTGGTTTAGAGTCGGACCTAGAGCCTGCGACTCTCACCGTATGGGTTCTATCCATTAGCCAATTGGCAACCCATCTCATGTAGTGTAGTGGTTGAGAAGGTAGCTTCTCAAGGAAAGAAACTACTGCTAAAATGTACCACTTATGTGCCAAAGAGTGGGCAGTGAAAACTGTTGGTTATAGGTAAGTGAGTTCATCTACTCACTCAGTCTGTATTGGATGGACAGGCTTACAATCCAATGGAATGTAATAATGTGGTAAGCAAGATGGAGTTATGCACTTAATTACCCTACCACACTAGGTATTAAGTAGATTAAGAGGACACCACATTAAGAACTTCTAAAAATGGTGGTACTTGCCATAGTAATAGTGCAGGGGCCGCCAAGTCTGATACAAGGTGATGTATACATTATTTAATTGTAGGTTGGCCCCCAATAAATCTTGATAGCTGTCAAGTCATGTTATCGCAAAATGAGTTAGTTGTAGGGGCCTGTCTTTCAAGCTGAGCAGTTTGGATTTCCTAAATTACCTAGTGAAGTGAAATGACTGACCCAAAAGACTTTGCGTCCAACAAAACTAATAGGTCCTGACCCCAGGTTGGAGAATCCAGACCAGCATTACAGTGAGTTGGTGCTGCTCCATTTTTGTATAGGTGTAAATTTCATGTCTGCCAGTGGAACATACTGCTTTGATGGGATCAGTGGTCAGCATGAAGGGATGTGATCGTGCTGCTGGCAGATGACTGTGTTGGAAGTGAATTAAGCCACTGGAGAAAAGAGAATGGCAATGAGAAAAGAGTGATAGCGTGAAACGCTAATTGCGGAGCACGATACGATGTGAAGGAATAGGCTATAGGGTTTGGAGATGCTGCCCATGCTGTTATTTTTCACTGATCATTCCATTGTTTCCTTCCTGTGGGCTTTTCAAAGTGAACTCTCCTGAAGGGGTCAAAGGCTTTTAATGAGTGAAAAGGCCTGACTGCAAGTCTTGTAGATACCATACTTCTGACTACTTCAGTACAATCCATGGAGAAGTGAATGCATGTCTGACGAGAGAGTGAGGTCGTCTGTGTCCGCGTTAGGTACTTGGGCTATAATGATGTAGAGCGTGGCAGCAGATGACACATGATTTGATCAGATTTAGCCTCAGCGGACGTTTGCTTTTGTCACCCATATGGACTGTCTGAGTTATCCTCTGCTATGTCTTGTGTCTGTTTAACCAGTTTTTAGATGTTTATGGGGTTCACCACTCTACACAAGAGATTATTGGGTTTATGGAATATGTGGGCACATATAAGAACAGGATACAAATGGCAGCAGTATTGTATCAGCAGCAGGATGTGTGCTAGTGCAGACATAACATGTAATTCAGCCACACTAGCGATTGCTCATTATAAGGCCAGGATTAACATTTGTCTAAACTGTAATGGAGGATGATTACATACTGTTGTGGGTGGATGGAGGAATATGAACCAATATATTTATAGGGAGGGCATTTCTTAAAACTAACTTTTAAGGAGGACCAGAATATTTCTGTTAATGTAGAGTAAATCAATGTTTCTATTCCAGTACAGTAATATTAGAAACAAAGATTTGAAAATACTACTGAATATTTGGTAGAATTTAATTTCACTCTTCTAAGGGAAATTATTGATGACTGTATTAAGTGCAATGGTACATTTGGACCTAGGTGGAATTAAATGTATTTGTAAGCAATTTCTAGGGAAGAATGTATTAGCGCGGAGTTGCCCATAGAGCACCATCGGGCAGCGACGGTTAAACAAGGTTAAACTATTTCTGGCTCCGTAAAGTCTGCTGTTCAATTTTTCCCTTAGAACTTCTCTACTTGCAATCTAAACAGTCTATTCTCTATCTCAAAAGCTCAGCACTTGCTCCTAAAGCATTTTTATATAGGTAAAGTACTTGTATACTAAACAAAGTACTACATTAGCCTAGAATCCCCTTGAGTACCCATTTCCCTATAGGTCCCTTCTGACTCAGTTACACAGCAAACTTTTTCACTTTTTCTAGCATGTCGAAGGGTCAGTTGCTAGCGTCCTCTCCTGTTCAGCTGGTGAATCTGGGCATCTTGAGGCAATGTTACAATTGCCTCATGTACACAGACAACCCACTCCTTCTCCCACAAAACACAAATACATGTGAGAGATGCAACTATATAGCCAAACTGGAGGCTGAGCTCTCTCAACTCAGGACTGGCAAGACCAGACAGGAGGAGAAGGAAACCACGCACACCACAAACCCAGTTTCACATAGAACTATCACAACTGCAAAACAAACACATAAACACACAAAGACATACTCGGAGGCACTGATCAAAAATCTACCAAAACTACAGAGGCCTCCAAAGAAACCCAAGCAACTGCCACCTCAAGTCATAAAACATGCAACACATAGTTCTCAAAGTCAGTGTGCTAAACAGTCACAGCCCTTAAGGCCAAACACAATGCCAGACACACTTGTTATAGGTGACTCCATAGTCAGACAAACTGACGTCCCACTCACCAGACTGAACAAGGAAAAGATCACAGTAAGCTGCCTGTCAGGCGCTAGAATCCGCCACATAACACAAGCACTCAGGTCACTCCACAGCAAGTACAAGTATGACTCAGTCATTGTCCATGCCGGTGTGAACGACCTGAGATGTACCTCCCTGGACTACATGAAAATAGACTTAGAGGAGCTCTCAGATTATGTAGCCCAGGCCGGTATGACCCTGACCCTGAGCAGTATCCTACCCTCACCAAGAATGATGCCACAATACAGAGACAAAATGATCAGCTTTAATAATTGGCTTAATTACTGGTGTCATTCTAAGGGGATCCAATGTCTGTCTGCCTGGGATGACATGCTTGACAAGCCACGCTGCTTCGCAAGGGATGGCTTGCACCTGTCACCCCTGGGCTTCCGGATATTGGCAAAGGCTCTTGCCACCCCATAGTGCCTTTTTAGGCAAGGCTCAAATGATAAACCTACCACCCTAGAAAACAAAAATGGAGAAAAACTAAGGGTAATACTGCTCAATGCCAGAAGTCTAAACCTCAAGATGCATGCCCTCGAAGCCCTCCTCAGTATGGAGAACATTGATGTCTGTGCTGTGACTGAAACCTGGTTCAAGGCTCCTGAGAGCACCCCAGCACTATCAGGTTATACCTCATATCATGCGTTCCGGCCCCAAAATCCGGACTGAACCACAAAAGGAGGGGGAGTATCCATATTCATAAAGGATACCCACACCTCCAGGATAGTGGCAATGCACAAAGCATCGGAGACCATCCAGGTGCAATTAACCATAGGTAAAACTGTCCTACAGTTTGTAGCATGCTACAGACCACCCTCTCAAACTCAGGAAACCCACACAGCCTTCCTGAAGACACTGGAGAGTATGAATGTCTCTCCAAACACCATCATATTGGGTGACTTCAACTACCCAAACATAGACTGGGAACATTACTCAAGCCCCAACACCCTAGCCCAAAGGTTCCTGGAGTTCATAAACTCAAATGCTATGGAACAACTAGTCACCATTCCCACAAGAGGAGAAAATATACTAGACCTGATCATCACAAACATGGGGACAAAATGCTCCACACTGGAAGTATATCCCTCATTGGTGAGATCAGACCATAAATTAATCTCACTGGAGATCCACATCCCGCCCCCAACCCCAGCAAAAAAGACCACAGTGAAGAACTTCTCAAAAGCAAACTTCACACTTCTTAAGACTGGAGTGGTATCCTTCAAGGCCCCCGAGCCAGTGGAAACCACAACCCACGCTGCTGAAACCTTTACAAATGCCTTCTACGAGCACCTCCAGGAATGTATGGATCAAGCAATCCTTAATAATTCAAGACCCTTTCCACCAAAGGCAGGCGCCCGGTCTGGTGGACTCCAGCCATAAACAAACTCTACAACAAAAGGAGAAAGCTACTACATGACAGAGCAAAATCCCTAAAAGGGAAGGCATCTCTGATCACTACTAGCAAAAAACTACGATCACTCATAAAATCATCCAAGGCCAACTTTGAGAGAAAAATTGCTAATGACACAAAAGACAATCATAAGGCCTTCTTTAGCTATGTTAGAAACCTGGGTGGAAACTCCCAGATATGCTCAGAATTAGTCCAAAATGATACAAAAATCACTGAACCCACAGACATTGCCAACATACTGGCAGACAGGTTCAGTGCAAATTTCTCCCTCCTCCCCCAAAAGGAGAAATATCTATCCCACCAGAGTCTAGCCTCCCAAACATCTCAGATGCCCAGGTGAGAGCTGCTCTCTCTAAAGCAAAAACACAGCATCAATGGGACCGGACGGTGTCCCCGGCTGTGTGCTACGAACTCAACGAGGAACTAAACCCACACATAAGGCTGCTGTTTAATCTTAGCCTTACTACAGGATACGCACCCAAAGAATGGCGACGGCAACTGTGGTCCCACTCCACAAAGGCGGTGCTTCTACGGACCCTGGAAATTACCGCCCATAAGCTTGACGAGCCTTGTCTGCAAAGCTATGGAGAGGATCATAATGGAACTCATAAATAAAGACATTGGAGACATACAGACACTGGATCCTACCCAATTTGGCTTTGTCAAGGGCAGATCCTGCCTCTTGAACTTGGTCGACTTTTTCGAAACAGTCACTAAGGCTATTGATGAGGGTAAGGCAGTTCACACAGCCTACCTTGACCTAGCAAAAGCGTTCGACACAATACCCCACTCGGGCATCATAGAAAAGCTCACCAGCTTAGATGTAAACCCATATGTCACAAGATGGGTTGCAAACTGGCTCAAGGACAGAACCCACAGGGTTAGAGTTGCTGGTGCCATGTCAGACTCTAAACCGGTCACGAGCAGTGTCCCACAGGGCTCAGTCCTGGGCCCCCTCTTGTTCGGCATTTATTTTTCTGAAGTGCAGGCAAACATTGGAGGATTGTGGCTGACAAAATTTGCAGATGACTGCAAACTGGGCACCAAAATTGACACTCCATCAGACACAGACATCCTCCAGAGAGGTCTCATAGAAATGGATAACTGGTGCCAGAGCCATGGCCTTAAGCTAAATGCCAAAAAATGTATAGTCATACCCTTTGGGAAAAACAAGGTAACCCCTAATTACCACATAGGTGGTAATCCATTAAACACGGAAGACGTTATCAGGGACCTGGGGACCCAAGTTGACAGTAACCTCTCTTTTGACACTCACATTGCCAAAGTGGTTAGGAAGACCTTCTACATTGCCCACCTGATCATGAAGGGATTCACATCCAGATCAGGAGAGGTCATTTTACCCCTGTACTCTTCACTTATCAGACCAATGATTGAGTACAATGCCCCATTCGGAATGTACCTTAGCCGACACCTGCAGCAGTTGGAAAGACACCAAAAGTTCCTCACCAAAAGGATAAAGGGGCTCAAACATATGTCATATGCTGCCCGACTGAAGAAACTCCAGCTCTATTCAGTCGCATACCATCTGCTCAGAGGTGATCTGTGCCTGACATACAAGGCCATGTCCAACCCGGAATTAATGGACATGCTCCACCTCAAAAAATCCAAATCCACCAGAGCCACGAGAGCAAGAGACTTAAACCTCAACACGGATATAAATAGGATGTGTTGGAGGGACAGATTCATCACCCAGAGACTCCCTACACTATGGAACAGAATCCCAGTCCATGTGAGCCAGAGTCCCTCACTGACTCTGTTCAAGAGAAATATTGACGAGTGGATGGGAGATCGTAGGTTTACCCCGGGAATCATCTCTGTGTCACTGCTGGACAGAGGCACAGCAAACTAATGGGTATAGTATTCTCATCCTAAGGGGTGGTGAAAGCCACACACACTCTGGCTAGGCTTATAAATGCCCTAGGGCAGATAGCCTAGTATGAACCTATGAACCTATGTGTGAATCTGAGTGAGTGGTATTTAACAATTGAAAAAGAAAAATCACTGTAACAGCTATAAATGAATGCAATCTGAGGGTCATGCTGCTTAAAGCTAGAAGTCTAAATCTCAAGATGCACTTGCTTCAAGCACTCCTCAAAAAAATGGTGAACATCAACATTTGTGCTGTAACAGAGACCTGGTTTAAAGTGGCAGGAAGCACCCCTGCGCTATCAGGCTACAACTCATACCACACCTTCCGGCCCTGAAACATGATCCAAAGCTCCAAAGATGGTGGTGTCTCCATGTTCGTAAAGGATATGCACACCTCCAGACTAGTAGCCCAGCATAACGCATCTGAGATACATCAGGTACAACTAACACTGGGTAAGATGGCGATCCAAGACATAGCCTGCTATAGGTCCCCAACCATGTTGCTAGACTCTCACTCCATGTTCCTAAGCACCCTGGAATCTATCAAGCTCCAACCCAACACTCTCTTGCTAGGAGACTTCAACTACGAAAACTACTCAAGCACCAATAGACTGACCCCAACTCTTCCTGGAATTCATCAATTCCAGTGCCTTGGACCAGCTCATTCTGGCCCCCAGTAGCTGAAGCAACATCCTTGACCTGGTTATTACTAACATGGGTGATCGTTGCTCTACACCAATAGTCAATCCCTCCCTGGTCAGATTTGACCATAAACTAATCACCATAGAAATCCACATCTCATCCATACCCCCTTAAAAGGTAACCACCTTGAAAAACTTCTCCAAAGCTGACTTTGGACTTCTAAAAATAGAGGTGGCTAACTTCATGGCACCCATGCCAATGGAAAATAGCTGCATGACTGCCGCATAATACACCAGTGCACTGTACGAACATGTACACAAATGCATGGAACTAGCCATACCCATCAGAACCAAGATGCTCTCCTTCAAAAAAGGAAGCCATCTGGTGGTCCCCTGCCATTAATAAACTCTATAACAGAAGGAAGAAACTGTTGCAGAAAAAGGTGAAGTCCCAACACTGGAAAAACTCGCATAGTAGCCTCAACAAAAAGTTGAGATTCCCTTATCAAATCCTCTAAAGCCAGCTATGAAGGCAGACTTGCTGCAGACACTAAAAACAATCACAGGGCCTTCTATAGCTATGTTAAGAACCTCCATGGCAATACCCAGATGTGTTCTGAGATACTGCACAATGGTACCTCCTGTACTGAGCCAACAGATATTGCCAACTTTACCCCTTTCTCCCCCCTTAAAGGACCAATCACAATACCAGAAGCATGTCAGGCACCCAGCATTATTTAAGCACAGATTAAAGCTGCATTGTCCAAGGCCAAGAATACAGCTTCCATGGGACCCGATAATATCCCTGGCTATGTTCTACATGAATTACAAAGCAAACTGGCACCACGTCTGTGTGCCCTGTTCAGTCACAGCCTCACCTCAGTTTTTGTTCGTACTGAATGGTGCACTGCTACAGTCATCCCTCTCCACCCCATTAGCCTGGTAAGTCTGATAAGTAAAACTATGGAGCGCATCGTCATGGAGCTGATTAACAAGGTTTTATAGGAAATCTTCAATCTCTAGATCCAGTGTAATTTGGCTTTATGAAAGGGAGATCATACCTGCGTAACCTGGTTGACTTCTTTGAGTCAATCACTAGGGCTGTGGATAAAGGTAAGGCAGTGCATACAGCCTACCTTGATCTGGCCAAGGCCTTTGATACCATTCCTCACTTGGGAATTATTGATAAACTCACCAAACTAGGCATCAAACCCCCCAATATCACTAGGTGGGCTGCAAACTTGCTCACAGATAGAACACACAGTATGAAAGTAATGGACTCCAAGTCAGACTGCCAACCAGTCACAAGTGGTCCTGGATCCTCTCCTGTTCGGCATCTACTTCTGTGAAGTCCAGGCCAACACAAAGGGGCTCTTGCTGACACGTTCACAGATGACTGGAAGCTGGGAGCCATTATTAACTCCCCAAGCGATGCAGATATCCTACAGCAAGGCCTCACTGAGTCCAATGACTGGTGTCAAATTAAGCTTAATGCCAAGAAATGCATTGTCATCCCCTTTTGTAAAAACCCAGTTCCCACTACTTACCACATTGATGGGAGCCAACTGAACACTAAAGACATTAGATCTGGGGACACAGTTGACAGCAACCTCTCTTTTGACCATCACATTGCCACTGTTGTCAGAAAAGTCCAATGTGGCACATGTCATTACCAAGGGTTTTGCATTTAGGAAGAAGGAGGTCATTATCTCTCTCTCTCTACTCTTCCCTCATTAGACCAATCATCGAGTATAATGCCACATGTGACATGTACCTCACTAGACACCTGCAACAGCTGGAGAGGCCAGAGGAGTAGTATCTCATGAAGAGGATCCTAAGCATTAAACACATGTCCTACATGGATAGACTCCAAAGACTCCAGTTATTCTCCGTCTCATATCGCCTACTTAGTGGCAATCTCTGCTTGACTTACAAAGCCATGTCTGCCCCAGCTCTGTTAGAAATGCTACATCTGAAGAAATCCCAATCCCTCCACACCACACACTCCAGAGACCTCAACCTCATTACCACAATCAGCAGAACATGCTGGAGGGACAGGATCCTCACCCAGAAACTGCCCATGCTCTGGAATAGACTTCCCATACATGTCAAGCAAAGCACCTTGCAGACCCTCTTCAACAGAAATCTTGATGAGTGGATAGGTAATAGAAAGTTCACCCCAGGGATTATTCCAGTGGATCTACATGATAGAGGCACTGGGAACTAATGCATGATGCCAGGGCACTTATATGGGCTAGGCTTGTAAAGGCTCCAGGGCCATTATCCTAGTACACACCTATAAACCTGTCACATCACAGTGCAGTCCAGCTGCATATTTTATTTTATTTTATTATGCATGTGATTAAAGTTTAATTGCATACATATACATAAATGACTTTTTGTATGTTGGTCAAAGTTTCTTGATGTCCACGTTTGGTCAGCATTAAACATAACAGACTTATGGTATGAGAAGAAGAGGGATACCATAGTGTAGCTCTAAGGGGATGGGGCAAAATATGGAACTATCTATAATGGAAGGGTGTGAGTGAGGGCAAAGTGGAACAGAATCATGTAACAGTATTAAGGATTGATGTGTTGGGAGAGACTAAAATGAAGTCATCACCAGTAAATAGAGGATGTTGGAATTAAGAGTACCAGAATGTTAAAAGAGCAGATTAATGAGATTGGTACTGTGGAAAGTATTTTAGTGAAGAATTATATTGATGTAGTGAGGAAGAGGGTAGGGTTTGCACTTCTGAGTGTTTCATCCTATCAATCAGACATTAAATAGAGAGCCCATCTGCCTGAGTTGGTAGTAGCTCAGGTAGATGCAAAAGATTCCACTGCACATATCAAAAAATTATAGATTGCCTTATTTGTTTACGTCTTTCATTGTTTACATTTCTCTGCATTATTAGTATTCATAACACAACTTGTCATATTTTCCATTTTTAAACCTTTTATATTATCTATCATAATTTTCTCATCCCTATTAAAAATATGCAATCATTCTATTCCATAATCTCCAGATTGCTACAGGCAATTTTCCAGTTTCATAATTTTCTTCATAATATTATATCCATCATTATATTTTAAATCCTTCCCATTTATATTCCTTTTTCATTTTTTCCAGACCTGTTCTTTTTTTTATCTTAAACAGTGTTTTGTTTTTTTTTTCCTTTTACACTCATCGTATTTTTTCTTATACCACTTTGTTTCGTATTACTTTTAACTCATAACTTACCCAAAAATATTCACCACAGGAAATTCCTTGCTTCATAAAAGGTTGCAAATCTTTTTCTATTATTTATAGCATATTTACATCTTCTATTAATTCCTTCCAAGAATATAACATATACCAGTTCTCCATTATATATGTTTACCATACTTTTCTGTTTTTCTCAATCCCATTAGTTTTCACCTTCCATGGTTTTATTTTATTTTCATACTATTTTTCTCCCATCTTTTCCTGTTTAAAAGTTCTCTTTCCTTTCTATTTCCATATGTCTTTATACTTTGCATATAAGATTTTCTACTTTATTTGCAATCCTCTCTTTTTCACATTTTGTATTACTCAGAAAAAATATAAATATTCTAAGTGCACTCCAGGATTTTTAAAATTCACATTTTCTTCTTATTTATTGTATATTATCCCTTCTTTCACTGGATTCAGTCCTGATGCTCAAAATAAATATATATATATATTTCTAACATGTCTTTTAACACCATTTTAGCTGGGAACAAGCATATATGCTAGTTTTCTTAGTATGTTCATCTTTAATGTATACACTTTTGGTTGCATGATTGATTTAAACTTCTCCAGCATGATGACACTTTTGTTATCTCTTCCAGCATTATTTCCACTGTTCTATTCCATTTTCACACTCTCCCAATTTTACTTGTAATGCACTCATTTCCTTCTATATTCCACTTAATTTCTTAGTTTCACACAACAATTTACTTTTTGCTCATAGTTAGCTACAGCTCACCTTTTATTAATAATTTCACTTATCTATATGAGAAGAGCTACATACACTCTTTTAATTTCAGGAGGAAAATGCATCTACTTAAACATTCATTTTAGGTTTAAATGCACCTATGTACACTGTAACTTTGAAAAAAAATATATATATATTTTTACACTTTTACTTTAGGGAAAAAAAAAAAAAAAAAAGCATCCCAGTTTTGTCTCTGATCCTGGATTTAAGAGGTTTAAAGCTTTCATACATAGACCTCAGCCTACAGTTTACCCACATGCAAGTTCTTCCTGAACTTGCATTAACTGCATGGGTTTCCACAAAACTGTCCAGAATTTGAGAGAATTAGAGTACTGTTACCATACTGATGGACGAAGATTGACCTCTCAAGCTTCAGGTGTCCATGGATAAACCATAGGAAATCACTGTTGAAACATTGTGCTGGCAGTGATGACCTTTGGTGGGGAATTCCCCCCTCTTGTAGTTGGGCTAACAGTGGAGTTATATAAGCTCTGCAGTGTGGTGGGCATGCAGGGAGGGGCTTCCCACTTTTTATTAAACACAGTTTCTTTCACTTTTTGATTCCATATCAGCCAAATTATACAACACATCTTTTTGCCAATTCTATTAACATAACTTTTTGTTCAGTCCCCATAGCCGACCTTAGGCATAGGCCAACTAGGCAGCCGCCTAGGGCACTGTTATAGAAGGGGGGCTTTTCCAGTATTTATCTGGAGTAGGTATACTAGGATTGGGGCACTGGGTGGTGTGGTAGGGGGTACTGTGAAGCCCTTTTGCCTAGGATACCAGATGATCTTGGGCCGCTCCTGTCAGTCCCTATAATATTCATATTCAACCATAACCATATTAAGATTATTTACAGTTGTATAATTTTCAAGTATTTCAAGTCTATTACCCTTTTCTATAATGTTTTAACCCTTTTACAACCTAAAAAGTGTTGACTGGTTTCATAATGATTACATTATATGCAATTTATGTTACTTTTACATTTTGTAAGGCATATTTTCTTTTACTGGTAATTTCTGTATCATTAGGCTGCATAAAATATCCTGACATCCCAATATACTTTTACAGCTTTCTATTCCTGCCTTAATTGCAATCCTTTTTTCTTTGCACATTTTTTCCAAGGATATATACAAACATATTTATCTATATATTATAATGCCATAACTTCTCATTTTCAATTTCATTAATTTTGATTTTCAAAAGCAGAACTTTGTCTTGAAACTTGTTCATTTTATCATCACATAGTCTCCATCTCTTAATAGGTTCATAGGTTCATACTAGGCTATCTGCCCTAGGGCATTTATAAGCCTAGCCAGAGTGTGTGTGGCTTTCACCACCCCTTAGGATGAGAATACTATACCCATTAGTTTGCTGTGCCTCTGTCCAGCAGCGACACAGAGATGAAATGAGTTAAAAAGAGTTAAAATTCAAAACATCACCCAATCTGCACTCTAAGCAATGACCAATGACGTGGTGTGGTGTATTGAAGATTTACCCATGGTTGGTGTGGTTTAATCATGAGGGCGAAGCCTAAGTGATTAAACAAAGGCAACCGTGGGTAAATCTTCAGTATACCACAGCCACGGAGTCGGTTATTGCTATTATACAATGACATTATTTAAGAAAAAAAAATACTTGCTTTGTTAAATAATGTCTTTGTATAATGGTGGATTGCTGTTCTTCCGCCGGTTGTGGTATACTGAGTCTGCATTTTGGTATACTGCGCATGTGTATGGGACTTGTGTTTCCACACATACCTAGTACATCAAGGCTTTGAAATGGAAGCAACGGAGAAAAGAAAGTCTCCATTTTCTCTCTCGTGTTTTTTTTTTTTTTTTTTATTGTAAAAAAAATTTTTTGGGTGCAGTTTATACTAATGGAAAAAAGTCCAGGCGACCGGACCTTTTTCCGTTGGTATATTGTGGGATTTACAATGGGCACGCTGATTGGGCTTGGCCAATCAGTGTGCAAGTTTTAGAATATTAATAGGGGGGAATTGTATAATTGTTTTTTAAAACTCTTATCTATAATGAATTATCATTGTCCTTCAAACTTTTTAATACTTTATAAAAGCATAAAGAGGCTGCATACACTATTGGCTTTATCAATCCCAAACCACCTTTTTCTTTTTTTACATACAAAAATTCCCTTTTTTTTACTGGATTTAATCATGATCCCCAAATAAATGTAAAAATAGTGCTATAAAATACTGTTTCAAATATCAGAGGGATACTAATTACACTTGCAAAATATGCAATTCTAACATGTAAAATTGAATTAATCAAATATATATTTTTTCAAAATTAACCTAAAAGTCTTCCAAAACATGCACACATTTTTCATGACCTTAAGTTTTTCTTCCGATATTGATCTCATGTTTTCCCATTTTCCAAAACTCAGTCATATTAAGTTTAATACCTCCAAACATTTCTTCATAACCTAATCTTGGACTTTTCTCTTTATTTATAGAAGAAACTATCTGTTTTGTATAAAACTCTGTAAATAATTTATCACATTAATTATTCATTTCCCATTTTTTGCAAAAAGAATAGTATCATCTGCGTATGTTAGTGTAATCAAAGGTATGTCCTTAGCCTTAAGTAGCATTCTACCATCACCCAGGATGATGCCTCAATACAAACAGAAAATGATTCACTTTAACAACTGGCTTAGTTTCTGGCGTCATTCAAAAAGTATCCAATACCTGACAGTCTGGGATGAGATGATCGACAAGCCATGATGCTTTGCCAGAGATGGCCTGCATCTGTCTCCCTTGTTCTTCAGGCTCTTGCCTCCCCCATAGTACCTTTTTTTAGAAAATGCCATAAGGTCAAAACTACCAACATTAAAATGTCATCAAAACATAAATTGAAGATCATGCTGCTAAACGCTAGGAGTCTAAACATGAAACAGCACTCATTGCAAGCATTCTTAACCCTGGAAGAAGCTGACATTTGTGGAGTCACAGAAACCTGGTTCAAAGCTGCAGAGAGCAGTCCAGCCATACCAGGTTACTCATCCTATCATTCATTCAGACCCCAAGCGGTGGGCAGCAAGACAAAAGGAGGTGGAGTTGCAATATATATAACATACATACACACCTCTAGGCTGGTCAAACAGTATGATGCACAGGAAATACTCCAGGTGCCGTTAACAATTGACAAGAACCCTATTCAAATCATAGCTAGCTACAGGCCTCCAACTCTGACTCAAGATGCCCACTCCACCTATCTGGACCTCTTTGAATTTATCAAGATTCAACCCTTTACCCTGATGCTTGACTCCTTTAACTATCCAACTATAGATTAGAATAAATACTCATGGCAAAACACAAATGCCCAGAAATTCCTTGATTTTGTCAATGCAAATGCCTTGGACCAGTTGGTTGACATCCCAAGAGGTGAAAATATCTTGGACTTGGTATTAACCAACATGAGTAACCAGTGCAGCATCCCTACAGTGTCATCATTCCTGGTAAGATCCGACCACAAACCAGTCACTTTCGAAGTCACCATCTCCCACAACCACCCCCCAAAAAAACTTCTTCAAAGCTGATTACAACCTCCTGAGAGAAGCTATAAACAACTTCACAGCCCCTCCCCCTCCACAGAAACTGGCACGTATGTCCAAACTTACACCAAAGTACTATATGAGCATTTATATAGCTGTATAGGTTCATAGGTAGGTACTAGGCTATTGGCCCTGGGGCCTATACAAGCCCAGCCAAAAAGGTACCCTGGCTTTTGCCACCCAAGAAAATTATTTTCCTGTGCCACTTTCGAGCAGAGCCACAGAGGTGATCCCCAGGAAGAATTTCCTATTTCCCATCCAATCATCAAGATTTTTCTTGAAGAGTGTTAATGAGTAGCTTTGTTTGATATAGATAGGTAGTTTATTCCAGAGTGTGGGAAGTCTCTGGGACAGGAATCTATCCCTCTGGCATGTTCTGTTTATTGTGGTGACAAGGTTTAGGTCCCTAGAGCATGTAGCTCAGAGGGATTGGGATTTCTTTAAGTGGAGCATGTCCAACAGCTCTGGGTTTGACATAGCTTTGTATGTTAGGCAGAGATCACCTCTGAGCAGGCGATATGCGACGGAGTAAAGCTGGAGTTTTTTGAGACGGTCTGTGTAGGGCATCTGTTTGAGGCCAGTAATCCTCTTTGTGAGGTATTTCTGCAGCCTTTCCAGTTGTTTTAGATGTCTTGTGAGGTACATACCAAAAGGGGTGTTGTACTCTATAATGGGTCTAATGAGTGATGAGTAGAGGGGAACAATGACATCTTTTTTTCTGGATAAAAAACCTTTTGTGATGAGGTGTGCCACATAGAAGGATTTCCTGACTACTGTGACGATGTGATTATCAAAGGAGATACTACTGTCCACCTGTGTCCCAAGGTCTCTTAACACACTTCAGTGTTAAGTATACTACCGCCTATATTGTAATTCATGGGTACAGAGTTTTTACCAAAGGGGATGACAGTGCACTTTTTGGATTGAGCTTGAGGCCATGGCTTTGACACCAGGCATCTGTCTCAGTGAGGCTCTTTTGTATGATGTCCACATCATTAGGAGTTTCGATTATGGCTCCTAGTTTGCAGTCATCTGCGAACTTCATTAGCCAAAGACCACCTCTGTTAGCCTGTACTTCAGAGAAGTAGATACCAAACAGGAGAGGACCCAGGACTGAACCCTGTGATACTTCACTTGTCACTGATCTGAAGTCAGATTTGGAGTCTGCTACTTTCACAATGTGGGTTCTGTCAGTGAGCCAGTTGGCAACCCATCTTGTGACATAGGGATTTATACCTAGTTTAGTGAGTTTATCTATAATTCCAGAGTGGGGGATGGTGTCGAAAGCCTTGGCAAGATCTAGATAGGCTGTGTGAACCACCTTACCCTTGTCTACGGCTTTGCTGACTATTTCAAAGAAGTCTATCAGGTTTAGGAGACATGCTCTGCCTTTTACAAACCCAAACTGGGTGGGATCCAGAGTTTGGAGATTACCAATGTCTTTGTTTATAAGTTCCATGATGATATGTTCCATGGCCTTGCAGACCAGGCTCATCAGGCTAATGGGGCAGTAGTTTCCGGGGTCCATGGTGGTTCCCCCCTTGTGGAGTGGGATAACCATTGCTGTGCGCCATTCAGCAGGGACAAAGCCTGAGGTGAGGCTATGATTGAACATGGTACTTAGGTGGGGTGCCAGTTCGTTCTGTAGTTCGTGTAGAATGCAGCCTGGGATGTTGTCTGGTCCCATGGATGCTGTGTTCTTGGCTTTGGAGAGTGGTTTTTACCTGTGCAGCCGTGATTACAGGAACTTTGCATTCTTCCGGTATAGAGATGGGTTCTTTAGGGGGTGAGAGGGGGGTAAAGTTAGCACTGAACCTACCTGCCAGGATGTTGGCAATATCATTTGGGTCTGTATATTTAGTGCCATTGTGCTGTAACTCAGAGCAGATCTGATTGTTGCCATTGAGATTCTTGACATAGCTATAGAATGCTTTGTGGCTGTCTTTAGAATCAGTGGTGATTTTGTTTTCGTAACTAGCTTTGGAGGATTTTATCAGGGATCACAGTTTCTTACTGAGGCTGACCAGGGAGCTCCTCCACTCGTGGGATTTTACTCACTTTTGCAAGAGTTTCTTCCTTCTGTTGTACAGTTTGTTTATGGCAGGGGACCACCAGATTGGCTTCCTTTTTTGGAGGATAGCGTCTTGGTTCTGTTTGGGATAGCACGATCCATGCACTAATGTAAGTGCTTATAAAGTGCAATTGTGTAGGATTCAGTAGTCATAACTGTATTGTCCATCTGCATGGGTGTCATGAAGTTTACCACTTCTGTCTTAAGAAGCATCAAGCTGGCTTTGGAGATATTTTTTACCATGGTTTCCTTAATGGGGGGTGGAGGCAGGATGTGGATATCTAGGGTAATTAGCTTATGGAATCAGGAATACCAGACAGGATGAAATCATCCTCCTCAAGGAAGAGTAAACCTGTCTGGTGGACACCTACAGTAAATAAGCTCTATAATAAAAGGAAAAAAATTGCTGCCCAGGACCAAGAAGGAACATGTGCCCAATTTGAAGCAATCTCTCCGTAGCCTGAACAAGCAAATAAGAGCACTAGTGAAATCGTCCAAAGCAGACTTCGAGTCCAAACTGGTTGCATCTACTAAAGACAGTCATAAAGCTTTCTTCACATATATCCACAATCTCAAGGAAAGCACCCAGATCTGCTCAGAACTGGTGGTCAAGGACACCACATACACAAACTATGTAGATATAGCCAACCTCCTGGCAGACAGGTTCAGTGGAAACTTCACTCATCTGCCCCCCTTCAGTGAAACAGGACATCCCCAGTACCTGCCCCCCTCCCCTTATCTCTAGAGAGCAAGTCATCACTGCCCTCTCAAAGTAAAAAAATACAGCATCCATGGGACCTGATAACATTCCATGCTGCATCCTACATGAACTCAGGCAGGAACATGCAACACCATTAGGCACCCTATTCAACCAAAGCCTGAGTACCGGCATCGTCCTAGATGAGTGGAGGACAGCTACTGTCATCCCTTTGCATAAAGGTGGGGCTTCCATCGATCCAGGAAATTATAGACCCATCAGCCTAACTAGCCTGATCTGCAAGGCCATGGAGTGGATTATCATAGACCTCATTAACAAGGACATTGGCAATCTCCAGAAACTTGATCTGACATAGTTTGGTTTTGTCAAGGGGAGGTCATGCCTGTTAAATTTGGCTGACTTCTTTGAGACAGTCATCAAGGCCATAGATGAGGGGAAGATGCTGCACACCACCTACCTTGACCTGGCCAAGGCCTTCAATACTATTCTCCACTCAGGTATAATAGAAAAACTCTCTCATCTAGCCTTAAATCCATATGTTAACAGATGGGTGGAAAACTGGCTTACTGATAGAACCCACCTAGTCAAAATAGGGGAAGCTACCTCAAGTAGTAACCCCCTAACAAGCAGTTTACCCCAGAGATCAGGCTTTGGCCCTCTGATGTTTGAGATATACGTCTCAGAGGTGCAGGTTGATTCTAATGGGCTATGCTGACCAAGTTTGCACATGACTGCAAGCTGGGTGCTGTCATCAATTCCCCTAGTGATGTGGACATCCTCCAAGAGGGTCTCACCCAAACAGATGACTAGTGCCAGAAACATGGCCTCAAACTGAATGCCAAAAAATGCATCATCATTCCTTTTGAGGAGAATGTCGTCCCCACAAAGTATCCCATTGATAATAAGGTACTAAGCACACAAACGGTTGTGAGGGACTTGGCAACCCAGGTTGACAGCAAACTAATTTTTGGCCACCATATTGCCTCCATTGTACAGAATGCATTCTACATGGCCCACCTCATTAGTAAGGGTATCTCATCCAGGGACAAGGTGGTCATAACATCCCTGTATTCTTCCCTTATAAGACTGAGTATTGAATACAATGCCCTTTTTGGAATGTACCTCACAAACCACATGCAGCAGCTGGAGAGACCACAGAGATTCCTCACCCAGAGAATCCATTGCCTCAAACATCTACCATACACAGGCTAAAACCTCTGTCCCTCTACTCAGTCTCCTACAGACTCCACAGAAGTGACCTCTGTGTGGCATACAAGGCAATCTCATACTCCACCCTGATGGGACTGCCGCATATCCGCAAGTCAAGCTTCACCCGAGTAACCCAGACGCGTGACCTCAGCCTGGTTTGTGACATCAATAGGACTTGTTGGCGAGACATATTTGTGTTCCAGGAACTCCCTCTTTTGTGTAACAAACTCCCTCTCCATGTAAAGCAAAGTCCTCATTAAACCTTTTTAAGCTCAACCTGGATAACTGTATGGAGAACAGAAAACACACCCCTGAGATTCCATCTATGTCCCTGCTGGACAGTGGCATAGGGTGCTGACTTGTTGGAACATGGGCTAAATTCTTGGCTAGGCTTGTAAGGACCTCAGGGCCAATAGCATATAGCTTCCTATGATCAGGATTTTTACTCCTTTATTTGATAAGTATATACTGAATATTCCTTGTTTCTCTATTAATGTGTAGAATTAACATTCATTACTAACACAAAAATAATGCTGCTCAATAGGTAACCATGCTTTATACCTTTTTCAAGCACAATTTCTTCACTAAGTCAATCATTTACTAACACCTTATCTATATTTAACTTACACACAATAATGGAAATGTTTTTTATTTTATCACTTATCAATATCTTATATTCTTTATAATGTATTATGTTGAATTGATTCAAAAGCTTTAAATTGCCCACCATTAATTTTGCTTGAACCTTCCTATATAAAATATCATCCACTAATTCTCTAATCACAAATGGAAAATAGTGAACTTTTTTACCTTTTATACCATAAATATTCTCATTTATGATCCTACCCTAGTTAACTTCCATAGTTTTTGTAAACATTTCACAAAATGTTAACAACTGTAGGTCTTCAATACAGTATTTCACACTTATCACCTTTTTTTCCATACAAATTTAATTATACAACTATGCAACTCTTTATACTGGAATCTTTTACTTAGCCATTCATTTAACACTTGAAAATATTTTTGAGTTATTTTCATATTCTTATACATTCTAAATGCTAATCCATCTCGATCTGGCTCAGATTCCAAATTTACCTTCCTTAAAATACTTTCCAATTCTTCCACTTTAATACATTTTCTACATCCTTTTCTTCCACTTTAATACATTTTCTACATCTTTATTTTCACATTCTGGAAAAAAAAAATACTTTCCATTCCTTACTAAATTGCATTATCTGTCCTCTAAAGTTTACTCTAATATAACTTTCTGCTATTTCTATTATATTTTCTTGTGTACTATGTAACAAACCCGACGTGTCCTTCATTCGCCTCATAATACTGTCATTTTCCTTAATAAATTTGTTCAAATTTGGTGCAAATTCATCCTTTTCTCCTTGTAAAAGTATCCTTGCTTATACAGCAAATACTTTATCCTCTCTTATTGAAGTCATACAGTTCCTGTTCTTTAATGAAATAAATAAACCTTCTTCATTCTTTTCCAAACTAGCAAACATATAATTTCTTGATATTTCATATTCTATTTGTCATTCCTTCTTTTAATATTCTACTTAACTTATATAAAACTTTTTTATATTTTTGTTAAAACAGAGCCACCATTCTGACCAACCTTTGTAAAATGACCTTATTTCTATTTATTCCCGATATAAATTTAATATATCAGTTTTACTTCATCATCCCAATTAATTCATTATTTGTATTCATTTTCCTATTTTTATGTAATCAGAATTAATTTTAATGCAAATCAGATCACCCTATGATACAAAAAACCTTTGCCCAAAACCCCTTCTTCTTCTACAATTTGCAATCCTAAGGAAATTAAAAAAATAGTCCATTTCCATTTTATGCTCACCTCTAGTATAAGTCCAAGTCCTCATTTTCTAAATACATAAATTCTATATCTTATATCTAACATCTTCTTAACATAGGTTCATAGGTTCATAGATTAGTACTAAGCTAACTGCCATTGCAAGCCATTTTAAGCCTAGCCAATTGTCCCTTGTGAAATTCAAACCCTGCACCTTGTGTTTGTAAGGCAAACACCTTAACCATTAGGCCACCCTCCCAACCCCGTCTATAGACATGGAGAAAAAAGCAAGGAGTGCACATATAGAATGTGAAGAAATAACTTGGAAAATAAGAAATAATCTCTACACTTTCTTATTTGCTGCCTTATATTACAATTAAAATCTCCTACGAAAATGTATATCCATATTTACTCATACATATTGAATTTATATCTTTAAACGCCTCTTCTCTTTCTTTTTTGTAACATACACATAAATTCCTATAATTCTAAAAACCTGATCTTTCTATCTTACATCAAGAATTGTTGTTCGATCTGCAACAACTAAAGTAATATCCAAACTTTTTATGTCTTATATAAAATAATTATTCCTGAGCATGTCTCACTAAATAAAATTTTCCCCACCATACTAATTTGTTGTCTCTCTTCTATTGTTAAAAACCTAGTATCTTCTAATATACTCTTCTATTGTTAAAAACCTAGTATCTTCTAATATACTCTTCTATTGTTAAAAACCTAGTATCTTCTAATATACTCTTCTATTGTTAAAAACATAGTATCTTCTAATATACTCTTCTATTGTTAAAAACCTAGTATCTTCTAATATAATAATTTCACTTTCTTGCTTTTTACTACACTCATTGTCTGTTCTTCTTACAGTACTCTTTTTATTAATAATTATTGCTAGTATCTTACATGAAATGTTAACTTTCTAATATGTTTTTCTTTTCCCTTTCTTTTTTCTTTATTATGTCCTCCTACAGTTTTCCTTTTTTTTCTTTCTCTAACTCTATCAATCGAATTTCTTTTTTGCTTAACTAAATTCCATTTTACATCTTCACTATTGCTCAGTCCAGATTCTTCTTCTTCACCTGTATTAAGATTAACACTTTCATTACTTTTTGAGATTATTTCTTATTTTCCAAGTTATTTCTTCACATTCTATATGTGCACTCCTTGCTTTTTTCTCCATGTCTATAGACTCAGTTTGTTGACTCTGTTCTATTAGTATTTCGACCATCTCTTGTTCTATTTCTGTTACTTAGAATTTACATTCTATTTCCAAATGTCCTGATTTTTTATATTTATAACACATTACATCTCAATGTTTTATATCATGCCCTGTCTTTCCACAAGCAAACCATTTTCTTTTTTTCACAATGGCGACTCCTAACCGGGAAAAGCCGAAAGACACAACACAACATTAATCAAATAATCAGCTTTTCCACATAAAAAATCATGTCTTTGGCTGGCCCCAATATTTTATGGGTCCATAGATTAGTACTAGGCTAATTTCCCTTGCGAGCTGTTTTAAGCCTAGCAAGTTATCCCTTGTAAGACTCAAACCTTGCACCTTGTGTTTGTAAGGCAAACACCTTAACCATTAGGCCACCCTGTTTACCATACCTTTGTCCCCTTCCACATTTATAATACTTGCAATGTGTACAATATTATCATTTTCAGTTTTTAAAACAATGTTGCAGTCATATGCACCAAACTACAAACCTCTGTTATCATATACTTTTACATTGTTTATCACATCTTTACATAAATGTAATAAATATTTTAAAGTCACTTTTTAAACCTCTGTTCAGAATTGTATGTTGCATTTCTTTTTACTGTCTCTGTGAAATGCTTTGAATACAAAAGAGTTACAAGGGGGTACACTCTTTCTTTTTTTCATACTCTCTCCCCAAATTTTCCATCACGTGACCAGTATGAAACATAATGATACAAAATGTCTCTCTGCTTATATGAAGAAGCATACTTATCTCATATTCTTTAACTCCTAAAGGCATTATTATTTTGCCCCATACCTTATAGCTGTACAGTTCACCTTGTTTTTTTTCCCCCAATTTGTACATTAAAAAAAATATTTTTTTCTTTCCATATTTACTGATTTCTTTCCTTCTGTCTCTTTCTCCACTCCGGTCTTTACCATCTCACCATATGATTTTCAGTTATCAACTTGCTAAACGTCCTCTCGCTGTATCTTATCCATTAAATCTGCCCACTAAATTGTGTTACCAATTTTTGGTTCACTAGCATTAACTAAATCCATGAGCAAATCATCCCTCAACCCTGCTGATAGGAGGTTGTAGCAACACATTCCTGTGTTGACTCTTCATCTCTGAAGAGACTTTGCTAAAATAAATCCTCCAAATCCAAAGCTGCAGTTAATGATTTTTCTTCTGCTTTAATTCTGCTGCAATTAACCACTGCAGCATCCCTACAGTATCATCCTCCTTGGTAAGATACGACCACAAAGAGGTCACTTTCAAAGTCACCATCTCCCCCGACCTCCCTCCCAACTAGGGCCAAACAAAAAAAGCTTCCCCAAAGCTGATTACAACCTCCTGAGGGAAGGTATAAACAGCTTTACAGCCCCCCTCCCCCTCCATAGGAACAACCACAAATATCCAAACCTACATCAAATGAATATATGAGCATTTATATAGCTGAATGGAATCAAGAATACTCGACAAGACAAAGTCATCCTCCTCAAGGAAGAGTAAACTTGTCTGCTGGACATCTGCAATAAATAAACAATCTCAAAGGAAGCACTCAGATCTGCTCAGAACTTGTGGTCAAGGACACCCCATACACAAACACCGTAGATATGGCCAACCTGCTGGCAGACAGGCTCAGCAAAAACTTCACCTCCTGTCCCCCCAACAGTAAATCAGGACATCCTCAGCACCTGCATCCCTCCCATTATCTCTAGGGAGCAAGTCATCACTGCCATCTCAAAGCCAAAAAATGCAGTCTCCATTGGACCTGTTAACACCCCATGCTGCATCCTACATGAACTCAGCCATTATTCAAACAAAGCCTGAGTACTGGATTTGTCCCAGCCAAGTGGAAGACAGCCACTGTCATCCCTTTGCACAAAGACAGAGCATCCACTAATCCAGTAAATTATAGTCCCATCAGGCTAACTAGTCTAATCTGCAAGGCCATGGAACAGTTTCTCATCAACCTCATTAACAAGGACATTGGCACCTTCCAAACACTCAGTCCCACACAGTTTGATTTCATCAAGGGGAGTTCATGCCTGTTAAATTTGGTTGACTTCTTTGAGACAGTCACCAGAGCCATGGACGAGGGGAAGATGGTGCACACCACCTACCTTGACCTGGCCAAATACTTTTATACTCTTTCCCACTTGGGTATAATAGATGAACTCTCTCAACTAGGCATCAATCCATATGTTACCAGATGGGTAGCAAACTGGCTCACTGATAGAACTCACCTGGTCAAAATAGGGAAAGCCACGTTAAGCAGTAGACATGTAACAAGTGGTGTACCCCAGGGATTGGTCTTGTTGTTTGGGATATAAATTTCTGAGGTGCAGGCCAAGACCAGTGAGCTATGGCTGTTCAAGTTTGCAGAAGATTGCAAGCTGGGTGCTGTCATCAATTCCGATAATGATGTGTACATCTTCCAAGAGGGTCTCAGCCAAACAAGTGACTGGTGCCAGAAATATGGCCTCAAACTGAATGCTAAAAAATGCATCATCATTTACTTTGGGGAGAGTGATGTCCCCACAAATTATCACATTAATAACAAGGTCTTAAGCAGCAATCAGTCGTGAGGGACTTGGGCACCCAGTTTGATAGCAAACTGACTTTTGACGACCATATTGCTTCTGTAGTATGGAAAGCTTTCTACATGGCCCACCTAATTGGGCAGGGTATCTAATCAAGGGACAAGGAGGTCATAACACCCCTGTATTTTTCCCTGATAAGACTCATTATTGAGTACAACATCCCTTTCAGCATGTACTTCACAAAGTACAAGCAGCAGCTGGACAGACCACAGAGGTTCCTCACCAGGAGAATCCTGGGCCTCAAACATCTACCCTGCACAGATAGGCTAAAAGCCCTGTCCCTCTACTCAGTCTCATATAGACTCCTCAGAGGTGACCTCTGTTTGGCATGCAAAGCCTTGATGGGACTGCTGCATATCCGAAAGTCAAGCTCCGCTCGAGTAACCCATATGCACAACCTGAACCTGGTCTGTGACATCAGTAGGACTTGTTGGCTGGACAGATTTGTGTCCCGGAAACTCCACCTTCTGCGGAATAGACTCCCTCTCCACATCGAGCAGAGTACCTCATTAACCCTTTTTAAGTGCAACCTGGATAACTGGATGGGGAACAGAAAATATACCCCTGGGATTTCACCTGTGTCCCTGCTGGACAGGGGCATCTGGTGCTGACTTGTTGGAACATGAACCAAGTTTTTGGCTAGGCGTGTAAGAGCCTCAGGGCTAGCAGCCTAATAACTTCCTATGAGTTGAATCAAATCCTAAAGCAGTATAACATATACATTATTTATGAGCTACAAACAGTTCAGTAACTCATTTTGCAGTACTACTAATTATGTTATTGCAGGACTTATGCTTTTATAGAATCATGTATAAAAATGTAGGATGATTTAATGCCTAAAGATTTGTGAATACTATACATAGTATAGTAAACATATTAAGAATTATATATATGCTACACATGTAATATAACTGTTGCATTCTTTTTGTCAACTGTGATTGATCAACACACCTTTGTGCATTGCCTCAATTGCTGTATATATTTACCTCTTGGCCTCCACTGGACTTATCCTGATAAGGGTATGGGCTTGTAAGGAGATTAAGGTGTCCTGGGTCAGCTATTTCTTGTTTCTTATCCATGTGCTCATAGGTGTGTAATATTCAAACATCAGCTAGGGCCTTTTTAAGCCTAGCCATGCATCCCAAATCTCTGAGAACTTCTGGTACCATTGGTAGTGAAAGAAAGTGCTTGGAAGATGAAACATTTACAAGCAAGAGTCTGGGAGATTAATCATTTATAGGCTGCCAAATCAGAGGTGGATTTCCAGTTCTCCATCAAGCTGTCCAAGTTGCACTTGAATTGGCTTAGGAAAAACTCTGCTTCACATCTATGGGGAGTCTTTACCAGAGAGGTGGTCACTCTGTGATACATACCTATCTTTCCAGCAGGTCCTATTTATATCACAGGCAAAGTTTAAGTTTTTATAAAGGGTCATTTTGGTGCTGCTTGTCTTGTGGATATGCCCAGATCCATCAGTTCCTGTATTCTTTCAGGGAGGAATCTCTGAGGACATTACAATTGCCAGATATGCCTTGTTCGGTACATACCAAGGACATTGTACTCAATGATGTCTGATGAATGCAGAATACAGTGGAACAATGACCTCCTTGCCTATGGATTCTGTAACTTTGTTTATAAGTTGCACAACACAGAATGATTTCCTGACTACCATTGAGACATGATTGTCAACGTTTAGAGTACTGTCTACATGTGTCCCCAAGTCCCTTGAATACTAGGTCAACTCTCAGAGGTATGTTGTCAATATGGTAGTTATCTGGGGTGGCTGACTTCATGATGGAAACTATTATGCATTTCTTTGCATTTAGTTTTAGTCCATGGCTATGCCACCAGTTAGTCATCTTTGTCAACCCAGCTTGGATAACATTAGCATCAGTGAAAGATTCTATGACCGCTCTGAATTTGCAGTCATCTGCAAATTTGGTCATCCAGAGGCCCTTGACATCTTGACTTTAGAGAAGTAGTTGCCAAAAGGGAGCCTTCCCAGGACAGATCCCTGAGGAACCCTACTTGTGACTGGCCTTTTTGTAGAGGTGGACTCCCCCAATTCTAACTTCTTAGGTCGTGTCTGTGAACCATTTGGCAATCCACTGGATCTCATAAGGGTTTATACCTCACTGCCTGAATTTGTCAAAAATGCCCAAGTGGGGTATTGTTTCATAGCCCCCCAAACACAGCATCCATGGGGACTGATGGTGTCCCCGGCTGTGTGCTCCAATATGCCTTGGCCGGGTCAAAGCAGGCAGTGTAAACCATTTTGCCCTCATCCATTACATTAGTGGACGTGGTCAAAGAATTCCACCAAGTTGAGTAGACATGACCTGCCCTTGATGAACCAAACTGGGCTGGATCCAGTGTCTGGTGGTTTCCTATGTCATTATTGATACTTTCCATGGCTTTGTTCATATGACTAACTAGACTTATGCCTCTTTGCTTTCCAGGGTCTGTAGATGATCACCTCTGTGCAGAGGGATGACTGTTGCCATTCTGCATTTATGAGGCATTAAACCTCTTTGGAGGCCATGGTTAAGTAGAGATCCAGAGGACTTGATAGTTGTTTCTTGCTATCTAGGAGGCAGCCTGGGATATTGTCAGGGTCCACTAATGCAGTGCTAGGCCCTAGATGAGTATTGATGACCAGTTCCCTAGTAATGATTGAGGGATATTTCCTGAGTGGAGGATAGGAGGAAGAGATGGGTAAAGTGAGATCTGAATTTGTCTGACAGGTTTGCTATATCTTCTGGCTCAGTATAGGTGGCACTGCTAACAATAGGCTGTGCAAACAATTGTGCCTTTGAGGTTGTGAAAGTAGCTAAATAATGCCCTGTGGTTTTCTTTGGTCTGCAAAGTCAGATTTACTTCAAATTTGGCTTTGGTAGACTTTATTTGTCCTCTGAGTTGTGTGTTTAATTTGAAGACAGCACTTCTATCCTGCTGGGTGTTACAACTTCTAATTTTTGCTATAACTTTTTCCTTCTGTTATACAGCCTATTGATGGTGGGATTCCACTAGGGTGGTTTGTCTATTCAGTTAGTTATATACGTATTCCTCATGAGTACAGCTGCCTCTATGTAGCTATCAATATGCTTGTAGAGGATGACTTGAACAGTTCCACACATACAAGGCAGTGTTTTCATGGTTTATGGGGTCTCAAAATTTTGCCAGGTGTGTCTTAGTACTGCCCTGTTGGTGGCCTGGGGATGGAGTGTGTAAAGGGTGAACTCTACCAATTTACATTTTTTTTCTGCAAAGAGATGATGCTGTCACACCACCCCACCCACACTCCTTCACAAAGTCCTCTGCCAGGGACGTCTAACCATATTATGCGGCCCACACAAGTACCTCTCCCTCCTCCCCATTTGAAGTCAGCTTGGAATTCTGAAATTTAAAGCTTGGCATGTAACAGCGTGTATTTGTGCATCATATGCCAAATTATCTATTTTTTTTTGCACAGATATGCCACAAAATGCTAAAGTCTGGAATATTTAATCCTCCCACATGCTGGAGTGACAGTAGGCATCTACATAGATACATACTGAATCTACTTCAGTTGATCGCAGTTTCAAAACTTTGAAGCCCTTATGGCCAAGAACATATGATCAAAGCTTTGAAACTTTGAAATAAAAATAAAACCCCCAAAACTAAACAAAACACATTATACTTACCCTTTTGCAAGGGGTAAAGCCCCCCTGCACCTCCATACCCCCTCCTATGTAAATATGCCAACTCTGAGTTCACATTACAGTGAAGAAAATGGCAAATCCTGAGTTCCGCACTGTACGGCAATTTTAATGCAAAGTGTTTGAAGTTTCAAAACTTTGATCAGATGGTCTCGGTCATATGGGCTTCAAAGTTTGGAAACTTTGATCAGCTGTAGTAGATCCTGCATACCATATGTTCTTAGACTAGTAAACACCTATAAGCCTATGTCAAGTGCCCAGGTGAAAGTTAGACGGTTTTAGCTCTGAAAAGTAAATTGATTCAAGCCTGAGATAAGTTCCACAGCTGGAAAAAGGTAAAAAAATATTCAAAACATCATAATTGTAATTATAGTAAACTCTGGAGGTTCAGTTCTTCTTATTCAATAGTCTTTCCAACTTCTGCATTAAAGCATCAAGAAAAGGAGATTGCTGAGTTGTGCACCTTATATATTTAGTCCCAAGACAGATACAGCCTTCCAGTTCAGTTAGATAAACATCCTTAACTGATTGTCTTAAAGTCACTTCTTTAAATATTCACAGTGTGATCACAGTTTTAAATAATATCCAAAAGAAGCATGCCCATGAATAAACCAAAGGCCTCATCTTTTAAAAAATATCTAATTTAATGCAAGTCTTAAGCAGTAGTCTTCACTATTAGAGCAGACATTATACTGTAGAATTCCTTACTGGCCTTACACCTTAGTGAAAATATCCACCTCTACTGAGCTTTGAATAATAAATGTTATTTTACACTGGCAAACTCAAAGTTATATCATGAGAAGCTTCTGCACCATCAGTGCACAACTCAGCAATATCACTTTCTTGATGCTTAAATAAAGCAGTTGGAAATGCTTAAAAGAGCTACTTTAGAAACATTTTTGACTGAGTAACTTAATCCTTTAACTGACCATATTTACGTTCTTGAGGAACCCATCAATTAATCAAATAAAAATTTCAGACCAGCATAATGTGCTGTCTTATATAGTTGTAAAAATTTTTGAAGGTAGTGTAATGTCTGTTATGTTCTGTTTTAAAGGAAGTCCTGGCTAGGCATGTATGAAGTTTTGTTCATGGCTAACTTCTTGAAGCAATTGTTTCTTCCAGAAAATTACCACTGGTGAACTTCTGCATTCAGACATGTCATTATTTGTCAAATGGATTGAAAGGAAGGTTGTAATTTTGTTATTAGTCTGGAAGAATTCTAGAACTAAAGACCCAGTATAATTTTGGAATTTGGGTATTCTAATTATGACCTTTATTATTCTTTACAGCTTAAATTAACAAGTCCTTTTTGTGTGTCAGCATGAAATCTATTATGAGAGAAGGTATCTGATAAGGAGACAAAGTCAAATCTAACTTATTGAAATTGCTATAGGACCTATAGGGGGTCTTTATGGTACTCATTAGCTTGGATTCTACATAAGTGACATTCAATGATTGAGTTGATTGATTTTTAATTGAACTAAAATACAACAAGCAAATCACCCAGGGTTTTCAGACTGTAGAATTGTGTGGTTAAGGAAGTTTTCCCTTCCCTATAACTGCGCAATGTTGAAGTATATATATAACTCAAGTCCAGGGGGTTGTCTTCCCTGCAAAAAATGTTTTTATTTATCTAGTTATTAATTATTATTATTATTATTTGTAAGCATTTGCCATTGGTGGCTTTTAAGTATTGTTTGGTTTTAAAGTTTTTGATGTCTACACATGAATATTTTGGATTTTAAGCATATACCCAGCTATTAACTGTAGCAGCTGTGGGAATAAATTTCCAACCTTCAAAAAACTATTAATTCAGCTTTTGTTGGAACAGGCAAATCTTTACCTAATTAAAACAAGCGAAGTATCAACTTGTATAAAATGTCCTCTAAAAAAGGGATTTAGTTATCACTATTTTTTATCATTGTTATAATGTTGGAGAGCTAATAAAGATTCTAGATTTACAAACTGGTGGTCTTCATTCATGCAGTGCTGAGCAGTTTGGTGGAATGATTGGAAGCATTATACCCTTGTTTTTGCTAAAGATCCTTTCTTTATATGGTTATCATGGAATATTAATTACCAACCCACCTACTTCAAAGCATTAGTTTTGACATATTTGTCACTTGTCAAAATGTTCTCATTTCTGATTGTCTGTCTCACTGATATTTTAAATACCACTTATCAGTGCACTATTTTTAATTGGAAAACTAAATAAACAATAATTGAGGGAAAGCCTGTATCTAACACTGGACAAAGAAGAACTCTCAGAATAAACTCTGCAAAAAACATAGAGTAGACTGCAGAAAGCAAACTACGAAAAAAAGATACCTTATTTTAAAGACCAATTGCATTTAACTCTGCATTCAAACTATGCTATATTGATAGAAGAGCTAAGGGTATGAACTTCTGACAGGTTTTCTGTGTTACTTAATTACCCAGAGCTTGTAGCTTCATACTATTAAATGGCACAAATAAATGAGGCACATAATATATATATATATATATATATATATATATATATATGTGTGTGTGTGTGTGTATATATATATATATATATATATATATATCTATATATATATCTATATATATATATATATATATATATTTATATATATAAAAATGTGACAATTACTAGACAGCACAAAAGCCTGAGTCTAAAATCAGTAGTCACAAAAGATTAAAAACATAGACCATCAAAACAAAATTCTCAAAACGCCCATTTTGTAGAAGAACAAAGGCCCCCATGCACAACTCATACTCCCTACTAATTATGTATACTAGCACTGAGGTTGCACTAATGTGGGGAAAGGGCAAATTCCCTGATCCCAGCTGTATCTTGATCCCGTAAGGAAAAAAGCCATTAATGTATTACCAGCTGATTTTTATCGTCTGTACTAGCTTTTTCTGTATTTGACAAATAGCATATATATATATATCTATATATATAATTTTATTTATATAAATAAAACTTATTTCGTTTTCATGAACAGCCTAAATCCAAAATCAATAGTGAGTACAGTATACAGTGGGAAGCAACACAGGTGATCATGATGATTGAAATTTGGAGCACAGACCATTGCGTGTTTGTCGTTATAGGTTCATTGGTAAGTTCTAGGCTGGCTGGCTTTGTGGGCCCTTTTAAGCTTAGCCAGTTTCCTTTTTTGTGCTTGAAACAACTGGTTCCATTTTGTTATAGACTGGCCTTACCCATCCCATGGTCAATAATTGTGTTACCCCAATGAACATAAATATAAAAATACCCACAGGGTCGTATGATTTATGTTATGTTTTGCAAATAAACCCTTTTCCTTGTGCTTCGGACATGGTTCTTTATTTGTTTTACCCCAATGTACATAACTGATATCATACCATACATAATTTGAGGGGACCAGTGCATGGGATAAAGCATTTAGGAGCTGCATCTGTCTGTTTTCTGACCCTTACTTCCCCACTACCTGCCGACTATAATAAGCAGATCCCTTTACTTAAACGTACTACTACTCAGCTTATCCTCGAGTCTTCTCGTAGTACTGGGCTATCTTTCATCCTACTATGACCCTACAATAGCTCTCAACATATTTTCAACTCTGTCCCAGCCACTTATTCATTCTTCCACCCTACACTCTTCACCCATCGCACCAAACCGATTTAATGATACCCCTCACCTTTACTCCAAATATACACTGATTAATTCACTTTTATCTTAAACCAAAACAAAATTAGGTGGAAAAAATACTCTTAAAAAAAGTATCAGTAATTCCCGAATATGCCAAAATCCTTCTAGTAGCAGACATTCATCGTAATTCTTACCTCACCTTTCAGAATGAACATCAAGACAAGTCTCTTCTACACACTTCTGCAATCCTGTGTCAGTCAACCTCCAACCACAGTAATCTAACTTTTGCTGCCATAAATTTTAGAAACATAAGAAATAAAATCACTGACCTACATTCCTGGATTACCCAGCATTAGCCTGATGTTCTTGCAGTAACTGAAACTTGGCTTAATCCCTACAAAAATGACTCTGAAATTACACTTAATAGCAATAATGTCATCCTTAGTGACCGTATAAACAAACAATTATAAACAAATATGTATTACTGTTCTTTACATCCCTCCTGGCAACAATACAGCTATATGTAAGATATTCTACAAGAAATAATACTACTAGGTGATGTGAATGTCATTTGGTTGAATATAAAGTCTAACCCTCCCACATCTAGAGTGACCTTATTTGGTTTCACACAATTAATTAATAGCCTCATACATTAAAGCAAGATATCACATTTCCCTGTTCAACTGGATCCTAGTATTGGACCCTAGCAAAAACATCAACTCTGGTACAATGTGAGACAGTGATCATCTCCCAAACTATACAACCAAACATTTCAAGTATACACTTAAACAGCATGTTTATAAAACTTGCAACCTTTCCAGATTTTACCCAGAAATGTTCATTACTAACCTATCATCTAGTAACTGGAACTTTATAAAAATCCTCTCCTTAGATTATGCTGTAAATTAATTCAATATAACTTTTCTGAATATCCTAAACAGTCTTGCACATCCTAGAAGGAAGAGACTAAAACAAATAATGCAGTTTGGCTTTCCAAACAGAGTAGAATCCTTGCACAGGATAGAGAAAAAGCATTTGAAGAATGGCAAAAATATAAAACACCATAATATCTTGAAAACTTCAGAATGCTTTGAAATTGACTAGGAAGCAAATTAATGAAGAGAAAAACTATACTGTAATAACTTTCAGAATAATAGTAAATGCAACCCTAAAACATTCTGGACAGCCATTAAAGAAATATTGCATGCCAGCCATAAATTCAAACCGTATCCTTCTTCCAATAACTCATCACTTGAACCACAATACAATTTAACTCTTCTTTTATAGATAGTATATCATCTCTAACCAAGGTTTTCCCAACATTTAATCCTAACCCTGCCCAGCAGCCACATAACACCATATCCACTTTCACCTTCACACCTCTGCCCACATCCTATATAAAACTACTCTTAAAGTCAAACCATGCACACCTTCAGGTGATGACCTTCCAAGTGAATACATTGAAATAGCAGCTGAATAGCATTGCCTACACTGTCTCAATCCCTATAAACAGGTCAGTCCATGATTCCCATGTCCACTCTTTCTGTAAAAAGTCACACATTAACCCATTTCACAAAGGAAAAAAAATCCAATAGATATCACTAAATATAGCCCTATAGCAATTTTAATCACCCCCTCTCCAAAATACTTGAAAAATCTATTCAAAAATAATGTATCTGCTGCAGGTAGAACTCCCACCTCACAAACAATGTGGCGTGCATCCTTACTAAAGTACTAACACTGCACTGCTAACCTACATAGATACTGTTAGCAAAGCAAGAGATAATAGCAAACTAGTCTCCTCCTTATTTCTGGACTTGTCTACAGCCTTCTACACAGTTTGTAACAGCAAACATCTACTTAAAATGGCCTCCTTAGGTTTCTCTCTCTACCCACCCTTCTATGGTTCAAAAGTTATCTGTCCAATAGGTATCAGTGAGAAAATGGCACCTCCACCCTCTCTCCATAACTCCTGATCACCACTGACGTAACACAAGGTGTGATCTGTGGTCCATTCCTTTTTAGCATTCTCACCAACATCCTCCACACATCCACAAAAAAGGCCTTCCTAATACAGTATGCAGATGACTCCATACTCATTCACACAGGTAACAACATGGCACACCTCCAAAAATTACTCAGGAAGCTTTAACAGCAACTGATACCTGCATATAAAAAATTGCAAAAGAAAAACTCATCAAAAACTAGGATGCTTTATGGAGTGAAAAATTTTCTCACTGACTCAACTAAAGCTAAACTTGCCACAACTTACCTCCTCCCCACACTTCTTTATGGTGCTCCCATCTTTACTAACCTTCAGGCATCACAAAAATCAAAACCTGAACAATGCTATAACAAAGTTGCTAAATTTGCAGCAAATACCCCTTTCAGATCCCACCACTATACAGCACTAAAAAGCTTAAATTGATTAGAACTACCCCATCAACTAATATATAAACAGCTTCTTAACCACCTATATAATTATCTAGAATACATTTTCTTCTCCAGCACTAAATAACATTTTACAAAACTATGTTCCTAGTCAGTCATTATGATCCAATGACCAAAAATTCCTGCCTGTCCACAAATCTATCAAAACTGCTGGGCATTGTCTGCACTCATACCATGTTGCTAAGGCCTGGAACTCCTTACCTGTATCCATCAGGTCTGTAACTTCACGCCCATCCTTCAAAACTATTCTGAAATGTTCATCCTCAACACCAGGATATATTATATCCCTAAATGTCGAGAAATAATTTTTCATACTTGGAAATCTCCTAACTATCCTTTCTTCGCTTATTTCCTTACTTCTATCAATTTATCTCCTGTGACTTTCTCTCTAAATATACCATAAACCCGCTTTTCTCACTTTGCATTGCAATTACTGTTTGTATTAAATTAGCTTACCTTTAATGTCTCTATAAACTGGCTAAAATGTCTCTCTTAAATCAGTGTCATAGAACTTGTATCTAACATTTTCGTATTATGTATTATTTGGTATACTTATTTAATTTTTATTTATTTTTGTAGTATTTTTAAAGACTGTAAAGTAATTATTCTTAAAATATTTTATAATAATATTGTGCTTTTATCCCTCGGTCTCCTACCCAGTTGGATTTTCCCAGTAATCAAATGTCACTAAATAAATAATTAAGTAAATGAATAAATAAATTAGCAGTATAAGGGGCAGTCCTGGGGTAAATTTTCTGTTTCACATCCATAGATGTAAGTTGCACTTGAATATTGACAGGGATGACTTTTGTTTTATGTGGATGGGGAGTCTGTTCCATAGGAGTCTGTGAAATATACCTGTACTTCCAAACTGTTCCAATGATATTAAGTTTAATAGGTTCATAGATTAGTACTAGGCTAAGTGCCCTTGTGGGCCATTTTAAGCCTAGCCAATTACCCCATGTGAGAGTCAAACCCTGCACCTTGTGTCTGTAAGGTAAACACCTTAACCATTATGCCAACCTCCCACCTACAAATAATTTTATTGTATAATAGAACTTTGTTTAGTGCAAATTCCATGCTTTGGCTTCCAAGTTATAAGAGTCAGAAAAGAGCGAAAAGTTAAATGATGTGTTTGTATTTCTCATTATTTTATTCAAGTTTGTAGGACCTTGGAGTTAATAAATAAGAGATCAGAGTTTTGGGAGCAGCTCCCCCACAGTGGAATGGAAGAGTTTTTGCCAATATAGATTTCTACTTTTTTGCTTAAAGAGGTTGCAACCTCAAGATTCTGTTTACAAAGGAGAGGACAAGCGACACAGCTTAAATAATGACTGGTGGTATTGACTGTGCTTTCCTTCCACAACCCATACACTGAGATGTTCGCAGTAAATTGTATTATTTATTTTATAATAAAAGGCTCAGTATTATTCAAAAATGAGTACACTGATTAAACAGCTCAACCAGAGTGCCCATTGTAAATCAAGACTAAACCAATGGAAAAATGTTCTGCCACTGAAGTACCATTGAGCGGCCATACTTTTTATTAGTATATGCTGGATAATAGCATTCAATACTGAGGCTCACCAAAATATGAGAGAAATCAGATATGTTCTGCAAAATTAAGGAAAAAGAAACATTCCCTATTTTCTCATTTTTTTTGTGATGTTCCTTACAAAATTTTTTCATAATAGTAGTAAAAAAAAAAAAAAAAAAATACAGTAGAAATTATCTTTATGCATTGCTTCCAATGCACTGATGTACTGTGCAAGTGTGGGAATGCAAATCCCGTATGCATGCACAGTATGTCAGCAAAGAGAAGCAACTGAGAAGGAGACTAAAATGCACCTATAAAAACACATTATTGAAGAAAGCTAAGCAATTTCTTTCTTAAATAATAATATTATGTGATAGCAATAATCCACTTTTGTGGGTGGGTATGTAAGGATTTATTCATGGTTGGCTCTTTTGATTACTAGGGCTATGGCCCCGTAGTCAAATCACACCAACATGGGTAAATCCTTATGGTGGTGGATTTACTCTGGGTGCTAGAGGAACTCTTGCTCCCCCATTAGGGATCATCTCTCAAATGTACTGCTTTTAGTGGTACAGTCTGTGTTTATCTTTCAAACCTAATTGTACTGTGGTCACACGGAGGTGAAGAAAACCTGTGAATAGAAAATACCTCTGAAAACTGTCCTGGTCATGAAAAGGAGTACAAAAAACAAATAATACAAACTGACATAAAATATTAATGAAACGTTTAATAATACATTGAGCACTTTCATCAGACAAAAGCGGTCAGTGTACTATTAAATGTTTCATTAACATTTTATGGCAGTTTGTGGTGTTTGCCTTTTGTACTCCTTTTCATGGCCAGGACAGTTTTCAGAAATATTTTATGTTTATACTTCCTCTGAACCAAAAAAACATTTTTAAGCTTGGCAACGTGGCTCCTGGCATTTGATTGAATTGTGAGGATCAGTTTCTTGTTAGTTGATCCTGACAGCCCATTTCTGCTAAGAAGCCATACTGCCATTTCTGAGTCCAGAGACCAAGATTCAGCTGCAAGGTGGAAAGTAATGCCATCAAAAATGAAAGAAATTCCTTTAGTGGCTGTAAACTAATATGCAGCTTGAACTGGTAGACAATGCAAGTGATAATGCAGTTTTGCTCAAATGTACTGTAAATTCCATCTTTTTTCCCACATATCACTCAGATCTCTTGCTTATGTTTTCATTGGTAGTTACCTTAAGCTTTGCCAAAACCCAATTTAAACGACCACAGCTGTACTTGTAAACACTTGCCAGGCATAGAATGCAACTACTTTATTTTTTCTTTTGTTTTTAATAAAAGATCTGACAATGTGAGGTATTGCCAATTATGCCAGGAGAAGTAGGGCAGTGGATGTGTAACATATGCAGGCACGGCTAGCTTGAATTTAATAATGAATTATATGTTATTTGAATATCAAACTGATTTGTACAGATGCTTGAGTTGAAAATGTATTTGTAAAGTTGCTTGTGTTAAAGTGTTTCAATAGTGTGGCCTACTGGACAGAGGAAGAAATGTACATGTATTATTGTAACTGCTGAAATGTATATATTGCAACAGAGGATACTGGAAGAGAAGAGGTTAATCTCAATCCACCAGACTCTGAAAAATAGTTAGAAATTAAATTACATAATTTAGGTATTAAAGAGTGCTATGAGACTTCAATCTCACCTAGTTTTAAAATATAATTTTTAGTGATGGATTACAGAATGACATCAGATTTTTTTTTTTTTTTAATGGTTGCTTGTTTGGCCTACCGCTGGTTTCCTCTAGTTAATATTTGGTTTAAAAAGCCATTCCATGAATTGCGGCTTTGATATACAGAGGTTTAAAATAATTATTTGCTGAAGAGCAACTCGATAAAGTGATATAGACCCAAGACTAACTATTTATGCAATAAAAATCATAGTTTACTATGCTTTTTTTCTCTGCTATCCTTACATTTTGTGTTGCTCCTCCCCTGCATCCTCTATCTTAGTTACTTGGTAATCAGTGTTTCAAAACTTCAGACCTAATATTTACCTCTTTTTTTCCTTTTTACTCCCAGTTCCCTCAACAAAAGTTTCATCCTGTGTCTTGGCCAACCTCCTATCAACCCAAGGCTGTCTCGTTGCCCTGAACTGTGAGATCCTGCATCGGTGGAACACTGAAGTGCTTTCAGCTATACTAGTTTGTTAGATTTGGATTTAATCTGTCCTCTAAACTGAAGACTCTTTTTCCTTTCACTGTACGCTTGCACACTACTACTCCCCCCCGCCCATTTTCCTCTTCCTATTGTACTCCTAGGTCAATTACTTAAAACTACTTTCTCTTGGAAAAAGTTTACCTATGTACCTGCAGCCCATACTTCAGTTGTTTTTCCCTGTAGAAGTGGTGGTCCTTTTCACCACACTACTAGATTAGTCGCATAAGATTTGTAGTTATTAGAAAGATGATGCACTACACTGACTTGGAATTGACTTAGCTTGGTTTTCCTGTTTTCTTTTCAGCAGCTGGCCTAGTCCAGTTTTTCTGATTCACAACCTTGTATTACTTTCTGTCTACCCCCCTCCTCCACCTTGAACCTGCACAACTCCCTCCCACTCCTGCTTAATTACAGAGGTATCAAAAAACCTGATGTAGAAAGGCACCATCTTTTGACTTGCTTTTTTGTGCCTTGCTTCATAGGACTCCCCAGTAGTGTGCTTGCATTTGAGTACTACCTGGGATTGTTTTTGTTGTGATTCTTATCACCAGTTTTGTAAAGTTCATCCTAAGGATATCCCGCCATGCTTCTGTAGCCACTCTGCCTCCCCAAGAACTAACTTTAAACGTGTATGTACCCTATCGTAAAATAAAAATATATCCTATACCTACCACTGTTGTATATTAGCCCTGCATGCACTCGCTAGCAGACTACCATGGATTTTATCTCCCTTTACTCTTTTAGGCTCTTTCTCCCTCCTCTGAGTGCTTGTAGCTCATCAGTGTGTACTTACTCAGTTAGGCCACCAGTTGGCATTGTTCAACCACTACCTATCTTTTAATACAAGCCAAAAGTACTGCAACCATTCTATTATTTTACCACTGCCCTGTTTTGGCCCTGTTAATATTTACTAAATTCTACTAAACTGCTACTGGCCTGTTTTCAGCTCCTGTTGCCTGTCAACCCTCTACATCCTTCTAATTCCACACACACAGTGCCTATATGCCAGTGCCTCCTTACCTTTGAGCTAGTTCTCAGCTTCACTGATAACTTTTCGCTGGCTTTCTTCCTTCTCCTTGGCTCTACCTCTCTCCTACATTCCTCTTCATCTAAGTCCTCAAATAATTTCTCCCCTCTGTTTGAGGTTAAACCTGTTTCCACTAACTACATAAAAAATATTTCTATCCAAACTTAAACCCTGCTCCAATGCACCCGGCAACATCCTCTATTCTTTTCTCAAGTCTACTACCCAAGGTATAGCTCTCCCAATTAGTATCCTAATTAATAGATCCATAAAGGAATCCTGTGTTCCTAAACTCTGGTGTTCCACCTTTATTATTTCTCTCTGCAAGGGAGGCAAAAACACTAACATTTCAAACTTCCACACTATAGCTCTTTTCTCTGCAATCTCCAAAATCCTAGAAAAATGCATCCACCTCCAAGTTATGCCTTTTCTGACTAAAAACCAACTTCTTACCCCTAACCCACATGGCTTTCTACCAGGACATAGCACCATAACAGCTCTACTCTCATTCTTAGAAACTGTCAATCAAGCCCGAGGTTCTGGGAACTTAGTATTCACAGTGCTCCTAGATCGTTCTAAAGCATTTGATACTGTTTCCCATAAGCACCTTCTAAGTCACCTCTCAAACCAAAATCTCTCCCAAAATGCATTTTCCTGGTTCTCATGGTATCTGTCAGATAGATCTCAGGATGTGAAATGGAAAAAAGGCACCTCACCTTTCTTACCCACCCCTACTGGAGTACCACAGGGGTCCATCCTTGGACCAATGCTGTTTAATATCTCTGCTATTCCTAATGCCAAGTCATCCAATATGCAGATGAGTCTACACTTGCCTGCTCTGCCTCTAACCTCCCTGAACTCCTCAACTACTGAGATCTGGATGCACCAAAATCACCTTTCTCTCAATCCTAACAAATATAAAATACTACTATTCCCACCCTCAAAATCGTTCTCTTTTGATAAAAATTCCTTCCAAGTCCTTAGCCAAAGCAACTCTCTAATCAAAGTTATTCCCTTTGCCAAACTACTCTGTGTAACTATAGATGAACCCCTCAAGTTTGACATCCATATTCAGCAAAATATAAAGAAAGCCCACCAAAAACTAGGTATGCTATACAGGAACAACCACTTCCTGTCTACTTCTACCATCCATACTCTGTCCTCCTCTTACATCCTTCTGTACAGCGCCTCACTACTAACTAACCTATCCTCTTCCATCACTTCCAAATTTGAAAGCTGTTATAACAAAATTTCTAAATTTGCCACCAAAGCCAAAAATTCCACTCATCACTGTGTTTACCCTTCAATCCATCAACTGGTTAGAATTCACAAATTACCTGGACTTCCTCCAGCTCACTACAGCACATACACCAATATTTAATCCAACCAAATACCCCGCTCTAACTAACATCCTTCCCCCATACACCCCAAATGGAACTCTCAGATCTGAACACCAAAACTTAATTACTGTCCACAAACCTAAAAGTCCTGCTGGACAACTTCGCCTCTCCTTCTCCTTGGGTAAGAAATGCAACTCTCACCCTTCCACACTAAGGACAATGTCAAACACAACTTCAGAACTCATCTTTACACCTACCTCTCCTCCAAATGGAAATTTAACTGCATTCTCCCTATCTAGAACTCTTTAACAAAAGCCCCTGGGAGGGTATCCTCTTGAGTTCCTAAGCACCTTATAGCTGGCTATAACCTTCTATAGCTAATTCCCATATGATCTCTCACGATTTCTCACACTCTAAATATTGTAAATAGCTTTTGACTTTAACTGTATGAATTTGTTAATATGTATCTGCACGATATTTTTCCACTATGGGCAATATTGCTCACGCTTTGTATAGTTTGATATGTATTTGTACTTGAACTTTTATTTTTATTAGACTGCTATCTTTACTGTAATCTGTTTCATGGAGCTTTTCTCCCTGGGCCTCCACTGAAAACTGGCTCTCTGGGCCCAGTGGACTTCCCTGGTAATCAAACTTGAAATAAATAAATAAATAAATAACTGCAAGTTCTAATTGCTGAATACACAGAAGAGCAGAGCATACAAGGAGAGAGGATAAGGAATTGGTGTAGATGTTGGATGCATAAACTGCAAGGTGAATAAGGTGGGTGGCTGCTACTGGCAAATAAAAATACCAGCAGGTTGTCGTGTATCATTTATTGCACATAATATGAGCAGTAAAATTCCTAATAAAATAAGGGGATTTGACATGCTCCTGAAGCATATACAACTCTTAGATCTTGTATAATATTTAATTACAATTGCTACTGCTCTTGAACTACAGAACAAAGACAGGCACATATGAGGACTTTTGTACAAAAAAAACTTGGATTGTATATCCTTCAAAGGTGAGTTGTAGCATGCCTAATGGACTTCTGTCTGTGTCATTACGTTTGATGGAGAGGGATACAGCTAAGCAAAGATGCATCTGCCTGGGTTCTGACTTCTGAGGATTATGTTTGCATCTACTTATGTTCTTGATTAAGTGCGGCTTCCTGGTTCTGTGAGAAGTTTTAAATATTATGGCAGAACATATAAAATACTCTAAATAGACAATCTGTTTTAGTCCAAGCTAGCTGTCTAGCATTATGTTAGTTCTAGGACACATCTGTGTGAAGCAAGATGCCTGTGTAGCAGTGAAGACAAGTATAAGCTATGATAATATTTCTCTAATGAAAAGGGTGGTGATTTGAAATGATTAATGTAAGCGCAGTTATGCACATATGAATGCAGTTCATATGCGGGGACCATGCCTTAACTAGCATGTTTCCACACTAAATGATTACACCATTTTTAATGAGTGTTCTTGTATTATTATACACCCATCCATTTTCCCCCGTTCATCAAACAAATGTTAATTATTATTATCAAGGCTTTCCCTTATTCTTCTATCTTTAATCTTGAACTTGACTGAGACTCCATTTTACTGATACATCATGGTAGCATGTCAGCTGTTTGTCAATGATGTCACTGGAGTTTGTTTTGCTAAGTTTAAATATTAATGATTTCTTAGTATTTATAGTCATTTACATACTCCTGCTGTTAGCTTGACTAAAAATAGAAAATGTAGATTTTTATTCGATATCCTCATCTCATAGAAAAGTTGTTTTCACTGTCAGTGTTTACAAATGTTTTCCTGCAGTTCTTCTAGAATTTAGAGGAGATAAATGCTGTTCAGCCTATAGATACATACCAGTTTTATGTCCAGATTTTAACCCAAATGTACATACTTTTCAAAAACATTTGAAAATAAATTTGGCATTTTCAGCTTAAATGCATTGAATTTTTATGTAATGTGACCTTTTGCTACATCAGAATAGTTGACAATGACAGTGTCAGAAAGTCCAAATCTTCATACACTGTTCAAAACTGATTTGGGGTACTTCTACTAAGATGAGATGAAATATTCCTTTGCAGAAACTTGGCATCTCTTCATTAATAAGTGTAGTTCTGAAGCAATGTTGAATGAAAAGTGTTATAGGCAGAAGGATCCAAATGTGTTTAGACAGTATTAATTACGGCTGTACTCAAGTATGCCATTTCTGTTCCTTAAGCAGTTTGTGTACAGTGTGGGGTGTGTTTTTATAATGGAAGGGTGCCAGGTATTGCATTTTAAAATCTTCTGCACGTTTTAATCTGTGATGATCTTCTTTCGGCTGTTCCCGTTAGGGGTCGCCACAGCAGATCATCTGTTTCCATTTCTTCATGTCCTCTGCATCTTGCTCTGTCACACCCAACCACCTGCATGTCCTCTGTCACCACATCCATAAACCTTATCTTAGGCCTTCCTCTTTTCCTGTAACCTGGCAGCTTCATCCTTAACATCTTTTTCCCAATATACTCTGCATCCCTCCTCAGCACATGTCCAAACCAATGTAATCTTGCCTCTCTGGCTTTGTCTCTGAACCTTCCAACCTGGGATGACCCTCTAGTATACTTATTCCTAATCCTGTCCACCCTTGTTGTATCCAGTGCAAATCTTAACATCTTTAACTCTGCCACGTCCAGCTCGGATTCCTGCCTTTTTGTCAATGCTAGCACTTCTGCGGTGGTGCAGCGGTAGTAGTGTTGCCTCATAGCAAGAGGTTCTCCCGTTCGATTCTCGGCTTGGGTTGGGAGTGCCTTCTGTGTGGAGTCTGCATGTCCTCCCCGCGGTCGATTGGGCAGTCAAAAGACATGTGTTGAATGGGTGTGCCTTAGTTGAAGGTTGGGCGTCGGGCTGGCAACCCGACACCATAAAAACCAACTGCCAGTCATTAGCAGACCGGAGTCCTGCTGCGGTGACCCCTAACCGGGAAAAGCCGAAGGACAAGCACCAACAACCATGTCTAACCCATATAACATAGGTGGTCTCACTACCCTCTTGTAGACCTTCCCTTTCACTGTTACTGGTACTCGTCTGTTGCAAATCACTCCTGACTCTCTTCTCCACCCACTCCATCCTGCCTGTACTCTCTTCTTCACCTCTCTTCCACACTCACCATTACTCTGAACTGTTGATCCCAAGTATTTAAACTCATCCACCTTCGGCACCTCTATTCCCTGCATCCTCACCATTCCTCTATCCTCCCTCTCATTCACGCACACATATTCTGTCTTAGTTCTGCTGACCTTCATTTCTCATCTCGCTAGAGCATATCTCAACCTCTCCAGGGTCTCCTCCACCTATTCCCTACTCTCACTACAGATCACAATGTCATCTGCAAACATCATAGTCCATGGGGACTCCTGTCTGATCTCGTCTGTCAACCTGTCCATCACCATGGTAAATAAGAAAGGGCTCATTGCTGATCCTTGATGTAATCCCACTTCTACCTTAAATGCATCCGTTGCTCCCACCGCAGACCTCACCACTGTCACACCACCCTCATACATATCTTGTACCACTCTTACATACTTCTCTGACACTCCCGACTTCCACATACAATACCACAACTCCTCTCTAGGCACCTTGTCAAATGCTTTCTCTAAGTCCACAAACACACAGTGCAACTCCTTCTGACCTTCTCTGTACTTCTCCATCAACACTCTCAGAGCTCTTTCCTGGCATGAAACCACACTGCTGATCACTAATCATCACCTCCCTTCTTAACCTAGCTTCCACTACTCTTTCCCATAACTTCATGCTGTGACTGATCAATTTAATCCCTCTGTAGTTACTGCAGCTCTGCACATCACCCTTATTATTAAAAATCGGTACCAAAATACTTTTTCTCCATTCCTCAGGCATCCTCACACTTTCCAAGATTTCATTTTAATCTGTGATACAGTGTGTTAACTCTTTATCAGTAACTCATCACTTTCAGAAGACATTTTCATCCTAAGTAATTAGGAAACTGATGATCTGTTGATGGAGACATTGTCAACAGAGAGATTTATATGTATGTGAACAGGAATGATGGCTCACTCACATTTACTTCATTACTTTGTATGAGTCTCGTTGGATAAGACAGATGTGAAAGATTCTAATATTATATTGTTTACCCTTGCTATTTTTGTACAACAATCAGACACTTCAGGTACATACACACAGTTAGCAAAATGGCTGAAATTGCTGAGTATTGTTTTTTTTCTGTAAATAATAGTGGGTGTTTGTGAATGAAAGTGACTCATCTTGCTCTCATAATCAGGATAAATGTTCATTATTCTGGCATTGCATGGCTAATGTATATTTTCCCAGTCAAATTGGAATGCTTTACTGCAGCCATTTAAAAAAAAATATCATGGCAGACATATGAGGTGTACACTTTAAATAACCCCCATACCCATTAGCCAGTTTATCTGTTGATAAAGATAATACCACTGTTGTTTGACCACAGCTTAACAGTAACTGATTGACAGGAGTGGAATTACACAATGTACCTTATATTCTGAAACATGTAAAATAATTTGTGCTATGACTTTTTTGAGTATGTGTCAGGGGGTGGTAGTTGTACAAAATAAAAAGTTGCCCATAATTTTTCACTTTTCATCACCTTTGAACATCAACATTATACCCAATATATATCTATCTTTGGAAGTCTGTAAAGGATGTATATGAAAGCAACTGGCAATTAGCAAGAGGTGTAGTGAGTAGTGTTGTACTAACACAGTGCTTGTTACTCTGGTTGAGCTCTTGCTATGCTTCCTCCTGTGTGGAGTGTGCAAGTTCTCCACATAACTGTGTGGATTTTAGGCAGATGTTCTGGTTTCTACCAACACCCCAAAGACATACCATAGATGAAGTGACATTAACCCAGCTTCCCTCTACACGAGTGCACAGTGTGCATGACTAGTGTGCGTCTTGTGTATGAGCATGCATCTGATGTTAGACTGGCTTTCAGGAACTGTGGTATTGCGCACACGTGTGTGTGTGTGTGCTCGCGTTTGCAAACAAAAAAAATCACCAATTTTATCTGTAACACATAGTATTAGCAGTAAAAAAAAGAATAGTTAAATATTTAAAATGGTCAAGTAATTGCCTTTCAAAAATAAAGCATAAAATACATCATACAACATCTAAACCATCAGAGCATCTGAGTGCCTGGCAACCCCGAGCTGTAATACGGGATTCTGACATGGGCTTACTAGCCCCATCTTCAAACCTCTGCTCTAGGCCTGACCTGTCCTACAGCTGGCCCTGCAGATAGATGGGCATAGAAGGTCTATCTAGTTTATTTGGAGCTGTGCATATTATTTCAACTTTTCTCATAATCAGATATCAGATAGAGATTTGCACAGAAGTTTGCTATAGTATGTCTGGAGGTGCTGGCTGTGTAGGTGCAACCTATTGCAATTACTCTTCTTTATTTTTTTTTAATTTTCCTCACAATAAGACGTCACAGGTGTGTTCCAGGCTAATGGCCCTGGAACCTTTACAAGCCTAGCCCATGGAAGTGCGCTGGCATCATGCCACCCGACGTTAATTTCCAGTGCCTATATAAAGTAGAGCCACTGGAGTGATCCCCAGGGTAAACTTTCTATTCCCCAGCCACTCATCAAGATTTCTCTTGATGAAGGACAGCGAGGTGCTCTGCTTGACATGTATGGGAAGTCTATTCCAGAGCATGGGCAGTCTCTGCCCATGAACCTGTTCCTCCAGCATGTTCTGCTGATCGTGGTAATGAGGTTGAGGTCTATGCACTGTGTGGTGCTGAGGGATTGGGATTTCTTTAGATGTAGTATTTCTAACAGAGCTGGGTTAGATATGGCTTTGTAAGTCAAGCAGAAATCACCTCTAAGTAGGCTATATGAGACAGAGAATAGCTAGAGTCTTTTGAGTCTGTCCATGTAAGACAACTGTTTAATGCCCAGAATCCTCTTGATGAGGTACTTCTGTGGCCTCTCCAGCTGTTGCAGGTGTCTAATGAAGTGCATGCCAAATGGGACATTTTACTTAATGACTGGTCTAATGACGCAAGAGAAGAGAGTGATGATGACCTCTTTCTTCCTGGATGCAAAAACACTTGGTAATGAGATGTGCCACATAGAAAGAAGAACTTTTTGACCACAGTGGCAATGTGGTGGACGAAGGAGAGGTTGCTGTCTGCCTGCACCCCCAGATCTCTTATAACACCTTCAGTGGGCTCCCATCGATGTGGTAATTAGTGGGAACTGAGTTTTTACCAAAGGGGATGACGATGCATTTTTTAACATTAAGCTTAAAGGCCATGGTTTTGACACCAGTCATTGGTCTCAGTGAGGCCTTTTTGTAGGATGTCTGCATCACTTGGGGAGTTAATAATGGCTCCCAGCTTGCAGTCATCTGTGAACTTGGTCAGCCAGAGTCCCTCCGTGTTGGCCTGGACTTCTGAGTAGTAGATGCTTAACAGGAGAGGACTAGGAATGATCCCTGTGGGACTCCGTGACTATTTAGCAGTCTGACTTGGAGTCCGCTACTTTCACACTGTGAGTTCTATCTCTGAGCCAGTTTACAACCCACCTAGTGATATAGGGGTTGATGCCTAGTTTGGTGAGTTTATCAATAATTCCTAAGTGAGGAATGGTATCAATGGCCTTACCCAGATTTAGGTAGGCTGTATGCACTGCCTTACCTTCAGCCACAGCCCTGGTGACTGACTCAAAAAAATCAACCAGGTTGAGCTAGCAGGATCTCCCACATGAGAGATGACTGGTGCAGTGCGCCATTTGGTACAGACAAAGCCTGAGGCAGTGACTAAACAGGACATACAGATGTGATGCTTGTTCGCTTTGTAGTTCATGGAGAACACAGCCAGGGATATTATTGGGTCCTATTGAAACTGTATTCCTGGCCTTGGACAATGCAGCTTTAACCTATGCTGCAGTAATGCTGGGTGTCTGGCATTTTTCCGGTATTGTGACTGGTCCTTTAGGGGGGGGGGGTTAAAGTTGGCACTGAATCTGTCGGCCAGTATGCTGGCAATATCTGTTGGCTCAGTATAAGCGGTACCATTGTGCAGGTTCTTGATACTATAGAAGGCTTTGAGATTGTTTTTAGTGTCTGCCGTAATTCTGCCTTCATAGCTGGCTTTGGAGGATTTGATTTTGTTGAGGCTAATAAGGGAATTTTTCCAGTCTTGGGACTTCACCTTTTTTGCAACAGTTTCTTCCTTCTGTTTGAGTTTATTAATGGCAAGGGACCTCAAGATTGGCTTCCTTTTTTAGGAGGAACGCATCTAGGTTCTGTTGGTTATGGCTAGTTCCATGCATTGATGTATGATTCAGCAGTCATGCAGCCGTTATCCATTGGCATTTATGCCTTAAAGTTAGCCACCTTTGTTCTTAGGAGCCCAAAGACAGCTTTGGAAAAGTTTTTCAAGGTGGTTACCTTTGCAGGGGGTGTGGGTGAGATGTGGATTTCCATGGTGATTAGTTTATAGTCGGATCTGACCAGGGAGGGATTGACTATTGGTGTAGAGCAACAGTCATCCATGTTAGTAATAACCAGTTCAAGGATGTTGCTTCCTTTAGTGGGGGTCAGAATGAGCTAGTCCAGGGCATTGGAAATGATGAATTCCAGGAAGCACTGGGACAGTATATTGGTGCTTGAGTAGTTTTCTGAATTGATGGAGGGGTAGTTGAAGTCTCCTAGTATGAGAGGGTTGGGTTGGACCTTGATAGATTCAAGGGTGCTTAGGAATGTGGAGTGAGATTTTAGGACATGGTTGGGGACCTATAGCAGGCTATGACCCGGATCGCCATCTTACCAAATGTTAGTTGTACCTGAAGTATCTCAAATGCATTATGCTGGACTACTAGTCTTGAGGTGTGCATATCCTTTATGAATATGGAGACAACACCACCTTTGGAGCTTTGTTCCATGTGTCGTGGCCGAAAAATTTGGAATGAGTTATGGCCTGGTAGTGCAGGGTTGCTTTCTGCCGCTTTAAACCAGGTCTCCATTACAGCAGGGAGTGCATCTTGATATTTAGACTTCTAGCATTAAGCAGCATGACCCTCAGTTTGCATTTATTTATAGCTGTTAAAGTGGTAATTTTGTCTTTGGAACACTGCCTAAAATAGCCACTATGGTAGTGGCAAGAGCCTTAGCAAGTACCTGGAAACCCAGGTGTGACAGATGCAGTCCATGTCTGGCAAAGCATCAAGGTCTGTCAGTCATGTCATCCCAACCAGACAGATACTGGATCCCCTTAGAATAACACCAGAAACTTTGCCAATTGTTGAAGTCAGTCATTTTTTTTTGTATTGCTGAATTGTTCTGGGTGATGGTAAGATACTGCTCAGGGCTAGGGTCATACCTGCCTGGGCTACATAATCTAAGAGCTCCACCATGTCTCTGTTTATGTAGTCCAGGGAGGTGTGTCTCAGGTCATTCACACCCACATGGACAATGACAGTCATACTTATACTTGTCGTGGAGTGACCTGAGTGAGTGTGTTATGTGTCAGATTCTGGCACCTGATAGCTGACTGTGACCTTCTCCTTATTCAACCTAGTGAGTGAGACGTGTGTGCCTCACTATGGAGTCACCTATGATTAATGTATTGGACAAGGTGTTTAGCCTTAGGGGCTTAGGTTGAGGGGCACACTGTGGAGGTGAAATGTGGGTCCTGTGGTTTGTGCTGTGTTGTGGTTGTTGAGTGGGTTTCTGTCTTGCAGGTCTCTGCTGTTTGGGCAAATTTCTATTGAGAGCCTCCATGAAGGTGGGTGTGTGGTTTGTGTTTTTATGTGAGAGATGTGATGGTGGGTGTTCTGGAGGGCATTGTGTTCCATGTGGTGGGGTGCAGGTGTTGACCTCCTCCTCCTGACCAGTTAGTCTGGTCTTGGCTGGAGAGCGCATAGCTTCCAATTTGGTGATACAAGTTCATCTTTCCCAAGTCTGGGTGTTGGGAGGTAAGACAAGAGGGTTGTCTGTGTACATGTGGCAGTTGCTACACTGCCTCAGAATGCCCAATGCACCAGGATAATAGGTGAAAGCACAGGGAACTGCCTTTTAATCATGCCAGGAGGAGTGGTTATAACTACTAAGTACTGGAGCTATTTTTGTGAAAAACAACTAGTGCTGATGGCACTTGGGTGTGCTACAATAATTGCTACAAAAACCTGTTGAAGTGCAAAGCAGTTAAGCTATTTGAAGTGCGAGAGAGAGAGAAAGAACTAGCAAGATGTAAGGGGAAAACTGAAGAGCAGACTTTCTGGCATCAGTAATAGTTTACCTCAGCTCAGCACCGCCTCGTGGCATTTAAACAAATGCAAACCCATGCAAACATGGGCATTTAAACCATAAAGTTGAAAGGGATGGAAAAAATTCACAAACAGCCAATAAACTACAATTTCTGGACCAGAAGCCACTCCTCTTGTGGTAGATAGGCTACCTAGTGCTTACCACTCCCACTGATAAGCTAGAAGGCTTCCTCCTAACACAAATAGGCTTTGAGGGCTCAGAAGCTTACACACAGTCCTGGATACAGAAAATCTGTATCTGGACTAGACTAGTTACAGGAAAGATGGGAAATGAGTTTAAAACCTTTTTTAATACAGAAAAGCAGCTAAAACAGCAGTAAAAACAATTCAAATGCAGTGCAAGGTAACACATTTCAGTGTGTAGCAATATTAAAGCTCTGGATACTCTTGTCCACACCCCCATCAGGGGCAAAAATATCCTAGAACTAGTCATTACCAACATGAGCGACCGGTGTTCCACATCTGAAGTCAACGCCTCATTGGTCCAATCTGACCATAAGCTAATCACCCTAGATATCCACATCCTGCCCCCACCCCCCATTAAGGAAACCACCGTAAAAAAATTCTCCAAAGCCAACTTCATGCTTCTTAAGACAGAAGTGGTGAACTTCATGACACCCATGTAGATGGACAATACAGTTAAGACTACTGAATCCTACACAATTGCACTTTATAAGCACTTACATGAGTGCATGGATCATGCTATCCCAAACAGAACCAAGACGCTATCCTCCAAAAATAGGAAGCCAATCTGGTGGTCCCCTGCCATAAACAAACTGTACAACAGAAGGAAGAAACTATTGCAAAAGAGAGTAAAATCCCATGAGTGGAGGAGATCCCTGGTCAGCCTCGTAAGAAGCTGCGATCCCTCATAAAATCCTCCAAAGCTAGTCATGAAAACAAAATCACCACTGATTCTAAAGACAACCACAAAGCATTCTATAGCTATTTTAAGAATCTCAATGGCAACACTCAGATCTGCTCTGAGTTACAGCACAATGGCACTAAATATACAGACACAACTGATATTGCCAACATCCTGGCAGATAGGTTCAGTGCTAACTTTACCCCCCCTCTCACCCCCTAAATGGTCCCTCTCTATACAGGAAGAATGCAAAGTTCCTGTAATCACGGCTGCACAGGTAAAAACCTCACTCTCCAAAGCCAAGAACACAGCATCCATGGGACCAGACAACATCCCAGGCTGTGTCCTACACAAACTACAGAACGAACTGGCACCCCACCTAAGTACCATGTTCAGTCATAGCCTCATCTCAGGCTTTGTACCCACTGAATGGCACACAGCGACGGTTATCCCACTCCACAAATAGGGAGCCACCACGGACCCCGGGAACTACTGCCCAATTAACCTGATGAGCCTGGTCTGCAAGGCCATGGAACTTATCACCATGGAACTTATAAACAAAGACATTGGTAATCTCCAAACTCTGGACTCCACCCAGTTCGGGTTTGTAAAAGGTATGTCTCCTAAACCTGATAGACGACTTTGAAGCAGTCACCACAAAGCCGTAGACAAGGGTAAGGTGGTTCACACAGCCTATCTAGATTTTGCCAAGGCTTTCGACGCCATCCCCCACTCTGGAATTATAGATAAACTCACCAAACTAGGTATAAATCCCTATATCACAAGATGGTTTGTAAACTGGCTCACTGACAGAACTCACACTGTAAAAGTAGCAGACTCCAAATCCAACTTCAGACCAGTGACAAGTGGAGTACCACAGGGTTCTGTCCTGGGTCCTCTCCTGTTTGGTATCTATTTCTCTGAAGTGCAGCCTAACACAGAAGGTCTTTGGCTAACGAAGTTCGCAGATGACTGCAAACTAGGAGCCATAATCAAAACTCCCAACAATGTAGACATCCTACAAAAGGGACTCACTAAGACAGATGCCTGGTGGCAAAGCCATGGCCTCAAGCTCAATGCCCAAAAGTGCATTATCATCCCCTTTGGTAAAAACTCTGTACCCATGAACTACAACACAGGCGGTAGAATACTTAACACCAAAAGTGTGATAAGAGAGCTTGGGACACAGGTGGACAGTAGTCTCTCCTTAGACAATCACATCGCCACAGTAGTCAGGAAGTCTTTGCACGTGGCACACCTCATCACAAAAGGTTTCTCATCCAGAAAAAAACAGGTCATTGTTCCCCTCTACTCATCACTCATTAGTCCCATTATAGAGTATAATGCCCCTTTTGATATGTACCTCACAAGACATCTACAACAACTGGAAAGGCCACAAAAATACCTCACAAAGAGGATTACCAGCCTCAAACAGATGCGCTTCACAGACCATCTTAAAAAACTCCAGCTTTACTCCGTCGCATATCGCTTACTCAGAGGCAATCTCTGCCTAACATACAAAGCTATGTCAAACCCAGAGCAGTTGGACATCCTCCAAATAAAGAAATCCCAATCCCTCCGAGCTACATGCTCTAGGGACCTCTTGTCACCACAATAAACAGAACATGCCGGAGGGATAGATTCCTGCCCTAGAGATTTCCCATACTCTGGAATAAACTACCTATCTATATCAAACAAAGCCCCTCATTAGCACTCTTCAAGAAGAATCTTGATGATTGGATGGGAAATAGGAAATTCACCCCAGGGATCACTTTTGTGGCTCTGCTCGACAGTGGCACAGGAAAATAATTTTCTTGGGGGGCAAAAGCCAGGGTACTTTTTGGCTAGGCTTGTATAGGCCCTAGGGCCGATAGCCTAGTACTTACCTATAAACCTATGAAATGCAGTTTAAATAAATGCAATTAAATAAAAAAATGACTAAACACAAGTGCAGAAAGCAGTAAATTAGGAAAAAATCAAAATGTTGCCACTTAGAGTATCTCTGATGCTCTTGCTGTCTGCAGAACTGCAAGATACCTATACAGGTGGCTATTTGTGAGACAGCGTAAGAGGGCAAAATGTGCATATAATACATGATTGTGGCCATTTCTTCCTTTACTTTCATCCTATTTAATACCATAAGGATACATACAAAGTGCATATCATTTTTTTGGAATACAGGTAAGATTTATGCACCATTTCCCTGTATGATTTACATATCTTCATAAGCGTTTCTCCTAGTTTATTTGGAAATACTATTTTTGCCCACTTTAAACCACAAAGCCTTGGACACGTCTTATTTTTTTCTTTGAATGAAAATAAGATGAATTTCATTCCTTTAAGATTTTTGTTCATGCCATCACTAGATCAAAATGTTGGGAAAAAAATCTGAAATGTAACTGAAAGTAGCTAGAACCCCACTGATATTGGAGGCCTAGAGGCCCAAACACCTCCCCAGCTTATTTATTTCAGCACAGTCTTGGCTAATTACAGGGTATTGAAAGGATGAAGTAAAATGCTGAAGAGTAAGACAAGGAGTGGAAATAGAAGTCATGCTGATGGCATGGGGAGATCTTGTGTGTTTGTGTGTGTGGGGGGGGTGCAAGCAAGATTTATTACCTGGGGCTACAAGAGGAATTAATTGGGTATTGATGTCTATATGAAATCCACATGTTTTCTGCAACTGTGTTCATAGCTTCATATGTGCATTTCTAAATATGCAGATCATGAAAAGAAATAAAAGGGTGAGTGTATCAGAAGTGGGACTGTGTAGTACATATTGACTTCTGACATTCATGTTGGCCTAACAATAGCTCCCCCATCCATATCTGTTCTGGATATGCCACTGCCTTATATACCTACAGACAGCTATGGATTACTCCTTAATTCTTCACTAGATTATGACTGGCTCTTTTATGCCTTAGTAATATTTTTGCTAAACAACACTAACATTCATTTTTAGCAAAGCAAAGATTACTGTTGGGAAATATTAAGCAACAATGATAAAAAAAAATAAAAAAAACTCACCATAAAATGACAGAAAACATTAACTGTTGGCTGACCTGCCACTTTTTCTAATAAGAACTACAAAAACATTTGACAAAAGAAAACATTTCAGTCTTGTTTTTAATTTTGAGTTGATTTGCATTTCTGCCAGCGTTCCACGGATATAAATTATAAATAAAGCATTATTTGGCATTCTGTCTGTTTTACATTGTTATTCTAGCCTTACCCGATAGCTGTTTGTCTCATGACAATTTGTATGCTAAGCAGTAATTGGTGTTGTACATATTGTCAAGCCCTGAAAAGCTGCAAATCTCTTGTCACACTTTGCAAAGCTATGTCAGTTCCAGAACAAGATCAATTCACTAAAAAGGTGTTTATTTATTTAAAGACTTAAGATGATGAGAAAAGTGTTGGAAAACAATAATATATGTTTAAGTAAATTTACTATTAGTTTATTGATATCAGATGCAGTTAAAGGACATGAGCTTTCTGAGAAGCAGTGTATCTTTTAGAGAATCACAGAAATTACTCTTATTGGATAGCCCCTATATATGTCAATGTTGCAGTATACAGGAGTGCACCAAATGAAAAGCTTTGATATTGTTACTTTATTTTTGATTGCACCATGTATATGGAAATTCTGTGTGTATCTTGCAAGATATTCCAAATCACAGCTAGTTTTTACTTTGGTAAAATCTATTTCACTTGTTTTTTTTTTCCATGTCAGATTACTGCTGTCACACAATTTGTGATTGTCAGCATGTAGGCTTTGTTCAGTTCATGATGCAGATTTTCACTTGTTTTAGTTTTGCACATACTGAGCTCTAAAAAGTTTTTAATAGTCTCTTAGTTTTAATGGTTTGTTTATTGTTTCATATTTTCTGCTCTGACACATCTGTTCATTACAGCTGTCCTCATCACAGTATGTATCCTTCGTCATTGTCCTGAAGGCATATTTTGATCACCACTTGCTTTACAGGGTGAAGATGGTTGCGTGAATTGTTGCATAGATGCACATGGAGTGTGAAGCGAAGAGTAATTAAAATAAGCATTCACACAGTTCATGCCAAAAACTGTAATGATGGTTTTGTGTGATTGTGCGAGTAGATTGGAAATCATGTCTCACTGCCAAACCGCAGTCTGCTCAGGCATCACTAATCTAAATTAAATGTTTTATTAATAATCAAACAATTTGTCTACCCTGCTAGAACTGAGATAATGACTTCACATATTTTAATAATTTTCAAATGAGATGAGGCCTGACAGATAGAGTGAAAATGATTTAAGAATTTGTTGTCCTAAATGTCCTTTATTGAGGAATATGAAAATTAATTTTAAAAGAAAATGCTATAGAACTGTATTTGTATTAAACTCTGAAACTTGTGTACAAGTGTACCAATGAAGTCTTAAATGACCTCAATGCTGTGACATCAGCTGTCATAACCAGATACCTATGTTGAAAAAAAATCTTTAGTATTAGTGAAAAAAAAGAACACGTGCATTAGACTGTTAAATACCTCATAAGACATAAAGCATCTCTCTCAGAGATGTCCCGTTCTTTAAAACAGGCTTCCCCATCCAAGTGAAACAGGCTTTCTCCCTATCCTTATTTAAGCACAGCTTGGTAATCAGAAATCACTCCCCCCACCCCCATCTGGCTCCCATGTTTCTGATGGGCAAACATAGTCAGTAAATCACTCCTTATAAATCAAATTTAAATAAAATTTGTGGATCACATTTAGGTTGCATGGCTAGGCTTTTAAGGGTCCCAGTGGTCGTTAGCCTAGTATACACCTATGAGCCTATGAATCAAATTCTGCTTTTCAGATGAATGGAAAGATAAAGTGATTATGCTTGCTTGTATTCCCTTTGAAAACATCAGAATTGCATGTTTTTTTAATCTACTAATTACCATCATGTTGACAGAAAAAAATGGCGTAAATTATCAACAGAGTTAATCCTTGTTTAGGTCTCATGCATAGCTGTGCATGACAATGAAAAAAAAATGTGATTTTATTTCATACTAAGGGCAGATTTATTCAGGCTTACTTAAAAAATTCCAAATTCTGGGAGGCTTATTTTACAATAAGGCATACACTTTAATGTCATCAGCCATGGTAATAAGTAGTCATGAATGGAATTAATCCATTGGTGCTGCCTGAACTGCTCAATATCTGTCTAATCCTAAGGTTATAGGAAGGTTATTGTTTGTTTCACAGCACTGAGTTCGGGCGGCCCCTTTATTTCTTTATCAAAATGGGAGGGATATGCTGCAATGTGTCATACAAAAATAGTGAAATTTGCACTGCAAATGAGTAATATCGCAAACAAATGATGACAAGAATTTGCCTGGTATTATTGTTTTAATTTGGAGGCACAATACTTGTATTCCTGCTGAGAAACCCTGTGTTCCCATACATACTGCTACCATTTTATTTATTTTTGATTTTATTGAGCAGGATGTCCAGTAGGCCTATGAACTCTTTTCAGGGGAGATCCAATGTAGTAATCCTACTAATCAGGGGAAATTTGGCCAGGACAGCATGAAAATTCTACTATTGTTATAAATAAGTAGTCTAGTGACATGGATATGATTAGATTGAGGCCATAACTAAAGAAAACTACTAGCATTAACTAGACGGCGCTACCATAACAACTTTGCTCTCTCAGCATATAACCTTATAAAAATGTTTACCCTCAACCATAGCCCTAACCCTAATCCTAAAACTCCCACGTAGTAACCTGTCTACTCTCTAGTCAGAGGTTGAAGTACTGATTGAAACCATCCATACAGCTTAATTTGGTCATGGCAAAGTCCAAAAAATGTCAGTCTGCTCCTGGGAGCTTTTTTTTTTAATAGGAATGTAAGAACTTTAAAAATTCTTGGTTTTATAGTAAACAAATCCTTAAGTTTCCTGTGGGAGCATTTCTGGTCCTGTCTTTTGCTCCTTGTTGAGAAACCTGTGTAAGTGAATTACCTTTATTTTCTCACTTACTGGGCATCAGTGCAGCAGAATGATTTAATCTCAGTATACTTGAATAGTTTTAATTTACTATGACTTTTGCTGCAATGACATTCCTGCATTACTACCTTACTGTAACAAGATATTATAGTATTTACTAATATTATAGTATTTACTAATCGCAAGGGATAAGAAACTAAGAGTAATGCTACTCAATGCCAGAAGTCTAAACCTCAAGATGCATGCACTCGAAACTCTCCTTAGCATGGCGAACATCGCTATCTGTGCAGTAACAGAAACCTGGTTCAAGGCTCCCGAGAGCACCCCAGCACTACCAGGTTATACCTCATACCATGCTTTTCAGCCCCAAAACTTGGACTGAACCACAAAAGGAGGGGGAGTATCAATATTCGTCAAAGATACCCACACCTCCAATTGGTGGCACAGCACGAAGCATCAGAGACTATCCATGTGCAACTAACAGTGGGTAAAACTGCCATCCAGTTTATAGACTGCTACAGACCACCCTCCCAAACCCAAAAACCCCACTCGGCCTTCCTGAGAACACTGGAAAATATGTAGGTCTCTCCAAACACCATAATATTGGGTGACTTCAACTACCCAAACATAGACTGAAAGCATTACTCTAGCTCCAACCCCCTAGCTCAAAGGTTCCTAGAATTTATAAACTCAAATGCTATCGAACAACTTGTTACCACTCCCACAAGAGGGGAAAACATACTGGACCTAATCATCACCAACATGGGGGCTCTGTGCTCCAGACCAGAAGTGTATCCCTCACTGGTAAGATCAGACCATAAACTAATCTCACTGGATATTCACATCCCGACCCCACCCCCTGCCCCGAAAACCACAGTGAAAAACTTCTCTAAAGCAAATTTCACACTCCTCAAAACTTTGGTGGAATCCTTCAAAGCCCCCGAGCCTGTGGAACATATGGCCCAGACCACAAAATCCTTTATAAATGCATTCTATGAACACCTTCAGGAATGCATGGATCATGCAATCCCAAATAAAACCAAGACCCAATCCTCCAAAGGCAGACATCCTGTCTGGTGGACTCCAGCCATAAACAAACTATACAATAGAAGGAGAAAGCTACTACATGATAGAGCAAAATCCCAAAAAGGGTAGGCATCTCTGATCAGTATTAGCAAAAAAACTACAGGCACTCATAAAATCGTCTAAGGCCAGCTTCGAGAGCAAAATTGCACAGGACACTAAGGATAATCACAAGGCTTTCTTTAGTATGTTAGGAACCTGGGTTGGAATTCCCAGATATGCTCAGAAGTAGTCCAAAATGACAAAAAATACACCAAACCCACAGACATTGCCAACATCCTAGCTGACAGGTTCATCGCAAACTTCTCCCTCCCCTCCCCACCAAAAGGGCAAATATCTATCCCAGCAGAGTGCTGCCCCCCTGATATCTCAGATGCTCAGGTAAGAGCCGCCCTCTCCAAAGCAAAAAACACAGCATCAATGGGACCAGACGGTGTCCCGGGCTGCGTCCTACATGAACTCCAAGAAGAGATAAACCCAAACATAAAACTACTGTTCAATCTCAGCCTTACTACAGGATATGTACCCAAAGAGTGGTGTACAGCAACAGTGGTCCCTCTCCACAAAGGTGGTGCCTCAACGGATCCTGGAAACTATCGCCCCATAAGCCTGACTAGCTTGGTCTGCAAAGCTATGGAAAGGATCATCATGGACCTCATAAATAAAGATATTGGGGACCTACAGACACTGGATCCTACCCAGTTCGGCTTTGTTAAGGGAAGATCCTGCCTCTTAAACCTGGTCGATTTCTTTGAAACAGTCACCAAGGCCATTGGCGAGGGAAGGTGGTCCACACAGCCTACCTGGACCTCGCAAAAGCCTTCGATACAATACCCCACTCAGGCATTATAGATAAGCTCACCAGCTTAAATATAAACCCCTATGTCACTAGATGGGTTGCAAACTGGCTCAAGGACAGAACCCACATGGTTAGAATTGCTGGAGCCATGTCAGACTCCAAACCAGTTACATGTGGCGTCCCACAAGGCTCAGTCCTGGGACCTCTCTTGTTCGGTATATATTTCTCGGAGGTACAGGCCAACACGGAAGGACTGTGGCTGACCAAGTTCGTAGATGACTGCAAATTGGGCGCCATAATTGACTTTCCAGCTGACACAAACATCCTCCAAAAGGGCCTCATAGAAACAGACAACTGGTGCCAGAGCCATGGCCTCAAGCTAAACGCCAAAAAGTGTATAGTCATCCCCTTTGGCAAAAACAAAGTGCCCACAAATTACTACATAGGTGGTAATCCATTAAGTACAGAAGAAGTAATTAGGGACCTGGGGACCCAAGTTGATAGCAATCTCTCATTTGACAACCACGTGGCCAAAGTGGTTAGAAGAACATTTTATATAGCCCACCTAATCATGAAGGGATTCACATCTAGATCAGGGAAGGTCATCGTGCCTCTTAACTCATCCCTCATCAGACCCATAATTGAGTACAATGCCCCTTTTGGGATGTACCTTACCAGACACCTGCAGCAACTGGAAAGACCCCAAAAGTACCTCACCAAGAGGATCAAAGGGCTCAAACAGATGCCATATGCTGCCCGGTTAAAGAAGCTCCAGCTCTACTCAGTGGCATACCGCCTGCTCAGAGGCGATCTGTGCCTGATGTATAAAGCCATGTCCAACCCGGAATTAATGGACATGCTGCACCTCAGAAAATCCAAATCCCATTGAGCTACTCGCTCGAGAGACTTGAACCTCAGCACTGAAATAAATAGGACATGCTGGAGGGACAAATTCATAACCCAGAGGCTCCCTTCACTCTGGAATAAAATCCCAGTCCAGGTTAGGCAGAGTCCCTCATTGACTCTCTTTAAGAGGAATCTTGATGAGTGGATGGGAGATCGTAGGTTTACCCCGGGTATCACTTCTGTGTCACTGTTAGACAGAGGCACAGTATACTAACCTCGAAAAAGGGCATAGCAAAATTAATTTAAAATGGGTGGCGAAAGCCAAACACACTCTGGCTAGGCTTATAAATGCCCTAGGGCAGATAGCCTAGTATGAACCTATGAACCTATTAAATGCAATAAGCAAGTTCAGTGTGTTATATCTTTAACTGTAAGGTCAAGCCATGGCTTCCAAACTGCATTCATTAGTGGAATAATGCAAGATACACTATGTGCATTATGCTAATTATGCTCCAAATTCCATGGAAAATAATTTTCTTTTAGCAAGGTTTATACAGAAGAATCTATTTATAATATGCTTGTCAGAGGCAAGTGTTCACATATGAATCTTTCTGTTAGAAATAAGTGAAACTTGAACCGCCCTGTAGATGGAAGGTACCCTGGCACTGAGTAGGAAACCAGCTAGCTGGCTGTTAAAACTGGGTTAAATGGGCATTTTGGAAGCCAAGTGTTTGAATTTTCTTAAAGGAACAGAGTTTGTAAGAACTCAAATAGGAAAACAAAATAACAAAAAAAAAAAAAAAAAAACAGAAAAACAGAAGTCATAAACATTGGACCATAACTTATACCAAAAGAAGTTAAATACTTTTCTAGGATGAGCTGAATAGTACAGATAATGTGTAGCTAATTTTGTGACTATTGTCTGTCACTGGAAAGATCTCTCAAAAGGAAAAGGACCTTTCAAACTACACTTGTCCCTCAAGGCAGACCAAGAATTCAATAAGCCAGAATTATATTATGTTCTGAGCCAGTGTTAGTCTTGACATTACAAAATAAGTTATCCTGTATGCAGAACAATTATAGCTAGGTTATGGAACAATGCTGTACAAAAATATTCAAGGTGAGGAGGACTTTGTGTGCTATACCATCCAAATACTAAGCAATGCTGAGAAAATATCTTTAGCCATCAGGATAGAGAGTGTTTAGCTGAACAGTGTAGAATCCTCTTCATGTTGATCACTACTGCAGAAGCCTTTGTGATATGGGTTATATCCTGCCAAGGATATAACAGCCAGCCAGCTTCCAAAGATTTAAGGCACCTTCCATGCATCTAATCTGTCAAGCAACTGAAGCTTAGCTGACTAAAAGACATCTTTAGGCAGGAAGCCATACAAATCTATCCAGCTGCCGAAGAGCACACTCATCTGAGGCTTTCAAGAATCGACGGTTGGCTTGTGCTTTCTTTTGCTGGGCAGATAACTTCCCTTTTAGGAAAAAACAAATCCATGTTCTTATATTTATTGAAGTTTTCTTACTTTCCTTTTCAAGAAAGTTATTTTACATCTAGGAGTGCTGCATTTTGTCACCAGGCTGTAATGTACTTTTAAATAGAGCATTCACTTTTTCTGTCAGTTTTAAAGCAGGGTAAACTAACTGAAAGCATATTTTTTATGAAGAGATTATGTATAGTTTTTCATGGTGGGAGCTGTCCTAGAGTTTGAAAATGTGTTTCACTGCTTTGCAATCAAAAAAGTAACTTTTGTGATCTGGTAGTTCTACTGACATAGAACAGATTGTTGGTCCCACAGCTGTCCATCTTCCTTCCACGAAAAGAAAAAGTTATGCAAACAGCCTTTTCCACTACAGCAGTCTTGCAATTTGCTTCGGCCACTGGTAGGTATCTCTGCTGTGACCATTTATTGTACCTCAGACCACTCATCTTTTACCCCATTCCCTTTTGTGTAACACCTGCAGCCAGTATGGACCTGGGCTTAGCCATGTCCGCTGTGGCTGTTAGTGTACCCTCAGTGGGTAAGGGACAGCCATGCTTGTAGTCCTGGAAGAGGGAATAGGGTAGACTTCCCTGTGTTCTGTGAAAATGGTGTGCCCATCCCTCAGGAAGCAACGGCTGCCATAACTAACACAGCTGGCCCCTGTTTTCCTGTCAAGAAGAAACAGAAAACCAAGCGTGCATCTGCTTTTCAAATTTAGTTAGATAAGAGTAGTTTACTGATATTGGCTAAGGGTTTAAATCAGGCTGTTGATCCTTTTTGTGGTGTAGTTTCTGGTAATAGAAAGAGGGATTTTGTTTTTTCTGAAATTACTCAAGACTCATCTGAACAGGAAGATGATGGGACATATTCAGGGTTTTGTCATTTCTGATTAAGAGTCAGAGGAGAGCTCAGTTTCTGATTCTTCCTGTGGGTTTTTTTCTTTCCCTGAAACTATTGCTAGAATACTCCAGTGTTTTCAGTCTGAAAACACTGAGGTTTCCCCGTCCCTCAGAAAATGTTGAGTTGTTACAGAAGGATTTTCCAGAACCTATACCCAATCTTCCTGTTCTGTCTTCTTTGGAGGATGTGTGTCTTATTGCTTGCAATTTTCCTGATAATCAGCCATCTGTCTCTAAAAAGGCAAATGGGATGTACTGTATAGAGCTCCTTAGTGTTTTAAATTGGAATACATTATTCACAAACCTAACCAAGCAGCTATAGCCTCAGTTGACTCCACTGCTGCTATGCACTTAGTTAATTCTAATCCTGCTCTTTCTAATAAAGATGGGGAACGTATTGATACAGTTGGAAAAAAGTGTATATTTTTGCAATTGTTGATCTTCCACTTCAGCTTGTCTGCCAATGGATCCTCCTCTTTCAAGGCAAGTTGCATGCCAAAATGTTCTTGAAAAGAGTTTGCATAAGAGGCCTCCAAATCTATCCATCTCCCCATTTTCTTTCTTTAACCTAAAAAAAAAGAGGAAGAAGGATACTCCATACCATGGATGTCCACAAATAACTGAGATTCTATTTTGGCAGAACTAAATCTTTGAGATCTTTGGATCAGTTGATCATTTCTTGTGAAGGTAAGAGGAAGGCTTAACCTGTGTCAAAACAGATTATTTCTAAATGGTTGTCTAAGGCCATTACATGTTTTTATACTCACCATGACTAACCTATTCTAGGTAGGGTCAAGGCCAACTTGTTCCAGGACCTTGGCTTAATCTATGGATTTTGGGAAATGGATCCTGGCCCCTGATAACCAATGGACCATGACATTCTACTTACTCAGCCTGGTGAAAGGGACGTGTGTTTCTCATAATGGAGTCTCCTATTAATAAAATGCTGGGTTATGGGCTAATCAGTTGAGACCTCATGAGATATGGTTGTATGTATAATGCTGAGTCCTGTTTAAGTGCATTGTTTTGAGTTTGTTGATGATGTTTACTATAAGTGCAATGTCTGCAAGGCTTTCACATTTAAGAAGATTACTTTTAAAAGCCTTGGCTTATGAAGATCTTTGTGTCTAGACTATACAATGTGTTGCAGGTGTACTATGAGTATTATTGGTTTTCTGCTTGGTATTAAAAGTACTTGGATGTAAGACCCTTGTCTCCAGTGATACTGTATAAATACATCTCTCATATTTTGTTTCAATCTGTTTAAGAAATAATGATCTGTAAACATGAGACAATTATTACATTTCCTCAGGAAATTCATGCTCACCAAAATGCTCACAGAGACAGTAGGACAGTGCATATCCATGGCTGCAGATCAAAGGGATAGCACAATAGGGTATACAGCTCACTATCTTGGATGTTTTTCTCCCTTCATTGTATTGCCCAGTATACTGGGTTCAGAGTGACTCATTCTGAGGGTACTAGTTTCTTATCAGGAAAAAGTGATGAAAAACTCCTAACGATGTGGGCATCCTACAAAAGTCCTCACTGAGACAGATGCCTGGTGTGAAAGTCATGGCCTCAAGCTCAATGCCAAAAAGTGCATTGTCATCCCCTTTGGTAAAAACTCTGTACCCATGAGCTACCACATAGGTGGTAGTCTACAAAACACTGAAAGTGTGATTAGAGAACTTGGGACACAGGTGGACAGTAGTCTCTCCTTTGATGATCACATCGCCACATTAGTCAGGAAATCCTTCAATGTGGCACACCTCATCACAAAGGTTTCTCATCCAGGAAAAAAGAGGTTATCATTCCCCTCTTCTCATCACTCATTAGACCCATTATAGAGTACAATGCCACTTTTGGTATATACCTCAAAAGACATCTACAACAACTGGAAAGGCCACAGAAATACCTCACAAAGAGGATTACCACCCTCAAACAGATGCACTACGTAGACCGTCTCAAAAAACTCCAGCTTTACTCCATCGCATATCGCCTGCTCAGAGACAATCTCTGCCTAACATATAAAGCTATATAAAACCCAGATCTGTTGGACATGCTCCACTTAAAGAAATCCCAATCCCTCCGAGCTACACACTCTAGGGACCTAAACCTTGTCATCACAATAAACAGGACATGCTAGAGGGATAGATTCCTGTCCCAGAGACTTCCCATACTCTGGAACAAGCTGCCCATCTGTCAAGCAAAGTTCCTCATTAGCGCACTCTTCAAGAAAAATTGTGATGAGTGAGTGGGAAATAGTAAATACACCCTGTGTATCACATCTGTGGCACTGCTCAACAGGGGCACAGGAAAATAACTTTCTGGGGTGTCGTAAGCCAGAGAACCTTGTTGGCTAGGCTTACTTAGGCCCCTGGGCTGAAAGCCTAGTAGCTACCTATGAACCTGACCTTTCAGCTCACCCTTTGAAAAGGAAGTGATGTACTAAAATGATAAAATGGAAAATGCAGTCTGCTTTAATATTAACACCAATAAATTAACTTAAAAGCATTCATATCTAGGAATTAAAACACATTGTATTAAATCATACGTAAAATATACATCATTTATTTAATAAATTAAAAGTAAAATGAGCTTTAAAACTAGTAATAATTGGTTTGTAGTTTTGATTGCTTGTTATATGTTAACAGATTGATTGCTTGTTATATAATAGATTGACCACACTGCAGTCTATAATAAGAAACTTCAAGTTGGAAACAAATGATTATATTTTGTGGTATTTGATTTTAAAATCACAGACTGATTATCTTTGATAAATTTTATTTAAAAAATATTTGAGGTTAGTTCAATTCCCTTTTATATAATGCATAAACAATATAGTAGATTGTTTGCAAGAAATGAAAGTATATATCAAAAGAATGAACTAGAATACTGACTTCCTGATATACAAGGTATAACATATCTGTTCTTTCAAAACGCATAGTACATATGGATTATAACTGAAGTATGGAGGTCGTGTAAATTATAAATGGTATAAATTGGTAGAAGCAGGGACAGAAGGAGATAGGAACAAATATGCATATATATAGCAAATATAAATGCAGGGACAGAAGGAGATAGGGACAAATACACATGTATATAGCTAGTACATTGTTGTATAAATAATTTTCTACAACTTAAATAAAATAAGTAATAAAATGCAACTTCTTGACCTTTATAATAACAAATGTGAAATTAACACCTGATAATCTTCTTATTGTAGTCTGAGGACCAAGACTAGGTTATAAGAGAAGATGGGAACACTGGTAACTAATCCGGCTTATTTAAAGTGAAACGGGACCTAAGCAGTCTTTTTTTCCTCTCCTAATAACATATTAAGATAGGGAACATACATGCAGAAAGCAAAAGCATGAGCTAAGTGTAATTAGTCTAATGCAGGAGGTTGCAATGTAGCTTGATTATCATCAGCAAACTAGGAAGATGTTATTTCATAGTAGAATGTATTAAGGTTAGATTTTAAGATAATAATCTAATTGTTTTAAATATTTTGACCATAGCTGAATGTTCTTTATCAGTATCTCTGAAGTATGTAGTAGTTCTTATATAATAGTTCTTTAAATAAAAGCAGTTTTGAGTAGTATGTTCTCTTACAAATGTCTGATTTTAAATCTTTATCTATTAATATTAATGGATTAAATAATGTAGTAGAGAGGGGAAACCTGCTTAAATACCTGAAGTTATATAAAGCTCAAATATAATTTTTTACAAGAAACACGTTTACTCAATAAGGATGTTAAGAAATTATCACTAAAGAATATTTAATTCTGGAAGACTCTAGTTTTACATGTAATAAGCTAAAATGTAATGTACTATTATTACTTGCCTAATCATGGTTGTTGTGTCTTTCGGCTTTTCCCGGTTAGGGGTTGCCACAGCGGAACTCCGATCCGCTAATGATTAGTAGTTGATTTTTACGTGCCGAGTTAACAGCCCTGATGCACAACCTTCAATGAAGGTATGCCCATTCACACATGTATCCATGCAGAAGATGCTCTAGCTGAGAATCGAACCGGACAGCGTCTTACTGTGAGGTGACAATGCTACCGCAGCACCAAATGTACCTATGTATTTGTTATTCTATTTTGTAGTATGCAACTTTTCTCCCCGGGCCTCCACTAAAAATGGGCATAAATCCAGTTGGACCAGCCCGGTCAACAAATGTAAAATAAATAAATAAATAAAAGGTGACAGTCTCAATCTGTGGAAGAATTCCCCAGTTATGTCTAATGTAATATAAATCTTATGATGATAAAAATAGTATGTTATGCATTGCTGTAATTGAATGGAATGGGAAAATATATACGTTGGTAAACTGTTAATAGATTCCAGGGCTAGGAGCTAAAAATGCAAAAAAATTATCTACACACTATAGCCTATTATATGAAAGGGGAGGTCATAATGGTTGCTGATTTTAACTGTATCTTATAAAGACACCACTGCTAATAAGAAACCTAGAATCACATCTTCAGCTAAACAGTTATCAAATTTTGTAAACCATATAAAGTTAAAGGATATACATGAACTAAGAAAAGTAAATATACAATATAACCATTATTTTTCTAGATATGGAACTCAGACAAATATTGACAACATTTTTGTTACTGGTAATTCTACTGTATTTAACATTATTTTAAAAATAATGTCTTAATTCATCATAAAAGATTTCTGGCCTACATTGTTAAAATAAAAGGATTTAAAGAATGTAAATAAAATTAAGAACTTTATAGAAGTAAATACAAATTAAGTAAATTATATCCTTTGGTACTCACTAAAGGCTACCTTAAATGGTAGAATTACATGCTGGTATATGAATAAAATAAAATAATGTTATAAAGAACTAAAAACATTACAAAGTAAAATAAATAGATAAAGTAAGACCTAAAACCAAATGACACTGTTAGTCTGAACTAAAACATTTGAATACAAAATACAGTGAAACTTTAAATCATAAAGTGTCAGTAAACTTGGAAAAACTAATACTTGAGACATATTCAGTGAACCCATCAAGCTTATATAAACTTGCTATTAAATCTAAGGAAATGAATAGACTAAGTCGCATTAAAGAAATTATAATACAAATAAATCAGAAAAAAGAAGGGAAAACAGATATTAAGGGTATTCTTGAGTGCTTCAGAATATTCTATGAAAATATAAATAAAAAAATGAAATAACTTGGTAAATGATGAGCTAGTAGATACTTTTCTAAAGGAAAATATAAAAAAAATGAATTAACAAATGAAAAATTAAATAAAATTGATATACATTTTACTTTAAAAGAAATAAAAAGATAAAATCAAAAAGTGAATAAGGCTCCTGGTCTTTATACTAGAAAAAAAAAAGCTTTCAGGGAAATAAAAAAAACACTTCAGAGGTTCCCTGATCATAGCAATATTCTCTCATTTCACATATTTTAAAGCAAAACAAAGATCCAATAAAATGTTGTTCTTCTAGACTGATTTCACTCATAAATGTTTACTCCAAGATGTTTGTCTATTTTAGCAAATAGAATTAATCTACTAATACCATAATTAATTAACAGCTATCAACCTGGTTTTATTTTGAATAGACAGGTACAAGATAATACAATAAAGACACACACACTAACAGACTATGCAAATAAAAATATAAAAAAAAACACTTTTCTATCATTAGTTTTGATTTAGACAAAGATTTTGATTCATTCACTTGCCCTTATTTATTTAAAGTGCTTAAAGAATATAGCTTCTCAGCTGAGTTGATAGCATTCATTTCAAAGTTGTACATTAATTATTGTGCTTTGGTCAAAATATATTTCTTTCTTTCTTATTCCTTTAAAGTACAAAATGGTCCTAAACAAGATTGCCCACTACCTCCACTACTTTTTGCACTAGTAATAGAACATTCTGCTAACTTTATTAGGTTAAAGAAAAATATTTATTTGTTAAAAATAGAAGATGATTTATAACTAAAGATGACATTCTGCTTACAATAGGAAATCAGGAAAATCACTAGACCATATAATTCTATGAGGCAATTAATAACTACTTTAAACTTTTAATTTAATCATAATAAAATGAGTACAGTATTGATCAGTAATAAATAAACATATATAAAATGTTCTGATTTCAATTGGAATAACTCTCAAATTACGTATCTTGGTATCATCATTACATCTAATAGAACAATTGAATTTTCAACAGGTTATTGATAAAAATTTATAAGTCTAGTCACAAGCCGGAATAAATTTTTCTTTACTATGGAAGAACATTTAATGTTAGTTAAGATGGCAAGTTTCCCTAAAATATCAGTATGCAATCATTAATATTGTCACCACCAAAAAATTAATGAAAAAGAAATAACATCCTACTTAAGTTTCTTTGGCATCATAATAAACCAAGAGTTTCTTTTAATTGATACACAAAAGGGTAGGGTCAAGGTGGAATAGGATATTCAATTGTATGCTGCTTCAACTATTGTCAAAATTACTGCATTGTGGATAAACTCATATGACTTAAAATGGAAACTGATACAGCAGGTTTTATCTAAAAATAGCATACATATTACTAAATGTCATATGCAAATAGTTCTAAACAGTTTTGTCTGGATAGTAAAAGATTATTGTTTAAATGGAAACATTTCTTCTAATCATATTCCCTATATAAGTAATAATCTTTCTTCCATCTGGAAATTCATATATTATAATTATTGTATTAAAGACTTAATCTTTTAAATTTTTTCCAATCGCATACACAAATGAATGCTTAGGCACTCACAATTTCCCTAGATTGATAGCTCTAAAAGAACAAAATAACTTAAATTGTTTTCTTAAATAGAACTGAAATATATTCTTTTGAAAACATAATGTCTAAATACAATCACAATTCTAATAAGTGGTTAACATTACAAATATGTACAATGTTTGTAAACTCAAAGATAAATAAGATATTTAACTTGGATATGAATGTTTTTCCTCAAATATTGGAATCCTTATATTATAATAAAGCAAAGGAAAGTAAGTCTTATCACAGATTTATAAAATTCCTAGATTAGACTTTTTACACTTAGACAATCCTTTTTGGAATTATTACACAAAAATTAGTATCAGAAATTTTACAAATGAAGATAAAAATAGCATTAAGGACAATATAAAAAAAAATTATACCCTCTTTATATTGGACAACTTTCACTTGGAAATTCTTGCGCAGAGAGTTTGTTACACCTAAGAAGGTTACAGTTATAAATAATAATTTATTATAAATAATTTTTTATAAATAAAGTAGAATCAAATGCTGGAGATGTGATTGGATACATATACTTATATGAGTGTGAGGTCAGCTCCCCTTTTTTGAAATAAATTAATAACATTATTAAAGCATTATAGTCGGATAGATGTGATATTTCCAAGTCATTGATTTTATTTAATGCTCATATCCCTGAAATAATTCCAAGAAATCAAGTGCTTCTGCTTTGGTCTATACAAGCAATAGCTAGGAAAATAATAACTAAGAAATGGAAGAGTAAAACTACTACTCCTTGTAATGAATTTGTCAGTATGGCAAAAATTATATGTAGTAGTGAGTTACATGTAACTAAGATGAAAATTTCTTATATTACTCATTCCTTTAAGTCCTGGCTAAAACATAAAGATGTGCTTGAAAAAATATTAACTGGTGTATTGCATTGATATACCACACAGCTGTGGACATATGCGAATAGTTATTTGTTTGTTTTATTTTACTCTGATTGTTCTTTGGTATTAAAAAAATAAATAAATAAATAAATAAATAAATAAAAGAGGAAAAAGGCCACGAGGCCAACCAAAATCAGTGCATTGTTATTTCATTTAAGTATTCCTGCACCAATAATTATCTCAGGTTCAGTTTAATAAATAAAAGGGAAAAAAGGATCTCATAATTTGAGATCTGAAGAGAATATGTTGGATGAACTCTATTCGAACAAAACATGTGTTATGGAACCTGATCAAGGGAGATGAGTGGCAATTTTATCTATAGTGGTAAAATTTTTAATCTATCGTGTGGTGATGATTTTTACTCTGTTTTATCAAGGAATGAAATGTTTTTGGTGCAGAACAAAACTGATATACTTTTACATGAATTATTCACCAGTCAGCTGATTGATGAAGTCATATACAAATTTTTGAAGTTAAAAAGCCAAAAAATCTACAAAGATGAAAATGATCCTCCATTGTGGCCTATTATTTCTGCCATAAGCAGTACCCCTGGCTATATATGTGGATAAGAAGATAAACAACATTATGTATACATTTCCACAGATACATTGTGACTCTTGGCATTTGTTAGATTTGTTAAGGAATACTGTTATGTACAATAATTTGATTTTTGTAACAGATGATGTGAACAAATTGTTCATGGTGATACCACAGAAGATGGGAATGGATTTTTTATGAAATAACTTATTTTCAAGCCACATGGCGGGGAATGAGATCAATGTTTTATCTAACAACTACTTATGTTTGAAGGGGAATATTTTAGGCATCATTCTGGCTTGGTAATGGGGGGTGATGCTGCCAATCTAATTTACTGTCAGTGGGAAAAATTACATGTTTTTAACTTCAACTACTTCCAGTTTTTCCATTTTTGTACCAGATTTAAGGACAGTGTTTTATATTATTAAAAGCTGATGTTTATATGTTGGAACATTTTTTTTTTAAATCTAGTTAACACTACTTTGTTTTTCATCTTTACGTGTGACTATTAAAATTTAGGGATTCATTTTCTGGATATTTATTTATCTATATCTCTATCTTTTAATATATAATATAAAGATATTAATAGGCAACAGTTTGTGTCCCAATTGTATGGAAAACCCATGCACTGTATTTTTTTATTTTTGCAATACAAGTGGTCAGACTTGTAGGGTGAAAAGTAATACTGTCACAGCATAATTTGTAAGACTTTCACACTTGACCTCTGACTATGTTCTATACAAACAGGAGCTGGGTGATCAGAAAGACATGTTTTCAGATGGGAAATATGCCACTGTACTTATTGATAACATTGAAATTAATAGAAAAAGCCTTTGTTCCTTTGCACCAGTTTAGATTAAACCTATTAATAAAAAGGATAGTAATGCAATTTATGTTCATAGTATTAGAACATGTTCCTAGAGACTTAAGAGGAGGGGACTATAGAAATATAATTGAGTAAAATGAGTACAGATAAAAATATCTACGTGCTAGACACATTTTTTATCACACCATTTATTTGAGTATATCATTAAGGCAAATACACATGCACAGACAGGTTTTTATTTGTGTTACATGAAGTATCTCATATTGTATGCTTAGAGATTGACATTCATAGACTAGAAAAAAAAACATTATTCTTGAGCTAAGTTTCCTAATACTACATTGTAATATATTTCATGTACCACACAAACAAATTCTCCAAGTATTCCTTTCATCTTTTTTCTGTTTTTTTTTTTTTCTATTAGAGTAGCATTTCCAGTTAACTTCATTAGGTTTGCAAGATTTTATTAATGAAGTTCTTTATGAATATCTTTGCTCCCTATTTCTTTAATAAATGTTAGTCTGTCTGCATTAACTGCTCATTTAATTGATGTAAATAATTTGATGCATTTCAGTATGAAAGCATAAGCAATGAAATGAGTCCAATAAAAGGTGAGATAAAACAATATGAATGAATGATAACACATAATTATCATATAATGGACATTAACTGTTACAGGGCCAGTTCTTTGAAATGTATTTAGAAAGTAAACATAACTTTGATAAACAACAAAGTACAAAGAATGGCCTAGAAATGTCAAAATATTGAATTAGGTAATAAGGAAAGGGTAACCAGGTTAACTGCAAAATATCAGTATTAATCATTATCAGTCAGTGTTTTAACTATGAAAAAAGTAGTCCAAGAAAGAGATATGGAAAAGAAATAAAATGTTCATACAATATGGTATACATTGGGGGTGATTCATAAAGGCTACCATGGGATGTAAGCCTGGATTACACCTTGCAGTAACCATTTCAGATTCAGGGACAGCCCCAGCACAGTGCATGCAAAGGTGAAGCACCATAGTGGGCTGTATCTCTGTTATATCACAAGTGCTAATAAGGCATTCTAAATGAGTGGCATATGCTAATTAGCCATATGGTCTCCCTCTAGTCATGGCTGCAAAAAGGCTGGGACCAATTCAGAAAGGTTCTCATGAGGAGCAAGCTGGAGGAATACCTTGCAGTAACCATTTTTGATTCAGAGGAATCAAAGCCCTTGCCCACTTTACTAATACCTGCTTAACCCTAACACTGCCCAAACAACAACCCTGCACCCAAACTTAGGAAAAACCCTCCTGTAACATTACCACCCTTGCAATGAAGTATAGCTAGAATTAATAACAGAGTTAACAGATCAGAAGAGGACAATTTGTGCCTATTTTGATCTGATAAGTTTCTGTACTTTTCATAAGAACCAAGAATGAGTCATTTGTGCAGGAAAATTACCAATAACCAAATTATCAGCACAATGAATGTAATCTGTATACCAAGGTAATGGCACCACATAGCTCTGTAACCCCCCCCAAAAAAAAAACAGTATTAGGAAAGTTTAGCGCTTTTGTCATTCTCCATTTAGACTTCTTCAGAACAAAATGCAATTGTAAGCCACACCACTTATATAGTATAAATTATTAAAACCAATTAATTAATTTAAGTAAACCAGGTTCAAACTTTTAAATGGACATATATATCCATAGGTCTGATTTTAAAAATGAAAGCTGCCAGACTTTAAAAGTGATATTCATTCTGTTTTTTACAATGTTTTTAGATAGCTCATATGTTTGCATTGGTTTCAAGGTTTTACATGATATTGTAGATATATATATTTATAAATAAATGTGTGTGTTTATATATATATATATACATATATACATATATATATATATATATATATATATATATATATATATATATATTGTCATGTCCATTTAAAAGTTTTAACTGCATTTTCTTAAATTGCTAATTAATTGGTTAATTGGTTTTAATAATTTACACTATATAAGTGGTCTGGTTTACGATAGCATTTTGTTCTGAAGAAGCATGAATGGAGTAAAATGAAAGTGCTTAACTTCCCTAATATCTATATTTTTTGTAGTATGGAGCTACATTGTACCATTCATTTGGTGTGCAGATTGTAACATTATTTGTGCTGATAATGTGGTTATTCTGTGCTTTAAATGTTTGATGTACAGTGACCAGTGTTTTGCAGGTCAATCTTTCAAAACTTTGAATATTTAAATATAATCCATCTCTCTCTCTCTCTCTCTGTCTATATCTATCTGTATGTGTACATATGCACACTACCAAATAGTTAAAGCTCTATCTCACAACAGATCCATGGATGGAGCTTTAACTCTTTGATGTGAAATAAATATAAGACATATTGGATTTATATTGTGCGGGATCTCTTGTTGGTGAATTTATGTTGATTACATGCATTGCAACACTTCTTTCATGCATTTGGTGTTTTTGTTAAATATTGGAATTTGCTGAAGGAATAATATGTTCGGTTTAAATTACCAAGAAAGGAACAGGGAGGGCTCCATGGCTGCCTGCAAGTTAGACATTAATTTCTTGGGAGTTTTTAGATCTTGAGAATAATGCATGGTTAGAATCAGCTGTTCTGCTGTGACAGTGACAAGTGACCTGCATATTCAACCCCATACTTGTAGAAGGATTTAACTCATTTCCTTCAGTGAAGTTCTGGAAGTTTGCACTGTGACTTCTGATTAGCAGAGCCTAAGCTTACCAATAAAATCAGCTTATGTTGTCACATTTCAAAACGTTAATAAGTCAGGAACCATAGGAGTGACTAATGAAATGTAAATGTCAAACTCTTCAGCACAAGCTATTTTTGTAGTGGTAGTATTCTTTTGATTCTAGGTCTTACACTGGGTTTTATTAGTCATAGTAAACACAGTATTAAATTTATACTATTTTGTAAATAACTTGCAGTATCTCAGCAATCGCTCAGGTTATACACATAGTGTCAGCAGCATTTTGTGCAGCTGGCTGAGAGCTTTCATATGAAGCTAAGCAGTTCTGTCTGTCCTGCTTTGTTGTTAAAAAAACATTTACGACAATATAAATAAAAAGTGCATGAACAATTAATATAGCTTTACCTGTACCAGACAGGGGCCATATGTCACTATAGCTGTATTTGTTATCTCATAAGCTTTAAGATTAAATATTTTACTACTTGACATGTAGCATGGCTATGGAATTATTAATGCAAATATGAACAAGCAATACGTAATGCCTAGAGCCTCAGTAGGATGCAACTACAGAAGCACCTGGATGTTGTCACTAGGATGTAGTGAGTTAAATATTGAATCAGCATTTGCTGCACCTAAGTTAATATTAAAAAAATAAAACAGACCTATTATATGGCACTTGTGAACTCTGAAGGCGTATTATAAACAACAGATGGTACCATGCCGTGTATGTGTTTACATAGAACCTGGAGCTGGAATGGAAGATGCTGGTTTTATCAGTATGTGGTGTACCATACAGAATATGGCTTCCTTTGTGTTTGGTAATCCTTCTTCTTCAGGATTACTATGAAGGCATTTTGAATATTTTAAATGCTGATGTTACTGCTTGTGTTAAGTTAAGTTCTCAGTTTTGTTAATGATATGACATATCCAGTTTCTTCATGGTTTTAAAAGAAATTTATATTTTTTATTGAATTAAAAATAGAAATCTTTAAAAAATTAAAAGGGACTTGGGTGATTACCAAAACAATTCAAAGTTTGTGTGGCATAAGCTGAATTAAGGGTTGCATTCTGCCAAGGGGATTTATGGTCCTAAAATAAAAGCAGAAACACTAGGGAAAAAAGAAATAACAGGTGCTTCATCCAAGAGAGGATATGAGACAATGACTGATTTTTCCTCAAATACAGATACAGACAATGACTTAATGGAAACTTCACCCCATCCTAAAAGACTGCAACATAGAACTTCGGGACAGAAAACATAGAAACAAAAAATGTGGAAGTACATCATACCAGCAAACAAAGAGGTAAATAAACACTCATAAAACAGTAAAACCTCTTGTGTAGTTCCAGAGTCGAGTTGAATTCATGCTTCCAAAGTGCAAAACTTTAAATCCAGATCATATGAACAGCTGAGGTTATTGACTAAATCACATAAAATAAAAAGACTGTTAAGCGCTTTCGTCCCTCAACAACAAGCAAGGGGACTTCATCAGAACAGCCATTACACTTCAGAACCTTCCTGTTATACTGAATCAATTAACTGGTTGTTTGTTACACCCATAATAACATTTAAAGTGACCAGTGTTTTTTACAAGAAACATCAGACACAAAGTTGAATGCACACAGTAAAACATCACATAAAATGAATGTTACTGTAAAATATTACTAAAGAATGTTACTAAAAACCTAATAAAAGAAGCATATGCTGTTAAGATGTAAAAATAAAATGTTAACACAATGTTGAAATGTATAATATATTAATAAAATATGCTATAAAACATACTAGATTATAAAATATATTAAAAAACAGCCATAATAAATGGGATGCACCAGGAAAACAAAATTACTTATGTTTACATGAGGTGTTTGTGTAATAATTTATAATTTTAGTGCCCTCTTTTTAAGCACTGGTGATAAGGAGATGATATCATTGATGCCAGGTACCTTCAGGCTCATTTGCCATTGTAATTCAGCTAATTCTAAGTTCACTTCCCATCAACCACCTCTAGGGTGCTTGGGGACCACCTCTAAAATACCAAATTTGAATTTAGAAAAATGTGGGCATTCAGTACTGTATCTATTCTTTTTTTTTTTTTTTTTTTTTAAGTCTTTCTTTCTTACGAACATAGTAATGCCCACATCCAACACATATCCCAATGTATACAGCACTACTCGTGTTGCAATTACCCTTTTGCAACCTAATTTCAAAGGATATACCTTCTAAAACAAGGGTGTTATGCCTTAATATGTACTGACATTGGTTGCAGACTTGACAACTTGTGGTCCCTTTGTTGGGTGCAATATCTCTAATAATGCTTTGTTCAAATAGTGATTTACAATTCTTACCTGTCTTGTAAATAAATTTGAGCTCCCCACCTACATATTTCATAACCTTCAAATTGCCCTTAAAAATAGTCCAATTCCTGACCACCATTTATTTGACTACCTATTTGATGCACATGGAATCACCATCCCCATTTTTGCAGAATGCCCTTCCTTATTGGCTTTGTTGGACATCTCCCTACTACCCAATAATGGCTTAAACTTAGTCCCCTAAACTATTTTTACTTCACCACTAATATCAGCTATTAGTTTTTTAGGATAGCCCCTTTCTTTAAACATTGAACTGATTTTGGTTACTTCCATTTCAAATAATTCCAACTCAAAGCACATATGTGCTGCCCTGACTAATTGCCCCTTGTATATGTTTCTCTTGGTGTGTAACCAGGGTGACAGCTCTGAAAATCTAAATAACCACTCAGAAAATGGAAATAGTTCCTTTTCCAATCTCTTGCAGTTTTGATTTGTTAATTATTTTCTTAAGTGTATTTTTGAAGTGCCGGTGTTGATCACCTGTGTTTTGATGCTTGTGTACATCTACATTTCAACACTGATTAATATACATGTGTCTACTGAATTTTGTCAAAACTCCCAAATGGTGACATTCAAAATGTCAACTAAATAAATATCAACATGCTATTACATATGTGGAGAGCAATAATATCAGCACATCCAAAATTCAAATTAAAAATGGGGCACAGAACCCATACCACTATATATATATATATATATATATATATATATATATATATATATATATATATATATATACACACACATACCAACTCAGAAATCACACAGTATTGGGGAAAGGGATTATTCCTCTACCCTGATGATTGTGTGATCTTGATTTAGACCATCTACTTAGCCAACTTAATTTTGTTGACTAAGCACATGTTGACCAAACAAATATTCATTCATTTCAGCGTTCCCATACACTTACATACACACAACTATCTATATTTATCTATATATCTAGATCTATCTGTCTATATATATATATGTATATGTATATATGTACGTGTGTGTGTATTTTCATAAATATCCCTGTCATCCATGAATCCTAATGGTTGAAAGAAGCCCATTTCCCTAAATGATAAGTTGTAGTGACCTATGCATAAATACTTCTGATGTGGTTTATATATGTGCTTTGCAGACATTGCTGTGAATGGTATTTTCACTTTTCTGCATGGATGTGTGACTGTGGAGATGATATTTTTACATAAGTAGGGGGGAGCAAAGCTTTTTTGAAACTTTTCGTTTGTTGTTTTTGACTATATCATGTTTCAGATATTTTGAATATGATACAGAGAAATGATTTTCAGCCTAGTGCTGATGGAACTTTTTATATTATCTTAGATGTGTGCAAGGACCAATTTGAAAAGTCCAAAAGTGAAGTCCGTTATAAAGGTGCTGCTCTATTAGTCACTTCTTTTAAGTCTGAGAGTAAGCATCTCACCAACCCTCTTTTCTCTACTCATGGAGCTTTCTGGTATTTATTTCCCAAGTAATGATCACACCACATTTCATGTAGTTTTTGTAACTGTCGTCTTTTTGTTTGTCTTTTTTTATTTTATTTTTATTTTTATTTTATTTTTATTTATTTTTTGTTGTCTTTTTGTTTGGGACAAGGAAAAGAGAATTGTAGAACCAGGATAAGTCTATTGGTTTTCAGGTTTTGCCTGTAATACAGTCAAAAATGGCCAGGATTGAAAGAATGCTACTTCTGGCCAAAACCAGCACTATTTATTGACCAGGAGATTGTTGTAATATATTTAAAAAAAAAAAAAAAAAGTCAACGTATTCATCGCAATTTCCTGCATGACTTTCCTTTTCGTCTCCATTCCTGTAATTCACCTGATTTTTCTTGGTCTGTTTGTTGTGCAGACATATAACTCTTGCTGTCTTGCAATCCTCAGATACTTATGTGATCTTTTAAGTTTCTTCTTAAGGTACTTGAGTGTCATAGTTTCCGGGATGCTGAGAGGCCATGCTTGCTGCTTACTCACATTGTCCTCTGTTACTGCAGCCTGTTAATTCTCCAGCTCTCCCTACCTCGATAGTAGCATTCAGGAATAGATCTACATTTTTTTTCCTACTTAAATGCCAGATTAGTGCCCTGCTGTCCTTTTCCTTTATGATTACTAAGAAGAATCATCAGGGTCAGTGATTCTACAAGAATCATACTCATCTTTGATGCAGGAAGATCAGAAGGCTGTGGGTTCTATTCCACACATGTGATCGGATTACTTTTCCATTACTGACATTTCATTAACAGCATTAAGGGGTTCTGCACTGCTCAGGGTAGCATCCTTTGCATGAGACTGTAGACCAAGGTTCCATCTGGATGAGTTGATGGTAGCTTAGGTTGACATAAATAGTTTGTTTCTTCTTCTTCTTTCGGCTTTTCCCGGTAAGGGGTCACCACAGAGGATCATCTGTCTGCTCATGATTGGCAGTGGAGTTTTATGGTGTTGAGTTGCCAGCCTGGCACCCAATCTTCCACAGAAGGCACACACAAGCACACACTCATGCCTAGGGCCAATTCAGAGTTTCCAATCCACCTTCAGCATGTTTTTGGGATGTGGGAGGAAACCGGAGCACCCGGAGGAAACCCATGCAACCACAGGGAGGACATGCAGATGCCGCACAGAAGGCGCCCCAGCTGAGGATCGAACCAGAGAACCTCTTGCTGTGATGTGACAACGCTAACCGCTGCACCACAGTGGCCGCCCAGTTCATGTTTCTTATTGAAAAGTATTATTTATTTTACTTATTGCTTTTGTTTACTGAGAAAGCCCAACTGGGCAGATGTCCAATTTTTGCACAAGCTTGGGGAGAAATGCTCCATTTTGCAGAATGAGTAGAAGGCAGTTATACTATATTTACATGATAAATGCAAATAGATACATAAGATAGTAATGGTATGATAGGTAACTAAAAAAGAATATAGGTGCATGCTTAGAATAGTAAATGTATATACACAGAATAGTAATTTAATGACAGTTAATGAAAACATGACAGCTAAAATAAGAAAACAGTAATATATTCGCTAATATCAAGCTTATATGAGTCTAGGAATAGATCTACAATTTTTTTTCCTACTTAAATGCCAGATTAGTGCCCTGCTGTCCTTTTCCTTTATGATTATTAAGAATCATCATCAGGGTCAGTGGCTCTACAAGAATCATACTCATCTTTGATGCAGGAAGATCAGAAGGCTGTGGGTTCTATTCCACACGTGATTGGATTACAGCTGTAAATAGATATTGAGTATAAGACAGTGAAGTAACTGTAAGATGAAGACGGTTACAAATTTTGAACGTATATTAAGGAGGTCCTTGTAAAATGGAGACAGAAATTTTCAGCAGGTTTACATTCTGTATGGTGTTCATGTTACAGTGGTGTTAGGAAATTAACTTTTTTCCATGGAGAGCAAAACTGTGGCAAATAAACTACCTATCGGTTAGGATGAGGAAGTGCTATGCCTCAGTACGAGTCTACTTCAAAACACTGAATTCTTATAACACTGAAACTCAAAACACTGAGACCATAACATCGAAAACCCAAAACACAAAAAACCCAAAATAACAAAAACTCAGAACACTGAAAGTGTGCATTATAACATAGAAAACTACAATGCACATATAAATAACATTCCCTCCACCTATAACAATGCCAAACTAAGAAACACACTTTTTACTACGTTTCTGCAAGGGGGCAAGCCCCCCTGCACCCCTCACACCCTCTATAAATTAAATATTCCAACTCCTAGATCGCACTACAGTGTAAAAAAAGTTAATTTCCTAACTCCACTGCATCATGATCCCCATACATAATGTAAACATATGGATGTGTTGCTTTCGTGGAAGTTAAGTTAGTGTTCTGAGAAGTGCTGGTAGAAGTGAATGTTTATTTTGCCAATCTGCATGTGCTTTTAGGCTGTACAGGTAAGTGATTTAGACATTGTTTACATTCTATATGGTAATCGTGATACAGTGAGGTTAGGAAATCAACTTTCTTCCCACTGAAGTGTGATCTTGGAGTAGGTATATTTAATTTATGGGGTGTATGAGGGGGAGAGGTCTCCCTCATGGGGGGGGGGTAGGGGGGCTTTCCCCCTGCAGTAACGTAGTAAAATGTGTGTTTGTTCGTTTGGTGGTGTTATAGATGGAGGGGATGTTATTTACATGTTTGTTGTAGTTTTCAATTTTATGATGCAAAGTTTCAGTGTTCTGAGTTTTCGTTGTTTTCGGTTTTCAGAGTTTTGGGTTTTCAGTGTTATGGTCTCAGTGTTTTAAGTTTCAATGTTATGAGAATTCTTTGTTTTGCAGTAGACCCCTCAGCACAGATGTTGTATTGAAAACTTTGAGATGAGTTAACCCAAGGAAAGCAGCTGGTCTAGATAACAATATGGGCAGGGTTCTCGGGGCCTGTGCTGCACAGCTGGGTTCATAGTTTCATAGATTAGTACTAGGCTAACTGCCCTTGCAAGCCATTTTAAGCCTAGCCAATTATCCCTTGTGAGACTCCAACCCTGCAGCTTGTGTTTGTAAGGCAAACACCTTAACCATTAGGCCACCCTCCCAACCCTGTTGTATTGGTTCTCACAGACATTTTCAGTACATCACTGCAATTATCCATCATACCAAGATGCTTTAAGAACATGACTATCATTCCCTTACCCGAGATACCACAACCAGCATTTCTGAATGTTTATCACCCATTTTCTCTAACATCGACAGTTATGAAGTGTTTCGAGCATCTGATCAAGGACCACATCTCAGCAAGCATACCTGCAACACTAGATGCATTGCAGTGTTCCTACAGGCCAAACCACTGCATAGCAGATGCCATCTCTTTAGCACTTCATGAAACCTTGACTCACTTGGAAAATAAGTACCGTTATGTCAAGATGTTATTTATTGGCTTCAGTTCCGCCTTTAATACTGTCACCACCCAGAACCTAGCGATGAAACTAATCCAACTGAACATCAACAACCCCTTGTGCATTTGGATACTAGACTTTCAGACAGACAGACCCCCAAAAGATATGTGTGGAAATGATAGCTCTAAAAGTGTAACTCTAAACATGGGTGTACCACGGGGCAGTGTCCTGAGTCCACTACTATTCACCATGCTTACACCTGACTGTGTAGCCAGATATGAATCCACAGAATTATCAAGTTCACAGACGACACCACTGTCATAGGTCTTGTCAGAAATGGCATGGAAACAGTATATAGAAGAGAAGTGGAACAACATCTGCTAGGCTGGTGTGACAGCAACAATCATGTGTTGAACATCAGCAATATAAAGGAACTGATTGTAAACTTTTGGAGGTTTCAGGGAGCACATCAACCTCTGGATATAAAGGGAGTAGCAGTAGAAAGATTAAGATCATGAAGTTCCTGGGTATACACATATCAGAGGACCTGTCTTGATTGGTGCACACCAACCAAACTGTCAAAAAATAGCAATGTTTGCACTTCTTTCGGAAACTGAGGAAAGCAAATCTGTCACATTCCATCCTCTAAGCCTTCTACAGGGGAACCATCAAGAGCGAACTGACAAACAACATCATTGTATGGTACAGGAACTGTAATGTCTCAGATCACAAGGCTCTCCGGAGAGTAGCAACAGCAGCAAAAAGAATCATTGGCTCTCCACTGGCATTTTTGGATGACTTACATGAATCTCAATGTATTGGAATAGCTAGAAAGATAATAAATCAGCATACTCACCCTGCTTGTGGTATGTTCTTCCATCTTTCCTCGGGTAGACATTACCGCAGCTTATACTGTAAGACTTCCAGGCTCAGTAGAAGCTTTTTCCCCTTAGCCAACAGATTGCTGGACTCTAACAACAGGCACGCCAGAAGCCATTCTGCTCTTTCAACCAACTGAATATTGTCTTGACTAATCCAGTAAATGACATACTCTCATGTCCATTTATTCTAAGATCACTACTACTAGTAGCACTGCTTTAGTGCAATATCCAAATCTTCATCTCTCCTGAAACATGAATGTGCAATACTCTATGCAATATTTTTGCTTCACACATTCCTGCTGATGTGAAAATTCAAGTTTGTGCAATATCTACTTGTGCAATACCCTATACAGCACATTTTTATACATGCAATGTCTGTGAATGTCTGTTCTAGTATTACAAAATAGCAACTGTATGAATGTATGTTTCTTGGACTCAAAACAAAGCAAGATAATTATGTTTAGCTGCACTATGTGTAGCTCTAAATGACAATAAAGTTTACTTTGACTACTGAAGAGGGGTAGATGATAGTCAGAGATTGTGAAGAAGTAACTGTAATTATTATTACATAAGAGTGGTGACATGCTTTTTTATTTCTCTAAATCTTTTGCATTTCTAATACTATGACAGGAATGGACCCCATTCCTTAGCCAAAGTATGATTAAAGTTCATGAAATTAGTATTGTTTCAATCTTTGATGTCAGCCAAAGCTGCTCTTTGCAGCACCTGCAATGTTCCCAGAAATTACTCCTTATGCAATTTATATGGGGTTACATGTTTTGATAACGTATCTAAATCCAGTTGTAGATTCTGTTTTTATAAGACCAGTTGCTCCTACTAATATTGGAACTGTCTGGGTATCTTTCTTCCACATTGCTATCATTTCTGCCTGCAGATCTTGATATTTTATGACTTTGTGTCTGTCTGTACACAGGACACTGTAGTCACTGGGTGTGGTGATTTCAATGATCAATGCTACTCTTGTCTTCTTTTCTTGGACCAAGATATCTGTTTTTCTAGCATCTATCTTCTGAACTGTTGGTAATGGGTGATCCCATGTGATATAAACTTCATCATTTTCTAAGATGCTTTGTAGCTCATGTTTCCACTTTTTTCAGCCACTTTAATATAATAATGTTTGCACAATCCACAGTGCAACAGTGTTGCCACATTATTATGCATTTTAGTATACAGTCCTTCTGCCATTATTATGTCACAACCAGCAACAAGGTGTGCAACTGTTTCCAATTTGGTTTTACAAAATCTACATTTGTCTGTTTCTCCCACATGTTCAATGGACTTTGTAAATTAGCGTGTATGTAGTCCACTATTTTGGGCTGCCAGTATTAGCCTTTCATCTCTTGGTTTAAATTTGCCTCTCCTTAACCTTTCCTGCATTCATTCCTGATCAACATGAGGTTCTTCCAGAAGTTTTCTGTACTTGCAACTATATTTAAGCTTTTTCTACATTTTTTGACTTCTTATCTGGTCCTTCACCGTATATTCTTTCTTTTGTTTTTTTGGTAGATTAGGTTGCTGCCTGATTTTTATCTACTTCTGGTTTGATTTCCATTCCTGCTTGGATCCGATATGCTTCTGCTAAATTAAGCAGAGAAATTATCTAAGATTTATTCCCCTCATGTTTCAAAACTTTCACTACATTTGGGTCTTGTGAGGTCAGCAGATGTGTGGAGTCCCACAGTTGCAGATCTTTACAGTGTAATCTCTTTCAAGGTGGCCCATCCCTCCTTCAGAATGGGGAATATATAATCTTGGTATGCACTCATTTTTATAAATCATTCAGTGAGCAAGAGGCATCCTTCTTGTTTTCCTATCTAATGTTTTCCAACACATTTTGGGGCCAGTCAATCACTCCAAAACTGTAAGTTAGGTCAGGAAGAGCAAACTGGTTTATAACTTGGATTTTGTTCCTAGCTGCCAGTGCTGTTTTCAGAATTAATTTGTCTTCTGAAGTATTCCTTACTAAGTTTTATTTACATTTGTTCATGTTTCATTGTTGACCCTTCATCAATTCCTAAATATTTATACACTCTCTTGCTCAAGTTCTTTTATATCACATTCTTGTCCCAAACTGATGTTTTCTTGGTGCTGCAGTTTTCCGGCTTTAATGGTTGCTTTTGCACACTTATCAAGACTAAATGACATTCTTATATCATCTGAAAAAGTTTTAACAATCTGCAGCTGTGCTTTCAGTTCCTTATCTGTTGAGATATACGGTTTTAAATCATTGACAAAGATAAGATGAGAAGTCTTTACATTTTGTTGTTTTCTAGGAGCCAAATTGTAGCCATGGCCTAAGCTGTTAAGTAAACAACTTAATGGGTTAATGTCAAGACAGAATAGCAATGGTGACAGTGTCACCTGGAATATCCCCCTTTGAATTTTTATCCCTGGGAAAAAATATGTCCTTTATCATGGCTTAATTCCAAAGTGGTCTGCCACAGTTTCATGGTCACTATAATGTAGTCCATCAGTGTAGGGTGTATCTTATAAATTTTAAGCACTCTTTTATCCATGAATGTGGGATACTATCAAATGCCTTTTTTTTTATAGTCAGTCCATGCCATACTTAAATTCTTCCCCTTTTTACAGTTCTCCAGTATGACTTTATTTAACAACAATGATCCTTTGTTCCATATGACTTTCTTTTATTACCCTTTTGTTCTACTGCCATAATTGAGTTTTCTTCTAAATGACTATAAACTCTGTCAGCATCAATTTCCGTGTATAGTTTATACATTGTCAGAAGGCATAATTTTTAGGGCAGCTTTCAAGTTCACTTTAAAGTCTGAGCATTTTTTTTGCCTGTTGTTAGCCAGGTAGGTGTCTGTTCGGGGTGCACATATAAATAGTTCTTACTCATGGCTAAATCTTCATGCAAAGATGTTAATACTTTTAATCAAAAGTTAGGTACTGCATTTGGGCCTGGATTTTTCCAATTAGAGTCTTTTCTAAACTTTTTTCAATCTCTCTGGCTGTTACGTCATCACAGTTCATATCCTGCACCTTTAATCATCTTATTCTTTTTTACTTCTTCTATCCATTTAGCATCTTTGTTATGTTCCACAGGATATTCATACATACTTCTCCAAAATGTATCTTTTTCGTCTTTCTTGGGCAGTCTTTCAATTCCTTTTACCTTGTTTCCCAGTTGTCTATAAAACGTTTTTGGGTCATCAATTAATTGCTTATTTTGCACTTTTCCTTTATATTCCTCTGTGTATCTTCTAAGTTTTTCTGCCTATGCTGAAATTTTTAGTTTATTTGTGATAGTGCATGATAGATCCTAGTCTGTTCTAATACTGCATCACTTTTATCTCATCTATCTTTCTTAGTATTTTTGTTGCTCTATTCCCTCTTATGTAGTCTTTTAACAGTGACACTATTTGTTTTAATTGATTTATTTATTATTTATTTTATTTTATTCAGTTTGATAAACGGGAATATTTATGCTCGAGCCCTTTCAGTGGGAGGGGAGGAGAAAAAGAATGAGAATACATAAGACATGTACTGGAACACAAAAAACACAGCATACATTGAAGATAGATAATACACACACACACACAACACAGCAAAGAGACTGAAAATTAATACATTATATACAAAAACACTCAGAGTTCTAATAGCAAATAGTTTTCTCTATTGGATACATCCGTGATGGTATTCAATTTCTCCCCTTTCTTTCCCTCACTACCCTATGTTCTTGTTGTAGAACTTTATCATTATTATTCTACAATGGTGCATCCTCCCCCTGGTCCTGGCCACATTGTAGGAATGTTTCCGTATTTTTTAGGATTCTTCTATGGCATTTTTCCCAGTCGTGGCACTAGTGTGTCTACCAGGACTGGGCACTTTTTTATCCTGGGTATTGTGCACCAGCTGTCTCCTTTAAGTTATGACCTACTTCTGTCCATGATATATGCTATATAAATACAGTCTATAATCAGTGTCACCTTGGTAAGATTTTGTGAAAACATAAGAACAGGGTCCACCTCGCGAATGTACTCACCAAGACTTGAGAATAAATTCAATTTCAGCACTTCTACTCTCCTTTGCTTGCTGATTTTTTTTTTATATTTCCATTCAGATACCTCACTATGTGGTTATCGAGATGATTACATAGGGTATCTAGAAGCGTACCTGAGGTAAGGATTTTATGAGAGACAGAGGTAAGATTCTAATCAGTTAATGTTCCCTTAGTGTTACTTTTGTTATAATGTGTGTGAGTGGTGATTAGCTGTGACAGATCATAGAGATTTATTGATTGGTTAGGTGAGTCTGTGGAGAGAGCGAGTCAATCAAAATTAACATCACCCATTATTTATTTTGTTTGGCATATGTTGGATGAGACTGAGCAAAAGAGGTCTTCTGCAATAGATAATTACCCGTTGGCAAATAAGCACATATGATGGATAATGTCCTGTTTTGGTTGTGTTTGAGTCTAGATCTGAGTTGAGAAAGGTTTAGTGCAATGAGTATGCTGCAGAAACATTTTGTACAGTGTTGTGAGTCCACCAGCCTTTTACTTTGCCTGCCTGCTCTTAGTATATTATACATTGGGGGTAGAAGTTAATTTTCTTTTTGTTTCCTTTTTCAGCCAGGTTTTAGTTAGTGAGTTAGGCCAGTAGTGGAACTGTAGTATTTTGTAGTAGATGCTTCTATTGTTTATATGTATAATGTTAAGGGAAGAACAAGTAGTGTTATGTTGTATTGGAGGTGTGTGGTTTATGGGGGTTATAGTGTTAAAGGTTTGTGGGGATGTAGCTGGTCTCAGGTTTGGATGGATGTTTGCACTGAGTTATAGTTTGGGGAGATATGTTGGCTGCAGTATAAAGATTTCATTTTAATATTAGCTTATGAATTATGGGGTTATCTAGGTGTAGGTTGTGTTTGACAATGTCTGTGGCATTGGGTGAGTATAAGGTGAATGTTATCTTTGGTGAATTAAGGGTTGAATATTTTGCAAGGTATTGGCTAGTGGAACTAGGATTATGGTGATGCGTTGCAGGGAAGTGTGAAGATAAATATATTAAGTGGATTAGTAAACAGTGGAAGTGACAGAGTCAGCAAGGAGATTAGCATCATGGTGCTTAGTTGTAGAAGGAAATTTTGACAAATTTAGGGATAGGGAACAGAGTGGAAAAAGCGGTATGATGTTTTGTATTGGGAAACAAAATGGTGTTGAAGTGTTGGTAAATAAAAGAGCAGTGAGTATGTTAAGATATACAAGACAGAATGGAGAATTGGATAGTGGAGGGAATATCAAATGCAATATGGAAGGGATTGCAGTTAATGTATGCAAGTTATTATAGATTGGGATTGGTTGAGTTTTGAGGTGGGAGGAGTTAGGGGGTTTAAACTGAGTAAGTGAGGTAGGTGGGAATACGGGGTAGGGTATGGAGAGTGGAGCCAGCCCAAGCAGGTTCCACTTATTCAGAATGTTGTGTGGCATAAAACAATCAATCAATGAATTGGGCCAAAAGAAGGTAAGTCTATTTAACTGCTACTACTTCAATTTTACTTTATAAAGAAAATTATACAAAGTAGGAAATTAATGAGAAAGTTTACACACTTGCTATGTAGGGCACTGGCACTGGTAGCAACAATAGTTTAATACATAAAAATAAGAACAGAAGAAAGAGAAGTGATATTAGGGGTGGTTTGACAAAATGTACTTCTTATCTGGGAACTGTTAAAGAAAGAAAAAGTGAAAATAAATAACTAATAAAAGGTGCTAATTAATTATCTGATATTGGAAAAAAGAGACTGGCAATAGGTTTGCCTAATATGGGTCTATAAAGGACTGCTATTAAAATTAAAATATGTATTGATAAATGGGGGTTGCGTAAAATATTTGAATATGGGAGTAGTACATATTAAAACCTGCCTATGAAGAGATATATTAGGCTATGTTTGACAAGTTGTACTGTAATATCAAATACAGAGAGCTACTGACTATGTTCATGTTGTAATGTGCATGCCTTATACAAATACTACAGCAAAGGCTTCACTCCTTGAAGTGAAGAAATGTAAATAAGTACCAGTCAAAACACCTATTTATGGAGGTTATATATCCACAGCAGGGTAGTAAATAGGCTGTAATTTACTTGTCTTTAGCAGGCTACCCCTGAGGTCCAGTTGCTTGCTTATTGCTTATATAGCATATGAAACTAGGGGGCAAACAGAGTTGAGAGGATGACTGGGTCAGTTGACTGAGGAGGGAAGTATACTGTTTAAAGTAAGACGTGCACATGGCTCCTGGATGAATCTGCAGGAGAACTTACAGTATGTGTTCTAAGAGTTCATTGTAAGGAAAGGGTTGATGAAAATTGTGATGAAAAGGTTGCTTGATTTTTATATACAGCAACAATCTCCTGATTAATAAACAGCGCTAGTTCTTGGGCATAAGTGACATTCTTTTTTGATCCCTGTCCCAAATTATTAGGGGTTCTTTATTTATAGACAAAATGATATACATTTTCATAATATGAGTACAATATTAAAATATGATCCAATGATAATATTGCAATACTAATATATTACACCAATATTAAAATGTGAACATTATAGAAAAATATATACATCTCTTTACAATACATTTCCCCACCCCAATCTTCATCCCTTTTCCCCAAAACATTTCTAAATTTTAGTATTATATGAGTCCACTCATATTTTATTTATACAATAACTCATGGTATCTTGCCAACCAAATATTCCAAAAAATGTAATCGCTTCCCTATCAGTTTCAACTCCTTTTTCTTTTTTCTCTAATGCAAAGAAATCATACAGAATATTGTTTATTTCGACATCTTATATAGTTGGTATTATCTGTTTATAAACATAATTTATATTACTCTGTCAAATCTTATCAAAGCATGCTCCACTATTTCTTCTTTTTCTTCTTTTTGAGCATAACGTAGCCTTTCTTTCCTTCCTTGACCTATAAGCCATAACAGTTTTTAAAATTAACTTATCAATTCCAAATGTCCGTAAAATCTTACCATATTATATCTTTTTTTAATGTCGATTCCATCGTCGTTTTACAGCATTCTTGACTATTTTTTGAAAACCTTCTGAGGGATCAGTTTAAAAACATTTGCATTATTTCCTCATACTACAACCTTCTACTATAACTTTCCATTTATACATTTTCCTCTGATGCCAGTACATGTCATCATCAATTGTTTTAATTATTTTAAAATTAGATATTTCCCATCATGCACTACACTGGATTAACTTTGTCTATACTATACTGTTAATTTCATGTTTTTATCATTATTAAAATCTAAACTCAAAATGTAAAAAAATCAGTTTGACCATAGGTTTTACTTAAATCAACCACCCTCAGTAACGTAATTATATAACACTCAATTTGTTTTAACATTAATCACCAAATGATGAAAAATGTGTGCTTCAATAAGTTTGTTTCTGAATCATATAGGGATATATATATATATATATACTCCCCGATTATCTAACTTTAGTCCATTTGGTTAGAATAGAGAATACGCTCTTTCCGTCATTTTGTAAAACAGTAGGTATGACCACTTGTGGGTGCTGTAGAATGTGCAAACACATAGAGATAGGAGAAACCTTTTCTATCAACAAGAGGAAATATAGATTAAGGGAAACATTGCATTGTAACCCTAATTTTGTAGTCTATTTGGCTAAGTGTAAAGTTTGCCCAGCATTTTATGTTGGAAAAACTGAACGTAGACTACATGAAAGAGTCTACAAACACACTTATGCCATAACGAGACAGAAGTTTGAAAGTTCCTTGGCAAGACACATTATGGGTCATGCGAACCACACATTTGGTTTTAAAGTAATAGACCGAATTACAACCAACAATAGGGGAGGACCAGTGAACTGGTTATTAGAAGAGTGCGAGTTAGCTTGACAGATTAGGTTCAACGCCTTTTCACCACCAAGCTTGAATGAGTCATGTAACAACGCCTGCCTCCTTAAACTTAAAAGTTTAGTCAGATAGAATTTGCGCATGACTATTGTCTTGTAAGGGTCGAATAACTTATAAGAACAGTTTAAAGACAACTTAAATGTACATTATATGTTTAAAATGACAAACTGTACGTAGTTATCAGCTTATACAGTCAGTATTAGGAAACCTTGGGTAAGTTTAGTATGCTATATTACAATGACAAGCTCAATAGTTTTAAACTCTCACTTCAAAGATTTGCATTTGAGTGGTAGTAGTCTTGTTCTTGGACTGTTTTAAATTTTAAACATTAAATATTAAATATTAGGGTGATCTTAATAGTGAATGATGTTCGTTCAAGTTACACAGTCCGTTGTAAGGGAGTGCATTGAAAAGTGGAATTCAAAACTGGTGTATGTTAGAATATCTTCTGTTTGTTTTGGATGTAAGCTAGTTACTTTAAGTAAAGACAATTTTAATTTTATTTTTAAGTTTACATTGGTACAGTTGTACGTTATTTTGTAGGAGTGACAGTTGTTATCTTTTAACTAAGGACTGGGAAAAAGTGTGTACTAAGATCGCTGCAATTTGTGTAGCGATAGATTTGTATTTTGAAACTAATTTCAAATTTTTTAACCACTTAATATTAATGAGTTGTAACTATATAACAGCTCAGCTGATTACGGATCACATGATTTTATCATTTTATTTAAACTGGTCAAAGGTTTGTTTTATGTAATCTGAAGAAGTTGCAGTATTAGCGGCAATGAAAAGGTCTTAATTAAACAGTGTTTGTGCTCTATAGGACTTGTTGGGACCTTTGTTTATCTGGTTTTAAAACTATATTATCATAAGCTGTTAATGGCAGCTCAATAGACTGCACATATAAACACATTGAAACTTGAATTCTATCTGGTTATTGGATAGATGCATAATTTAGAATGAAAGAAAATGGCATGCTGTTTAATGGGCATTTTTGTCTATTTGTTCTTCCAATTAAAATATGACAAATATTAATAAAATTCTTACTTTAGCAGGTTCAGACTCCAACTAACTAAAGTTAAGATTTTTTTATTAATATCATAACTCCTTAATATAACATATCACTGTTTATGTACTACATTGTCTAATGCTTTAGAACATCACATACTACAAGTTCTATATCACATTATTCATGCAATATAATTAATGTTTGCTCTTATGCAATTAGGACTTTCTTAGTTCCCTTCATTAATACCAGAAATTCATTCACTGAATAATTTCTTCATTACCTTACAAAATCTTTACTGAAAAACATTTCTAGTTGCCTTGTAATCTGCATTACTGGTAGATATTTTAGTAATTTGTCTTGATTTACTCGAATAGTCCTTATCTCCCATACTCCAAATCAATATAATTAAACCCACACTGACTTTGTTTATCTTAACACCATAATTTTTCAATTCACTTAATGCAGTCAAAATATTTTTGTTTCATTCACTTCTAAACTTTAAATCCTGTTCCATCTATTTTTAGAGTAGATTTATCATTGGCATTCCTCTAAATAATAAACTTTTCTAATACATCACATGACTTTGAAGATATTTGCCTGAATAACAATTTTTCAATCAGTAAAACAGACATTTTTATACAGTAATTTAAAATACCATTGTAACTAGTTTATAATTTGACCCTGATCCATCAACTGCTATACCAACCAAATGAAATACCAGCCCCCTCTAGTTTGCTCATCTTCTATAATAATGCACATCAACTAAGATCTTACAATGCCATCCTACTGACTGTTACCAATTGCTTTCATAGCTCAGGCCAATCTCTTTTATTCCTATGCAGTTGCTAAGACCTGGATCTCTACCCCCTGACATTAGATGTCTAAATAGTAAACATAGTTTCAGATTACTACTAAAAGATCTATTCAAAACTTGGATATGTCCCTGTACAGAACCAGACTAATTTCACCTGTTCCTAACTTTCAACATCCCCTAGATCACAGGTGTACTGTGTAGTTTTACTTGGTACATAGTAACTGTGAACCAGGAGTTCAGGCTACCTTTATAGTGGCTATTTCTAGTTTATGACCTTGTTTGTCTGTAGAAGCTTTTTTTTTTTAATTTATGGTCAAGCAACTGTATATTTATTGTATAATATCTTGTTTAATTGTTTCTCAGTATTCCAACCACTGTATGCTGCATCATTTTATATGTTCTATGCTCTTTGTACAAAATAGTTATGTTTATATATTTTTTATTATTTTTATTATTTTTTTATAAATTTTACTCTGTATCTGGAGCTTTTCTCCCCGGGCAAAAACTGAAAATGGTCACCTTGTGTCCAGTCAGACTAACCCAGTAAACAAATGGAAAACAAATAAATAAATATATATTTTTTCTAATTAATACATTCTCTTCCTAATTAAGGTTATAACAATTAATACTGTCTTAGCTAAACGGGAGAAACTTTTTCCTTGCAGAAAATATATTATTCTTTCCTAAATTTTCTCATAAATCTCCCTTTCACATTTCAGATATCTGGTATCCTGTTTAAAAAAATAGCTTGTTAAATCATCAAACCATAATAATATATCTAATTTTATATATTTTTCAATATCATTTTTATAGTTTCTTTTTTCATATCCTTTTACACCCACATGAACTTAATCTTCAAGTGTCTCAAACAGTTTAAAGCACAGATTTCAAGCAACAATTCATTTACCATGTGGAGTTTCATTTATACTGTTGTTACTTATTAATCTTCAAGTGTGTTTATTATTCTGTCCAAGAGTTATAAAGTAAGTCATAATAAATGATCTTCCTACAATTTTCTAATTCATATTTAATATCACCAGCTTCCAAAAATTTTCAATCACTCTTAATATCAGTACCCTTTAATTTCAAACAAAAGCATTTACTAAACATAGTCAATATATGTAAAGGAGATGAAAAGGCTGTAGCTGCAATTTTACACCCACTTTGCAATTGTAATCTTTATTTGAATATTACCCCTAACATATAAAATAATGTAACCTACAGGTGAACAAATGGTGCCATCTTATGCAAAACATTAAGTCTCAAAATGTTGCCACTGATACTTGACATCTAAGACAAATGCTGTTGTAGATTAACCCATCTTGCACTGCATAGAATATCTGTTTGTTTGACCACAGCATGGCACAAATCCACAAAGTAGTTTTATTCATAAGCGTATAAAATCAGCATTTACACAGACACTGGTGAATGTACTCTATTGCCTACTGTTTGCAAAAATCAGTCATATTTCTGTAACTTGCATCATTCTTCAGATATTAAATCTAATAAATTCAGAAGAGGATTAAATAATTATTCAATTACTGTAAACTAATTAATAGAATAATTCTAAAACTAACTGTTAATCTCAAGGACAAATCCCTCCTCCCTACATTAATTATATAAAAAACTAAAACAGTATTAAATTCATATGGAACACAAATAAAATCAAAGCCAAAATTCAACACTTCAAACACAATAATTATACCATTGGTGTATAAATGCTCTTCTATTAGTTGGACTAAACATATTTTAAGTTTATACACAAAACTTTAAAAAATAAAATATACAAATGCTGCTTTGCTGCTGTTCTGTTTAAAACAAGGTGTGAATGCAACCATTGACTAAATAAAACTACGCGAATATTACTAAAAATTAGAACTGCATAACTAATATAAAATATAAAGTATAAAATATATCCTAGCTCACTGATGAACTATACAGAAATGAGAACGCTTTGGTGTATACAGATACATTAATGTGCAAATACTAGAACCAAAACAGTCTAACCATCTAAAACCAGCTTACTATATGATATAAAACCTACAATACAACTGAATATTAAATGAAGCAAACTTATATACATACACATCCCAGAAGACAGCTTGTTAATAAACATGCAAATGTAGAACTAGATGTTAAAACGTTGTGTAAAAACTTAAAGGTGGAGATGAAATATATAAATATAAATATATAAATAGTCATATCATATGTATAAATAGAATAATAATGAAACAGTAAATTCCTGGCTCTACCTCATACTATATATGGATAAGATACAGGCAAATAAAGGTCAAAACTCTATTCCTAACAAGCTACATAAAAATATATAGAAAGATATAAAAATAAATATGTATGTGCATTCATAATAGCAACTTAGACATTATCAATCCCTATTTTTCAATATGGGCGTAAGGGAAACATAGGCATTCAAACCTGGAGGCACATGCGCTCTAAGTTTAAAGATCCATTCCAGTTCAACCATTTCTAGGTTGTTTACTTGATCCCCTCCTCTAACACTTTTCTTAACTATCTGAAGGACCCTAAAGCAGAATGTATGGTCCGGGAAGGCCATGATATGCTTGGCTAAAGCATTCTGCTCCTTTTTCTGGCGAATATCATAAATGTGATTGTACAACCTTTTCTTAAGAGATCTCTTAGTCAGCCCTACATAAAAGGCTGTGCAATGCTCACAAGTTGCAAGATATATCAAATTCTGTGTCTCGCAATTAGCATAAAATCTGGGCTTAAAAGTCAAATTCAATGTAGGGTGAACAAAAACTTGTTCTTTACTTATAAACCTGCAGGTGTTACAATGCATGCAGGGATAAGTCCCTCTCTTATTGATCTTAACAATGTCTGATACTTCACATGATTTAAAATTGTCACAGAGCAGTCTCTTTAGATTCTTGTGGTTACGGTAGGCTATATTAGGTTTGTTCCCTACCAAACATAGAGTGTTATGATCAACTGTTAGAACCTTCCAATTGTTGCTTATAATCCTCTTTATAGCAACGTAGTCGTTGGTATACGTAATCGTAAGTCTAACCTTATCATGGGCCGAAAGCCCTTGATGAATACCCCAAGTTCTCTGACTATTTAAATGTACGGTCTCTTTCGTGAAACCTAATATATCTTCTTTGATGTCCTTGAGCATTTTACTGTCATATCCCCTCTCTTTAAACAGCTCTTCCATAAGATCTATTTGCACTGATCTAGTCACCTCATCTCTACACATTCTGCTTACTCTGATAAACTGGCTCCTGACTATACCAAGAAAGACATGCCTTGGATGCATGCTATCGTAACTCAGGAGCGTGTTCTTCCAGCAGGGTTTTCTGTAAAGTGAGGGGACTAGCCCTCCTGCTTGGATGCTCAAACTCACATCCAAAAAATTAATGGTTGTACAGGATGCTTCCATAGTGAAGCTCAAGAAATTACTAGAATTTTCAAGGTAGTCCAGAAAGCTACCAAACTCAAATCTGGATCCTTTCCATACAATCAGTATATCGTCTACAAATCTTTTGTAGACGATAACCTGTTTGAAACTATCATGGAGGAATAGATGTTCCTTCTCCCAGTTGTAGACCACTAGATTAGCGTACGTGTTGGCACACGAAGTGCCCATGGCTACCCCCCACTTCTGTTGATATAACTGGGTACCAAAAGAAAACACATTGTATGATAGCACCAGGTCAAGTAACTGGCAGATTAAAATCTGTCTATCATTACTATATTCACTTCCATGTACCATGAGCTCCCTAATGGCCTGTATACCCTCCTCGTTAGGGATGGAGGAGAAAAGATTCTTCACATCCAAGGTAATTAACATATATTCATAATTATTTAGATTGAAATCTAAATGTTCTAGTGACTCAAGGAGTTGGTAAGTGTCTTTTAAAATATGTGGTACTTTGTCTACCAAAGGACGTAGAACTTTTTCTAAATAAAAGGAGATATGCTCAGTAGCCCAGCCTGCCCCAGATACAATAGGTTTCATTGGTGGTGGATCCAAATTTTTATGTATCTTGGGGAGCCCTTTAATGGAAGGGATTCGTACAAAATCGTTATGGAAGAAAGTGTATAATTCTTCTGTGATCTGTTTGCACATGAGCATATCGAAGATGATCTCTTCTATAGCTCCATGTATTTCATTAATTTTATTCATAGTTATAGGTGCATATGTTTTTGTATCTTTAAGCATGTTACACATGTTTGCTATATAATCTTCAGTGTCTAGGAGTACTATCCCTCCCCCTTTGCTGCTGGCCTGATGGTTAAGGTCCTAGTGTTGGAAAAAAAGTATAGAGAGTCTTTCTCTTCCCTAGTCATGTTAAAATATTTACATCTCTTTCTAGGATTATTATAAAAATAATCATACAGGTCATCTTTGCACAATTTGATGAAACATTCTATATGCATAGGCAAAGGTGGAGAGTAAATGCTCTTCTTTTTACATTGTGCAAACATTTCATTTTCGCCATACAAAAAACTATCCTTATCTTTAAAATATAACTTTAAAGCCAAACTTCTACCAAACATTCTAATGTCAGTTAACAACTCATGTAAGCTGCTTCCTTGCGAAGGGACAAAAGTAAGCCCCTTATTCAATAGACTGATGGCAGAGTCTGGTAATGTCATACTAGACAAATTAAAACATAAGTTTTTTACTGTTTTCTGCGTTGTCGCTGCTGTGGGCTGTCCTCCAAATATTTCCTCTTCTTCCTGTCCCAGCTGTTGTATCGACCTCTCCGTTGGTTGTTTGTCCTTACTGGTAAAGGAAAAAAAGAAGAACGAGGCGCTTCTTTGTTGGTCTGTACAGTTTTGGGTATAGCTCCTGTATGTTGGTAAGCCATATGCTTGTAATTGGCCTCCTGGTTGGGTAAAGGTGTCTGTACAAACGATTCCATGACCGGAATCAAAGGCTCATTGGGAGGGGTTACAAAAGCTCCCTCCGAGCTGCTGCTCAGTAAATCGCTCTCGGTTGTACGCACTAATGGAGTGCTATGCTCCAAGTTAGTGAGCGTTCGCTCTGCAGATGCTGAGTGATGATGTAATCAATCGTCCCCATCGCTCGAAATAGGACGTCTAGGTCAGACAAAGACATTACCCAATTGGAAGTCCTTATGGTCTCTTAGTAGTTTCCTATGCTTAGTAAGCTGAAGTCTGTTCCCATATGAATGTATCTGCGTATACAAATGGTCTAATTTATTAAGACAAAGTTCAGTATTAAAGCGTTCTCTTATTTCACTATTCAGTTGTTCAATTTTAAGTAATAACTGTTGTTCAATGGGAGAAAAATAGTCTATAATTAATTTAATATACTTATAACTCAATTCAAGGCTTCAACTTAAAATTTGATCTGAAGAAGCGTACAGTAACAGTACGCGAAAGCGCTCATCTTGTTTTTATCGTTTAATAAAACTACTTTGTGGATTTGTGCCATGCTTCTCGACTGAATTATTGCAATGTGGTGGGTTCTACAGCGTTTGTCTTACCTGATTACTTCGATTGTTCACTACTAGACCCACAGAGTGTGTGGCATTTGTTTGTTTTTTTCTTGTTTTTGCTTGCCACACTCTCCCACGTCATGGAGCTTCCTTCCATTGAACTGCCGTTTAATCCGGAGCCGAGGATACCTGGTGACACATGGAATTCCATCACCAGGCAGAGTACTAATCCTTTATTGACCCTGGATCTACGAAACCAAGAGACTGTGAGTGGCAGAGATACCATCAACAACACTGAAGGTTTTTATACGCTATTGAAGGAATTGGAAAACGACTTATTTAAATACCAAAGACTAATCTGGCAGTGTAAACACATGGAAGCCTGCCTCCACTTTAAGATTGTCCCCAGGGGCATGAGGGTGCTCTGTATGCCCACCTACGGGGACAGTCATCCAGACTTGTTACAGCAATGGCAGGAATTAAACTTTGAATTGAGTTATAAGTATATTAAATTAATTATAGACTATTTTTCTCCCATTGAATAACAGTTATTACTTAAAATTGAACAACTGAATAGTGAAATAAGAGAATGCTTTAATACTGAACTTTGTCTTAATAAATTAGACCATTTATATGTGCAGATACATTCATATGGGAACAGACTTCAGCTTACTAAGCATAGGAAACTACTAAGAGACCATAAGGACTTCCAATTGGGTAATGTCTTTGTCTGGCCTAGACATCCTATTTCGAGTGACGGGGATGATCAATTACGTCATCACTCAGCATCTGCAGAGCGAACGCTCACTAACTTGGAGCATAGCACTCCATTAGTGCGTACAACCGAGAGCGATTTACTGAGCAGCAGCTCGGAGGGAGCTTTTGTAACCCCTCCCAATGAGCCTTTGATTCCGGTCACGGAATTGTTTGTACAGACACCTTTACCCAACCAGGAGGCCAATAACAAGCATATGGCTTACCAACATACAGGAGCTATACCCAAAACTGTACAGACCAACAAAGAAGTGCCTCGTTCTTCTTTTTTTCCTTTACCAGTGAGGACAAACAACCAACGGAGAGGTCGATACAACAGCTGGGACAGGAAGAAGAGGAAATATTCGGAGGACAGCCCACAGCAGCGACAACGCAGAAAACAGTAAAAAACTTATGTTTTAATTTGTCTAGTATGACATTACCAGACTCTGCCATCAGTCTATTGAATAAGGGGCTTACTTTTGTCCCTTCGCAAGGAAGCAGCTTACATTAGTTGTTAACTGACATTAGAATGTTTGGTAGAAGTTTGGCTTTAAAGCTATATTTTAAAGATAAGGATAGTCTTTTGTCTGGCGAAAATGAAATGTTTGCACAATGTAAAAAGAAGAGCATTTACTCTCCACCTTTGCCTATGCATATAGAATGTTTTGTCAAATTGTGTGAAGATGACTTGTATGATTATTTTTATAATAATCATAGAAAGAGATGTAAATATTTTAATATGACTAGGGAAGAGAAAGACTCTTTACACTTTTTATCCAACACTAGGACCTTAACCATCAGGCCAGCAGACAAAGGGGGAGGGATAGTACTCTTAGACACTGAAGATTATATTGCAAACATGTGCAACATGCTTAAAGATATACAAACATATGCACCTATAACTATGAATAAAATCAATGAAATACATGGAGCTATAGAAGAGACTATCTTCGACATGCTCATGTGCAAACAGATCACAGAAGAATTATACACATTCTTCCATGAAGATTTTGTACGAATCCCTTCCATAAAAGGGCTCCCCAAGATACATAAAAAATTGGATCCACCACCAATGAGACCTATTGTATCTGGGGCAGGCTGGGCTACTGAGCATATCTCCTTTTATTTAGAAAAAGTTCTACGTCCTTTGGTAGATAAAGTACCACATATTTTAAAAGACATTTACCAACTCCTTGAGTCACTAGAACATTTAGATGTTAATCTAAATAATTATGAATATATGTTAATTACCTTGGATGTGAAGAATCTTTTCACCTCCATCCCCAACGAGGAGGGTATACAGGCTATTAGGGAGCTCATAGTACATGGAAGTGAATATAGTAATGATAGACAGATTTTAATCTGCCAGTTACTTGACCTGGTGCTATCATACAATGTGTTTTCTTTTGGTACCCAGTTATATCAACAGAAGTGGGGGGTAGCCATGGGCACTTCGTGTGCCAACACGTACGCTAATCTAGTGGTCTACAGCTGGGAGAAGGAACATCTATTCCCCCATGATAGTTTCAAACAGGTTATCGTCTACAAAAGATTTGTAGACTATATACTGATTGTATGGAAAGGATCCAGAGTTGAGTTTGGTAGCTTTTTGGACTACCTTGAAAATTCTAGTAATTTCTTGAGCTTCACCATGGAAGCATCCTGTACAACCATTAATTTTTTGGATGTGAGTTTGAGCATCCAAGCAGGAGGGTTAGTTCCCTCACTTTACAGAAAACCTTGCTGGAAGAACACGCTCCTGAGTTACGATAGCATGCATCCTAGGCATGTCTTTCCTGGTATAGTCAGGAGCCAGTTTATCAGAGTAAGCAGAATGTGTAGAAATGAGGAGACTAGGTCAGTGCAAATAGATCTTATGGAAGAGCTGTTTGAGGAGAGGGGATATGACAGTAAAATGCTCAAGGACATCAAAGAAGATGTATTAGGTTTCACGAAAGAGACCGTACATTTAAATAGACAGAGAACTTAGGGTATTCATCAAGGGCTTTCAGCCCACGATAAGGTTAGACTTACGATTACGTATACCAACCACTACGTTGCTATAAAGAGGATTATAAGCAACAATTGGAAGGTTCTAACAGTTGATCATAACACTCTATGTTTGGTAGGGAACAAACCTAATATAGCCTACCGTAACCATAAGAATCTAAAGAGACTGCTCTGTGACAATTTTAAATCAAGTGAAGTATCAGCCATTGTTAAGATCAATAAGAGAGGGACCTATCCCTGCATGCATTGTAACACCTGCAGGTATATAAGTAAAGAACAAGTTTTTGTTCACCCTACATTGAATTTGATTTTTAAGCCCAGATTTTATGCTAATTGCAAGACACAGAATTTGATATATCTTTGAGCATTGCACAGCCTTTTATGTGGGGCTGACTAAGAGATCTCTCAAGAAAAGGCTATACAATCACATTTATGATATTTGCCAGAAAAAGGAGCAGAATGCTTTAGCCAAGCATATCATAGCCTTCCCGAACCATACATTCTGCTTTAGGGTCCTTTGGATAGTTAAGAAAAGTGTTAGAGGAGGGGATCAAGTCAACAACCTTGAGATGGTTGAACTGGAATGGATCCTTAAACTCAGAGCGCATGTGCCTCCAGGTTTGAATGCTTATGTTTCCCTTAAGCCCATACTGAAAAATAGGGACTGATAATGTCTTAGTTGCTATTATGAATGCACATACATATTTATTTTTATATCTTTTTATATATTTGCAGCTCGTTAGGAATAGGGTTTCGATCTTTATTTGCCTGTATCTTATCCATATATAGTATGAGTTGGAGCCAGGAATATATTAGTTCATTATTATTCTATTTATACATATGAACTATTTATATATTTATATTTATATATTTCATCTCCACCTTTAAGTTTTTACACAACGTTTTAACATCTAGTTCTACATTTGCATGTTTATTAACAAGCTGTCTTCTGGGATGTGTATGTATATAAGTTTGCTTCATTTAATATTCAGTTGTATTGTAGGTTTTATATCATATAGTAAGCTGGTTTTAGATGGTTAGAATGTTTTGGTTCTAGTATTTGCACATTAATGTATCTGTATACACCAAAGCGTTCTCATTTCTGTATAGTTCATCAGTGAGCTAGGATATATTTTATACTTTATACTTTATATTTTATATTAGTTATGCAGTTCTAATTTTTAGTAATATTCGCGTAGTTTTATTTAGTCAATGGTTGCATTCGCACCTTGTGTTAAACAGAACAGCAGCAAAGCAGCGTTTGTATATTTTATTTTTTAAAGTTTTGTGTATAAACTTAAGCCTTGTTTAGTCCAACTAATAGAAGTTTATACACCAATATGTATATTATTCTGTTCCAAGTGTTGAATTTCAACATTTGATTTTATTTGTGTTCCATATGAATTTTGTTTTAGAGTAACACGTACAAAGTAGTTAGAGGGAGGGATTTGTCCTTGAGATAACAGTTAGTTTTGAGAATTATTCTATTAATTAGTTTACTAATTGAATAATTGATTTACTTGTATTAGTATAAAAAGGGAAAGGCTTCAATTTAAAATTTGATCTGAAGAAGCGTACAGTAACAGTACGCGAAAGCGCTCATCTTGTTTTTATCGTTTAATAAAACTACTTTGTGGATTTGTGCCATGCTTCTCGACTGAATTATTGCAACGTGGTGGGTTCTACAGCGTTTGTCTTACCTGATTACCCCTAACATATGTGCAATTTCTTTGCTTAACTATCTGTACCTCCTATATCTTAATTCCTTATAGCTGACTGTAGCTTGTAACACTTTTCTTTCTTTTCTAGTAAGGTTACTCATTGCATCTAACAAGATTATAGTGTTCAGGAAAGCAGAGTTCCTGTGAATCCTGTAAGAGTATACTCATCTTTAAAGTAGGCTTTCCTACACTCCTGAAATGAGTATAGGCTTCACTAACTCAGCAAGATGATGTCTACAAGATGACATGATTTCCTAAACTTGCTAGTGAAGTAGTCAGCATGGGATGTGCAGAGCTGTGATTATTAAGGAGTGCTTGCAAACATTTGTGAAACTATTATTTGCCTTAATAATGCAAAATATAGTGTGATAATGGTCTTGTTTGCAGTGTTGTATTCAAGCAGTGGCTGTTAATAAAACTGACATTAATATATGGAGGGTAATTTGAAGACATTGTGAGATACATTTGCTCTTTAGGTAAAACAGTTAAGAATATTACCTACATTTTTATAACTGTGTTAATTTCATAAAATGTATGTAACCTACAGGTGAACAAATGGTGCCATCTTATGCAAAACATTAAGTCTCAAAATGTTGTCACTGATACTTGACATCTAACACAAATGGTTTTGTAGATTAATATTTGTTTTCAAATATTGTGAAATTATTGTATGCATATTTTGTTTAGATCTGGAAATATCAAAAACACTGGTGTGCTATCCTTTTGTCATACATCATTGGAGAGCTATTGAACAGGTGAAGGATTCTGTCATATATTAGATCCATCTTGCACTCACATAGAATATATGACTGTTTGACCACAGCACTATTTTTTTGGCAGAAAAAGTAATTTTTTCATTCATAAATTTGCAGTATAAAATCAGCATTTACACAGACACTGGTGAATGTACTTAGAGGTCTATTGCCTACTGTTTACCAAAAATCAGTCATATTTCTGTAACTTGCATCATTCGTCAGATATCGTAAATCTAATAAAGTGTGTTTTCAGAAGAGGATTTTAGAGAAAAGATCTGAGGAGACAAATGCTTCTCTGGCTTAGAAGATCTCAGTAACCAAAGGTCTAAATTAGCTTTCTGGTATTCAGTACTGAATGAGTTAATCTCCATGTAATAATAATAAGGTGCTTATTTACCAAGACATTGAGTAAAACTTGTTGAAATAACTCCTCCCTTATTTTCACATTACTGTTAGCATAAATTGCTATTCATTCTATGTAAAAACTGCTTAATCCTAAACCTAACAAAGCCCTCCTCCCTACATTAATTATATAAAAAACTAACACAGTATTAACATTCATAAAGAATACTTTAAAACTGGAAAACCTATCTAAGCCAAAATTCCAAAAATCTTCTTTCTCGATGGCAATCTTAAATTGTCTCTGTTGGTTTTCACTTATCTTTTGAATAGCTAATAAACCTATCACATCAAAAACAATCTAATTATACCACTGATGAATCCATGCTCTTCTGACTTAATTTGTCATAAATTTCATATTTAAAGAGATGCATGAAAATTGATCTCTTGCCTTTCTTTATGTTGTTCATTCTATATCCCCTTCTCTTTTCTTCCTTTTTCTGTCTGTAACTTTCCATTCAGTAGATCATTTACTTCTAAATATCCTTCAGTGAACATCACTGACATCATCTAACTCTTCTGATTTCACTATATTACAGTTGTTTCCATTTGTAATATTACTAAGATCCTGTCCATCAACCACCTGTCCATTGTAAATAAGAACATCATCTGCTTCACTTTCCTTGTTCACCAGATTTGTGTTCTCACCCCTATCTTCTTCATTGTCTTCCTGAGAGTAGTCTTGCTGAATGTGTACCTCAGTCTTATTGTTTGTCTGTTGCCCTTTATTAAAATGTCCCTTATTAAAATTCAGCTTGTCCATGTCTGCATCTATTTCAGTGCTGCCCATTCAAAAATGGCTTATCTGATTAGACTTTTCTACAAGCCATGACATAAATAACAATAACATGACCTATCTTACAACACTGCTTATTGTATATGTTCAATAAATGTTTATCAAGACTGCAAAATAAACATATTTCAGGTTGACCCGATAAGAAATAATACCATTTGCATATGTACAATTACTATTCAAAGCATTTGGCAAATGCTTTACAGCATTATTCTTAACAGTCTCTGTACCATTATGTTCCTGACTCCATGGCCAAACAGTATGGTCCTCATTTTTTTAACATTATTAATTGTCCCATAATATTTTAAATTCTTTTGAATGAGCTTCTATTCTATAAAGTCCATTCTAAATTGAGTACTCAGTCTTTTCTTAACAAAAGAGGTTTTGAGCAGATAAAACAAATCACTTCAGAATGTTTCATTAATAAAAAAGATTGAAATGTAATACCACAAAAAATCTCATTTCCAAGATGAGTAAAGAATTATTCATCAGAAACCCATAAGCCCATCAATGCCACAATATTATCTCAGATGAGATAGCTGTCATTCAGCTTACCAAGACACATTTTAAGTGTTACCATGGATCTAAAGTTACTGTGACGCCTCCTTACATTTGTCACATTCCCTGATTCCATGGCCTCTTCAATTGTTTAAAAATTACTGTAGTGTATCATGTACTTCCAAAAATAGTAGACTTTTTCAAAGACTACTGCTGCAATGCTGCCTCATGATTCTGAATCACTTCCTTTTCCTGCACAATTAGCTCACATATTTCCATTACATCAGGCCACAAAATCATAGACTTGTCTGTGGAGTGCAATTGTTGCATTAAATTTACAAGAACAGCATTATACTGTTTAACTAACTGAATTTCATTATCTTCAGCTGCTAACACATCAAGTAACATCATGAAATTATGCTGATGTCTCCACCCAAAATAGCGTTCTCCTCCATGGCTGTTATTGCATCCATTCTATGTGTAGTTCCATTCCTGGTGCACTAACATTTCAAAGAGTATGGTAGCTTTATTAATAAACAGCAAAATGTTATATGCACCCATAAATAGTATTTATCTAATGACTATAATGTATATGACAAAATAAGATGTAATCAATATGCACATAATGGTAAAACTATCTTAACAAAACAACAGTTTTTCCCCACACTTTGTGCCATAACTAGTGTCTAATTTCCTCGAAATTAATGAACAGTCCAGCAACTTCAATAAGACAACTGTTCACAATGTGTTAACCAAAGAACCCCCCAAGTGCTAAGAAGCAATTCATGGTAAACATCAATGTTATTGTTCACCATATATCATAACAGCCTTTATTCATGTTATTCAGCAGATTTTGGCTTAATGATTTTTGCTGCTATTACTCCAAAGGTTTTGAATTTTCTTGCAATTTAAAACAAGCAACTCCATAGATGTTTCTTCCTGACATATGTTACAAAGCCCTTTTTTCTTTTAACTTATGCTTCATTTGCCTTTTTATGGGTAGATTAATTAACAATAAATTGCCAAACAGTCTTATATTTCAAGTACTTCCTTATATCTCCCTCCTCTTTCCTGTATCATTATTTTAATATCTAATCTTCCCAAGGCCTACATGACAGAAGGCCTCCAACTTATTTTTCTACAACAATTTCCTCCTAGAAATTTCATATGTGATATTTATTTCCTAGCATTTGTGTTTTTTTTTTTTTTTTTTTTGAAAACCATGACAAAAAATAGCCAAGCTAGAGTTTTCACTTTGTGATACATTTAACCTCCAGCAATAGCTGGAGTTTGGCTTCTTTTTGGCCTGAATGTATCTATAAAAGCATAAAAAGAAAAAGTTAAAAGTCATGTACATTCAGAAGCCATGTTTCTTCTTTTTATTATGAACTTATTTCCTTATCCAATTGACTAGATTTAGAACTTAGCACCTTGCTGATTAAACAAAATTAGGAACTGATTTGAACATTGATTTTTGATAGTAAGAATGGTAATAAAAAAAAAATCAAGGATGATTTATTATTTAAATTTTACCAAGAAGAATATAATAGATTGTTGCAAAAATTGATCATTATTGTACAAAAGTTAAAACCAGAAAGAATAAGAAATTGCTTAGGGATGCCAAACACTATAAATTGGGCAGAGTATTTCCTTGGCCTATTTTGAAAGGTGATCTTTTGCAGGTGGAATGCCAGTTTTCTTCTGATGACGCAGAACTGATGGATGACAATGTTGAGTAAGAACCCACCCGATCTACGTAAAGTCAATGACCATTTAGAGTTCCATCTTCTCCACAGGTCAGAATGACTAGCTCATCCCACCCTGGAACAGGTGAAATCAAGCAATGTAGACCTTGAATTGGGTCTTGCAACACCTTACCAACAACAGGGCTCCTTCAGGAGAAAGGAGCAAAAGAGGCACAGGGAGAGGAAAGAGTTGAAACAGATTTTAATCCTGCTAAGTTCTAATCATATAATTACAATAGAGGACAATGGTGTTTATATTCAGAATGACTTAATTATATTCAGCAGATTGTTGCTGATGAACATTTTTCTTTGTTTGAAAATGGTTTTATGTTCTACCTGTGGTTCAGTTGTTCGATTTAACTGATACTTTAATCAAAGTAAAATTGTACATGAGAAAGCTACATCTTGCTACATTACATTCCCATAACTATTCCAACTCTATTTCAAACAATAATAATCATTCTAGAAAATAAGTACAAATTTATCCCTCATGAATCCCTTGTTGCATGGTTTTTCTAGTGCATGTGAAAATGATTTATATAAGGTTTGTTTTGCTAAAATTAAATCTAGGAGGCAATATAACCTTACAAAGTCTGAACATATATTATTAAATAATCTTAGACAAGATAAATCCATTAGAATTATGAAGCCTGAACAGGGTGGAGGCATTGTCCTTTTTGATTCTATGGATTATATTAGTGATATGTTTACTTTATTGCAGGACTTGGATATTTATTTAGCAACATCCAGGAATTAAGTCAGTCTTGCTTACATGAAAATGGATGGTTTATTGGATGAATGTCTTTTACAAGGATAAACTACTCTTTCTATGTTTAATTAAAAAAAAAACACTCCTATTATTCCAGTGATCTTTGGGATCCCAAAGGTGCATAAGAATGTTCTTAAACCACTTTTTAGGCCAATTGTTGCAGCCCATGGATCAAAAACTAACCCTTTGTTTGTGGCCATTGATCAATGGCTCAAAACAGCATACTCTCATATACCTCATATGTTCCAGAACTCTTGGGATTTATGTAGAGGTTAAAATCTAATCATTGGGTTAATCATTTTTTTAACCATTCATGTGGCTGATCTTTTTTTTATTCAACAAGATGTTGGTTTAGAGTAGTTATATGAGACCTTGTTGTGTAATTTCTTAACCAGTTTTGATACTGAGTCGATCTGGAATTTATGGAAATAGATTTGAATAATAATTTTATTTTTAGAAGGTGAGGTGTTTAAATAAATCAAGGGAGTTTCTATTGGTTCTGCTTGCTCCCCTATTTTTGTAAACCTTGTCCTGTTAACTTGGAAATGATATTTTCTATTTAAATGTGAGTATTATCAATTTTGCAAACTCTTCCTTCGCTATTTGGACAATGTTTTATCCTATGGGAGAGTCCTTCCTCTGTGATTAATTAGTTTGTCTTTCATTAATGAGACCACTGATTTTTCAAGGTTTAGCTACCAAGTTGGACTTAACCAAGTGCATTTTTAGATACAACCATTTACAAGGGTGACAATATATTTCATTCTACAATTTATAGAAAAAAGTATATTCTCCAATGCTTACCTGCACTTTAAAAGTTGTCATCCTTTTTCAAAGAAAAAAAAACTTATGAAGGGACATTTGTTTAGGTTAGCAAGGATGATTTTGAATCAAGATGTTATTGATATTGTAAGGAAAAACTTAGAAACTATGCTCATTAACAGGAGCTATCCCACCAATTTAGTTAAAAGTATTAGTAATGAGATACCCTGCTAGGAGTAGAACTAGATTCCTCTAGACCTGTGACTTCTGTACAACTAACTATCCGTAATCATGTAGGTGTGATTTCAACTTCTTTACAGTTTTTAAGATGTTCTTGCCTGAATGCCCCAAGGAAGGGACAAATGATGAAGTCATGGTTCATCATGCCTTCATGTTGCAATATAACAGTAATATACAAACTTTTAAAGTCATTGTGAAAAGGAATTGGAATATCTTAAAGGCTAACACCAATATTTTTCAAATTCTATACAATACACCAAATTTCTTCCATAAAATGGCCCATAGATTTAAAAACTTATTGGAATCTATAGTTAAGTTTTTGATAATATTTCTGTATATTAGATAATTGAACTTTCAAAATTTTGACTGTCATATGGTTGACACCATATGATCAAATTTTGGAAAGTTTGAACTTTTTAACAGAGATCTCCATACAGGGCAGAATGGGAAAATTTCCTTTTCTGCACTGTAGTATGATCTCGGAGTTGGTATATTTAAAAAGTGGGGCATGTGGGGGGCACAGGGTGGCTTGCCCCCCTGCTTAAAATGTTCAGGTAGGTTATTTGTGTAGTTTATTTTTTTTATTAAATGTTCAAACTTTTAAAGGTTCGATCATATGGTGTCGACCATATGACAATCGGACTTTTAAAAGTTTGATTATCTAATATAGACCCTTTCTAGAAAGGGTACCAGATGCTGTGGTAGGTGCAAACAGGGTAAGTTTATATGTGATGATGAAAGGATTTCCCTTATGAATGATTTAAAATCGGTCATATATCCTGCTCCTGGCAATTGCCATACTAGAGGGCTGGTATATTTGGCTACTTGCTGCATTGGCCCAGCCTTCTATGTTTGAAAAATGGAATTGGCACTGAAAAAACATATTAATGAACATAATCTATACATCTTTAAAATAAATACTCGATGTCCTGTGTAGGCATTCCATTAAATGTTTTAAATGGCTATTATTGCGTGCATTGAGTTTACTATATGGGGTGGTGCCTGGGAAATGCATGTACCTACCGTTTGTTAATAATTCTATCTCCATTTTACCAGTACTTAAACAGAAGGCAGAAAAGTTCTTTGTTGGAGGTTTTATTTTCTGATCTCTGTTTTTTTATTATTATTTTTCACGTTTTATGATTCAGTTTTTAATATTTTTTATCTTACTATTTATTGTTATACCTACTTATTGGTAGGCTTTATTTTTACTAAAAATTCAAGTATAATTTGCAAAAAAAAATTTTCACATTATGATTTTATGGCGTTTTGAGTTACTAGGGTCTTAAATATTTATTAAGGTGCTTCCCAGTGGATTTGTAATTCTATACCACTTATCATGGGGTATAAGACCTCCTTAAGATTTTAAGAATTATAACTGGTAATGTGATGTCACATGATCATTGTTTTTTGGCTTTCATGTCTTAGACCTTAGTATTGTAATTAGTTCTGAGGAATTTCCTTAGTATTTTAAAGACAAAAGTGTACATTTTACTCAACTTTTTTATTGGCCTTGCTGTGCCTTCATTAAAGATTCGATTTCTTGCATTGCTTACTGTTTCCTTGCGACTTATTCCTGGTCATATAGCTTATTCGTCTGCTTGCGTATTTTATTTATTTTTTGTTTGTTTACTTGTTGGCTTTGTGCTCACTCATTCCACTAAATGTAATAGTTTTAAATTGGCTATATATTTTTTAAAAAAATCACATAATGTCAGAAAGTGAAATAAACATAATAAGTGAACATATAGTTATAAACACTTTCAAGAACTCAACTCTTTTCTTTCATCTCAATAGAATCATGTACAACAGTGGAATGCATAATCCCTATATGTACTTTAAAATCACGTATCATAAGTCTTCTAGGAACTCCCATAGTGATATTCAAAGAATATATACCAGGTTTATATAGTAATGTCACCCCACAGCATAATCTCTTCCGTAACTTCATATGGCCCCAAAGTAGATCTCTTTCTCTGTAGTTTTCTTGAATCTCTTTATTCCTTTTTTCTTTTCTAAACCATATTTCCTACAATAATATGCTTATTCTCAGTCCCCACCCTAACAGCTACTTCTAACTTATCATTCAAACCAGTATCTTCTGTCTTTAACATCTTAGCCAGTATTATTATGAGAAATAGCTCCTCCTATCTCAGTGACCTCTACTTGCACTTTTGATCTTTTATTTATGTTAGTAGAAGGTTTTATTCATAAGATGTATATTATATAACCCTTGTAATTCAGCCTGTTTTATCTGTGGACAGTCAAGCCAAAAATACTCTAAACATTTGCATTCCCTGCAGAATGTTTTTTTTTCCAGTTATTATTTGCAATTCCCATTTCCTCACATTAAGAAAATTTCCTTTTATCACAGTCCTGTACCAAATGTAAATTTGATTCACAAAATAATGTCTGAGGTTACCTTTTATACATTGCATAACTGCCATTGCTGTTAATATTTACAACAGTTGGTATATTTTTGTATTTACCATCTGGTACTTTTAATGTAACCTGCATTTCCTATTCTAAATATTCCTTTTTATTGGGTCTACGTCAGATAATCGACTTTACAGTAACTTGAAATTCATATGGTCGAAGCCATATGATTAAGTTTCTGCACACCCCCCCCCAACAAATTATATATAATTATATATACCAATATTGAGATCGCACTACAGTGAGGAAAAGGCTAAATTTCCTGACTCTCACTGTACCGTGATCTCCATTCAAAAGCTTAACATTTTTAAAAACTTGACCATATGAATTTTGAGTTTCTGAAAATTCAGTCATCTGATAGGGACCATCCTTTCATCATACAGTTTTATATTAAAAAGACTTTGACAAAAATATGAAAGATACTCCTTATAGTATCACTTTCTGTTTCTGTCTTGCAAAATAGTACAATAAGGCATCAATTAGAAGTCACACTCACTCCATTAATATCACATTGTACTCATTGTCATTTTTTTTTTAAATCACATAATGTCAAAAAGTGATCAGCATCTATAAATATTTCAAAAGTTATATTAGTCCTAACTGTTTCCATATTTCAAACTTATTCAGGGTCCAGTCCTTGGACCACTCCTCTTTGGCATTTTCATCTTGGTGGTCAAAGCTGCTGTTAAGGTTTTATGGCTGACCAAGTTTGCAGACCACTAAAAATTTGCTGTCATCATAAACTCCCCAGAGGACACTATCACCCTCCAATCAGGGTCTGTCCCAAACCATTAGTTGGTGTCAAAACCATGGACAAAAATTAAATGACAAGAAATTCAGAATAATATCTTTCATAGGTTCATAGGTAGATACTAGGCTATCGGCCCAAGCCTTAGTAAGCCTAGCCAACAAGGTTCCCTGGCTTACGTAACCCAAGTAAGTTATTTTCCTGTGCCCCTGTCGAGCAGAGTCACAGAAGTGATCCCCAGGGTGTATTTCCTATTTCCCATCCACTCATCAGGATTTTTCTTGAAGAGTGCTAATGAGGAACTTTGCTTGACGTAAATAGATAGCTTGTTCCAGAGTATGGGAAGTCTCTGGGACAGGGATCTATCCCTCCAGCATGTCATGTTCATTGTGGTGACAAGATTTAGGTCCCTAGAGCATGTAGCTCAGAGGGATTGGGATTTCTTTAAGTGTAGCTTGTCCAACAGCTCTGGGTTTGACATAGCTTTATATGTTAGGCAGAGATCACCTCGGAATAGGCAATATGCTACAGAGTAAAGCTGGAGTTTTGTGAGACAGTCAGTGTAGGGCATCTGTTTGAGGCCAGTAATCCTCTTTGTGAGGTACATCTGTGGCCTTTCCAGCTGCTGCAGATGTCTTGTGAGGTACATTCCAAAAGGGGCATTGCACTCTATAATGGGTCTAATGAATATTGAGTAGTGGGGAACAATGACATCTTCTTTTCCTGGATGAGAACCCTTTTGTGATGAGGTGTGCCATGTAGAAGGATTTCTTGACTACTGTGGCAATGTTTTTATCAAAGGAGAAACTACTGTCCACCTGGGTCCCAAGGTCTCTTATCACACATTCAGCATTAAGTAGACTGCCATCTATGTGGTAGTTCATGGGTACAGAGATTTTACCAAAGGGGATGACAATGCACTTTTTGGCATTGAGCTTGAGGCCATGGCTCTGACACCAGGCATCTGTCTCAGTGAGGCCCTTCTGTAGGCTGTCCACATCATTTGGGGACTCAACTCTGTCTCCTAGCTTGCAGTTATCTGTGAACTTCATTAGCCAAAGGCCTTCTGTGTTAGTCTGTACTTCAGAGAAGTAGATACCAAACTGGAGAGGTCCTAGGACTGAACCCTGTGGTACTCCACTTGTCACTGGTTTGAAGTCAGATTTGGAGTCCCCAACTTTTACAGTGTGGGGTCTATCAGTGAGCCAGTTGGCAACCCATCTTGTGATTTAGGGATTTATACCTAGTTTAGTGAGTTTAGCTATAATCCCATAATGGGGGATGGTGTTGAAAGCCTTGATGAGGTCAAGATAGGCTGTGTGAACCACCTTACCCTCATCTAAGGCTTTGGTGACTGCCTCAATGAAGTTGATCAGATTCAGGAGGCATGATCTGCCTTTCACAAACCTGAACTGGGTGGGTTCCAGAGTTTGAAGGTTACCAATGTCTTTGTTTATGAGTTCCATGGTGATACGTTCCGTGGCCTTACAGACCAGGCTTATCAGGCTAATATGGCGATAGTTCCTGGGATCAGTGGTGGCTCCCCCTTTGTGGAGTGGGATAACTGTTGTTGTGCACCATTCAGTGGGCACAAAGCCTGATATTAGACTATGATTGAACATGATGCTTAGGTGGTGAGCCAGTTTGTTCTGAAGTTCATGTAAAACGCAGCCTGAGATGTTGTCCACACCCATGGATGCTGTGTTTTGGCTTTAGAGAGTGCAGATTTTACCTGCTTAGTTGTGATTATAGGGACTCTGCATTCTTCCTGTATAGCTATGGGCCCTTTAGGGGGTGAGAGGGGGGTAATGTTAGCACTGAACCTGTCTGCCAGGATGTTGGCAATATCAGTTGGCTCTAATGTTTGTGCCATTATGCTGTAACTCAGAGCAGATCTGGGGTTGCCATTGAGATTCTTGACACAGCTATAGAATGCTTTCAGCAAATGAAAATCTCCTGCTTTATAACTTTGACAGCGCATCCCTGAAAATTGATCCAGTAATTAGGGACTTGAGAACCTGTGTAGGCAGTGAACTTTTGTTTGATAACTAAGTCATCAGTTTTGTGAAAAAAAAATCTTTTTTTCATTGTATAGCTTATTACTAAGGGTATAACATTCAGGTCCAAGGATGTGTTCATTCCAGTGTATTCTGTTCTGTTCAGCCCAAGCACTGAGCATAATGCCCCCCCTGCCTCACAGTATGTGCTTACCAAACAGTTGACACAAATTGAATGGCCACACTCCTTTCTTACTAAGAAAATCAAGGTTCTAAATCATAAAAACTAAGTATAACATCTGAAAACCTTGTCTTTCTTCTCAGTGTCATATAGGCTACTGTGGGACACATTTCTGCCTTGCATACTGATTCCGTCTTGTCAGATCTAGTCTAATGGGGGGCATAATCACCCACTCAAGAGATCTGACTCTCTTTTGCAACATTAATTGACCATGTTGAAAGGATAGACAGGTATCACTGCAAATACTGCTAATTTGGAATCATCTTTTTCACATAAAGCAAAGTACTTCTCTTACACAATTCAGATATAATTTGGATGACGAGATGGGTAACTGCAAATTCACCCCTGCTTTAGCACCCTTGTCCCTTATGGTAAGTGGTCTGCTCATGTTTGGGTTATTTGTACTTAAAATATAAGGGATAAAAACTTCATAAAAATACATGGCTAAGTCTCTGAAGGTCCTTAAGAATCAATAGCTTATGACCCTCTGAACCCATGAACCATGGGGATATATGTCTAGGTTTCTAATGATCATCATGGATTGATAGCCTAAAACCCTGTGAAGCTGTGAACCTATTGATCATCTATTCATCACTGGAAGAAATATATATAATAGGTTATTTTAATGACAAAGTTCAGAAGTGTTTACATGTTTTGCAGTTCCCTGCACTGTCTGAACATAATTTGCAGTTCTAATAACTTTACACTTATGGTCTCTCTCTTCTCCTTGCTGTACACCAGAAGAGGAGCAAACCAAGTGCCTTTAACCAACTGACTTTTATCCTCCTGTGTTGTCTCCTTAGCAACCAACCAGTGTGTCAGCTGCAGTAATCATTTATTCACTGTTCTGTGTAATTTGGCTTCACAAAGCTGCTTCATTTCCTCACAGCTCCCATTCATTAATCAACTGCTCCAGCTTCATTTAGTAATTTCATTTCCTGCTAATGTAATAATTTATCTTTCAGTGACACTGAGTTAGTGGCTATGACTCTATGCCCAGCTGTACACCCACTCTACAGGCCTTCAAAGCACAACTGAAAAAAAAAATGTGGGGAAGATCCCCAGTGCCTGAAAAAATTTCCCTGTATCAATGTAAATACCACCACAGATGTCCCCTAGAAATAGACTGCTAGCATATTGGACTAATCCAGTCAACAAAGGATAAATAAAAAAAAAAAAAAAAAAACTTTTTCTTTATCCATGCTTGTTCCATCTCTTTCATAGTCTCCATCCTATCCTTATTCAGCCTAAGAAGGTCTGTCACTTCCCCTTTTCTAAATTTTGCCTTAAAGCATCTCTTCTTTTTTGATCATTTGTACCAGCTCCCTTTTGGCTTAAACATTTGTTGGCCTTATATTCTCTCCTGACCTTCTGTTTGCATTTTAATAATAAGCTTGTTCTGTCTTACAGACTTCTCTCCAAAACATAAAATTGCTGCATAGAAAAGTCTTGAATTCTGTTTTTTAACTTAATTACTGGTCGCAGATTCCCTCTGGACCTAATTTGACTTCTCCCTCTCTGCCTCCCTTTAATGGCTGTCTTGGAAACACTTTAACATAGCATTGAGTACTTCATCCCTAGCACTTTGCTGCATCATCTTCATGCCCTTAGTTTACTTAAGTCCAGTGAATCATGTATGATTATTTCTATAACTTAGTCTCCTTTCCAACTCCATTTCTTACACCACTGTGTTTGTCATTGGTGTCTTTTCTTTCAAGCAATACAGACAACATAGTGGTATGATGTCTGCCGGTGAAGGCACTTTCTCCCAGATATCTCAGATTTTTCTACCCTGGTTAGGGAAGTGTTCTGAATTCTTTATTGCCGATACTGTTCTTAGCATCTCATTGAACCTGTCATAGTCCAAGGCCAAACACTTAACAGATCAGTTTCTGAATTAGAGCTCAGAATCTTCCACCTGGATACCAACCCCACTAGTATAACATATGCAGATATAAACAAATATAAAGGTAAACACAGGTGTAACATTAATCAGGTACTCCAAATGTAAATGCTTTATCATACTTCTGACATATTTCTGTTTGAATAACTGAAAAAGTGTTCCTGTTTAATGAGTTGTTATGTTCGTGAGAAGTAAAGAAAGTGAAGTTAGGGGGTTAAAATAACTATAAAACAGTAATTTAAATATACTAATAATTTAATAATAATTATAAAAGCCATTGAAAATGCATTACAGACTAGAATTGAATAATATCTAGCAAATATTCTAGGTACTGGAGTACTGTACAACTTGCTAAATGAGGAGGACTGTTTTCTCCACATAAAGTGGATAGTTTGCTATTCTTTAGAGAGAAGAAACATTTTTCTCACTCAAATGAACCAAATACTAGATTGGACAACTGTAGACCTGTTGCCTGTGATCATTTTTGGCATGAAACTAGGATGGCTTCTAAAGCTTAAATAATCCTGGATCCACAACGAGGTGTGGAAGGGAAATCATTTATAAAGCTATAAAGAAGTTATACCAAAGCAAGATGACAGCATTTGACTGAAAGATAACAAGAAGGACCATGCCACTTAAGAAATCAGAGAATTATATGGTGGTGCTGCGGTAGCGTTGTCGCCTCACAGTAAGACGTTGTCCTGTTCGATTCTCAGCTAAAGCGTCTTCTGTGTGGAGACATGCGTGAATGGGCGTACCTTCGTTGAAGGTTGTGCGTCAGGCCTGGCAAGTCGGTACGTAAAAATCTACTGCCAATCATTAGTGGACCGGAGTTCCGCTGTGGTGACCCCTAACCAGGAAAAGCGAAAGATACAACATATAGGCAGGCCTAAAGTGTTCTTGCATGACAGAAGTGAGTCATACATCACTCGGACTCAAATTCACAAAGATGTAACATTTAGTCTATGCAACTGATATTTGAAAAACAAATGATTTATAAATATTTTTATGGGAGGTTCTGATCTTGCATCCACTGACCTAACAGACAGATAGTTAGAGACACATATATAAACACTAAGACTGCTGCATGTTTGGAAGGAAAATCAATAAGCTACAATATTGATCCTTAATTACAAAACAGAATAGAAAACCTCTAATTACACATTGCTGGTCACCTGTTATTGTGTCAGACACTGTTGCAGTTAAGCCTGGCAACTATATTCCTTATTCCTATACTTGTTGTTCTTGTACAGTAGAAATGGAGTCATAGTTAAACATCTAATAATGCCTGTAATTAATCAAATGTAAGTTTAATAGTCTAGTCTTGGCACACAAGAAAAATGTCAGATGCCCGAATCCAGGACAAATTACATCCATATCCAGCCTAAATTATGAATGGATAATGTATATAACTGTGTTTGATTAATGGCAAAACCTGTAATATTGCATTGCTTAAAATGGTACAGTATTCCTGTGAAGTGTTGAAAATAGAGTGCTAGTCTATTGTCATTTAGTGAAGTGGTATACACTTTAGCAAAATATGAATGCAGATCAGACAATATAGTTTACTGTAAAAAAAGCCTGGAGTAGTGATTATAATTAAATGATCTCCAAAATATACTGAAAAGTCCATCTAAAACTTGGATCAAAATATTACAATTAGGTTCTGGTATGGAATTTGTGTTTTATGAGTGGCACATCTCTCTGTCACTTAATATAATTATTTCAGAGATATAATTACCCTGGAGTTACTTTTACATGGACAAAAAGCAAACCTATTTTATCCTAAGCAAATCTGATGAAATCTGCCAATTCCACAGCACATTGCAGCAAATTTGGTGAAATGTCTGTTTTTAAAAACACAGTGCTCATATTATTAAACTCAAAACAATCGTACAGTGTTCTGTTCTGGCAGGTGATATGACCCCCAGTGCCAATTTACTGTACAGTTGTAGCCATCAGAAAAGAAGAATGGGAAACCTGTATGGTTTTGAGCAATATATATTTTAAGCCCACTGTCAAATAAAGATCCATAATATTAAGCCCAGAAGGTAAGAGATTATTCAGTTCTTTTAAACTTTTGCTCTCTACATTTTATAATTTATCTGTGCGAGTTTGAGAAGTTTACTGGCAATCAGATAAAAAAGACTAATTTCACTAACATTTGCTTAACAACCTTTATTTGCTGTAAATGTGGATACTTTGTGTATTAATTTAGGTAAGGGTTCATTTTATATCTTGAGTAACTGTGTTACCAGCAACTGCTTCTCCAAGGCCATTAACATGGATATTTCTGGGTATGAAGTAGCCTCCTTTCTAGACTGTCTGACTTTAAAATTACCACTGGCAGCCCTTAGAGTCTTGTCTCCCAGGCAATAGTCACAGTTTGGATTTATGAGTCAGAAGTTTTGCTGTTTCTAATGCACAAACACCACTTCTTATGACTCAGAAGTCTTCTTAACATTGGATTTTAAGTGCATTTTCAATTTTGATGGTCATTTTGAGGGTACTTTAATGTCTCGTGCTCTTAAATGCTTGTAAAGGTTGAGTAGTCCTTAAAATAAGCTATAACAGTAATGTAAATGTTAGTGTCACAACAATATATGTCCTCTAAAAGTTAAACTAGTGTTACATAACTCAGTTCTTAAACATTTTTCTGCATAACAGAGAATTGTAATATTAGCAGAGTGAAGCCTTTGTTCTTTGATTGCAGGGGGGATTGCATTGTTTTTACTCATAGGACAGATATTTCCTTTTTTGTAACTCTGTCTAGCTATATATGCATGTATATATATATATATATATATATATATAGAGAGAGAGAGAGAGAGAGAGAGAGAGAGGTGTCATACCATGTTCTTTGTTCCCTAATATCATTGCTAAAAGTTTTGGGGGACCAAAAATTGGAGTAATAAAATTATATCTGTCAAATTATATTTGTGACACTGTGCTAGACAGATGTGTAGTGATTGTTGCAATTTTGATTGGCTGTCTTTTCTCGATTTTTAAAATTGTGACATTTTGCTAGATATTGCATTTATAAAATTAGCGTGTGGCGCCTCAAGTTAGAAATACTTCATTTTTACGGGTCAGTGACATTTCAGTGAATGCCTGTTTCTGTGCATAATAAATCAGTGAACAGAATGCACTGAATTCACATTACACTGAAAACTTATTTTACTGAATCACAATTCATAAAATCATTGCACACAATAAAAATGTTAGCTTGTTATACACTTCACTTAGGTGTGTGTGTGTGTGTGGGGGGGTCCTTCTGTATTCTCCTTATCCCATGCAAAACCAAGTAGAAAAGCAAACAAAAACAGAAAAAGAAAAAAAAATCCAAGCAGTGTGTCACCACCACTGCTGACACAAAAATACAAACATTAACATTTACAGATGTGGCAACATGAAATGAGGGTAGTCATCACTAATCCACAGAATGTCTTCTTTGTGATCCCCATATGGGTCAAAACCATAAGTGCAAAATTTCAGTGCTTCTTTGGACACTAGTAAGTATTTCATGGTATGTGACACAGTCAAGAGCTGTGTAGCAGGATATAAAGGGAGACCTGTCAGATCAGTACTGTGTGCCATTCCACACACACAGCTATACGTTGATGGGTTCTACTTTGTGTTATGTGGTCTCATATGTATACAGCCCAGTGACTCAAAAAAGTGGGGAGGAAAAGGAGCCTGTAGAAAATAAGAAAAGGTGAAGACAGCAGGCAGAAGGATGTGCATAAAGACAACAGGAGAATTAAGTGACACATTGTCAGCAGACTGATTAGCATTGCCAGTGATATGGGTGGTTTCCACTTTTGTTGTCCTAGTGATTGCAGCATGCTGGATGAACAAAAGTTTATTCTCTCCAAAAGGCATTCTTCATGGACAAGGATTATGCCCAGCTCTTTCTCAACCACAGACTTAACTAAGTGCTATACCTGCAGCTGGGCAACTACAGGTAATGGAACAAGCTACCTGCTCATGATCATAATTAAGGTAAGTCACAAATTAAAGATATCCACACATATAACTACCTTGTACATACCCTTAACCTATCCCTTATACTGAGGCAGAGTACAGAACAGATCACTAACATTGTTATATCAGAATGCCTCACCCATCAAGTCAGACACAGCTATGAAAAACATGTACTGATAACTAGACTTAAATATTCCCTATCCCATGACACCTTTACATTCCTTACAAAATATACACACTGTTCTGTGCACTAATAATAACATAAATAAATTAATTAATGTCTGTATCTCTAAGACTTGAATACCGTTGTGTTTCCCTCAAAAAAGGCAGTCCATGTAGCTGCAAGAGCCATATTACTTTGCTGCATGTGAATGCATACTACCTAACCCTCAAACACAAACTAGTGTAACAATCATGCCTTACATGCCAAAAGCAAGACAGTAGCATAAAATGAATGCATCAAAGAATAAGTACATACAGTATCTATACCAGGCTTCTGACATTTAGAAACAAAGGAGACAGGCCTTTCTTTGGATGTGCCCCCTCCTCAGGCAGTAATCTGTATTTCTCTATAACTATTCATACTGTACTCAGTGTAATATTCTCTAAACCTTTTGTTATTTGGCTTATGCTATATACTGTTGTTCTCAAATTTTGGAAATTGTACTTGTTAACTGTTATTTTACCTATGCATTGCACTGCTGTGCACAAACTGTTGACTTGTACTATATCTCTGTGACCCTACCTTAATATTTTCTAACTATCATAAGTACTTGTATTATTTCTGGAGCTTTTCTTCTCAGGTCTCCACTGAAAACAGGCCTCTGGCTCATTTGGACTAACCTGCTTAACAAATGTCAATAAATAAATAAATACACCTATTTTAATTGATTACTAGTGTCCATAGAAGCATAGAAAGTTTGCATGTATGGTTTTGACCCGTATAACATGAGGTCAACAGTGGAAAATATTCTTCAGAAATAAGTATATTCAGCAGTAAAAACCTCACCTTGTTGATTACCAAGTTTAATAATATATAGGATCATAGGAAGTTACTAGGCTAATGACCCTAGGGCCCTTACAAGCCTAGCCAAATTTTACCATGATCAGCACCTATTGCCTCTGTCCAAGAGGAACACAGGTGGAACCACCGGGGTGAATTTGTGATTACCCATCCAATCGTCCAGATTGTGTTCGAAGAGGACCAATAAGGTGGTCTGTTTGATGTGAAGTGGGAGTCTATTCTAAAGGTGTGGTAACCTCTGGGAGACAAATATGTCCCTCCAGTAGGTTCTATTGATGTTACATACCAGGTTTTCTTCTTTAGACCTAGTAACCCATGTGCCATTTGACTTATGGATGTGTGCAGCATTTCCAATAAAGCGAGATCAGGGATCACCTTATATGCAAGGCACCTCTGAGTAGTTTGTATGAAACAGAATAAAGTGACAGTGATTTCAGCCGATCCACATAAGATAGCTGCTGAAGGCCTTGCATTTTCTGTGTGAGGAGAATGTGTGGTCTCTCCAGTTGCTACAGGTGCTTTGAAAGGTACATGTCAAAAGGGGCATTGTACTCAAATTTTGGCCTGAGTGAAGAGTACAGGTGATAGCTTCACTTTTTTCTTGAGGCAATGCCCTTACTTACGAGGTGAGCCATACAGAATGCCATTCTTACCACTCTGGAGACATGGTGATCAAAGGCAAGGGTGCTCTCAACCTGAGTGGCCAGATCTCTCACCATTGAGTGTGTACTTAGGGTGTTGCCATTGATGTGGTAATTTGCAGGAACATCGCTCTTGCCAAAAGGGAGGATGATACATTTTTTGTATTGGGTTTGAGGCCATGACTTTGACACCAATCATTTATTTGCATAAGACCTTCTTGAAGGATGTTGCCATTGTTTGGAAAGTCTGTGACTGCATCCAGTTTGTAGTCATCAGTAAACTTTGTCAGCCACAGTCCTTTGATTTTAGCTTGTACTTTGCAGAAATAAATTCCAAAAAGTAGAGGTCCCAGGATCGATCCCTGTCTACACCACTAGTAACAGGTCTGCTGTTGGAGGTGGATTCCCCTATTTTGACTGTATGGGTTCTATCAGAGAGCCAGTTTGCAACCCACCTTACGATATAAGGGTTGATGTCTAGCTGGGAGAGTTTGTTAATGATGCCCTAGTAAGGGACAGTGTCAAATGCCTTGGCCAGGTCTAGGTAGGCTGTATGCACAGATTTCCCCTCATGCAGGGCCCCTGTGACTGTCTCAAAGAAGTCCACCAGGTTTAATAAGCATGATTTCTCCTTGGCAAATCCAAACTGGGTAGGATCTAGTGTTTGGAGATTACCTATATCTTTGCTGATAAGGTCCATGATGATTCTCTCCATGGCCTTGCAGATAAGGCTAGTCAGGCTAACAGGTCTGTAGTTTCCACGGTCAGTAGAAACACCACCTTTGTGCATGGGGATAATGGTAGCTGTTTTCCATTCAGCTGGGATGAAGACAGTGCTTAACTTGTAATTGAAAAGAGTAGCCAATGGTGATGTTAATTCTTGTTTGAACCCATGTAGGATGCAGCCTGGGATGTTTTCAGGTCCCATTGATGCTGTGTTTTTGGACTTAGAGGGTGTTTACAACCTGCTCTTTAGAGATTCAAGGTAGGGGACACGGTGGTAGAGATGTCATGAAGTATGTGTGCGGGGGACAGGGGAGTGAAGTTTTCACCAAATCTGTTGGGTAGCAGATTAGCTATGCCACAGTCTCAGTATATCTGATATCATTAACTACCAGTTCGGCTCAAATCTGACCCTTACCTTTTAGGTTACAGATGTAACTAAAGAACACCTTATGACTGTCCTTGGTTGAGGAAGCTAACTTGGATTCATAGTTTGCCTTGGAGGACTTCACAAGAAGTCTTATTTGCTTATTTAAACTGAGGAGGGAGTGTCTCCAGTTTAGAACTCCCTACTTATTACTCTTGGACAGAAGTTTCTTCCATTTATTGTAAAGCCTGTTAATTGTGGTTGTCCACCAGCCCGGTTTGCTTTTCTTTGAACAGCTTGTTTTGGTCCTAACAGATACTGCCAAGTCAATGCAGTTATACAGGTGCTTGTATAGGGCATTGGTATTGAGCTCGACATAGTTAATGGTTCTTTGCAATGAAGCTAGTTATTACTGTCACTTAAGAGGTTATAATCTGCTTTGGAGAAGTTTTTTAGGTTTTTGCTGCTAGTGGAGGTTCGGGTGTGGTAGTTACCTCAAATGAGTCTGGTTTTTGTGGTCAGATCTCACCAGGGATGAACTCATAGTGGGGGAGCAACTGTGGTCTCCCATATTTGTTTACTTCTTATTTATAGGTTCATAGATTAGTACTAGGCTAACTGCCCTTGTGAGCCATTTTAAGCCTAGCTAATTATCCTGTGTGAGACTCAAACCCTGCACCTTGTGTTTGCAAGACAAACACCTTAACCATTAGGCCACCCTCCCAACCCCAGGACCAGGTCCAGAGTGTTGGGTGCCCCTGATGGGGGTGTCAGCCATCTGGTCCAGGGCACTGGAGTTGACAAAGTCAAGGAAACTTTGGGCAAGTGAGTTTGTGTAGACAGACACACACACACACACACCTATATCAAGTGTCTGAACTCTCAAAAGTTTAGACAAAAAAAGACGGACTCTAAAAGATTTGAAGAAAATGAAAGCAACACAAGAAAGATAATTTCCAATGCACAGGTATTCAGATAAACCAACTCAGATGTTGCAGCACTCTTTCACAGTATTTCAAGCACTCTAACTTTTGATATATCGAATGCTTGACAGGAACCTTTATTTATTTGTATTGGGGTGGTTTGGAAAAAATGGTAAACCATTAGCCATTTTAGAAAAACAAAATTTGTTCCTCTTTTGGGGGGTAATAGATCCCATCTGGATGCACTGGACCCACTAGAGTGCCCTGGGTCCAGGAATGAGGCAGTTGGAGCAAAGACAGAAACCAACTGTAATAAGTCCCTCATTTTGAAATACAACAATGACACTCTTGATATTCAGAAAACTGTCACTTAATATTGGGACCTGTTTTCTAAAATGCCTAATGGCTTACCATTTTTTTAAACCACCCCTATACATCTGTAAAACAGGCCTTAATATTAAAAATCTTGTTGAAACGGAACCAATGAGAAAGCATTCACTGACAACCATATTCTATATGGCACATTGTAGAGAACTGTTTCTTCCCAATATAGGGCAAACTTTCAGGGGAACAGATACTTTAATTTTTTCACCAAGAGGGTCATGTATTTAGCTTTTTGCAGAACGTGCTTCTCCTACTATGTGGGGAAGACTGAACGTGCCCTCAAAAATAGAGTGTATGAACATACGTACAAGGTCAGGACAAAGACTGAAACCAATGCCCTTTATAGATATATAATTAGGTGTGCTCAGAGTAGTTTTTTATTTTGGGTATTAGAAAGAGTGTATCCCAACCCCTGTGGGGGACAATGGGAGACATTATTGGAGTAATGGGAATTGGTTTGGCAGTTGCGACTTAACACCAATGTTCCACCAGGTCTTAATGACCAGAAAACTGTAGCTCCAGTTTTGAAAATGAGAGCAACAAAGCTATAAGAGTGACTCATGGAATAATGTTGTTATTATTTGCGTATCTAGTTTTGTAATAGGGTTCTTGTATTTCAGGAAAATGGGATTTTCTAAAAAAAATATGCAAGGTTATATGTATATTTTTATAAAATCTAATGTAAAAATCTTGACTATTTTGGATAAGGTAGGAGTCATCAATTGTATTTTTAAATGTATGTGTGGTACATTGTACTGAATACAATAGAAAATAGTGGCCTGTCGATTTAATTTTTTTTATAGGAAAAGTAGCAGGACGTGATGTAAAAGTTTTACTTTAAAGAATTACTTTGAATTCTGTATAAATACTGTTTTAGAAGTGCGTTATTCAGAAGAAGTCTATTTTAAAACAACAGCACTTAATGACTGTAATAACATTTTAGTTTGCTTTTCCTCTGAGTGTTTTGTAACCTCTTTGGGTACCAAAGAAGAGGCATTTCTTTATGGTTACAAGTTTCATTTGTGCTTCTACCTTGCCAGCTTTCTAGGGTTGAGAAAAAAGTTCAGATTCTGTTAGCCAGGCTTATATGAATGAGAAAGTTTCTTGAGTGATTTTCTGCAAGATGGCAGGCCTGTGGACACAACATAAAAGGGTGGAGTCATTGGTGCATTGAACTCTTGTATCTGATTTAGAGACCTGAGACACTAATAATGAATATATTGAAGAGTATAAGACCAAGAATGGGGCCTTGAGTGACACCTGTAAAAAAGAAAGAAAAGGAAAGCGTTCTTTGTACCATTTTATGACTTCGTATCTGTTTTCAAAATAACTATGGAACCAGTGGAGGGAGGATTAACAAATGCTATATTTTTAGTGCATTTTAAATTAGTATAAATCTAGGATAAAAAAAATATATATAATATATAAGAAGAGTCCATAACAAAAATTACATTGAACAAAACCATAACATTTTTTCTAATAATTCTCTGTTTTTGCCAAGATAAATGTTTATACATTATATTTGATGTTCTGTTATGTACAGTTTGTATTTCTTTACCACATACATTTTTTTGCCAAATAGATAAATTCAGTGAAAAAGAGGATATTTTTTATTTTTCCAGTTCACTGTGATGACTTTCTTGGCAATAGCCAGGATGGACTAAAGGAGAGGCACTTGTGTTTTTGGTATAGAGTCTGGAAACAAATGCTAATTTTTGAGAGTCTATGAGTGTATTGAAAACCTTAGGCCAAAAAAAAATGAGTACTATGCAAGTAGTAATGCCCGGCAGGTGTGTGCCATTGTGGAAATAACGGCCACCCATGGGGGACTCTATATCCCTGAGAGAGCATTATTTCTACAATAAAACACACCCTGGAGGGCATTATTGCACTTAGAGAATGGCTGTCTGAAAATTTGTGTTTTAATTACTTATTTTTTTATTAATATATTTTTATATATATTTGATGTAAAATAGTTCTGCCATTATTTTTTTTCTGTCTGAGCTGCACGGCAGTTTGATATGCTGCCTTAAAGTGGCGGACTCATTTTTCAGTGACCATAACCTGTATATGAACGCCCTGCTAGAGACCGTTTGTTCCTCAGTCAGAATGTGTCTACAGCTTCCCCATTCTGTATTACATTAAATCGTGTGGGCATTAACTGTGTTAGTGAAAGGAAGGAAGGCAGTTGTAGTACTGTGATAGGGAAGGGCAATGTTTGATGGGAAGAGAAGGCTATTCTGCTTGAGGTGTAGAGTGAGCTGGGACTGGATGCATTTTTTAAGGATTTTAGATGGGGGCAGGATGGCAATAAGGTGGAAATTGCTGAGGTCTGTGGAATTTGTGTAGTGATAGGATGTAACTTTTTTTCATTGTAATGGTACAAATGATTCTGATATAGAGCTGTTTATGACTATGGACCCTGTGTAGGCTATAGCTTTTGCTGATATTTTTAGATATTTGCCAGGAAGATCATCTGGTGTGAGAGTAGTAGGTTTAAGATTTCTTAGACATTTTTAATAGTGGAGGAGAGGACTGGTTGTAAACAGAAATAATTTGCATTACAGTTGATATTCTTCTTGCACTGGAAAATGGGAGGTGGTTGCTGTTTGATTAGTGATGTAACTTTTATGGATTCTGCTTGGGTGGCATGGCCTAGTTTATAGTGGTCCAAAATGCTTTGGAATTTTGGAAATTTGTGGCCTGGAGATTAGTAGAGTAGATTATTTTTATCTATTTTTTCTTTTAGACTTTGTTTGGTCTCTCAGTTTCCAAAGAAGTTATAGACTAGCTGGAGTTCTGTTTGTGATCCAAGTTTTTCAGGTGTTATCTCCATGTTTCATTATGAGTTTTATTGATTTTGGCAGCCATGGGCTGGTGAGGCTTTTACTTTTTGTATCTTGTGAAGAGCTAGGTTATTTAAGATATTAAGTAAGGTTCTTGTGAAATCTGTAACAGCATCCTTAGGGGGAAATCCTTTAGATGATAACATTTGTGGAGAGGAGTTTTAGGTTTTGGATAAATGTCTTCTTGAAAGTGAGACAGATTACTTACCTCATTAAAGTGGTGAGGTTTGTGAATTAGGCGTGCGGTCTGATGACAAAGGTGGTTAAGTAATGTGTTTGGGAGACAGTCATAGGAAAATATATCACTTGGGGATTTATTGGCTTGTTTCGATAGTCTCCATATGCTTTCCTGTATCTGAAGTCACAGTAAGTGGTCTGTAGTTACCCTGATCTTTCTTGATTGAAAGGGATATAAACACACAGACAGTTCAAGTGACTGTTTTGCTGAATGTTTAAGAGACAGATTTGTGAGGTTTCTGATTCAGCTATTTCAAATGTCATTCATAAACTTAAGAAATAAATAGAAACAAAATATTGAAATGCTTGTGAATAGTGAAAATGGATACTCAAGTAAATTGAATCAATTTGAAATGATTAGAGAATTTAAACAATCAATGACAACATTTCAAGATATATATATGGCAACAAATAAAGACTGCTTAGCTCCTTGAAAATTCCAACACAATGAATCAGATATTTATTCAGACAGAATTAAGATATATTGTCAGATGATGCTCTACCAATGAGTGAAGAAGATACAAGGATACAGGAAAATACACATCAAATTAATTGTAAATTAAAATAAGATCAGGTATTTTGACACAGAAAAAAAGAAAAGATCAAGACGAGAAAGGTAGAAGAAACAGCATACAAATATGTAGTATACTTGAGAATATGAAAGGAAGTGACCCAACTACATTTTTATCAAATTCAGTTCAAAAATGTTACTGTTATTTTATGTTCTCTCATACAGATTAGTAAGGGCATATGACTTTGATCCAAATCAGATCTTCCATCTCAGAGTCCAAGATCTATTATAACAAAATGAATATTGTATACTGACAAAATATTTGTTTGTATATCTGCTTGAATACCTAAACAGTATCATTTGCCATCATCTACAAGGCCCACAAATTATTTCAATTAATTAACCAATTCAGTAGGGCGGCCACGGTGGTGCAGTAGTTAACATTGTCGCCTCACAGCAAGAGGTTCTCCGGTTCGATCCTCGACTGTGGTGCCTTCTGTGTGGAGCCTGCATGTCCTCCCTGTGGTTGCGTGGGTTTCCTCCAGGTGCTCCGGTTTCCTCCCACATCCCAAAGACATGCTGCAGGTGGATTGGACACTCTAAATTGGCCCTAGGTGGGAGTGTGTGTATATGTGTGTGCCTTCTATGGAAGATTGGGTGCCGGGCTGGCAACTCGACACTGTAAAACTCCACTGCCAATCATGAGCGGACAGGTGATCCGCTGTTGCGACCCCTAACCGGGAAAAGCCGAAAGAAGAAGAAGAAGCCAATTCATTTCTTAATCGGGTAACATTTTTTCAGACTCCTTTCAGTCACAGCGCCATCTTCCTGGCAAAGATAAATGCAATCCATGTATTAACAGTTTAAAGTAGTCAGTCAGCAAGTAAACATGTAAGAGGATGGAAGAAAACTTGAGTATCGGGAAAATGTATAAACAATTAAAAAGTACAAAACATTGCATGTACAATAACTAAATGCCAGTAACTGACCCAGATGTAATGAGCCATGGATCTTAATCACTGATGCATTGCCATTTCTATTTCTAAATGGATTATAGTTTTAAGTATTCTGCAGTCACATTTTCCCTGTAGCCTGAAATATAAATTCCAAAGGGTTAACAGTCTGTCATGTACACCACTGTTGCCTATTCTCTATAAAACACATTTACTTAGAAGGAATTGTATCTTATACAGATAGAAAGATAAACTTCTCTAGCTAATGAAATGCAATACATGTTATTTAGTAGTACAGGAAGAGGATTAACATTATGAGCAATTAAACTGCTTTCTGTAGTCCAGTGTTTGATTCCCTTGGCCTCCATTTACCTACTGTGTTTCTCTGAATAAGTCATTTATCAAGACAGATCTCTCAAGTCACTTCTGAAAGGGGCACTTTTGTCCTTTGAGCTTAACTGGTTAACAAATAAAGATTTTACAAAGAATATCCTTTCCTAAGAATGTTGCAGATGCATAGCCCAGGTATGATCACTCTTATAACAATGCAATGTAAGTTTGTTGTGAAAGAACATCAGTAAATAAAATATGAGCTGCTAAACAAGCTTGCACAAGATAAACAATAATTCAGTCAACTTTTCCATGTAGTTATCAGCTTGGATGGATTCTTAGAAACTTGGGTCCTATAGATATAATTAGTTCAATAAGTAATGTATCCAAGGAAACAAGCTGTACTTATCAAATGCTTAGTACTGAATCTTTATTCATTCACACTGCTGGAAGTCGCTTGCACATTGTTCGATGTACTTACATGAACTGAGATTCTATGAAGCACTGTGAAGTGTAAAAGAATTTGCGAATTTGTATTAAATAACTTAGGACTCTCATTGCCTGAAATATATTTTATTATCATCAATAATAAAATGTCTTATATTAAAAAAATAACTTCAGCTTTGCATAACTTGCAATAAAATGAATTTATTTCATGTCATACTGACAAAGTATTCTTGTTGTTTGTCCATTTCTTAGTATTATTTGAAGCAGACATGTGCTGTTATGACAACTCATGTACAAAACCTTTTAAGTTTTAAAATTTGTTGTTTATAGTAGGTGGCTGTAATGTGTCATCTTTTAGTCTTATTCCAACCAGGGGTGGATCACTGATCAGTATAATTAATATATTATTATATCATAACCTAACAACAATAGTGTCAGTGCTGAGTGATCTAGAAATGGTAGGGACTAAGGAAGTATTTATCTTGGTTTCATATTGGCATTGTACAGGATACAGTAGTCACAATTCATTAAAGTACAAGCACTCTATATCAGTTTAAATTATCAGTTTGTGATTAGTACCTATTGTCTGTGTGGCCAATAAATTCTGAGAGCAGTGGTCAGTCTGAACTTTCTAATACTGATGAATGTTCAATAATTCTGTGATAATGACAGTTATTGAATGAAAACATCGTAAATGGCTATAACAAGTCAGCAACAACCGATTTGAAATTCATCAATTTTTTTGTATACAAATTTCTGTCAGAAATGTTTTAGTGATTGATGACTCATTTGTTAGGTACACATTTTCCCACTCACCATTTTGGATAAGGAAAGAATTACTGTCAGTTGCCGTTCTGGTTCTGGTACCTGGATGTTACAAGAGTCCCCAAAACCTGTATGACTAGGATGTGGTGGTGGCCCACTTGAGTGTCTGAATTGAAAGTGCAAAAACCTGAACGTCAAGAAGAGAGAGACATGCCAGAATCTGATATGCGTGTGATGGATGAAGGTAAGTCTATGGTCCTGAGCTGCATTCGTCCTTCACCAAGAGTGATACCTAGGTATAAAAAAAAGATAGTTTGCTTTAACAACTGGCATAATAATTAAAGAGTTCTAGTATGTATCAGCCTTGGCAGAGATGATTGATAGTGTGGTTGCAAGGCACGGCATACATCTCTCATTCAAGAGTTTCCACATACTGACACGGCATAGTCTATCTAATGGACATCCCATCATCTTGCTCTAAATTGGATAGCATTAAGGTGGCTCTTCTCAATGCAAAGAGTCTCAATAACAAATTGATCCTTGAGGTGGTCCTGCATCTAATATGTTATGTATGTGCGTTTTCAGGTACTTGATTTATATGTAAAAAGAACACACCCTCCATACCGTCAGACATACGGGAAACGGTCATGGTGTCACTATATTTGTTAGGGCCCACATCTCATGTAGACTGATACCTAGAAACTCAGAAAGTGAGCCTCTAGAACTTCAGTTTACTGGTCCTAAAATGTTGTCTCTGCCAGTTCTTTGCCCTTAATCTCTTCTCTACCAGTTAAGTTAGACCATGAAACTCCTGACATTAACTATCAGAATCACCAGTCTCTCCGTTTTTTTTTAAGGATTTCATAAGAGTGAACCCTATAGGAATACCTCATGAAATCTACAGATTTATTCATGACATTACCACTGTTGACTGCAATACCACAAGGAGTTGTATGCCTAGTAAGACAAACACACAGATCTGGCAGTCATAACTAGAGCCAAACTCAATAGGACATTTAAAAGAACCCCCCTCTCTAGTGGTTAACCAACATAAATAAACTTTATAACGAGAAGAAAAAGCTCCTTAAACAGTACAGTAAGGTTTGAACTCCTCAAAATGAGGGTAGTATGGAAGACATCATGAAAAGCTGAAAAACACTTTAAGTAACAGTAAAGCAAATCAAGAAGTGATTTTAGATTTTGACATGAATGATAATTATAAGTCCTTCTTTAGCTGCTTTAGAAAACTAAGACATACCATTCAACATTGCTGCAATTTTTTTTTAACCTGCATTCAACCTCAATGATATTGCAAATAAGTTAATCACAAACTTCAACCCAAAAGATATTACTTGTATCCCACTGATCCCAGAATCCCTTAAGCTCCCTTTCATCACTAAGGAAAATATTCTTAAGGTATTATCAAAAACATGACACCATGCAGAAGTACCTAATAAACACCATCAAACATGCTCTTCTTGTACCCTCCTTAAATGTTTTATTGCATGCTTAGCCATAGGCTATATTCCCAAGCCCTGGTGCACTGCTGTGGTGACATCTTTCCACAAGGGTGGCCATACCATAGACTCTGGTAATTATAGACCATTAGCCTTATAAGTTTGATCTATAAAGCTATGGAGGATATTATAATTGCACCCATTATTTATGATGTCAAGAATCTCATTAGGTTTGACCCATAACAATCCATCTTCATCAAGGGGAGATCATGCCTACTAAATCTTGTTAACTTTTCCAAGAGGGTTGTATATGCTGTTGACAGTGGTTGTGCTGTTCATGCAGTTTATCTCAATCTGGTCATCTGATACCATACCTCATGTTGAAATTGTAAGGAAATATTGTCTTACTCTAAAAGACAAAGTAAAAATACTGTTAAACAAAGGAAATGCAGGGCTGGCAAAGTTAGGTATAGAGTTAAATAGGTTGTAAATAAAACAAGTTTAATAAACAAATTTAAAGTAGGTCTAAAATAAGCGCTTTTATCTTCGCTTTTTGAAAACTTCATAAGATCATTATTAAACTTGTTTTATTTACAAAATATTGATCTTAAACACAGATCCTTATGGGGTAAATTGGATAGCCAATTGGCTGAAGGACAGAACATAAATAGTGATAAGGTAAACAATGGAGTCCCCAGGGGTCTGTGGTGGGGGGGTCCCCTCCTTTTCTGCAACTATTCTTTGATCTCAGAATTGATAACCAGGATCTATTGTTCACATTTTCAGCTGACTCCAAATGATGTTTAATTGTTAATACTCTCTCAGATATCAGTACCCTTCAGAAAGGGTGTGCTCGTAGTTATTATCTGGTGCCTGGAAAATGGGCTTAAATTGACTGCTAAAGCATGTGGTAGTACTTTCTTTTGTAAAACAGCAATTACTCACAACTTACAGTACAAGTAATACTCCCTTACTAAACAAAAAGGGTAGTCATGGACCTGGGCACTTGAGTTAATAGCTCTCTTTCCTTTGACCAACACGTGGTATTTTTGCCAGGAAAAATAATAGCCAATGGTATTTTGACTAGATTGAAATATGTCACCACCCCCCAGGTCTATATTATAAAACTGAAAAGACTTTACCGCGAATGCTCACATGAGCGAAAATGCTGGTAATTGAACTTGCTATTGTTGGGGGCTGCACCCCCCACTAGCTATATATTCCAACTCCGCGGTCAGACTAAAGTGAGGAAAAGGCAAATATCCCACTCCTCACTGTAGCACGACCCCCACAATCACAGTTTCGATTCCCGGCATTTTTGCTCATGTGAGCATTCGTGCTAAAGTCTTTTCATGCATCTAATACAGAACCCCCCCCCCCCAATATTCAGCAATGCTCATATCCAGTGTAGAGTACAACTATCTATTTTGGATGTATCTCACTCGACATGTAATCCCCCCCCCCAATGGATTCTTAACAAAAATGATTTCTGGTCTTAAGACTCTTAGTTACCAGGACAGACTGGAAGCCCTATCCCTGACATTGTGCCTATAATTAGACTCTTTAGTGATTACTATTCCTCATAGCATACCATTAGCATCCAATGGAACCTTTACCTCCTTTATCTCAGTAAGTCAAACAGCAGCAGGTAACATTAATTAAAACAAGAGACAAGAACCATCATCAGAAGATAAACTTAATATGTCACCCACTGCCTCCCCTTTCTCTAAAATCAATGTCCTCTGCAGGTGAAGCAATGCAATTCAATATTTTTGTTAAAAGAAAATTTGGGACAGCTAGGTGGGTACAGTCCAATTTACTAACTGGCCTCTCACTCCTAGGTCCACATTGATATTAGACAACATTTTTTGAAACTGCTATGAATCCTATAAATTGTATACACTACTGATGTCAGCATAGTGCAAGCTTATGCTTACTCTTCATGGCTGTAACTTGGGTGGGTAATGGTGGGGGTGGGGGGGAGCTGCCCCAGGCACAAGATCATATGGGCTATGATTTGTTGTTGCTGATGGGACACAATTCTGTTATCCTTATTAATTCATGAAACTGTGAGGCACTGAAAGCCAAAACAGAATTTATGCATGCAATGAAGCTTGGTATGCATTAATGAGTGCATCAAGGTGCTTGTTAGATTTTATTTTGGCTCTCTATTTCTTGGAAGAAATTCTGTTTATTTTATTTTTATTTGCCCTCAAACCTTTGGGTTGAGGTGGCACCTATATGGGGAAATTCCAAGACCACCAGATAAGTTAGTGAGTTAGCTATGGTGCTGCTATGACTTGGAAAAAAAAAATATATATATATATATATCCATATATCCATAAGTGTCTCCTAGGCCACCTCACTACAAATAACCTTTTATCTAGTTCACAACATGGCTTCCGTCCAAAACACAGTACCTCCACAACCCTCATAAGTTTCACTAACTACATCAACCTCCTAAAAACAATGGATAACTAGTCTCTACTATATTCCTTGATATGTCCAAAGCTTTTGATATGGTATCCCACCAACAACTACTCAACACTCTAGCCTCCTTCAACCTCAACTCTACAGCTCTCTACTGGTTCTTTAGCTACCTTACTAATCGACAACAGGGAACTAAATGGGATAATAAACTTTCTGCACTCCTCCTAGTCTCTGTTGGGGTTCCTTCCTTGGCCTTCTCCTTTTTTATTATATTCACAAATAGTTTAAACACTGCCACTAAATTTGCTCCTATTATTCAATATGCAGACAACACTACTCTTATTAGCTCTGCTCCCACACCCCATGAACTCCAAGATAAACTGCAAAAGTAATTTCTAGATATTCAAAATTATCAAAATGAACTTCAGGTCATCCTAAACTCGAACAAAACAAAATGAATGATCTCTAACAGGAAATCCAAAGCAAAATCACCTCCTCTCTCCATCTACTCCGCTAATGGCACTATAATAGAACCAGTTAACCAAACAAAACTACTTTGTGTCATGATAGACAACAACCTAACATTCAATAAACACATATTCACAATGAAGAAAGTTCACATCAAACGTGGTGCTTCTATATAGGGCCATACCTTACCTCACTCAAAATGCCAGACTAGCCACAAGCAGATCCCACTTCCTGTCTACTCTTCTCAACTTTTCACTAACCTACATAAGTCTGATTTACATCTACTTGATTCCTGCTATAACAAAATAACAACATTTGCTGCTAATGTACCCAACAGGACCCATCATTGCCTTGCTCTTCAAAAACTACACTGGGTTGAATTTCCCAATCTGTTATTGCTCAATCAGCTCACCACTGTCCACTCCATTATCCACAAACCTAAAAACTGCCCTGCATTCTCCAACCTAGTGCAACTAAATACCAACCCCAGACCCTTAGATCATCCAATAAAGTTATACTCAAGGTTATAAAGTCCCATAATTTCTTTGGTGGCACTCTCTTCTCCTTCAAAGTAGCTAAACAGTGGAACCTATCACCCCAGAATATCTTAAAAAAAAAAAAAAAAAAAAAACAGATCAACATAGCTTCAAAAAACTCCTAAAGGAATACCTTACTGAACAATGGCTATGCTCCTGTAATACTCCTGGCTAGTTTCTCATGCCTTTGATCAAATGTTTTCTATTTTGCTATCTTCTTGTCTTACTTCTACCAAATGAAAATACCACAATGGTTTTTAGTTGTATATATATCTAATGAGTTTCATATTACTCTCTGTAATAAAGCTTAAGAAATATGTTTTCTGTTTTACATTCACTTTTTTTGTAAATTGTGATTGCTGGCAACTGTCAAACTTTTTGTATATTGTTTGTAATTCTTTTAATAATTTTTGTAATCTTTTTGTACTGTTGTTATGGAGCCTATCTTCCTGGGTCTCCGCGTGCCCAGCTGGACTCTTCCCAGTTAACAAATGTAAAATAATATATATATATATATATATATATATATATATATATATATATATATATATACATGCGTGTGTGTAAACTGGTAAAATACTACTGGAATTTCTCCTTACTTTGTCAAGAGATGGATGTTTTGTACCGTTCATGATAATACTACATTTTCTTTTATAGAGCCTTATCTATGCCTTCGGAAACTTACTCTCATTGGCCTTGCCGAAGTTCTACCACATGTGTTTTCAACTCATTGCCTGCTGTAACTACTACCTTTTGGCTTGTAAATTATTCTCAACCAGATATTAAAACATTTTTTTGAAAGGGCTCTCTCTTTTACTTTTATCAAGACAGTTTTTCTCGCCAATGGTCATAACGCAATTGAAATTATATTCTTTAATGGGTTCTGCTATGAAAGGCAGGCATACTGAATATCAACAAGCTAAAAAAGATGGAAAAAAATGTCCAAAACACAAAAGGTCAAAAAAAAAAAAAAAAATCAAGTTTGTGTTTAACCCCCTAAATTGTAATCTTGAACATGGTTAAAACCAGCAGAAGTGGTCAACATGCATTTGATCACATCTATGGTATTAAGTACATGCAAAATTGTGTGCAGTGGGGATCGGGGAATTTACCCCTCTCATCTCAGATCTGAGTTGTTGTATATAATTAGTGGGGGGTGCAGCCCCCAGCAAAAAAAAAAAAAAAAGAAATAAGTATTTTATTTTTTCAATGTTTTGTCTTTAGATATTTTGGGATTGATGTTTAGATTTGAGTGTACTGTGTATGTGTATACATATATATATATATGTGTGTGTGTGTATATATATATATATATAATATATATATATATATATATATATATGTGTGTGTGTGTATATATATATATATATAATATATATATATATATATATATATATCAACTTCTCAGCTGAACCAACTCAGACAAGGGGGAAATCTTCCAAAACAAGTGAATCACTCCCTTCAAAACCATACAGGCAATGATTTCATATGGAAAACAGAGTTCAGTGTTATGCCTTTTATCTTTTTTTTTTTTCTTCATGCTAGCAACACTCAAGAAATTTCACCTTGAGAAACTGTAAGGGAGTCTCTTTAATGTGTCAGAATGAAAATTAGACTTCCCATCTTTTGCACAATGTGAGAATAATTATATTACAGTTCCTTTAATAATGTCACTTTCTTTTGTTCTCTTGAGCTGTTCATGTAACACTGATCTCTTACTCCTGAAAGTGTATTGTTTCCTGTAGACTACAACCATTGAACCATGAAGTCTCACAAAGGAGGAGAGAGACTTTTTTATAATATGCAGGTGATCGATCTTTCTCTGAGGTACAGCAGCCTTGAAGTGAAACTAAAGTAAGGAAGGAGGTTGGCGGAGGAGGGAGATTTGCCTCTCTCAGAAAAAAATGCTCTGATCTTTATTTTCATTTAACATGTATAGTCATTGCATATGTCTAAGGCATATATCTAGTCAAACTTAATAAAAATGTGTTTAAATAAATATGCATTCAGCTTCATATTTTATTTATTTTTTAAATGTGTAAACCTACTAGACTGAACTTCATCTTTCGCAGGTGTCCTCACAGCACTGTAGGGTTAAATGACTTACTCAGAGTGATATAATAGGCAAATATGAAGCAGGGTCTCAAACCCATTATGAGCTCATAGGTTCAATACATTGCATTAAACTGCCCTGCTATCAGATTTTTCTTCTCTTTAAAATACTACCAACATTCGTGTACTATGCGCTATTATGTTTTTCTCAAGAAATGGCATTTTAAAGATTACAGGCCATCCTCCTTCTCTGAAATTTGAGCTTTTATTGTCCTTTCTTCTTGCTGTACATTATTTTTAGTGATAAGGTATTATAAATAACTCATGTATGGCAAACTGTTTATTGTAAAGCTTTATATTTTTATGCCTATTTTTCAAACTGTGTTTAACATTTTTTTTCTGTTATGATTTTCAGTATATTCTAGAGAAAGACTTTTGCTACCACTGATTGTGTGCTCTGTTGATAATTTTATTATTGTGTTGTTTCATGCAACTCACAAATACTAACTTTAAGTTGCATTTGAACAGCACAGAATTGTTGTACATATGCATGATTCTATGAACTTTATTGTTATTTTGAGAACCGTATGCTGTATTAGTGGAAATGCATGTACATCAGTTGGTGGTTTAGTAAAAGCTAAAATGTAACAGAGAGGTGGTGAATTAATATACAGTTAGAAATACATGGGCATGCTTCTCTTTAAAAGACAAGCAGCGTAAAATGAGTGAATGACCACTCCACCATTGCAGATTCTCTGCTTAATTATATTATGACATTTTCTTTAAAGACAAACTTTTATCTGGTATCTATCCCAAGGAACATGGAACTTGCACCCACCTGCAGGAAATTGTGAGGAGTATGCATATCTGGTAATACAAAATTATGAAACTTTTTACCACGTATATTTAGGTCATGTTGTGCTGTTTTCAATGGCTGTGTGTTTGAAGCAAGGGGATAAATCACTGCACACTTGTGAATCCTTCTCAAAATGTATTAATATCAAAAATTACTAGCTTTGCATTTCTAGTCCAAATGTGATACCACCCTCCTTCATTCAAACTAACAAAACCCTCTTTCAGAATAAAGATTTCTTCATCTTGTAAGCTATTATTTACTACTGCTTGGGGCATATAATGCATCACTCTTTGGACCCAGATGGAAAATAAGATATGAACTTTAACATATGTAACTCAGATTTCCTGGTTCAGTATGTTGTTAATGAGACACTTAAGCAATTGGATAGCCTTAGAGAATTCATAAAACTGCAAGGCCACAATTTCAATAAATGAGGTTTGGGAACAAACCAATTTGCCTAGGGACATCTTCAGATAAGGGTCAGGTAGGAATACAATGTCAATAGAAGAAAGTTAGTGTGGTGGGGATGGAAGGGTTAAACTGGGAACGTAGGAGGGTTGGGAGGAAATGAGGTAAGTGAAAGGAGGGGCTTAACTGGTTTTGTGTGGGTGTAACTGGGTAAGGGATCAGATTTTGGTGTGGACTTGCTATATATAGCAGGTACTGTCTGAGACGACCAGTAGGTGCGTTGGGAACAGGTAAGATTAGGTAATAATGGTAGGTATGGAGGAAATGGGTTAGGGTGCAAAGTTTTGTTTTTTTTTGTCTGTCTTCCCCTTTTCCTTGTGTTTCCCCACTAAGTGTGGTGTAAGACTTTGTGAAGCAGAAGTTCAGGAGGTAAGATGCTAGTTTTAGTGGGGACTGATGTGAGGTAATGTTTTCCATCTTTGAGGAGTTTGCTCGTACTAGGTTATTCACTTGGCATTTAGCTATTGTACTTTCATGGGGTATGGTTGGCTTTGCATTTGCCCATGGGTCTGTAGTGTTGGCATGTTGGTTGCCTGTGTATTCTTTATGGTAATCAGTTTTGCCCGTTTAGTTTGTTTACATTATCCGCAAACCATGTAATGTGTTTACTGTACCTGCAAATCACTGGCAGGTAGTGGCATGGTTTCAGAACTGAACCCTGTTTTAGTGGTAGTTAATGGTGCTAGCATGGAGAAAAGGAGTGCGTTTGTGAGCTGCGTGGTGTCCAAAAGTAACGGACAGTCAGCGTGCATCCACAGTGTGGCATAATGGCCGTGGAGAAGGGGGATATGGCAGGCCAATCTATGTTAGAGAGCAAGTATTTTAACATACAATTTTATGCAAGTATGGTAAGGGCATTTTCCTATTCTTATTATATGTATAAAAGATTAAGAAATGTTTTTGGAAAACAACGGGAAGCTGTTTCTGGAAGTAAAATTGGGTGTGTGGTTGCATTTTGGGAGTCTTGGAACTATATGCGCACTTGGTGTTTTTTTGGGATTGATTTGAAATGCAAACATTTGGCTGTGGGACTATGCATGGCTGCTTTGATCTGGGTAGATGTTGATTGGAAAATGGAGCTGTGTATGGCCGTATAACTCGGTGGTCAGGATGTTCACAGTATCTGCAGATTGCATATGTCTTGAGCATATATCTAGTCAAACTTAATAAAAATGTGTTTAAATAAATTGCTTCATAGCTGGTCTGTGCCTTCATAGGTGGTAGTTTCTGGTGAACACTGAGATGATCTACTGATCAGAAGCCAGTGGAGACCGGCATGCTTTTGAATTTCAGAAGTCTAGTTTTATGCTGGCATGATTCCTGTTATTCTAATGAATGTATGATGCATTTAATACTTTTCTCCAAAACGTGAGGTAAATAAAGTGAGTGACGGTGTAAGTGAATGGTGTGACACAAGATCAGGCTGAAGAGTGACATGTTAAATCAATTATAATGTTTATAATGATCTTGAACTGTGTGAGGGGACTGGCTTCACATATTTCTTGGCAATTAATGTTTTAAAATTGAATATGGACTGCATTTTCAGGTTTATGTCACAATAAGCGTGTGCTTTGCTGTTGGGGGGCAGAGCCATATTTTACAGACAGTCCAGATTTTGCCTCATATGTTTAGTCTGCTTCAAATAAACCTGTGGTTGTCTGACAACAAACTTAGGGTCACAGTCCATGGATATTGACATGCTTTGGAATTTGGGGGGGGGGGGCATGTAATGTAATTGCTGTTGTTCTAGTGCCTTTCTAAATTTGAGCACAATGTTTAGAATCTGTCCCTATTGCTGGCCTTTGTCACGCGGTTCCTCAGGCTTTGTCCATGTTTCTTGAGCTGGGAGGTTGGCAAAAGTGTTTTCCCTCCTCATTTGGCTATTGATGGTGGTGGGCTGTGTTTTTGCTAGTAGTTGTTTTTTCAGGGTTCTGGTTGTTTTGGGTGCTTTTCACCTTGGGTCATTTATTTGTGGTGTGGCGCCTTGTGGCATTTGGTGGTTGGGTTGCTTCCAGACCTGCAGGTGACTGGTAGGGTGTTTTGCACTCAGCAAGACACCTGTAAGTAGTTGCTGCTTGCTACACATAAGTGGTTTAGTGTTAACCATTTTGGAGGAGGGCAGAGGATTAATCCTTGTGTGCGGTCATTCTGCCATACCTTTCAATTGTTTAAATTATCACCGAATGTCTAGATTTTGTGGCAAACCACTGAGAAATGCATTCATTAAATAATGACAGGCTTTTCAGTCTCAGACTTTATTTCCTTTACATAATGCATGATACACAAAACTGTTAATGCTAGTAATTTTCTAAGTTTATAAGAGCATTATGTAAATTTGTCCCTATTCTAGGGGCCTTGTTCCCCTATTATTTTGGCCTTGTCCAGTTTGAAGATTTTTTTTTTCTTTTTCTCTCCATGTGTGCACAGTTTTAATGTTTTCCTTCTATTCACAGATGGTTGGTTATGCATTGTATCACAGGCAGAAGACCCATTTTGGGATATGTCAATGATGGAAGAGATGTGCAATGTGCCTAGGTGGAAGAGATAAAGTCAGCTGCTGAAGAGCAGGTCAGTGGTCTGGGGGAAGCACCAGTGGAGGTTCCAGTTGGTGGAGCAGTGCACCTTGAAGTTGCTGGTAATGATACTCTGTTGGGGGTTTAGGGGGATATGTCTGGTTTCGGAAGGTTGGGATTAGTCTGGGGATAGGTTGAGGTTTTATACCACTTCAGCAGCCTGGAGAATTATAAACACAGTAGAGGATTGGGAGAAGTTTATTGATAGGGGTACGGGTCCAGAGGGTTACACTGAGTAGGATGGGTTGCTTAGGGTAATCTTTAGAGAGTGTAGGGTCACACTTCTGGGGAGGGGGTCAAGTCACACCAGCAAGAGGACAGGTCAGATTTTGGGATGTAACTGGGAGAAAGGCTACTTGTGCAAGATTTGGGTGAGGCAAGAGAGTTACCTTTTTGATCACGTACGTCTTGGTTTCTGAGAAAGAAAGGATATGGAGAGACAAGTGTGGGGATATCGTTGAGTTAATTGATGTTGAGGGGGTGCAGTGCTTGTTGGAATCAGAAACAGTGAATGGCAAAGAACTTCTAGTGGCTTCTATGGCACTGGGGAGGAGGAAAGTGAGTAAGCTGCGAGCAAGAACATGGACAGGTGGGGGTTTGATTGCAGGAACTGCATGTCATTTGGGTTGTAAGAGGATAACCCCATGGCTTTCCTACATTTAGCTTATTTTCTCATGATTCATGGGGCACAATGACTACGGAATAAGTGCATGGTTGAAAGGTGGTGGATGATGCACTGCACTGGGAGTTAGGTACCTGGACATTTGGTTATTCATTATGATGGATAACTTGGGGCTATTAGCAGATGGGTTAAGCTAGGAGGGGAAAGGGTTGGTTTGTGCAGGACCTTAAATGTGGGATGTTGTTCATGGGTGGTGTGCAGGCATACATCCAGCTTTTCAGTGTAGTTATCGAGAAGTGAAATTGGTCAATCTGGGCTCTTTTTTTGACTGAAGGGGGGAGTGTTACCTCCTATGCTCCAGGGATTTTGAGGCTTTTGGGAGTGAGGTAATTTTTGAAGGGAGGAATGTATTAGAGGGGCCATAGAGGAAGACCGTGTGATGAATTTACCCGTTGAGTTGTGGGCATTACAGCATATGCTCAGGCAATTTCCTGAGTCTGTGGTGGTGGAGGAATTTAAGGGTTTTCTGTCAGGTTACTATTAAGTCAGTTGTTAAAAGTGGAGCTCATTAGGTAAGAATTTGTGTTTGGTGTGGGGCAAGGAGATTTTGAAGATTTGGAGAGGAGTGGAGTGCAAGCTGGTCCTGGGCCCATTTGGTTGTCCTCCTTTTAACAGTTTTAGAGATCTGTGGTTGTGAAGGCTGGATATTGAGTCTGCTTTTGGTTATTACTGGGGCAGAAGGAAGAGTGGTCATGGTTGGGCATGGGGTGGAGTACAAGTTTACTTTGATGTGGCCATGCCGATGGGGTTTTTAATTGCCTGTACTATTTTGACAAGTTTAGCACCATGTTGCATTGGATTGGGTAGCAACAAGTGGAGAGTCATAAAGAACTGCATTAGTTGGATGATTTCTTGTTGGTAGGTGAAGGGTTTGAAAGAGTGAAGGAGGGTGTGGGGGTGTTTTTTATACGCTAGGAGATAGGTGTTCCATTTGGCTACACAGAATTTGTAGGGCCCTGCCAGGGCATTTTGCTTTGGGGGGTTAGTGGATGCTCAAGAAGACAGAGCACTTGGCAGGAAAGTTGTTTGGGTACAGTGTAGGGATTATGTGAAGATTAGGAATGTTATGGAGTTCTTAGGGCCAATAAATTTTGCTTTCCGAGCAAGTCATCCCAGGCATACATTCTGTAGGTCTGTGGCTTTCTTGTTGAAGGGGGAAGAAGAAAACATCATTGGTGGAAGGTAAGACTGTATAGTTAGTTAAGGTGATTTGACTGCAATTAGTGTATTTCTGTGGGAGTGAGGTCACAGGATTTGATGACGTTTTGGACAATAGGCATATGTTGAAGGCTGAAGTAGACTTAACAGTGGTAGGGTGGATAGGTGCTGGCCGATGGTAAGACATGGTTTTAAAGTTTTGTCATGGGGGTTATAGTTAGTGAATGGTAACTCCATAGGTTATAATTTAAGGGTGACATCACTATGGATGTATCATGGAGTGTTTGGAGTGTCAGACTGGTTGGGGCAACTCGTGTGGCAGGCTGTGACTGTACTTTCTGCATCAGTAGAGATATGGTTGCATAGATATGAGATGTACCAGATGAGGAAGGGTGGGCAGATTGTTCTGGCAAAGGATAGAAATGACTTGCTGTGTCTAGTGGGGTGGGCTAAGAGATTGTCAGTCTCATGCTAGAAGTCACATGATTTGGATTTTTGATTGAAAGTGGGTAAGTTGATGGGAAATTAGTTTTGATGTGTGAGGAGAAGAGCTTTCAGTGTCTTGGTTTTATAGGAGAGAGGTTTTCAGCTTACTCCTTTTGCATTGGGAGTGTGGCTGGTTTGGTGTGAGAATGTAGGTCAGTAGAGGTTATTAAGAGGGGAGATTGTTGGTCTCAAATGCCTTTTTATCTTATAGTAGATAATTGGTTAATTTAGTCTTTTTATAATCTTGGAAAAATGCTTATCCTGCATCATTCATATATTCATTCTTTTAATCATAGGGTGGCAAAGGGGGCTGCAGGTAGGATGGATGGCACACAATTGAGTTTGCTTTGTTTTGGGTGGCATGGGGCTCCTTGGACCCATGGTAGTACATTTGGCAAGTAACAATCTGTGAAGAATTCTAAAGCTGTAGTTGGTATTTAGGTTAATTAAGGATTTGTTTATTTTAAAGAAGTTATACCCAGGTAAGTGTATTAGGTGGTGAGAAGTAGTACCATGGTTATTAGGCTTTGGAGATGGCTCATCAGTTTTTAATTTTAGCATAGTTAGGCAACTGGCTGCTTTGGGTAGTTGCATGCTAGGGTATTGGGATGTCGATGATAGGGATCCAGTTTGGTTCAGAGAGGATGGAGTACACCTGAATGATTTTGGTTTGAGCCTCTCTAATGTACACTTAGGATAGTTTTGTTGGGTTTGGTGAAGGTTTTGAACTGAATGAGGGGGAACACCCTGTGTCAGGCTGGTTGGTGAAGAAGAGAGGCAGGCTTGTCCCTCTTCTGTTCCCCCTCTGATGTTAGATGTTTAATTCTATAAGTTGGGGAATGAAAGTGAGCTATGGGATGCTGTTTTATAGGTAAAAGTAAGCAAGCAGAGGTGAGGACCCTGCTTGATAAGTAAAAGTAAGTGGGCTGAGGTGTGGACGCTGCTTGATAAGTAAAAGTAAGTGAACTGAGGGGAGGATGCTGCTTATTTGGTTAAGGTTAATGGAATTGTGCTGTCCTAGTAAACAGTTACATAAATCTTCATGCTGCAATCAATAAATTAAAAGCTTGTTCAATAAAGTTGTAGTTATGGACGTTAATGAAGGTCATCAAATGTCATTTGGTGTGGTGTGTTTATTGAAAGGGGTTGGGACAAATGAGGTTTGGGAACAAACCAATTTGTCCAGGGACATCTTCGGGAGAGGATCAAGTAGGAATAGTAATAGGAGTTAAGGAGGTAATGGAAGAAAATTAGTGTGGTGGGGATTAAAGGGTTAAATTGGAAGAGTAGGAGGGTTGGGAGGAAATGAGCTAAGTGCAAGGAGGGGCTTAACTGGTTTTGTGCGAGTGCAACTGGGTAAGGGATCAGATTTTGGTGTGAACTCACTTCCTCCATCTTTTAGGAACATTGAGAATTTTGTGGTTATTTTTACTGGTTTGGTGTTTAGGCGTAGAAAAGGGGCAGGCTTTTCCTTCTTTTTTCCCCCCTCTGGTGTTGTATGTTTAATTCAATGAGTTGGTTAATGAAAGTGAGCGATGGAGCGCTGCTTGATAGGTAAACGTAAGCAAGATGAGGTGGGGAAGCTGCTTATTTGGTTAAGGTCAGCGGGGTTGCCCTGCCCTAGTAAATGGTTACATCAATGTTCATGCTGTGATCAGTAAATAAAAATATTGTTCAATAAAGCTATATTTATGGAAGCTGAATAAATGTCATCAGATAGCATTTGCTGTGTGTTTATTGAATGGGGTATTGCTATTTCCCCCCCAAAAAAATTATATTACTGTTGCACAGTTCCATTCATTACTTTTCACACTCAACAGGAAATTACACTTCATAATGATTAAAACAGCTGCATTTCTATCATTTGGAAGGCGTGATACAAGTACTGCTTCTCTGGAAATTTGCCCTAAGGCAATTTAAAAGTATAATAGTTCTGTGCCTCACTTAATTTTCTGAATGGCCTTTTAATTTCCCTTCATAAACATGAATTCCAGATTTTTATAGCTTATATAAGCATTTAGCACATGAATTGTATTACTTTTGCTACAAAATTCTCTGCAAATTTATGTTCCAGTTAAAAAGCCACAGATAACTGCCTCCAGAAAAAGACGTGAACAATCAGTCAGTGTTCTTGCCTTGTTCATGAGATGAGATGAGAAAATAGATTACCTCTTTCAAAACTAAGACCTGGATTGTTGATAATAGTTGAATATATGGAACTGCATTTCATTTGGTGAATTCTTGCTCAGTACTACCTGTTTCCAAGGAGCGCATACCATTTGGTTAAAAGCTTGTTCCTTGAACAGACTGAACTGTAACACCAACAACAGAATATTCACAAGTGTATAGTTCTGGCATTCATTATGTAATATCACAGTATAGCAAGGCTGGCAAATTTGCCCTTTCACCACAGATGTACCCTCCGCGAAAGTACTTTTGTTTAGGTATTTTGGTGTCTTTCCGTAACTTTTGATGGTTTGTATTTCGATAAATTTTTACTGCCACTTTTATTAAACTGCTTCTGTTTGACCATTAATAGTAAACTCATTTTCAAGACATTTAGCCCATGTCTTAACAAGATATGTATATAAATGGCAGTTATTTGAATTAGGGTTGAACAATATATTTGCTCCTATAAAACATATAGTAAAAATGTCATCTGTGTGCCAAAAATGCTGAGTTTCAGAGGTATATTCAGGCAATAGCAGTTGTAAGCTCCTACATCTTATTTCTCTTGTGCTATATTATTCTCTGGTTTTATTTGCAAATAATCTACCCCCAGACAACATGCATATTCAGTTATTATTTTGTCATCTATCTCCATTTCATGAATACTCATTATACTCTTCAGTTGTTTTATGCTGAAAATGTACACCATGCACGTGCCATGAAACTTCCCCTAAACAGAATATTGCATAGGAAAAACATGTGCAGACTGATAATGAAAACGTTATGAACTGAAGTCTTAAACTGTCTACTGTAAAACATTAGCTTAGAACACAACATTCCAAATAAACTGTTACAATATTGTACTAATAATCTTGCTTTTTGCAAACTTTGTGTATATTTATTTTTATTTGATTTTATTATGTTAAAGAAAAACAGTGTGTCTGTGTACGTGCAAAAATATTTTGCTGTACTTTGACCCATTGTTGCAAATATTACTGTAAGTTAATCAATATGAATATAAATGCATTTTAAAAGACAGATCTCTGAGATATTGAGAATTAATGCATATAAAATAAAAACAGGTAGTTTGTGTTGTTTTATGCCAAAATGGCATTCACTAAACTTAGTTAAGCTGTAAAGAATGGAAGATTTATGGGTCATTTTTTCTTAAGATAGAAATTCAAAATATAGGAAATGACTGACCCTGCCTGGATTAATGTCCTCTATAATATAAACATGATCTCCATCCTATTAATAGATTTATAATTTTTTTTAATTTATAATTATGCCCACATTCCTAGGTTCATGTATGGAAAATCATAAAAGCAATATTTTTGCCTGAGCTTTAGGAACAAAAATGATACTACATACATTTTCAGGAAACATAATCAGAATCCTAATGGGAAAACTAATGCCATGCATGGCAATAAAACATTATTCCCAGATTTCTGTATGCTTACAAAGCAGTAAACAGAGGCTGTGCATTTATTTATTTATTTATTTTACATTTGTTGACTGGGCTGGTCTAACTGGAATACAAATCCATTTTCAGTAGAGGCCCAGGGGGGAGAAAAGCTCCAACACAAACACAATATATACAGTAAAAGTTATCACAATTCAGAGAAGTATAACAGTAGTTAAAAAGTTCTAAACAGTTTCAGCCATACAGACTTGATGCAGTTGTCATTACAAGAGTACATGGCTCATGATGAGGAGATATGAAAAACAAAAATATAAAACAAAATAGTTGTGTACTTGTGCAAGCAGAATAAAATAGCATAATAAAGTTGTTTACTTCTACAATTGTACCAAGTGATACAGTGAAATACAAGATTTATAGGAAACAGCAAGAGGATGTCAGTAGATAGAACATACTCATATTAGAAGCAGAGAACACATAGGAAATAGACAAAAAGTTAGTCAGGGTTAGTACAAGGGCATAGCCAATGAGTACTGAGAAATTGTTTTAGTTTCTGTTTAAAAAGTGTTATAGAGGACAGAGATAGGAGTTCAGAGGGAAGTATGTTCCAATGTTTGCCTACAGAGTTAGAGAACAACGAATCTCCAGCTGAGTTGTTGGATTTGCTGGTAGTAATAAGTAGCTTATTAGAAGAGCGTAAATTCATAAGATTGTTGTAGGGGGTTATGAGAGTAGTCAGTATAGGTGTACAGGTGGGGTAATACAGGATCTTATGGATAATAGCAAGTTGGTGAAATAGTATCTGGTTTTGGAACTCTAGCCATCCTAATTGTTTTAGGTTGTTGCAATGATGTGTTTTAAAAGGAGAACCTGTGGCAAATCTAGCAATACTATGATAGGAGGTAGCAAGTCTGTTGAGGTTGTTTTTTGAGAGATTGGTAAATATGGGTGAAGCATAGAGTAGGGTAGAGATTAAATGAGTTCTAGCTATAGCGGTTTTGGCTGAAGGAGTAAGAAAGGGTCTGATTTTGTAAAGGGATCCCAGTTTCTTATTTACTGTTTTTATAGTGATGTTAATATGAGTATCAAAGTTTAGGTTATTATCTATGGTTATTCCAAGAAGTTTAGTGGTTAGGTCAGGAGATATGAGTCCTGTTCTTGGATATAAGAGTGAAGTGAAGAGGGGTTGACCTGCGAGTAGGAGCAAAGAGTAGACGTTTAGTTTTTTTAGGGTTAAGTAGGAGGCAACGGTTTAAAAACCATTGCGCAACTGTATTAAATGCTTTTTGTGTCAGGGACTGTAGCTCGGTAGGACTTTTAGCTGAGCAAATAATGGTGGAGTTGTCTGCATATTGAATGCAGGTTGCATGTGGAATTGCTTGGTGGAGGTCATTAATGAAAATGGAAAATAACAGTGGGCCTAATATGGAGCCCTGGGGAACACCAAGGGGAATGCGGAGGTGAGAAGATAGATTGTTTTCCCATAGTACTGCCTGTTGTCTATTATCTAAGTAGGATTTGAACCATTTTAAGGCTAGTGTATCAAGAGAAAGAGATTTAAGTATTTCTATAAGGAGCTGGCGGTTAACCATGTCAAAAGCCTTAGATAAATCAATGAAGACAGACGAGAAAATAGTATTATTATTACGGTTTGAATTTATACAGTCTGTAAAGGAGAGTAGAGCTGTGGTGGTACTGTGGTTAGGTCTAAACCCATGTTGACAGTTGGCAAGTAGGTTATTTTCGATAAGATGGGTGAGTAGTTGCTTATGGACACATTTTTCCATAATTTCTGCTAGTGGAGAGAGTAGAGCTATTGGTCTATAGTTTGAAATGTCAATGGAGTTTCCGCCTTTATGAAGGGGGATGATGTCTGAGATTTTCCAGATAGATGGGATATATCCTTCGGTTATAGTTCTGTTTATTAGTATGGAAATGGGGAAGGCTATGGCTTTGGCTCCTTTTTGCAGGTATTCTGCAGGTAGATGGTCAGCAGAGGGGGTAGTAGGTTTTAGTTTTTCTAGAAGAGAGCAAATGAAGGAAGTAGGAACAGGTTTTAGCTGAAATGATGGAATCGGGTAAGTTGGTGAGGTGTTTAGATTAGGGGAACTTGGAGATAATTGCTTAGCTAGTGTTTGAATGGCATCTGTAAAGAAAGAATTAAAGGCATTGACAGTTTGTGTTGGATTCTCATGGCTAGAGTCTTGTGGGCTAGGAGTAGTAGACTGGCCTGGGTGTAGGAGTTTGTTGATGCTGGACCAGAATTTTTGTGGGTTCCTTTGGTTAGTTTGTTGTAGTTTGATGTAAAAGTTTTGTTTATCTAATAGTATAACTTTTTTAGTAGTATTTCTAAGTTGTCTAAAGGTTTGGTGGTCTGTAAGATTCCTGATAGTGTGCCATTTTGCCCAAGATTTGTTTCTAAGGAGAATTTTCTGTTTAGTAGCTATGGTGAGCCAAGGGGCAGTTTTAGCTTTATTTCTAATAGAGTGTACTGGGGCATGCTGGTCAAGGATAGCTAAGAATTTGAAATTAAAGTAGTCAACTGCTTTATCTAGAGGGAGTATTTTTAGTGGTGACCAATTGCAGTGTTTGAGTTCTAGTTGGAAAAGTTCAGGGTTGAAGAATTTTTTAGTCCGAATTGTCCGATAGGTATTTGGGTTAGGTATGCTAGTTTTGTGTCTGATGATATATTTAAATGAGTGGTCGCTCAGATCATCAGGGAGGGTTCCTGCTTTATATGCGAGATGTGGAGAGTTTGTAAGGATCCAATCTAATGTGCTTTCCTTGTTGTTGGTTTTATTAATTCTTGTAGTGGAGGTGATGACTTGTGAGAAGCCATAAAGATTAATATGGGTGGTGGGATGAGGGGTACTACAGGACTTCCAGTCAATGTTAAAGTCTCCAAATACTATAGTTTCTTGTTGAAGATTGAGTGATAGCCAGTTTAGAATGCATTCAAGGGTATTAATGTTATTTCCAGGGGGAAGGTAGATACAAACAATGTTAATGGATTTGAATTTGTTGATTTGAAGTTTGGTGACAAGGATTTCAGCGTTATTAAATATAGGTAGATTTATGCTTTAAGTGGTAACTTGTAGATTGTTTTTATAAAGGACTTCTACACCCCCTCCCTTTTTGTTAATACGGTCTAATCTAAGGATATTGTAGGCACGTGGGGTGACTTCATTGTCATTAATGGAGGGTTTTAGCCATGTTTCAGATAAACATAGGATGTCAAATTGGTAGAATTCTAATAGGGCATGAAGATGGGCAATCTTGTTTTTAATGTTTCGAATGTTAAGATGTGCTATAGAAAGGGAGTTTGGAGGTTTATTAGGAGTATGTGTATTAGTTATGTAAGAGTTGCTTGGTATAGTGTTGGGAATATTGTTTGGGCCGGGGTTAGGATGAATGTCTCCATCTAGCAGGGCTAGGTGGAATGTTTTATATGTGGGGTTGTTAAATTTAGAGAAATAAAAAATTATTATTCTTTTATGTAGGTTACTATATTTTATATGGGTTAGTCTATGATATTTGGCTTGCAGGTAGCAGGGACTAGTTGTAGTGTAATAGTTGCGTTGGTAGATAGCTAGTGGTGGTGTAGAAGTGAGTTTAGAGGGGAATAGAAGGTTTGGGTGTAATGGTTGTTCATAGGAGGTTAATATGTAGGTAATTATTAGAGGAGGTAGGAGAGAGACAAACATTTCTTAAACATTTTTATCTATATTTTTCCATAATTGTGATAGAAAAATACATATTTACCTCACATTGCAAATGATTTAATGGAAAGAGCAGCAAATACTTAATTTTAAACTATACTTCACCCATTGCTTAAACATATATTTATTTTCTTGAAGATGTCCTTGAGTTGTGACTCAGTATATTAAGTTTACTTTATTCATTTTTTAACAAACAAAATCTAAATCCAGTTTATGCAACTTTAAAAATTCCTACTGTATGTTTTATTTCAGTAAGGTATAGACTCTATAGAGACTATTGTACAGAATGGTGGTGAGAAAATAATTCAGACTTGAACATTAGCAAAAACAAAAAAAAAATAATGCTTCATATTACATCTTAATATGAACTTTCTTATTTCTTAGTTAGACTTGTTGAAACTTATGGAACTTTTTTCTGGTGATGTTGCTGTGATGTGTTGCTGTGATCACTCTCTTGCTTAACTCCAGTGTATTTTGACCACACAAGAAAAGTACCAATTGGAAATGTACACTCTAATGCATAATTTATATAACATTTCAAACAATGTTATTGATAAATGAGATGTCTAAGAATGATTAATGTGCATATTGACTGTAGCTTTGCCCTGGTCTATTAAACCTAATGTATTACAGCCAAAATATGTTTTACAAGTAATAGTTTAATCAATGGCAACCTTTTCACATGCAGGAAAAAGTATTAATAAAGCTATTAATAAAACTAAATAAATTATGATTTGGTCTACAGCAGTGAGGATGCAGAGGAATATTGTGATTTTACTATATATTTAAATTCTGAAACTATTTTGTTTGAGATTTGTACCATTTTCTAAAGAACAGGATCATGAATACTATATGATTCGGTTTAGCTTCAGTTTTATTATATGAATGGTTCATTAACAAATTCTTACAATGCTTCATTATTTGATCAGCACATAATGGTTTTAATTACAACATATTTTATTAACTCAATAAGTGCCTCTTCTTGGTCTTGGATATGGTTATTAACTAGTAGCTTATAAGGGCATGATTCAGAGAAACATGTTTGCCACTTAGTCATTAAAGGGGGGTAGGGGTAGGTACAAGCCCTGTGGTGCCAAGCAGCATGTGTATTTATTCAATGGAGCACTCTCCATTCTGGCTCATGTTTTTTTTTCTCCTTTAATTTGTTTGGCTTACACCATGAGTATTGTAGTTTGTTGTGATGGTTTAGTAACAAAATGTGGTATAAGAATAAACTAGCGGAATTAAATCAATCACCATTTAATCCTCATATATTCATAGTCAGTATTATACTTATTGGTATTTATGCACTGTGTTTCTTAAAACTGAAAATGTATCCCTCATTTTTGTCTAGGCCTAGTTTCATAAGTTCAGGGACATAGGCAACAGACCACACCCCATAGGTAACACTGGGCACAAAGCAGGAGAAAGCCACTGATGAGATAGAAGTCTGCACTAAACAAATACATTTATACAAGCATACTAAAACACAAAACTAGAGATAATAAGGCATCATTCATCAGCCTAAATATTTATAAAGTATGGTATTAAACCAGAAGCCTTGGGTGAAACCAATCTAAACACAGAAGAACATGCAAGTTTGTCGAAGAAAGCTACTGAATAAATAACTGAACCTTGGCTCAAGTGCTATGAGTTGCCAATAACTACTTGCTACATAACCAGACTGTTAGAGGAAAATGAACAGCATTAGGAATATCCCTTTTCATTATTTTTTTTTGTAAATCATACTATATAGATCTTTTTTTTTTTTTGGGGTGGGGGGGCATCTAGACCATTCCTGTTCCATGATATTTTAATAAAATTAATTTAATAAAATTTATTAAAAATATCATGGAACAGGAATGGTCTGGATTTTATAATTTATCAGATTTGGAAGGTATCTTTGATGTTCCTTTTAAATGTATTTTCAGTAAGGGTTTAAACCTTAAATAATTAATAGAATGGAATCCAAGGATTGTCTCTAATCAGAGAAAAGTAGGCACATATATATATGGTATGTGCCCACAATACCCTTACATGGTACGATACATGTGATTCTTTGGGGGTGGTTTACTTAGTGAGGTGCATTAAATACTTAGCTTTTTATGTAGGTAAAATGGAAAGAAAATTGAAAAGAAGGGTTTACGAGCATATTAATGGCATATGTAATAAGAATGTAAGAACTGCTTTGTATAAAAAGTTTTTATTTTTTGTATTAGAAGAAATTCCAAAGGATGCCAGAAGGGTCTGGTGGGAAACTAGAGTAGAATACCATGAGGTCTATTGCCAAATTATTTTGGAGGCTAATAGGCCACCAAGTTTAAATGATAATGTGTCACTAGACCCTGTATTAAAGTTGAGAGCAGCTAGACTTTAAGGGATCACCCATTTGATGTTTTTAAATTAACATGTATATTGGATAATTACATTTTATTAAACTTTATTCATATTTTATACAATTTATTAAATTTGCATGACATTTTAAGTTAGGTCATTATATTTTATATATATTTTTATGTGTTTGATGTTAGTATGAATTGTATTTATTATATGTAACTTCTATTGTTGACACTAGGTGGTGGTATTTACTAATGTTTGGGTTAACATGCTTTTTTTTTTTTTTTTATCAATACACCTAGCAGAGAATTTTGTTTGTACTTTGTACATTTTTTGTTTTGAGTTAATGGTTTTATTATTTTATTATATTGAATTGAGTGACAAGGTTTTAATATAAAGTTTTAATATGGTTTTGAATAAGATTTTAACTTCTGAGATGGGTTATTGTAACTGTCTGGAGTATTAGAACTCTGATTTTAGTTTCCTGTACTTAGGCTCTTCAATTATTTCTAATTAATCTCAGTGTTGGATCAGTTATGTTTGCAAATCTTTATTGGATAAAAAGGGATTGGTTTGTAATGGGTTTAAGCATCTGATGAAGTGTCTCCCACAAAAACGCAGTGTTCTAATGTGCGTTCATGCTTTTGTTTTTGGCTCACGTAATAAATCTTGACCTTACTTGACTGTCGTGTTTAGTGCAAAATCCCAGGAGGTGACAGATTTAGACCATCTCTGGCAAAGCATCGAGGTCTGTTGACCATGCCATCCCAAGCTGACAGATACTGTATCCCCTTTGAATGACACCAGATACTAAGCCAATTGCTGAAGTCAGTCATTTGTTGTTTGTATCGAGGTATCATCCTAGGCAAAGGTAAAATGTTGCTTAAGGCTAGGAACATACCTGTTTGAGATACATAATCAGAGAGTTCAGTCATCTTTCTTCATATAGTCCAGTGAGGTACGTCTCAGGTCATTCACACCAACATGGACTATGACGGAGTCACAATAGTGCCCGTTGTTGGCCGACTTGAGTGCATGTGTGATGTGACAGACAGCTGATCATGACTTTTTCCTTATCCAACCAAGTGAGAGGGACATCTGTGTCTCTCACAGTTGAGTTGCTTTTGTCTAAGATGTTTGTTTTTGTGTTATGCCTTAGGGGCTTTACTGGTGAGACACCGGTGTTTGATATGTTATGTGTACTATGCTCTGCAGAGGCTGTATTATTTGAAAAGTGCTCCTGTTTGTATTTGAGAGGTCTCTGATGTTTAGGTAATCTTCTGGTAAGGACAGCTGCATATGTAGGATTATGTGTTGTTGGTTTGATAGGTACAGGAGGTGAGGTGTGCATGCTGACAACTTCTTTAATATTAGATGAACTGACTGGTGAGCGAGAGGGCCTGCATTCTAGGTTCTTGATATAGCTGCATTTCTCACATAATGAATTTGTGCGAACAAGAAGTGGGTTGTCAGTGTACATGAGGCAATTGCTACATTGCCTCAGGATGCCTGTGTCAACCAGGCTGGCTGGAGAAAATGTGGAAAATTGTCCATCCATAATGCTAGGTAAGTTGATGTGGTCAGAAAACGAGAGAGAGAGGACAGCAAGGAGCAGGCAAAGTAGACGACAGGAGAAGTGGAGTAAAGTATGAAAGATTAGTGGGTAAGGTCCATCTTGGTACATCAGGAGCTTCACCGAATATATCACCTTTCAGTGAGGGTCAATCGAGCACCAGCAAAGTACTAAGGGAAAATTTGCAGGAAGAAGTGTTTGCATCTATAATCACCAGTCGTGCCCACTGCTCTTTGGCAGTGCGCAATGCACATACCCCTGTCAAAACTACGGTATAAATTTATGTATCAGACACACAGTCTCTCTCCCACATCTCTGTTTTTCTACTGACTTTATTCCTATGTATGGCTTTGTAAGATCCATATGTGCTTATATGTAGCTTTGCATTATTTGGCAAGGTGCTAATGCTTATAAAGATTAATATAATTGCCACACACATCGTTTGCATTTCATGGTATTATTGAACTCTCTCAGAACTGATGGCCTTATAAGTTGCTGTTTAATGCCACTGTACATCAATTTCCTGAATATACATTTCTGCATTGCTGTCATATGCTGCTATATTTAACACATATTGCACTGCTTAGGAGGCCAATGCCTTATGCATTAGGCCACAGGGTCCTGACATATTATATCACTCCAGATGGGACTTGAACCCACAATCCCCTGCATTCTCAATCAGCATACTTTGCATGTGCAAGTTGTGAAAAAGCTTTCCCTATAGTTCATTTATTGAGTGTTTATTTCTGCAAATGATAAGTTTAAGTCAGTCCACAAAACAGGCTTTTAAATGGGCCAGTTCTAGTCGCATTGCTGAACTGCATTGTTTGAGTAAGGGGCTATGAATGGACTTCCATACTTCAACTAACAATCTGTTGAGGGGTTGTATTTTGGAGATGCAAGCTGGTAACTCTCTTTCATGCCATCCTTTTCATTTGGCCGCCGGCTTTATTACAACATGGTGCTAGAAGTGCATCTATGCACTTGCGGTACAATTATAATATTATAATACCCAAGAATTCTCATTCTGTTATGCATCTCCATACATACCGCACTCTGCCCATATCTGTATAAAATAGTAATCTGCAATAATTAGATCTGTAGTATCTAATGTATATATTGTGTTTAATCACCACACTAATATTAATATTCACTTTATATATATATATATATATATATATATATATATATATATATACATATATGGTTACCTATCAAAACATCTACTCTTCATAACATCTAAACTCAAAACATCAAGACCATAACATCTAAACTTCAAAATATCTAAAACTCATGGCATTGAATCTCAAAACATTGAAAACTACAAAGCTAGTATAAATAACATCCCACACACTGTTTAATACATTTATGCAGGGTGCCCCCTGCACCCCACAAGTGTGGGTTCTGCCCACCACAGCCCCGTAAATTAAATGTACCAACTCCAAGGTCGCACTACAGTGGGGTTAGGAAATTAACTTTTCCCCCACTGTAGTGTGACCTTGGAGTTGGTATATTTAATTTACGGGGGGGGGGTGGGGGCGGAACCCCCCACACGGGGGTGCAGGGAGCCTTGCCCCCCTGCATAAACATAGTAAAAACTCTGTGGGATGTTATTTATAGTTCCTTCATAGTTTTCAATGTTTTGAGATTCAATGTCATGAGTTTTAGATGTTTGGAAGTTTAGATGTTACGGTCTTGATGTTTTGAGATTAGATGTTATGAAGAGTAGATGTTTTGATAGGTAACCATATATATATATATGTAATTTTTTCTTTCACTTTGTATTTAATGTCACTTGTGTTTATTCCTAGGATGAAAATGAAAGAGCTCCAATAGGACCCAGAGGTCATTTTAAGCCTAGCCGTTTCATTCCAATGTAATACCATACAACCATTGGTCAATACCCAAGATTGCATTTAGTATTGCCTGCCCATGTCCAGGAGGGTTGTGGGCGCTATCCCAGGTAAGAATTTACAATGCCCCATCCACTCATCCAGGTTCCTCTTGAACAGTGTCATACAGGGGCTCTGTTTCACATAAACTGGTAGCCTATTCCAAAGATTACACATTGAAAATAAAATAAATACATACACATTTATGTGGCAGTGCACCTTTGTAGAGGAGAACACCATTATGCTTTGTATACCGTACCAATTATATGACTATTGTTAAAAATTAAACTGATCAGGGTATAATACATCAACAGGGGTTGGTTTGCAGAGGGTGTTAATGGTGCTATAGCTCCCTCATCCGTGCTTCTATTAAAAGCTAATCAGACAATAAATCATAAAATAGTTTTGAATCGGGGGGGGTTGCATACAATGGTTTCATCTGTAAATTGCACTTGTAGGCAAGCTCTTTTGTCATTGCTGATTTGTTTATTGTGAAAACAGTCCATCTGGAGGTGTGAAAGTTTGCCATTAGGGCAATTAGGTGATAATCATTTGAAGATTTTGTGCCTTGCTTCTCAGCAAAAGTCCTTTTGAAAAATAGTTTGGGTCTCCATTTTGTAACAGTAAACCATGATAATCTCCCAGAGTTATTTGTATTTCATTTAGTAAAATATATAATAGTTTGTGGTTGCCCAGATGATAAAATTCATACACCAAGTAATTGGACCTAAAACAAAATTGAAAGTTGCATATTAAATAAACAGTTGGTTAATGTTGTTAATTTCATGCCCCTCTGGTGATGTAAGATTTATTTGTATCTACATATCTACTTAATATAAGAATGCACTAAATAAATAATTTATGTAATATCAATGACATTATATTTTATTGGTTGATAGTCTTAATTTTTTATCATGAAGACCTCTCTGAAGGAAATAAATCCACATTAATATAGACAAATAAAAGTGATGGGTCATGTATTAATTTGTTGTGCATCTCTGACTCATTTGTGTCTCTTCCAGTTAAAAGCTTGAGTAAACAGAATGACCTCATAGGAAAAGAACAAACTCTAATGTGTCCCTTGCACATGAACTCTGACATCATAGCTGTGACACGTGACATCATGCATCATGCTTATACTCTCCGTGCACAGCATGGTGGCAGATCCCGTTTCTATGTTTGGTTTGCACCAAACAGTCCATCATGGACAAAGCCACTGATTTATGTTTACTAAAATAGTGAAGAGTTATTTTTATTTGCTGAGATTCCATGCGTTATGCTGGAGATTGTTGCTCTTGTTTCATCTCCCCTTGGGGAAATTACTGCCAGTGTAGTTTCTCAGTGTGCACTGGCAACGATTTATTCATTTTCACAAATTTCCTTTTTTTCTGTGTCGGTGCAACCGTGGAGTTGGTATAAATAAGTTCAGTATTGGGGATCGGAGAGGTGGGGATGCCCACTGAAAGAAATGCTCATATTTTAAGTTTAGCTTTAGGTTAAACTATAGACATGTGTTAGGCAAGTTTATTCCTCTCCAAGTTTTAATGTGCTGAGTCATAGTGGAATCATATAAAACTTAGACACCTGTTAGACCAGCAAGACTGAAACTCATCCTGCAGTAGCAGCAAAAAGCAAATTATACTTATGTTAAATTATTATGCCTAAAGCTATATGCAGACACATTCCTTTACTTGGGTAAGTACATATTTTTCTTCTAAGGATCTCTCGTGAACTTTGACTTATTGAGGCCAGGATATCTACAAGAGTCTACCCTTTGTTCACAATACAGACTTGTGCATAACTTTCTCAGGAATAGGCTTGCACATTTAGAAATTGTTATAACTATAAAGGACAGCATTTGAACATGATTAATGCATTTGCAGGGATGACACTGGGGTTTAGCTAGCTATTCTTCCACCCAAGGCTATCCTCTGATCTGGCACCCCTTAATTTTAAGTTGAAGAAGAAGAAAAAAAACACTTCTCTCTTTTTTTCCTTTTAAACTATAGCAAACTGTTTGCTGCATTTCTCATTGCTGATATGTACTGAAGACTGATCCCCTACCACTTTTCACCCATGGTGAATACCCCCTTTACCCCACCCTAGCTTTATCATTAATTTCAAGATATGAGGTGTACTGGGGCAGCAATATGAGGCTGTGAGTATACATTTTAATTTTCTGGTTTAATTCCTGTTTGTACCAATCAGTGTATGAAAAAGATCAATATTGTATTATAATCATTTGGTCACCAGAAAATAAGGAGTGTGCGGTAGCTTAAAAAGGCAGTTGGAAAACATGGGCAAAGGTACAAAGCAAGGGACTTGGGTGTAAGATGTAATGTGGCAGAAGTAATTACTAACCAGATAATCAGTTCTGGAGTATGAGAGCAGTAGAAGAAAAATGCATCTTACATTTTTTATAAATAAATCCAGTAAATGGAAAATGCCAGTACTGAAATGGGGTACATTACCTGTCTGGAGTTGGTGGTGGGGAGTAGGAGAGAGGAACCCTGTTGCTCATGTAGTGTTGACTGGAGGAAAGAGTTATTTTTTTGGTCCTTAGGAGAGAACGAACCAAAGCAGCCAATGCAAGATAAATGGTTGATGATCTTTCTGTGGAGTTAATTAGAAAAGCACAATTGTTTTTCATAAGTGTTGTGCTTTATATGAGCCACATTAGTCATGTGTGGCTTCCAATTCTGAGAAAAGCCCCTGAGCCTCAAGAGTTAAATACCCCCATTTGTCCCTTGCAGGCTGCAAAGAAGAAGAAACTGTAACATGAAAAGACAGTATTATAAGTTCATCAAATTCCCTTTATAAAATATGTAACTAATATCAAACTCTAGTATATTTATTTATTTGCATTTGTTTACTGGGATTGTCCACTGGGCCAAAAAGTGACCATTTTCAGTGGAGGCCCTGGGGGAAAAGCTCCACATACAAAAGAAATTTAAATAAACCACATTTTCTACATACGAATAACAAAGGCAGTATACATTATGTACAAAATATACAAACTACAATATATCATCTGGTTTGGATACTGTAGAGTGAAGACAGCAAGAGATAGTTGCATAACTGTTAAGCAGAGAGGAGAAAAAATTAGTCAGATCAGGTGGGCGAAGATGCTTTGTAGTCGTAGCCACACGTAAATTGCCATAGGGCTAAAATATGCTGTTTTAGAGACTTTTTCAAGGATATGTGATCAGAAATAGTTCTGATAGAGCTGGGTAGCGAATTTCATGTTTTAGCAACAGTACATGGGTAAGAGAGATTGATAACTGCTAGATTGAGTATTTGCACTTTCAGAAGGAATTGATTTTCAGATCTGAGTTGTCGGGGGGGGGCTTATGGAGAGTAAACAGGGAGGTGAGGGATGGACAGTTGGAAGGTTTGGTAATGATAATGTGAGCTGTGTTTAACTGCAAGTAGGTTAGGTGATGGGGAAGTCCCAGCCATTTTTGTTTGCGTAGGGAGATGCAGTTATGGGAGGAGTAAGTTTCATTGGTAGCGAACCTTAATTTTGAGGAGCTTTGAATTTTACTGAACAAATGGGCACTGCATAAAAGTGAAGGAAGCAAATAGGATAGTGCAAGAGTTTATCTAGCTGTCTCTCTCTCTCTATATATATATATATATATATATATATATATATATATACACACACACACACACATATATATATATATATATATATATATATATACACACACACACACATATATACATACATACACACACATATATACATATTACATGCATACATATTACTACAGTAATTCTGTATATGATTACTGTACTACTACATGACTGTAAATGATATATAATCATATAATTAGCTACACTGAGGCTCTTAACATGTTATCTATGCATAAAATAGATTGAAAAGGGGGACAAGGTTAAATGGATAGCAACCCATTGAACTGTCTTTCAAAAATAACTACCCCTCCCATTTTGTTTTCTATAGAAGGCTAGCCCAAAACATGGAAAAAGACATCTGAGACTGCAGTGATAATTATGAGGGAATGAGCGATGGCATAAGTTAATAAAACTTATAAAAGGCTTTAATTCCACATATCACACAGTCATAATGGTATAATTGGATATAAATTGTTAAAATAGGAGTTCATTGTATTTCTCAGTAATGGCTTTAAATAAAACTTGTAGATATATATATATGTGTGTGTGTGTGTGTGTGTGTGTGTGTGTGTGTGTGTGTGTGTGTGTGTGTGTGTGTGTGTGTCCTCCATCTGACCAAATGTATGTATGTTTGACAAATGCAGGAGTGTGATTTAATGTTGAAAGTGCATATGGCTGAATGGTAAATATGTCAGTGGTAAGGAATGTTGATACAGATAAGTGGGGTTTGAGGGGTAAGAGCATGTGTGTGCATGAGGGTTAGGGTTGGGAATGAGTGAAGGATGGGTTTTGTGTGTTTGTGTGAGTTTGTTTATTTTACAGTAATGTTAGGTGATAGACATAGTATTGTTTGGGTATGTTTTTGTGTCTGAATCTGTCTTGTGTAGTGGCAGTGTTATGGGAAGATTTTAATGATTGTAAGGTGTAGGGTTAGGGTTGGAGGAAGGGGCAGCAGAGCTCCCCTGCCCTCCTTAGTAATTTGTGTTATCCCAAACACTAACACTGCACCTTACCCCAACCCCAGATCTACACATTGCCATCATTAAAACTTTCCTGTAACATTGTCACCGTTCAGACAAATTTCAGCTACTGTTATGAGGGGTTGAGTTTTAATATCAGTTGAGGAAATAATTTTACAATCGCGATATTTTTGTGTTACGTTTTACTGTGGATGGTCAAACTTTTTTTAATCAGTGTTATGCATTCAACATTATGGCTGTTTAGTCATTCACAATACCCCCATATATATATATATATATATATATATAGATATATATATATATATATATACACACACACACAACCACACACACCCATATATATATATATATATATATATATATATATATATATATATATATGTGTGTGTGTGTGTATATGATATGTATTATGTATATATGTATGTGTATATATATATATATATATATATATATATATATATATAAACACACACAGACACACTGTGAAGAAATTAGACACTGTTATCTGTGCTAGCATGTCTGGCTAAAGTATTGTACATAATTTTAGATTAACTTGTATATTATATGTCAGCATGACTAGCTATGATATTGTAACAAGTTCTTACATGTTGATTTATAATCTGTACATAATGTTTTAAAGATGTGAACAGTGTTCCTTTACATTTCTGTGTATATTTGTGTGGAAAATTCTAACTGCAGACTGTATCAGAATCAGCTGATCTGCAGATGATATAATTAGAATGTTGACAGTTGCTATGTGTTACTGTCAGAGACTGAAGGACAGCAAGGAACTTTAGTAAACAGCTGTTGGTTGAATTTCAAAATATGAAATGAAAATTAGAACTGGAACAGTTGTGATAGTTAGGCTACTCCATAAAAAGAGCCTGCTAAAGAGAGCTGAATTCAGTTACAGTTATAGTTGTCAGGTAACAGCCAGTTACAGTTGTCCATTGCAGTTGTCAATTGTTCACAGTTATACTGTGTAATGGATACACAGAAGGACTCACCAAGAATGGCAGGCTTGCCTTTGCTCTATTGTAATTTAGTTTTGAACAGGGACAGTCTTTAGTCATATATGAAAATTATAACTAATCAGAGTTTTTGTAAATGTTGGATTTTTACCATGTAGTATTGATTACATTTTCCTTGTGATTGCTTGTTTATTGGAAAATTATTGTTTTATAATTTTAATCATTTTGCCCATTATTAAATATTTTTATTAACTTACATTGTGGCTGTTCAATCAGTGTTTTCTTTAGTGATTTGAGAGTGCTTTAGCTACTTTGATAAATTCTCAGGCTACTCTGAAAGCCTGGCTGCGTTAGGTCACTTGCTACTATTTGTTTTAATATCTAATTTTCATAATTGGACACCCCTTTAAAAGGGCATGAAGGTTGTCCGGTGGCAGTGTGTTACTGTATTATTTTGGGGAAGGGGCACAGCTGGAAATCTATGTCAGGCTTTTCCAGAAGTGTTTGGATGCATGAGATTTAATTTATTTAAGTGTGAGTGCTCTGAAATGTGTAATAAGGAGTAATATTTGGGTTGGACAAGAAATATACAGTCAAGACTCAAGTTATAGAGTGTATTCCTGTTGTGCTCTTAGGGCAAATTGTGAAATATTACTCCTGCTTAAGTGACTGTCTCCTCTTGGAGTCAGTAGTGAAGATTGAAGCTCCTTAGTTACTGACCCAGGATAGTGGGGAATGTCACATTATTGTTGGCAGTCCAGTGGAGTATCGTCTTAGTGTCACACATATGTAGCGGAGATATAGATATATATCTTTGTCTATATAGAATCTAAAGAACAACCAACAGGAAAAGCCTTGGTTTAAAGAAACTAAGAAATGAAGCTGTCAGAGCCTATTGCATGTGTGTATTAAGTAAACATAAATAAAAGGAATGCAGTTTTAAACAAAAAACGATTCTACAGTTTCAGATGTTCTTTTTTTCTGTACTATTGGGGACATAATTATATACTAAACCATCAGTCATAATGCTATAGCTTTGATTTCCATAACTTTTGCAAAATGCTCACTCTTCTAGTGCAATGCACATGCAAAATAATAAAAAATAAAGATATTTTAATAATGAAGGGAAATTGGAATACAAGAAAAGCAAGTTCATTAATTTAAAATCAGCATAAATTATGCTGATGTATTTTTTATAAAGACTGTCAGGTAGTGTAACAATACATTTTGCTTTCCTGCCATTCAGAATTGAGAACACCAGTATCTTTCCATATATGTCAAATTAAACTAAGCAAAATATAGATTTCTTGTTTTTATTTCCGATGTTTGCTTACATACATTTGAAACAGTACACCAAGGCTGGTGAACTTGCATAGCGCATGGTTCACTCCTGCACAGGAAGCAGTCACTTGTAAATATGTTGTGATTCATGCACCCATTTAGCAGTATTGAGAAGCTGGGAAAACAGTGTGGCAATAAAAAAATGTCATGTAATGGTATGCAAATGAAGGCACAGAGTCAAATGAGTACATCATGTTATGCAAATTAATGCATCTGAAAGCAGATTAATCATAGAAGTAAGTCACAGAGGATACTCTGTAAGTTGCATCAGAGTCTTGCTGGCTGTGGCAGCTCCCATTGCCAGTCCATAATCTGGCACCCCTCAACTTGAAAATGAAGCAAAGATCTAGTCTACAATTGCTGTTCCTGAATTTTCTCATGGAGAAGAGACAAAGGAAGATCAATAAGTATGTGAATAACTAAATAAACAAACGCAGGCTTCTTTTACAACTGAGACCACAGCTCAGATGGGGTAGAGGTATGTTGATGTGATTGCAGTGAACAGGGTCTTGGGTTCCAGACTTGGAAGTGATGACTTACACCTATGAACCTGTGTTCACCCCAGGGATCACTCCAGTGGTTCTACTTGATAGAGGCACTGGGAACTAACGTCAGGCCGGGGCACTTGTGTGGGCTAGGCTTGTAAAGGTTCCAAGGCCATTTACCTAGTACACACCTATGAACCTATGAGGCACTGAAGCAAGCACTTTAATTATGTCCACAGAAGCAGATTCAGAATTAATTTCTGTTCCAGCATTTCTGCCAGCACTGCAATAAAGCCCCATAACAATTTGGCCCAGAGCAGTTGCCCACTTTACTCAGCCATAGCTATCTTTACAAGTTGCCTTTCACTGTAAGACCAAAGCACCCATGTAAATTTGCAGAGTTGCAACAAGCTAAAATGCTACCAGCATCAGCTGTCCTCACTTAACTGCATTATTTGTGTATAAGCTCTGTTAACTCCCACCCACTAGTGTGATGGTAAAACCAGTACTAGAAGTATTTTTAAGCAATAACCCACACCTGGGTGTGGGTAATGCTGGATTTACCCATGGTTGGTGTGGTTTGGTCACGAGGGTGAAGCCCGAGTGGCCAAACAAAGACAACCATGGGCAAATCCAGTATTACCCCCACCCAGAAGTGGGTTATTGCTATTATACAATGACATTATTTAAGAAAAAAATACTTTTCTTAAATAATGGCATTGTATAATGCCTCCATGCTGCCCTGCCGCAGCTGTCTGGTATTCTGCGGCAGTTCTGATGTACTGCACATGCGTATGCTTATGCAGTACATCAGAGCTGTTGGTGGAAGCAATGGAGAAAGCAAGATCTCCTTTGCTTTTTAGAAGCTGTCTTGCTATGTTAAAGGAGTTTAACATAGGGAGGCAGTTTTAAAAAAAAGCAACGGAGATCTTCCTTTCTCGGTTGCTTTTTTTTAAAGCTGTCTTGCTATGAAAAATGGGTTTAACATAGCGAGACAGCCTTAAAAAAGCAACGGAGAAAGAAAGATCCCCGTTGATTTTTTTTTAAAGCTGTCTCGCTATGTTATACTCCTTTAACATAGCAAGACCATTTCTAAAAAGCAACTGAGATCTTGCATTCTCCATTGCTGTAAAAAAAAAAAAAAGACTTATACTTATGGAAAAAGTCTGGGCGACCAGACCTTTTTCCATTAGTATAAATTTACAGTGTGCACGGTGACCAATCGGCGTGCATGCTTTTGAATATTAATGGGGGGTCATTGTATAATGTCTAATATAAACTAAATAAGCAGCAGTTGATGGACATTTCAAGTGTCCAGGAGCTGGTTGACCTTTTGCTCACAAACAGAATTGATATGAATATGTGGATGTCTTATATCAATGGATGCTATGGAATATTGCTGAAAGGGGTATACTCACTTGTAAAGTCAATTAAAACCATAAAATGTTACTTTTCACATCACCCAAACAGGAGGTCAATCTTGCAACCCTAATGCATTTTTCTTATACGCAAAGGGGTGTGAACTTTCAAAATGCAGGTAGAAATTAGTAAAAGTTGGTTTCCTCTGAACTTTTGTTTTGAAACCCACCCATGTTTGCTCCAATTGTGCTTCCAAATAGTATTCCAAGTTAAAGTGTATGCAAATTTTAAAAAGGATATTATAAAAGACAACTGGAAGGTTTATAAGCTTTTTAAATTCTCACATGTATAACATTTTTATATGCAAACTTTTTTTTATTCTTTCTATTTCTATTTTTTTATTGCTTTTATAGTGCATTAGCGAAGGATGCAATGTTTTTTGAGTAAGGAATAGTAGACACTGGAATATTCTATGGAAGTAATATATATAGTGTGTGCCATTTTAAATGTTGTTTATCCTCTGGTTAGCAGGAATGGTGGAATACATGAGTTGATTACTGACATATTTGCACAGCACCCTGGAAGTGCCTATGATTCTCATATCTCCCAGAAAAATTTTCTATAATGCAGAAAGTATCAATATAAAGTTTAACAGAAACATCTAGGTCGCAAGTTCAGCAATTGTGATGATTTCAGATGTACAGAGAAAAGACAATGTGTACATATGTCTCACCCCTTCATGCACTCCTGCTATGCTTTAGGTAATGCAGGTACATTCTTGAGACCTTGGCTGATGACATCCATAATGATCTCAGACAACATTCACAAATTGCAGTATAAAAACATCCACATAAAAATGAGAATTATTGGAGAGTTGGAGCCGGGAATGATGAAAGAATAGTTCTGTTCCCTGGATTAATCCTCCTAACAAGCACTGTAGTACAACCCTGCTATAGCCTGGACGATCTTTGAGCATGACGTAGATAATATAATAATATGATTACTAGGAAGCATGCATGCAATCCATCCATCCCAAGAGCCTCCACACCCACTATAGCAGCCTTTGTCATAGCTAATACAACAACATCATGAATAAAAGACAGGGAGATACAGCTGCAACACACCACCCCAGATAACAATGGACACAGTGATACAACACACAATTGTGCAGCTGAAGTGAGTGCCAACTAATTCAACTCTATGGGGCTTGTTGAGCACACAGGCTCGGTGTGGTGTCACACAGTGCAAACATGGTTCATGCAAGAGAAAGCATTGCAGTCATCATCTCTGAAAATGCCTTGAGACATAGTAACATGCAGCTGTTAAGAAAAACAGGGTAGGAGGAGCATGTTGCAGGGACACAGAAGGTGGACTTGAGACAGGTACCCAGTGTCATAGGCATTGTCCTCATGTGACTAGTAATGAAAGTCTGCATGTATCTATTATCTTGGGCAACTAGACTGGCTTAATGTGACAGGGTTGCTATGCTATTGCAGGAAAAGGTCCTGTACTGAGTCTGCTGTTGATCTGTCTTGCCCATGGAGGCTTTTTGTCTTTTCTGCCATAACTTGGGGTGGTGAAGTATGATCCTTCTATGCTCTCAAATGCAAAATATGTGTCCTTTGATGGCCTGTGAATATGACCACCCCATGAACACATGACAATACACAGCACTGTTTGACAGGACATTGAAGGTTTCACTTGTTTTCCACACAGAGGTGGAGAAAGAATAGAGAGTTTCTTTGTCAGCCCTATGATCATAGTATCATCTGTGCACTCCACGGCCATACCAAGACAGTAGCACTACTGGGTGGCACTGGTATACAAGCAAGGCACCACAGCAGTCATCTACAACTTATCAACAGCAACAATAGACTGTGCCCAGATGATAACCCTCCACCTCAGCTGTCTTAGGCCATAGCTGTTTGCACATCTTGAGGTTTCTGTGACCTGTGATAGTAAGAAGGACACCTGCTAGGCTGCTATATGGGGATATAGCTACATGTGAAGCAGCACACTCCTTTCCTTTAGCAGCTATAGGGGTACAGTGTCAGCGCTCTCACTTATGGGGCACTCCCAAAAGGGGTAGTGAGTGGTCATGCTGTGGAGCCTGTAGTGGGATTTACATAGACATCCTGAATAGATGTTGACATCTTCCTGTTGTTCTGATTCAGCCTGTACAGGTGTCATGGCACCAGTTGTCTCACATCCAACTACACAACCCAAGACAGACTAGAATTAATATGAATATCCATGCTACATACAAGTCCCTATGTTGTACATGGAAATATCAGTCCAGAACATGCAACAGTAGAATGGACACTGATGTCTTCTGCCATTTCTGTGCGCATGCACAATATGAATTCTTGTTGGAAACATATGCCATGTAGGGCCACAGCTTCTGTATATGTCCATTCTGTAAGTTTACTGATCTGGTGCATTTCCGTCTGAGATATGTGAGGACTGATTATGCCTACAACATGTGTTAACTCCTGTGGTGTGTTACTTCTGCCTGTATTATCTCCAGGAAAATCCACAACGAACTCTTCCTCTTCAAGTAGACATACAGTGGGAGGTGGTCCACCTCTCATGTGGCTACCTTGTCTGCCACAATGCTGCAGGCCTTTTGGCAGGCTCACTTGATCATGTCATCAATATACCAGTAACATTGCTGTGCTGTGCAATTCTACCCACCCGCAGTGCTGATATAGTGAACCAATGTCTTCCAGACCTGGTCTTGCAGAGGTTTTTGAGCATTTTCTCCCCAACCAGGCACTGCCAACAGGTTTTAAATGTCTACTGCAGGATGTCATTCACAACTCAGCCGATGTTGTCCAATCTCTGTTACCTACCTTTTCTTGACACATGGATATCACTTAAGAAAATGATATACATAGTTGTTGGCTAGAAATTGCTTAGTGCAAAAGTATATAACTTACAAACTGTAGATTGTCAAAGGTATACACAACAATACAGGTTTGGTCAGGGATAGGAACATGTAAACATTGCAGATATGCTATGCTATGGACAGAGGGGTACACCAGTGATACCGGATAGTAGCAATGGAGACAAACATCAATATGTATACAGCTGGTACCCCTGCCATATAGAGAACTTCAGGGATTAATAACTGAAGAAAGTCTTCAGCAGTCATTATTGGTATGGTGCACTGAGTTTGTCACAGATGATAGTAATCTTCCTGATTATCATGTCAGAGTTCCTAATTTGCTGCCCACTACAGCTATAAACAAAGCATACTAACAGTCCCTCATTGTATGACACACAGACTAATACAGGTATATTGAGTTTTAGTGTTAATCAGCCTTCCTGCAACCAGTGTAAATATATACTATAGACATTGTGTACAAATTGTAGTGACTATAGTACAGATCAGTTTAGGTATTTATACTTTGTATCAAAGCGATGGCTTGGCCATGCACCCAATATTGAGAAATGCATCTTAGCATAAGAACTGTGTAGTTCCTCATGGCTATATGTTCTAGAAAGTGACTTCTCTGCTGAAATAAAACTTTCTTAAAATTGGTATATTGGTGATTCTACTATTGGGTTCTACCACTGCTGCTGTTTCTCTTTCGCTACAAAGTATGGCACTTAAAATTGTGGCAAGTCAACTAAAGACACAACTCCTCTATATCAATTTGTTCTGCATGCACTCAGATTAGGGTAGGATTCCTCTTCTGACCATAAATCTGTATATTTTGGTGAAAAGCAGAGGGAACAGTAAAGGTTCCATAACATACTGCAGATAACGCCTTTGCCGAGGACTCATGTAGATTGCCTACATGTGTACACATGTCACATTTCAGGGTGATACTAGGCTGTGAAACTTGCAATTCAGAAATCATGTTTCTAGCATGACTCAAATGTTGACATAATCCTCATGAAAGCGTATCCACTTTCAAAAGATATTTCTGATCATTTGTGTCACTGCTAGAGCCACATGGAAAGCACCATACAGGTGGGTTAAGTAGAACAAAATCATGCTCTTTCTCCCACAAAAGCAGCTAAGATACTGCATGGATCCTTATAGGAAGTCAGTTGCCTGTTTCGGCCTGGTTAAGCTACTGATTAAGGTAATTGGAATCACCAAGACCATTGAACAATGCAGGTACAAGCGCAATCATCTGCAGTGCCACGACACTGAATATATCTGACAACGGAAGCCAGTGGTTAAGTAGGAATGCACCAAAATGGCATTGTAAGTGTTTTGCATTGCTACTGTTTTATTATATTATACTATTATTATTATTTTAACTACTTTATTGAACTGTAATTTTAAACATTTCTTTTACTGTCATTCATGTCAGTTTTCCTAATAGCATCTGCTTCAACAGACTGATATCAGGATATGCCTGGTGTCCTGTTGTGAAGGACTGTATCGGTGCTGTTCTTATTGCTTATTTATATATCATGGTAAAGTGTGGTGTAACTTATACCTGTGCAGTTAGGCTGTGGGCAGTAGTAGCGCTGATGTAGTGAGCCAGTGGCTTCCAGTTGTGATCATGCAGAGGATTTTGAGCATCTTCTCTCCCACAAGGCACTGCTCAAAAGTCCTAAATATATATCACAAAATGTCATTCACAGCATATACATGTCAGACTTATGCTGAATAAAATTAGAAGTGGGGTTATGATTTTATTGTAAGGACTGAACATATTCTTTTGAGGATGTGTGCAGCGTGTCAGCCTTTAGTTATCTTGCATGCAACTGTGGGACTGTAGCTTGCATGTACATGTGGGTCTGTGGATTATTATGCGACTGTGCAGTATGTCAATCTTTAATTATCTTGTATATACATGTGGGATGTGACTTTGCTTCAAAACTGTGCTCCTTATTTAAAGTATTACTAAAAGGCAGGTGAGCACAGATGCATGTTAGTTTTTCTGGCTGTAGTAACTTACTTTGGCCACCAGGAGGCAGCACAATGCCAACAGTCTGCCATATTCCTTGTTGTTTTAACTAACAATAGTACCAATAGCTTTATGTTTAATGTTATTTTAACTTTCAATAGTTCCATTATATGTAGTGTTTATGTTGCCAGCCACATTCTAGAGTGTTATTTAACCCCTAGTACATCTTCTGCACCCTTTGTCTCCTGTTTTTAAATTTATATCTGCAACATTTCTGTCTCTGGCCTGTTGTCTTCTTACCTCTTCAGCTCTGATTTTCACAGTTGCTTCCTTTCTGATTATTTTTAGTGCTGTTTTATACTACTGACCTGGCCCTGCCTGCTCCATTCACCCTCACTCAGCTTGGGCTTACTCCGCTCCCCTACCCTACCCCCATTCCCACCCAACCCGTTACAACTTCCATTATACCATCCACTCCCTCTCTTTCCTTCCCCAACATCCAGTGACAAACTACTTCCTGTCAGACTCCAAATACATCACTTCCTTCCCCTGCTATTATACCCTGTCTATAATCCCTGCACCCTCCATCAGAAATAAAACACCTTATTATTACCACCTCACCCCTATGTCTTCTCTGTGCTCTAACCTCTTATCACTCGCACCTTCTTTATTCTCTTTTATGCTCTCCTACCCTCCTATACCTTTGACCCTCATTCTGCACCTTCCTAAGTTCATATCTCCCCAGCCCTTTTCAACCTCTCCACCTCTTCTCTGCACAAGTTGTCTATATTGCAAATCCACCCTCCTACCTACAAATCTAAACCCAAGTTACACAAACAACATCTATGTACTACTCTACTCCCTCTTCCTTCTAATAACTTATATCTGGGGATGTCCACCCCACCCCTGACCCCTCCCCCTCTCTCCTCAATCAAACACCCCCCTTATCTTCTCCCTCCCTTCCTTACTTCCCCAAACACCTCTTATCATATCCAGCCTCTTACACTAAACTCATCCATATCCAAGCACCTGGCAGTATACTCTCTAAATTTTCAAAGCCTAACCAACAAAATCACAAATTTCCATGCCTGGATAATGCATACAAACCTTCACATCTTTTCCTTATCTAAAACCTGGCTTAAGCCACATATCACTAACAATGAAATTCTCCCACCAGGCTATAATATCTATTGCTCTGATAGATTCCCAAAAAAGGGGGTGGTGTAGCAATCCTCCATTCCAATACCCTCAATCTCTCACCTTTCCCCACAACCATCCCTGAATTTCACCCAGCTGAACTCATCATCCTTAATTGCCACCTTAACCCTCACAAAAATAGCTGTTGCCACCATCTATATCCCTCCTGGAAACAATTCATCCACTTTAGAGAATATCTTATCCCAGTTTTCCCACAATATTCCCTATGAAACCCTCATCTTAGGTGATGTTAACTTAGATTGGTCTAAACTTAAAACCGACTCTCCACAACTCGGCATCAAACTGCCTGGTTTCCATCAACTGATATCTTCGCCCACCCGCCTCCATAAAAACTCATCTTCCGGCTCCATAATTCACTGGACACTCACCAACTCCCATCAACACTACCACAATCCCACTACCCTACCAGACCAACTTAGTAACCACCTCCCCAGCTCAGTCCTTAGATACACCATCCAACCCCTCAAATTCCACCTTTATAGAGATGGTTGAAAATTCTGTAATTTTAATGTAGTCCAGTTCAACTCTATTCTATCCACCATTGACTGGTCCATCCTTAAACAAATCCCTCTCAACGATGCAGTTATTAGGTTCAGTAGCATCTTCCTGAACTCCCTTGCTCCCTTTTGGAAGGTTAGAATAAAACCCAATTAATTTCCCTGGCTCTCAAAAGAAATTAATTCCCTTATGCTAAAAAGAGATAGAGCTTGAAAAGCCTTGATCAAAACAAAATAATTACCTCTGCTACATAATTATAGACACCTCAGAAATCTTACAAAAGAACAAATCAATAATGACAAAATGTCATTTTATAACTCTTCCCAATTCAATAACAAATCCAACCCTCGCAAGTTCTGGTATACTATTAACAAAATTCTCTCTCCAGGCTCCCCTCAACTTCCTGCCCCTACACAAATAAATCTCCTCTGGAAACTGCTACTCTTCTCAATAAACACTTTATTGAAACCATTCAAACACACATACCTTCCAACTGTAACACAACAACTCTGCCTACCCATTCCAATACTAACAAACAACTATTATCTTTATATCCGATTCCTACTTCCTACATCAGATCTCTTCTTCACAAACTCAAACCCTGCTCTCCCTCCACTGACAATCTACCTCCTACCTTCCTCAAACTTGCTGCTGACTCCATTGCCTATCCAGTATCTATACTAATCAATAGATCTATTCAGGAATCCACCATCCCTACCCAATGGAAATCATTTTTTCACTATTCCCCTGCATAAAGGTGGAAACTCTACAGACCCATCTAACTATCATCCTATAGCTATTATATCTCCTCTTCCTCAAATTCTTGAAAAAATGTATCCACTCACAACTACTCAACTACCTCCTCCAGCATAACCTCCTTACTCCCACTTAGCATGGTTTCCTTCCCAACCACAGGACAGCTGCTGCCATCTTATCCTTTCACATACCATTGCCAAGGCCCTAGGCTATAACAAACTCGTATCACATCTCTTCCTTGACCTTTCTAAAGCCTTTGATACAGTCTCCCATCCTTTTCTACTATCTAAACTTGCAGACCTCAATCTATCTTCTTCCTCCCTTGCCTGGTTCTCCAGGTACTTATCATACAGGCAGCAGTCTGTTAAATGGCTCTCTCTCACTTCTCCATTCATACCTGCCCCAACTGGGGTACCACAAGGTTCCATCCTGGGTCCACCTCCCATTTAATGTCTTTACCATTGATCTCTATATTTCTTGTAAACAATCCTCCCTCATCCAATATGCAGACGACTCGACTCTCATCTACATCTCAGACAATATCTCCAATCTCCACACTCTTACTCAACAGGTCTTCCTATTCACTGAACAGTGGTTGTCCAGGAATCTACTCATTCTCAACCCTAAAAAGACCAAACTCTTATTATTTTTCCCCCTACCTCTCTCTCACCTCAAATCCACCTTTACTATTATTTCCTCCAATAACACTGTTATCCAACCTGAAGCTCACACTAAACTCTTGGGGTCATCAAAGATGATGAACTCAAATTCAACTTGCACATCTTCCAAAGTATAAAAGACTCACCAGAAACTTGATTTACTGTATCGCAACCAAAAAATCTAACTACAAATGCCAGACTCTCCCTTGCGCAAGCCCTTCTCCTCCACTCCCTTGTATATGCTGCCCCAGTACTCACCAACATCCAAACTACTACTTTAAACAAACTCCAACAAACTTACCACAAGATAGCTAGATTTATCAATGTTTCTCCATACAATACACATCACTGCCTTGCCTTAAATATTCTCCAGTGGTTCCCCCATCTTCTCCTGCTGTCACAACTTCAAAATGTTGCACTTCATTCTTTACAAACCTTCATCCTGCCCTGCTCTCTCCTCCTCCATCTCTTTCTACACTCCTCCATGGACTCTCTGTACCTCTAATTAGCAGCTACTACAAATCTACCAACCCAAAATATAGCTGGCAAACTCCTATATAAACACTCTGTCGCCCAAGCCTGGAACAAACTCCCAAGAGACATTTGTTCCATAATTCACCTATCCCACTTTAAAGAAAAACTCAAACTTCATTTACTCAACTCCAAAATATGTCCTTGTCAAGTCCCTACTTAAGCTCCCCACAACCCTACTATATATACCTTTTCAGTCCCTCCACATACAGCTAAGTGCTCCACTATTGTGAATACTTATTAAACACTACACTCATCACTGTTGGACTTCACTCTTTTTTGTAAATATATTTTTTAGTCTGTAAAAATATTGATATGTATATATCATGTGTTTGCATTTCTGCTTTGTCTCTCTAAAGTTCTTGTATAACTGATTTTGACCATATTTTTAACTCAAATGTTTGATTCTCTGTAAACTGTTTGTGTTTTTTTGGAGCTTTTCTCCTTGGGTCTCCACTGAAAATAGGCCACAAGCCCAGGTGGACAAACTCATTTAACAAATGTCAATAAATAAATAAATAAAATTTCCAGGCTTCTGCTATTTGCATTAAATTGGGGAAGTGTAGCTTTGCACTTTTGTCTATAGCTCACCTATACCCGCATGTCATCTTTGCTGCATCCATTTTGTCTTTTAGAAAGGGTATAGTGAGAGGTGAAATGTGTTGGCTGCCTCAGTGCAACAGAGACTTAAAGACAATATTATTTGTGTCAGCCTTGTAATTGTGTGATTCCTCCATGCAGGTCATGATGGTGTCAAAATGATGCAGGATCCCAAGGTGTTGTCTGCTCCCCAATGACTGTGGTACTGTTAGAGGGAGCACTGAGATTAACCCGGCAAGGGGGGGGGGGTTGAGGGTATCTAAGGGCTCCTAGGTAGGAAGTTGAGTTCAGATGACTGCTGCTTCCCAATCATAAGTGGGGCAGACTATGTTGGTGGTGGCTGGAAAGCTAATGGCTCCCTCAGTAGGCTTTTCTATTCTGGAGTAGATTACTAGTTCACTCTACAGCTGTGCTACAGCCATTTAGCCCTTTGACCATAAAGTTATCTGATGGGTCCCATCGAGATCCTTCTGCATTGGTTAACCTGCCAGCATGCTGCCTGTAAGCTAATATATTTCCAGCTAAGTGCATTATCTTACTGTGTCACAAAAAAAAAAAAAAAAACCCTTCCAGTGAACCAGAAAGGCAGCAATAGTTTACTGTGTGCTGTAAGTTACTTGTATGTTGTACTAGCCAGAGTGTTCCACCATCTGTCAACTCACATTATCTGCTGTCTGGCAGTCTCCTGAGGTTTGCAAAGCTGCCATGTGGTCACTCCCTTGCAATGCAGCTAAATTGCTGTTCTGCTCCTTTGTGCTGTTCTTGAGGTTTTCACCACACTGCAGTACAGATGAAGACCATGCCATCATTTGGATATTTGTGTTTACCTTATACCGTGGTATACTATTTGTTACAATTCTTACTCCTCTGCCTAACAGCTGTGCATTATGCTCTGCAGCTAAGAAACAATTGTTCTGACTTTAGTTTGGTCTAGACAGAATACACAAATACAATGTGAAATTAGAGAAATTTGTTAGGAGTACAAATACTGCTGCTATATTTATAATGAACATTTTAATAAATAATTAAGATTTGATGCAAAATAAGTCATCATTTAGAGTAATTTACCTTGAAACAGACTAAAACGTAATTAAAATTAATGAATATTGCTTTCTTTTTTGAAAATGTATGAAATTTCTGGAAACAATTACTTGATAATTACTGGCAGCATGCTACTCTCTAACATCACATGGGACATAGGTTGTTTTGTTAACACTCATTTTTTTGCTGAGGAGAACTTACTCAGCTTGCTAAATGCCATTCTAAGTAAGTGAAATCCTTCAGTTAATCAGAAAAAAGGCAAGAAATAAAATATGTTTCATGTTAATGACACAGTAAGCACATGCAGACACACACAAACATACATTCACACCCACAGCCACAAACTGTCTAACTCCTGCACCCATGAATGCACAAATCTGTAAGCATTCCTACAGGTGCAAATTCATACAGATACAGACATACCCACACACTTATTCATGCACAAATAAATCTGCAAAAACACAGTAATTCCCACAAATTCAAATACATATTGACACAGATACTGACGTGTATATATATATATATATATATATATATATATATATATATATCTGTATATATATATATATATATATATATATATATATATATATATATATATACATATACACACACACACACACACACACACACACACACACACACACACACACACACACACACACACACACACATTCAAACGTAACCAGTATGTACAAAGAAGACACACGCTATTGCACTATATATGCATTTACATACAAGCAGATGAATGCACATGAGCACAGGCTCTTAGTAAAGTATATGTTTTAAAAACTTTGACATTGATTTCACTTTTTTACTTCACATCTCACCTCCACATCACCTGTCAAAATTATGTAAAACATAGTGCCATTTTTCATTTTGATTATTACTGTTGCTACTACAACTACTATATATGGATCTAGGACTTTTGAATGAAAGTTCAAAAGCCCGAATCCATTAGCACCGAACACACTTTAATGAAAGGGCTTTCATCAAAAAAGTGCTTTCGTGAAAGTATGTTAAAAAAAAAAAAAAAAAAAAAACACAAAATTTACTTGAATGCAGGGGGGCAAGCCCACCTTCACCCCCCCGATGTGGGGGGGGGCTGTGCCTCCTACACACCCCTACTTTAATACTCTCACTCCGAGGTCACACTACAGTGGGGAAAAGGGAGTTTTCCCTTACCGCACCATAGTATGACCGGAAAAACAGGCATACTTATGTGAAAGTGCTGCTTCGGTGAACAGCACTTAAGCGCAAGTATGCTCACCAAATTAGGATTCGGTAAAAGATGCAGTCGAGCATCTGTACAGATCCCATATATATATATATATATATATATATATATATATATATATATATATAGAGAGAGAGAGAGAGAGAGATTCACTTTAGAAGCTCAAAATACTGAAATATCAAAATTCAGTTTTTCGAGCCCATAAAGTGGAATCCTGAGAAGAGCGAAAGCTCAGAAGCAGGAAATTCAAAACCTCGAATACTGGAGGTTTTGCATTTTGCGCTTCTGAGGTTTCACTGTGGCTATGGATTCAGGTAAGTGTGTATGTGTGTTAAGGGTTTTGGATAGGGGCTGTGGTGTGTGTTAGTGTGTTTTGTTGTTGTGATGTGTGTGTGCAAGGAGAATGTAGCTTGTGTGGTGGTGTTTTGTTTGTGTTCGTAGCACAACTTAGGAGTGACAATATTTAAGTAGGGGGTGTTGGGGTGCCCCCCTGCTTTTATGTAGTAGAGAGCTTTTGTTTATGTGTGGGGAGGAAGGTGTGTGTGTCTGTGTCTGTCTGTGGAATAGAAGTGCGAAATTCAAAATCTCCGGTGTGCGAGATTTTGAATTTTGTGATTGTGAGTTTTCATGGTTTTAAATTTTTGACTTTATAGCTTCGAAATACTGAATTTTGACATTTCATTATTTTACAGATATAAAGTGAATCCGTGTATATATATATATATATATATATATATATATATATATATATCAAATAGTTAGTCCTGAATACGAATGCATTATGAAATGCAAATGGGAAGGCTTCTGGATATGACAAATATGGCTTTGTGGTCTGTGGGATAAACATCACAATCCTGTACTGCTCCCTTGGTTGCAGATAATGTCATATTTGCTTGCCCACATCTTTTAGGTTGTAACACAAATTTTTATTTGCTTTTGCAATTTTTTAATTATAACAATTTAGAACTGTTCACATAATTGGACAAACTTTGATTTTGATTTTAAATATGGACTGTCAAGATTATACTCCAAATTTTCTTAAAGGTTGCACAAAGCTCTTTTTGCATAGTAGATAACACCTTAAAAACATCCACATATACTTATTTCAAGTAGCAGCTTAGATAATAGAGAAGCAAGCTGTGGAAGTGAAATGAATGACAAGGTGAGGTCAAGATATAGGAAAGTTAGTGGGCTGTACATTTGTAAATCATACATAACCACATTTCTTAACTTTTCCAGGGTCTTATAATTGTCTCATGCTGATTAATTATTTGGCATTTATTAGAATGCTGTTATACTAAAAAATAAACTATGGGTAAATAGTAATTTCATACAGTTATTCTGACAACGTAGTCATGGATCGAGCACTATTTTCTACATACATTTTTTTTTTATTGTAAGACAGTTACTTTATCTAAGCTAAATTAATAAGTATGATTTATTTATGTAACTCCAAAAGCAGGTTAGCATTACTAAAATGACTCAAAGCAAGACAAAAGGGTAACGCTAACTGCCAGCATAAAAAAAACTGTTCAACTCGATTAAAAACTGAATTTATTAAAATAACATATAGGTTAAAAATAGATTAAGTGCTTTCATCCAAAGGACTTCATCAGAATCCGTTTACAAAATCAGCCATATATCTTGTATACTAAAAAAGTCACCCAATAATTATAATCAATTAAACAATTAAACTGTTGTAAACTTTAAAGCAAGGGTACATACTAGTAAAAAGCCAAAACCTGAAAGGGTTTACAAATATGAGCATTGTATCAATATCATTGCTCATTTAAAACACATAAGTGACCAAAGGAAACGTATTAAAACAGTCATTTCTGAACCGTATAAAAAAGATTAAAATGTTTTCTTATTGTTTATATATGGATATATTTTCCCCCTCAGTCTCCAAACGGGATACTTCATGATGTTTTTTAAAGTTTCTTAGACCATAAACAAGTAATGGATGGATGGAAATGTTTTCATTTATGTTTGGATACTGTGCTGCATTTAGCTTTAGTTGCAATTTAACCTCCTTGGCTTCGAATAAAATGTTACAATCACCACCCTTCAGAGTAACCTGAACATGGTCAAAACTTGCAAATATTTTTTTTTTATACATACGGCAAACCCTCCAATGTTTATATAGGCCATTGCTCTCATTAACTTTTACTATTACTGTATCATAATCATGTTCGTAAATCCTTTTATGGAGCTGTCTCTCCATTTTAACAACTTAAAACACCAGACATCCTCAACATTTAGCAAGGTAAACAATAAATTTTGATGAACAATTCCCTTTCTCAGAGAACATGTATTAAAGAATATAATTTTCCAGTGTTAGATTCACCATCTAGAATGTAAGAACACTGTGGGAAAGAACCACATTTTGTGGTCCCTCTATGATGAAATGTTGAACGGCCTATGCCAGACTGCACTAATTTGAACCATTCCTTCAAGTTCCTTCCTGTCTTGTATGTAAATAGAGGTTCAGTCCCCTGCACCTGAAATAAATTGGGGTTCATCCTTAAAATGTTCTGATTACTTTTTACTGTCTCTTTAATTCAGGATGTTTGGGGGTTGTATTGTATCACTAGTGCTCTTTCATATATATTCCCAGACTTGTATACTGCTTTCAAGTAGCAGGTTGCTTTCCTTATCCATCCCTAATAAAGGTTTATATTTGAGTCCCCATTGCAACAGAACATAATCTCCTACATCACTAACCAGGTGCGATGGATATCCTCTCATTAAAAACATATTAACTACAATATCAAGCTCTTGTTATAAATTTTCCACATGTGATGTCATTCTGGCAATTCTAATGCATTGACCTTTAACTAAGCTTCTTTTTTGACTCAATGGATGGCTACTTGTAAAATCCATACAGGAATTACTAAAAGTGGGTTTTCAGTAAGTTAATGATTTATACCCATTATCAGTATGACTGATTAAGATGTCCAAATAACTTATTTTATTAATGTCAAACTTAAACATACATTTCATAAAGTTCGAAGAAATGTTCAGGTAAAAAGGTATCTGCAAATCCCTTCCAAAGGATAAAAGTATTGCCGAGAAAGCTTACATATAATTTAATATTACACATAAAATCCAAATTTAATACTTTTGTTTTCTTCCCCAAGTTTGCAAAACTGGGAGCACAAGATGCCTCATGGCAACCCTATCGGTTTGTTTAAAATATTCACCTTCAAAAAATAACATTCTCTAAATCAAGCCACATTAACTCCACTATCAAGTTAATTCTGTTGTTGGACAGATCTATACATCTTCTGATACTATTGTAAAACATCTTAAGTCCCTCTTTTTGAGGATACAGAAAAATAAATTAACTACATCTATAGCTAAAGATATCAAATCTCTAGACCATAATTCTTTTTTTAGTCTTTCTAAGAAATCCCATGAGTCCTTGAATAAGTAGTTTTAATCACCAGTCGATGCAAATACCAATGGAGATATGTTTTAGATCCTCTGTCTGCAATGATCAACTTAAAAGGCAAATTTTATTTATTTTTATTTATTTTACATTTTTGTCCGGGTTTGTCCAACTGAGCTGAAGAGCTCTTTTTCAGCGGAGGCCCTGGGAGAAAGGCTCCAACATATAGAATGTTAGTTATAAATTAGCATTAAACAGCAATGTTACAGGATTATTACAAGGCATTAAGTACCAATACAATATTATACAGTGTCAGTAATCAGGAGTATAACTATTTCAGGATGTATAAAAAGAAATATTTCAATAAGATGAATATAGTTTTTGGGGTAAGTGGTTACAAAAACATAATTTTATCATAATGTAATTGCATGAAGGCAACACAATTACAATATAATATTTCTCTGAGGTGATTTGCTTAATAGATTTTAGAAGAGAGTAGAAAGAGTAGTCAAGGAAGATTAGAGAGAGCTAGTGAGAAGAGTGAGTTAAGGGCAGAAAGTAGATTAAGGTATGAGAAGTAGAGGATGTTTAAGGAGGGAGAGTGCAGTGGCAGGACCAGTGACTTTTAAAGTGCTCTTTGGTGGCTGTATTAAATTGTTTAGGATATGTAAGGGTCCTGATTTCTAGTGGGAGCCTATTCCAGGTAATAGTGGGGTGATAGCTGTAAATGTTGCATCCAAATTTAGACTTGGGTTTGTAGATTTTTAGTAGGTCTTGGTTAGAGCTTCACAGAGGTCTGGAGGGAGAATAATGGGGCATGTGAAGGGCTAGTGCTGGGCAGTAGGAAGGCTGGTATAGGATAGAATGGATGATCTGGAGCTGAGAGAGAAGAAGCTGGTGGGGTAATTCAAGCCAGTTTAGGTGTTTTAGAGAAAGACAGTGATGGGATTTCTAGGTTTGTTGGGCAGAAAATTTAGCTACCTTGTTGCAAGTAGATTTGAGTTTGGTCAGGAGTGATGAGTTAAGATTTGTGAGAATTTGAGAATTGTACATTAGACTGGGTAGAAGGTAGGTAAGAGAGACAGAGTAATCTTGGCTTCAGAGGTAAGGACTTTCTTGTTGTGGTAAAGGAGCCCTAGTTTTGAATGAGACTTCTTGATACAGTTATTAACATCTCAGTGAAATTTAAGCTGATTGTCGATGGTTATGCCTAGGAACTTGGTACTGGATTCTACCTGAATGGGAGTGTTATTAAGGGACTGTATGGAGAAGGAGGGTTTAATATTGTTGAACCTTTTAGGTAGGAAGAGTAACAGCTTTGTTTTTTTAGTGTTAAGGATGATCTGGTTGTTGGAGACCCATGTTTCAACTAAGTTAAAAAATGCCTGAGTAGCTGAGAAATGCTTAGAGAGATAGTTGGCTGTGGTGACGGCTGTAGAGTCATCTGTGTATTGCACTAAAGATGACTGAAGACAGGAGGTATAGAGCTGATTAGTAACGATATTAAAAAGTAAAGGCCCTAGGATAGACCCTTGAGGTACACCCATTTTTACAGGGAGAGTGCAGAGTGCCATCTCACTGATTGAGATCTTACAGTGAGATAGAGTGTGAGACAGTGTCGAAAGCTTTTGAGAGGTCCAAGAATAGGCAGTAAATAAGTTTGTTTGTCCATGGCTATAGAGACAGTGTTGAGGAAGCATAATAGAGCTGTAGTGGTGCTATGTTTGGGTCTGCAGCCATGTTGAGTGGCTGTAAGCAGATTTTACTGTATTACATACTCATAACTTGTATATGAATATGTTTTTCTAGTAGTTTACAGAGAGGGGAGAGGATAGCAATAGGTCTAAAGTTGGAGATATCAGAGGAGTTACCTCCTTTGTGTATATGCAGAGTCTATCATTGTTTCCAGATGGTACAGACTTTAGATTCAGAGATAGAATGATTAATTAGGATAGATACAGGGGAGAGCAAGAGAGTCAGCTGCTTGTAGAAGAAAAGTGGAAGGAGTATTGTCAGCTGATGCTGAGCATGGTTTTAATTTATAGAGTAGAGTTTTGATGTAGCTAGTAGGTACAGGTTTGAGGGAGAAGGTATTTGAGGAGATAATATTAGGAGTAGGTTCAGAAAAGTTGGAGATGTTAGTAGTAGATGAGTTTGGGTTAGGGTTCAGTAGCTTAGATATTGAATCAATAAAATAGGTATTGAAGATAGTGGCAGTTTCTTCTGATGGCTTGTCTGGGCATGGATTGGGGGAGCTAAGATTACCGGGATGTAATATTTGGTTAATAGAATTCCAGACTTTTTTAGGATTAGATTTTAGGACTGTGGGAGGTTTGTTATAGAAGTCCTTTTTATCTTTGTTTATGTCTCTTCTTGTCAGATTTCTGAGTTCTTTATATTTTAGCAAGTCTGCAGGGAGCTTAGTTTGTGACCATTTTTTTCCATAATTTGCCTGTAGTTATCATAAGGGTACGAGTGGCTTTTGAAAGCCATGGAGATATGCTGGACTTAATTCAGACTTTGCGAGGGGGAGCAAATGAGTATAAGATGCTAAGAAAGTGGAGTTGAAAGCTGGGAGTGCTTCTTCTAGTGAGAGTTGGGTAAGGAAATTCTAGTTAACTTTAGAAAGGAGGGCATTAAAGGTTTCTTGATGGAAGTTAGAGAGTTTGCAACAAGTGATAAATCTATGAGGTTTTAAGAAGTGGGGAGTGAACCTAAGCACTTTTATAGGGGAGTGATCACTCAAGTTGTTTGGTAGGGTTTCAGAGTTATGATATTGTGAAGGATTAGATACAAATTCCTAGTCAATAAGTGTACTAGATGTGTGTGACTTGTTTGTATGAGGCTGAGAGATTAGCTGTGTAAAGCCATATAAATTAATATGAATATTAGAGTTTGGATTACTGAGAGTTAACCAGTTAATGTTGACATCCCCAAAGAGGATAGTTTCATTGGGATTGTGTTGAGAAAAGTATGAAAGAATATTTTCAAGCAGAGGAATGTTGTCTCCTGGAGGAATATAGATGGCTGCTACTGTGATAGTGGTGTGTTCATTGTTTTTAAGGTTAGCTGTAACTAGTTCAGCAGGAGAAAAGGATGGGATAGGTTTCATAATACTTGTAATTGTGAGGTGGTTGGAGTAGAGGTTGACTACGCCACCCCCTTTTTTGTTTTGGCAATTTATGCAGAGTATATTACAGACAGGAAATTTTATTAGAGACAAATTGGTGAAACCACCAACCTGAATCATCTGGAATTCTGGAGGCAGTGTTGGAGGAAGAAAAGTTATCACTGAACAACAATAATAAAATTGAGAATATCAAAAATGGTTCTAAGATTTAAAGTACACCGAAAGAACCATTACAGATCATTATTTTATTTTATTCCAAAAAAGTCTTAAATTTGTTCCCCGCAGCAATTTTGATGTATTTGACACTATTATAGAAGTTAAGTTATTCATTAGGAAGTTGAATCTGGCAGTTTTGTTTGAGAAAAGGCCAGTGGGTGAACCACTCAACATAGTAGGGATGATGAGGTAAGAAAGAAAACTATTTTTAATCCCCCTCTCCACCTCATTTAAAATGTTTTTGACAAAGCAGTTACTAGGGATATATTCAATCTACTTCGAAATATATAAAATGGACAGGGTATTTTAATCTCAAAAAGAAAGAGAGAGAAATCTTTGAGTTTGAGAAATGAGAGAACTGTTTTTATCATGCAAACGGATAAAGGTGGGAGTATTGTTCTTTTCAATAGTTGGATTATTGAAATACTATGGGCACTGTATTAAATGATACAAGCACTTATACATCTGTTTGTAAGAACAAAGTGTTCATTGCTTATAGAATAATTGATTCCTTCCTGGAGGAATATGTATTGGACCAGAGGATAACTTTGGACACCTAAAAAGTATTGAAAGTGGAGAACCATGTTGTCCCTACCATTTTTGGCATCCCCAAAATACGTAAAATATTTTAAATCTGCCTTTTAGCCCTATCATTGCAGCCAGAGAATCTAAAACGTATCCCCTTGGTATTTGTATCGACTGGTGGATAAAACCACTATATCAAGTTGTTCCACAATTAATCAAGGACTCATAAGATTTCTTGGGAAGACTTATAAAAAAATTATGGTTTAGAGATTTGATATTTTTTAACTATAGATATAGTTGATATGTTTCCTGTATCTCCAAAAAAGGATGCGAGTGTTTTGCAGTAGTATAAGAAGATGTACAAATCTGTCCAATGATAGAATTAACATGATAGTGGAGTTAGTTGTTTTAGAGAACAACTTTATATTTTTTGAAGGTGAATATTTTAAATAAATCAAAAGGGTTGCCATGGAGGCATCTTGTGTCCCCATTTATGCAAACTTGGTTCTTTTAGAATGGGAGACAACAAAAGTGCTAAATTCTGATTTTATGGGTAATATTAAATTATATGTAAGAATTCTGGATGATATTTTTAGCCTTTGAAGGGATCTGCAGATGCCATTTCATATTTTGTTAATTACCCCAACATTTCTTTGAACTTTTTGAAATTTACCTTTAATTTTGACATTAATAAAATAAGTTATCAGTGTCATGTTAATCTCTCATACTGAAAATGTGTTTAAATCATTAACTTATAGAAAACTTACTTTTAGTAATTCCTATTTGGATTTTACAAGTAACCACCCATTGATTCAAAAAAGAAGCTTAGTTAAAGGTCAGTGCATGAAAATTGCCAGAATAACTACACATGGGGAAGATGCGAAACAAAAGCTTGATACTGCATTTAATACATTTTTAATGAGAGGATATCCAAATCACCTTGTTTGTGATATAAGAGAATATGTTCTGTCACAATGGAGACTCAAATATAAACCTTTATTAGGGATAGAAACGGAAAGCAACACCCCTTTAAGGTCTGAGAATACATATGAAAGAGCACTGGTGATACAATACAACCCCCAAACATCCCAAATTAAAGAGATAGTAAAAACTAATCAGAACATTTTAAGGATGAACCCCAGTTTAATTCAGGTATTGGAATTAGGGCAGTTTAGTGTAGGCCATTCAACGTTCCTTCATAGAAGGACCACACAATGTGTTTTTTGCCCACAGTGTTCTTATATTATAGAAGGTGAATCTTTAACACTGGAAAATGATATTCTTTTATTTGTGTGTGTGTGTGTGTGTGTGTGTGTGTGTGTGTGTATAATATATATATATATATATATATATATATATATATATATATATATATATATATATATGTGTGTGTGTATTATTTGAGAAAGGGAATATTTGTTGTTTACCTCACTAAATGTTTAGGCTGCCTGATGGTTTATGTGGGTAAAACAGAGAACTCCCTAAAAGGATTTACGAACATATATATAATATAGTAAAAGGTAATGAGAACAATAACCTATATAAACATTCAAGAGTTTGCCGCACTAATAAAAAGCTTTTATTTGCAAATTTGGACCACATTTATGTTATTTGAAGGGTGGTGATTGTAACATTTTATTAAAAGCCAAGGAGATTAAATTAAAACCAAAACTAAATGCAACACAGTATCCAGGTATAAATGAAAACATTTCCATCCATCCCTTACTTCTTTTGTGGTCTAATAAACTTTAAAATACATCATGAAGTATCCCCTTTGGAGGCTGAGATAAAAAAATAAATATATACATATATAAACAATAAGAAAATGTTTTACCCTTTTTATATGGCTCTGATAGGACTGTTTTAATATATTCCCTTTGGCCACTTATGTGTTTTTAAATGAACAATGATATTGACATAATGCTCATACTTTGAAATCCTTTCAGGTTTTGGATTTTCATTAGTATGTAGCCTTCTTTTTAAATTTTAGAAATAGTTTGTTTAATTCATTTCAGTTTATTGGGTGACGTTTTTAGTATGTAAGGTGTCTGGTTGGTTTTGTAAGTTGATTTTGATGAACTCCTGATGTCAACTGGATGAAAGCACTTAATCCATTTTTAACCTACTTGTTATTTTAATAAAACTCAGTTTTTAATCAAGTCGAGCAATGGATTTTATGCTGGCAGCTAGTGTTACCCTTTTGTGTTGTTGTTCATGATTTAGTTATGTGCTTATGTTCATAGGTTCATAGAAGATTACTAGACCTACAGCTTAAGACCTCTTACAAACATTGCCAACAGAACACAATTTTACTCAACATATGGCCCCTAGGAGCAAGAAGATGTCATGGATTTGTGCCTATGGCTTGAGCATCTTACAAACTCCTGTGTCCATAAGGGACATAGGCACTACCCCATGTTTGAATTTGTGATTCCCTACCATTGATCCAAATTACTTCTGGAGATGGCAAGGAAAGGGTTCTGCTCAACATGAATTGGAAGCCTGTTCCAAAGAAAAGGCAGTCTCTGAAACACATTTCTGTCTTTCCAGCATGTTTTCTTTGAGTGACTGACTACATTTAGATTCCTATAGTGGGTGGGTGGGTCTCATACTGTTTGACTTGTGGATGTGTAATAGCTCCATCAGGGTTGGATTTGAGTGCCTTGTAGGTCAGGTATAGGTCACCCCTTATTAGCCAGTAGGAGACAGAGTAAAGGTATAGGGTTTTTAGTCTATCTGCATAGGACATGTTTACACCCTGTATTTTCTTTGTCAGGAACCTCTGAGATCACTTCAGCTGCTGTACGTGCCCAGTGATTGCCAAATGGTGCAATGTAGTCTATCATTAGTCTAATGAAGGCTGAGTACAGTGGGACTATAATTTATTTGGATCTGGATACCATACTTTTACATATAAATTGTACCACATAGAAGGATGACCTCACTACTGTGGACACATGGAGGTCAAAATTCAGGCTGCTGTCTATCTGTGTATCTAGATCTTTCATCTCTGAATCTACTGTTAGGGTGTGCTATTGATGTTGTCATTTATAGGGGTATTTGAATTCCCAAAGGGTATGGTGATGCATTTTTTCAGATTTAGTTTTAAGTCATGGTTCTTGCGCCATTCATTTGTATGATCTAGACCCTCCTGAAGGATATCTACATAATTGGGTGTTCAGGGATTGCACTCATCTATGGTTGCAGATCCTAATGTGTACTTGCATGGGATAGGAGTGGAGGGTGTTTGTAACTGAATGAGGGATGGGTGCTTACTTGGTGTAATCTGCAGCTAACCTAACCAGTGATGATGTCCATCACCCAAACCAGATACTCTTTGAGCATTGATATTTTGGGTGCTATAATAAGGTAAGGTAGACTTAAATAGTCCTGACTAAATGCGTAAATTCTGTTCACCATACAAACTAGTTGCCCTGTAGCTAATGCAGATCAGCCAGTGCTTATATTTAACTCTACTTTCCTAAATATCCTTAACTCACTAGCACCAATCTGCGCTGTATGTATAAAAGCCAAAATATCACCATGGTTAAACAAAGCTACTCGCAACTTAATGAATACAAGGGAATGAATGTGGAAAATATGGGTAAAATCCAAACTAGCCATCCACCTACAAAAATACAAAGAACTTAGAAACCAGACCAAAAAATAAATAAATCAATAAGGACAGAAAAAAATTCCATCATAACCCACCCACTGCTCAACATCTCTCTAAGTTTTGGCATGGAATTAATCAAATTCTCCACCCCAGCAATCCCTCTTTTCCAAACCCCTGCCCTACTAAAATACCACAAGAAACTACAGCTATCTTTAATTCTCACTTCACTGAATCTATCAAAAAAATGCTACCCTCTAACTCCCCAAATACCAACACTATTACCCCTCTTACTCCTTTTCTCAGTAATTCTTTATCCTTCAGGCCTGTACCTACCTGCTACATTACAACTCTACTCACCAAGCTAAAAGCCTGTTCTCCATCAGCTGACAACATTCCTTCCTACTTCCTTCAAGTAGCAGCTTAACACTCTGGCTCTCGCTGTATCAATTCTCAAACTGCTCCATCTCTGAATCTAAAGTTCCCTCTACCTGGAAAGATTTCTATACTATACCCATCCATAAAGGAGGTAACTCCTTTAAAATCTCCAACTTCAGACCAATAGCAATCCTTTCACCCATCTCAAAAGTCCTGGAGAAATGTATTTACAAACAGGTCATGCAACACCTTTTACTTGAAAATCTACTTACCCCCACACAACATGGTTTTCCCCCAAAACATAGCACTACCACTGCCCTCCTATCCTTCATCATCTCTATCTCTGAAACAAGAGACAACAACAAACAGGTCTCCTACTTATTCCTTGATCTATCAAAAGCTTTTGACATTATCTCCCACTCTCTCCTTCTAACCAATCTGAATAATGTCAGTTTCTCTATCAGAACTATAGAATGGTTTTCTAACTACCTGTCTGATCGACAACAGTCTGTAAAATGGCTGTCTGCCCTCTCACCCCTCAGCCTATTAAAACTGGAGTTCCTCAAGGTTCTATTTTTGGCTGTTTACTTTTCAGTATTTTCACTAACCTACTCTGTACATCTTGCCCTCAGTCATCACTTGTACAATATGCTGATGACTCCACAGTTATCTGTATTGCTGACACCCCTACTTTACTTCTCTCACTTAACCAGTCTTCCTTCAACTCAGTTGAAACCTGGCTATCCAGTAACCAGTTTATACTGAATCTGAAAAAAAAAAACTAAACAATCACTCTTTCTGCCCAAAAACCTTAATCTTAAATCCTGCTTCTCTATACTCTCTCTTAACAACACACCCATCACTGTTGAATCTTCCACTAAACTCTTGCATATCACAACTGATGACCAATTAAAATTTGATCTGCATGCTAACAATTGGATCAGTAAAACACACAAAAAACTGGGACTCGTACAGAAATAAAAAGTTGCTTACTAACAAGAATATCACTCTCTCATGCTTATCTGCTACCAAGTCTACTGTACAGCTCCCAAATCCTCACAAACCCTAACGCATCACTCCTTACTAAGTTAGAATCTACCAATAATAAAGTAACCAGATTTGCAGTAAACCAAACTAAAAAATCTCATCACTCTCTCTCTCTAAAATCATTAAACTGGCTAGAATTTCCACACCACCTTCTTCTCTCACAGCTCATGGTTATTCATTCCATTTTATATCAACCTTCATTCTGTCCCAACCTGTCCTCCCTTATCTCTTACTAGAACTCTTCGAAGCTCTGACCAAGACCTACTACAAATGCATCAACCAAAGAATAAATCTGGCTGCAACCTTTACAGCTACAACCCTGCTAAATCTTGGAACAAACTCGCACGAGAAATCAGGACTCTCAACAGTGCTAAACAAATTCAAATCGGCCTTGAAAGAATACCTGAACAGTCAATTATCCTGCCATTGTACTCAGCCTCCTTAACTTATTCTCAAGTGCTCAGCCTCCCTAACTTATTCTCAAGTGCTCAGCCTCCCTAACTTATTCTCAAGTACTCAGCCTCCCTAACTTATTCTCAAGTGCTCAGCCTCCCTAACTTATTCTCAAGTACTCAGCCTCCCTAACTTATTCTCAAGTGCTCAGCCTCCCTAACTTATTCTCCTTCCCATTACCTGTTGCAGTACACTAAAACCTCTACTAATCTTCTCCCCAACCTACATAATCACACTTCTCCTTCTCAACTTAAACTTACTTCTACTCTCAAGTCACCCCTATCTACTTCTTATTGCCGAAACTCCTGTACCCAGCACTCCCCAACTATGCTGCATTGCCTCCACTATCCTCTTCTCTAAATCAAGGTTTATAATCAATTTGCTGTGGGTAAACCCAAGTATAAACCTGTACTGTTTTGTCTGTAGTTAACCTGTCTCTATTTTAAACTCTTTTTATTGTAAAACTCATCTTAATATGTGTGTGTGTGCACAATATAAACTCTATTTCAGACATTATTAATGTTCTTTACAACTGTTTCTGTAGCTTTTCTCTGAATTGTTGAATTGTAATCTAAACTACCACACTGTATACATAATTGTTGGAGCTTTTCTCCCCAGGCCTCCACTGAAAAATGGCTACCAGCTCAGTCGGGACAAACCCAGTCAACAAATGTAAACTAAATAAATAAACAATAAAATGAGGGTGATGTTACTCAATGCTAGAAGTCTAAATCTCAAAATGCACTGACTGGAAGCACTCCTTAAAATGGATAACATCGATATCTGTGCAGTGACTGAGACCTGGTTCAAGGCTGCAGAGAGCACCCCTGCACTACCAGGCTATAACTCATACCACACTTTTCGGCCATGTAACCCGGACCGTAACACCAAAGGCGGAGGTGTGTCCATATTCATTAAGGATATCCACACCTCCAGACTAGTTGCTCAGCATAATGCAGCCAAGCTTATCCAAGTGCAACTAATTCTGTGCAAAACTGCAATCCAAATTGTAGCTTGCTACATATCACCCACCATGCTCCAGGATTCCCACTCCTCTTTTCTTGATGTACTGGACAATATTAGGGTTCAACCAAACACCCTAATAATGGGCGATTTCAACTACCCCACCATTAACTGGGAAAACTACTCATGTACCAACTCCTTCGCTCAACGCTTACTGGAATTCATAAACTCCAATGCTCTGGATCAACTTATCCACACCCCCACCAGAGGCAACAATATCCTAGATCTAGTCATTACCAACATGAGTGACCAGTGTTCCACACCTGAAGTCAACGTCTCATTGGTCCGATCTGACCATAAGCTAATTACCCTAGATATCCACATCCTGCTACCACCCCCCATTATGGAAACCATGGTAAAAGATTTTTCCAGAGCCAACTTCATGCTTTTTAAGACAGAAGTGGTGAACTTCATGATGCCCATGCAGATGGACAATGCAGTTATGACTACTGAATCTTACACACTTGCACTTTATAAGCACTTACATGAGTGCATGGATCATGCTATCCCAAACAGAACCAAGACGCTATCCTCAAAATAAAAGGAAGCCAATCTGGTGGTCCCCTGCCATAAATAAACTGTACATCAGAAGGAAGAAACTGCTGCAAAAGATAGTAAAATCCCATGAGTGGAGGAGCTCCCTGGTCAGCCTCAGTAAGAAGCTGTGATCCCTAATAAAATCCTCCAAAGCTAGTTATGAAAATAAAACCGCCACTGATTCTAAAGACAACCACAAAGCATTCTATAGCTATGTCAAGAATATCAATGGCAACACTCAGATCTGCTCTGAGTTACAGCACAATGGCACTAAATATACAGACCTAACTGATATTGCCAACATCCTGGCAGATAGGTTCAGTGCTAACTTTACCCCCCCTCTCATCACCTAAAGAGCCCATCTCTATACTGGAAGAATGCAAAGTTCCTGTAATCATGGCTGCACATGTAAAAAAACACTCTCTCCAAAGCCAAGAACACAGCATCCATGGGACCAGACAACATCCCAGGCTGCATTCTACATGAACTACAGAATGAACTGGCACCCCACCCAAGTACCATTTTCAATCATAGCCTCACCTCAGGCTTTGTGCCTGCTGAATGGCGCACAGCGACGGTTATCCCACTCCACAAGGGGGGAGCCACCATTGACCCCGGGAACTACCACCCCCATTGGCTTGAAGAGCCTGGTCTGCAAGTTCATGAAAAGTATCATCATGGAACTTAACAAAGACATTGGTAATCTCCAAACTCTGGACCCCACCCAGTTCAGGTTTGTAAAAGGCAGATCATGTCTCCTAAACCTGCTCGACTTCTTTGAAGCAGTCAACAAAGCCCTAGACAAGGGTAAGGTGGTTCACACAGCCTATCTAGGTCTTGCCAAGGCTTTTGACACCATCCCCCACTCTAGAATTATAGATGATCTCACTAAACTAGGTATAAATCCCTATGTCACAAGATGGGTTGCCAACTGGCTCACTGACAGAACCCACACAGTGAAAATAGCAGACTCCAAATCTGACTTCAGACCAGTGACAAGTGGAGTACCACAGGGTTCAGTCCTGGGTCCTCTCCTGTTTGGTATCTACTTCTCTGAAGTACAGGCTAACACAAAAGGTCTTTGGCTAACGAAGTTCGCAGATGACTGCATACTAGGAGCCATAATCAAAACTCGTAACAATGTGGACATCCTACAAAAGGGCCTCACTGAGATAGATGTCTGGTGTCAAAGCCATGGCCTCAAGCTCAATGCCAAAAAGTGCATTGTCATCCCCTTTGGTAAAAACTCTGTACCCATGAACGACAGCATAGGCGGTATTATACTTAACACCGAAAGTGTGATAAGAGATCTTGGGACACAGGTGGACACTAGTCTCTCCTTTGATAATCACATTGCCACAGTAGTCAGGAAATCCTTCTATGTGGCACACCTCATCACAAAAGGTTTCTCATTCAGAAAAAAAGAGGTCATTGTTCCCCTCTACTCATCACTCATTAGACCCATTATAGAGTACAACACCCCTTTTGGTATGTACCTCACAAGACATCTACAACTGGAAAGGCCGCAGAAATACCTCACAAAGAGGATTACCAGCCTCAAACAGATGCCCTACGTAGACCGTTTCAAAAAACTCCAGCTTTACTCCGTCGCATATCGCCTACTCAGACGTGATCTCTGCCTAACATACAAATCTATGTCAAACCCAGAGCTGCTGGACATGCTCCACTTAAAGAAATCTCAATCCTTCCAAGCTACATGCTCTAGGGACCTAAACCTTATCACCACAATAAACAGAACATGCCAGAGGTATAGATTCCTGTCCCAGAGACTTCCCATACTCTGGAATAAACTACCTATCTATATCAAACAAAGCTCCTCATTAGCACTCTTCAAGAAAAATCTTGATGATTGGATGGGAAATAGGAAATTCACCCCGGGGATCACCTCTGTGGCTCTGCTCGACAGTGGCACAGGAAAATAATTTTCTTGGGTGGCAAAAGCCAGGGTACCTTTTTGGCTGAGCTTGTATAGGCCCCAGGGCCGATAGCCTAGTACCTACCTATGAACCTATAAATAAATAACGCAGGACTGAAGTAAAGTTCCAAGGTGTTTTTAATAGGGAAATTTCTGCTTCAGTTGATTGCATGTATACAAAATACAAGTAACTGTTGCTACAGAAAGAGCAGCTTCGCACAAATGCAATATTTATATATGATCAGAGGAAAGCCGATTTTACTCTAACTGTGCCCTAAGGCCAACTAGATAAGTTCACAGTGAGTTTTCCATGAGCAGTTCCCAACTCAGGTGAAATCTTTCTCTCTTGCCACAAGAGTTCAGACTTTGACACTCTTAATGTAAAATGACTGGTTTGGAGCCCAACTGTAAAGGGGTCACAAAAAGATGTCTAATACTAAGAAAAGTACAGTTTTGTACCTACCATAAATGTTGATGTTCAAGTATAAACACTGCTGCAGTCATTACACTTGGGTTATCCTGCCATCAGGTGGTTCCTCAGTCGGCCTGAGTTCCAGAGTCTTGGTCCGGCGTCAGTTGCTGTCACCTCCTCCCTGATGTCAGTGCGACAGGGGTATATAAGATGCAGCCGACACCATTTTCTTCAGTTTTTCTTGCCCCAGATGTCAGGTGCCCCGAAATAGGTAGGCAATTCAAATTGCTAGTAAAGTATACATAAGAAAGGCAAACAAAAATGTTCAGTTACCAGCAAATACTCCCCATAGGTAGTAAAGGGTAGAAGACATGGGTACGTACCAGCAAGTAAGAGGGAAGGAGGGAGGGTAACCAGGACTGCAGCAGTGTTTACACTCGAACATCTAAATTTATGGTAGGTACAAAACTGCGCTATGTTCATCGTGTTATACTGCTGCAGTCATTACACTTGGGTGGAATCCCAAAGCTGAGGTAGGGTGGCTGGTTTTATTAGGCATTAGGGGTGGCTATAAGGCCCTGCAGCACAGCAGTGGTGAAGCCAGCTCTGGATTTGGAGTATAAAGGCAAATGGTAATGCTTGGTGAAGGTATGCACAGAACTCCATGTTGCTGCTTCCAAAATATCCTTGGTAGGTACTCCTCTGAGGTAGGCAGTTGAAGTGGCTGTTGCCCTGGTGGAGTGAGATCTAATGCTGCTAGATACAGGTTTCCCATGGTGTGTGTAGCAGAAATGTATACAATGTCCTATCCATTTTGAAATAGTCTGTTTTGAAATGGCTTTTCCCTGTGCTCCTGCAGCATATGCTACCAGTAATTGCTCAGATTTTCTGAAAGCTTTGGTTTTGTCCAGGTAGAAGCATAACTGCCTGTGAATGCCCAAAGAATGCAGTAGTCTCTCCCCTTTATTCTGTGGTTTTGGATAAAAAGTTGGCAAGTGAATTGTTTGGTTTAGAGCCACACATGATACCACCTTTGGCATAAATGTAGGGTTAGTTCTTAAAGACACCCTGTCCTGGTGGAAAATGAGTAAAGGTTCCACTGCCATTACTGCCTGTATTTCTGAAACTCTTCGTGCTGATGTTATTGCCAGTAGCAGAGCAGTTTTCCAAGAGATATATTTTAATTCTGCTGTGTTAGCTGGCTCAAAAGGAGGTAAAGTTAATTTTTCCAAAACAAAGTTGAGGCCCCAAGCTGTTTGAGCAAAGGATTAGAGAAAATTGGTGGATCCATGTTGTAATGAGCAGAAATGGCAGAGGCGTGGATCTTGATGGATGAAAAGGAGAGGCCCTTGTCCAGCATCTCAGTTAAATATTGTAGAATCTGAGGAAAGTTTGGGACAAGAGGGTCAAGGCTGTGAGCCTGGTTCCAGGCACAGAAACTCTTCCATTTATCCGAATAGGCTTTCCTGGTACTAGGCCTTCTGGCCTCCAGAATGACATCCATAAATCCCGGACATAGATCTGTTTGCATCCCCAATGAACTGCCAGCTACAGAAATTCTTTCCGGATATTGGCAAAGGCTCTTGCCACCCCCATAGTGCCTTTTTTAGGCAAGGCTCAAATGATAAACCTACCGCCCTAGAAAACAAAAATGGAGAAAAACTAAGGGTAATACTGCTCAATGCCAGAAGTCTAAACCTCAAGATGCACGCCCTCGAAGCCCTCCTCAGTATGGAGAACATCGATGTTTGTGCTGTGACTGAAACCTGGTTCAAGGCTCCTGAGAGCACCCCAGCACTATCAGGTTATACCTCATATCATGCGTTCTGGCCCCAAAATCCGGACCGAACTACAAAAGGAGGGGGAGTATCCATATTCATAAAGGATACCCACACCTCCAGGTTAGTGGCAACGCACGAAGCATCGGAGACCATCCAGGTGCAATTAACCATAGGTAAAACTGCCCTACAGTTTGTAGCATGCTACAGACCACCTTCTCAAACTCAGGAAACCCACACAGCCTTCCTGAAGACACTGGAGAGTATAAATGTCTCTCCAAACACCATCATATTGGGTGACTTCAACTACCCAAACATAGACTGGGAACATTACTCAAGCCCCAACACCCTAGCCCGAAGGTTCCTTGAGTTCATAAACTCAAATGCTATGGAACAACTAGTCACCATTCCCACAAGAGGAGAAAATATACTAGACCTGATCATCACAAACATGGGGACAAAATGCTCCACACCGGAAGTATATCCCTCATTGGTGAGATCAGACCATAAATTAATCTCACTGGAGATCCACATCCCGCCCCCACCCCCAGCAAAAAAGACCACAGTGAAGAACTTCTCAAAAGCAAACTTCACACTTCTTAAGACTGGAGTGGTATCCTTCAAGGCCCCTGAGCCAGTGGAAACCACAACCCACGCTGCTGAAACCCTTACAAATGCCTTCTACGAGCACCTCCAAGAATGTATGGATCAAGCAATCCCTAATAAAATCAAGACCTTTTCCACCAAAGGCGGGCGCCCGGTCTGGTGGACTCCAGCCATAAACAAACTCTACAACAAGAGGAGAAAGCTACTACATGACAGAGCAAAATCCCTAAATGGGAAGGCATCTCTGATCAATACTAGCAAAAAACTACGATCACTCATAAAATCATCCAAGGCCAATTTTGAGAGAAAAATCGCTAATGACACAAAAGACAATCATAAAGCCTTCTTTAGCTATGTTAGAAACCTGGGTGGAAACTCCCAGATATGCTCAGAATTAGTCCAAAATGATAAAAAAAAATCACTGAACCCACAGACATTGCCAACATACTGGCAGACAGGTTCAGTGCAAATTTCTTCCCTACCCCCTAAAAGGAGAAATATCTATCCCACCAGAGTCTAGCCTCCCAAACATCTCAGATGCCCAGGTGAGAGCTGCTCTCTCTAAAGCAAAAAACACAGCATCAATGGGACCGGACGGTGTCCCCGGCTGTGTGCTACACGAACTCAATGAGGAACTAAACCCACACATAAGGCTGCTGTTCAATCTTAGCCTTACTACAGGATGCGTACCCAAAGAATGGCGTACGGCAACTGTGGTCCCACTCCACAAAGGCGGTGCTTCTACAGACCCTGGAAATTACCGCCCCATAAGCTTGATGAGCCTTGTCTGCAAAGCTATGGAGAGGATCATAATGGAACTCATAAATAAAGACATTGGGGACCTACAGACACTGGATCCTACCCAATTTGGCTTTGTCAAGGGCAGATCCTGCCTCTTGAACTTGGTCGACTTTTTCAAAACAGTCACTAAGGCCATTGATGAGGGTAAGGCAGTTCACACAGCCTACCTTGACCTAGCAAAAGCATTCGACACAATACCCCACTCGGGCATCATAGAAAAGCTCACCAGCTTAGATGTAAACCCATATGTCACAAGATGGGTTGCAAACTGGCTCAAGGACAGAACACACAGGGTTAGAGTTGCTGGTGCCATGTCAGACTCTAAGCCGGTCACGAGCGGTGTCCCACAGGGCTCAGTCCTGGGCCCCTCTTGTTTGGCATTTATTTTTCTGAAGTGCAGGCAAACATAGGGGATTGTGGCTGACAAAATTTGCAGATGACTGCAAACTGGGCACCATAATTGACACTCCATCAGACACAGACATCCTCCAGAAAGGTCTCATAGAAATGGATAACTGGTGCCAGAGCCATGGCCTTAAGCTAAATGCCAAAAAATGTATAGTCATACCCTTTGGGAAAAACAAGGTAACTCCTAATTACCACATAGGTGGTAATCCATTAAACACGGAAGAAGTTATCAGGGACCTGGGGACCCAAGTTGACAGTAACCTCTCTTTTGACACTCACATTGCCAAAGTGGTTAGGAAGACCTTCTACATTGCCCACCTGATCATGAAGGTAACACCATCCAGATCAGGAGAGGTCATTGTACCCCTGTACTCTTCACTTATCAGACCAATGATTGAGTACAACGCCCCATTCGGAATGTACCTTACCTGACACCTGCAGCAGTTGGAAAGACCCCAAAAGTTCCTCAGCAAAAGGATAAAGGGGCTCAAACATATGTCATATGATGCCCGACTGAAGAAACTCCAGCTCTATTCAGTCGCATACCATCTGCTCAGAGGTGATCTGTGCCTGACATACAAGGCCATGTCCAACCCGGAATTAATGGACATGCTCCACCTCAAAAAATCCAAATCCACCAGAGCCACGAGAGCAAGAGACTTAAACCTCAACACGGATATAAATAGGATGTGCTGGAGGGACAGATTCATCACCCAGAGACTCCCTACACTATGGAACAGAATCCCAGTCCATGTGAGGCAGAGCCCCTCACTGACTCTGTCCAAGAGAAATCTTGACGAGTGGATGGGAGATCGTAGGTTTACCCCGGGAATCATCTCTGTATCACTGCTGGACAGAGGCACAGCAAACTAATGGGTATAGTATTCTCATCCTAAGGGGTGGTGAAAGCCACACACACTCTGGCTAGGCTTATAAATGCCCTAGGGCAGATAGCCTAGTATGAACCTATGAACCTATAACAGCTTTGGAGAGAGGCATTGCTTGCTTGAATAAGGAATTTTCCATGCAGCTAGGCTTAAGGTCTTTAGCTGGCTGTGAAGTATCTGAATGTTGTGCTGAGTCAGCAAATGAGGGATTTGAGGCAAAATCCAGGGTGGTTCTTGTGCTAAGTTCTTTAAGATTGAGTACAAGTGCTGGCGTGGCCAGTCTGGTGCAATCAGGATCATCTTTGGCTCTTCTTGCCTGGCTTTTATGAGTACCTTTGGAAGGAGAGGTAGAGGTGGGAAAGTGTATACTTGCAGGTTTTTCCAGCTGAATGAGAGGGCATCCACTTTCCATGCTTGTGGGTGGTAACTCCTTGTGTAGAATTTCTGTAGCTGGCAGTTCATTGGGGATGCAAACAGATCTATGTCCGGGCTCCACCATTTCTGTGTTATCATTCTGAATATTTGTGGATTCAATTCCCATTCATGGGGATCCATGATGTTTCTGCTTAAGTTGTCTGCCAGTGTGTTTTTCTCTCCTGGCAGGAATTGTGCTTGCAGATGAACTTGGTAGTTTAGAGCTGTGTTCCACAAGGTCATAGCTTGTCTGCAGAGGGGGTAGGAGTGCGTGCCCCCTTGCTTGTTTATGTACCACATAACTGTGGTGTTGTCTGTCTTTAGTAGTAGTTGTCCTGGATGCAGCAGGTCCTTGAAAGCTATAAGGGCATTTTGTACAGCTAGCATCTCTTTTTGATTGATGTGAAGATGCCTTTGTTCTGCGGGCCACTCACCCAGAATACATTTTCCTGCCATGTGTGCTCCCCAGGCATAATCCGATGCATCTGTTGTCAGTGTTTGCCTGGCTGTGGGTTGAGTAAAAGGCTGTCCCTTGTTGAGGTGACAAGCTTGAGCCCACCATCGAAACTCCTGTTGAAGGCAAGGAATTAGTGGTATAACTGTTCCCAAACTTTGACAGTGTTGAGACCATACACTCTTTAGGTACCATTGTAGTTTCCTCATATGCAGTCTGGCATATGGAATTAGTATTATGCAAGATGCCATGTAACCCAAGGCCTGCAGAATTATTCTTGCAGGGAGTTGGGTCTTTGTTGCCATCAATTGAAAATATTGAGTCAGTTGTCCTTGCTTGTCTGGCGTGAGATAAGCCATCTGGGCCATTGTGTTCAAGTTGGCACCCAGGAATATTATCTCTTGTGTGGGAACTCGTTTTGATTTCTTTTCATTTACTGTGTACCCCAGGCAACTTAATAACTTTTTTATGAACGCCAGATGCTTTAGAAGAATGTCCTTGCTCTCTGCTGGAATCAGGCAGTCATCCAGGTACGGATAAATTTGAATTCCTTTCTGTCTGCAAAATGCAATTACTGGTGCCAGGCACTTTGTGAAGACCCTGGGTGCAGTAGATAAGCCAAAGGGCAGTGCAGAGAATTGATAGTGCATTGAACCAGCTATGAATCTGAGGTATTGTCTGCAGTTTTGTCTGATAGGGACATGCAGGTATGCCTCCTTCAGGTCCAAGGTCACGAGGCAAGCTTTCTTGCCCAGCATGGGAAGAAGCTGCTGTAGTGTCAACATTTTGAATTTCATAACATCCAGGTAAGTGTTTAGAGAAGAAAGATCCAGAATGGGACTCCAGGCTTTGTCCTTTCTGGGAACCAGAAAGAGTCTTGAGTAAAATCCTTGTCCTTGCTCCTGTGGTGGTACCTCTTGAATAGCTCTCATGTGAATGAGTGCTGTAATTTGTTTTTGAGCCTCTGCCCATTGATTTGGTGGCAGATTTGGCATTTCTTTTAACCTTGGCAGAGTAGGAAAGTGGAACCTGTAACCTTGAGATACAATGTTGAGAACCCATTTGTCTTTGGTGATCCAATGCCAATTGTGATAGAAAAGTGCCAGTTTTCCTCGTAAGGGGGCTGCCAAGAGAGAGCTGTTTGGCAGCTGTAGTGGGAAGTCATTGAGACTGCTTTTTATATGGTTGGGGCCTGTCTTCCCCTTCTTTCTGGCCTGGTTCACCCCATTGTCGAGGCCTGTAAGGACCTTGTGGTTGACCTCTACCTCTTGGACGTCTGTATCTGCTCCTTTGAGGTCTGTCTGTAACTGGAAAGGACCAATTCTTTGTTGGCCAATTTCTGCTAAATCGAGGAGGCTGGACCTGTAAGAAATCCTTCACTGTTTGCATAGCTTTTGCCTTACCCTCCATCTTCTTTAATACCTCTTCTGCCTTAACTCCAAATAACACATCCCGCTGCAAAGGTGCATCCAATAATTTTGCTTTAACATGATCTGGTAACATATGTTCTTATAACCAAGTATGTCTTCTAATGACTGAGCCTGTAACTGCTGTTCTACAGGAGGCCTCAAAAGAATCAAAACCACATTGCAAAGTATGTTTTCCCACTTGTTCAGCTGCATGCAATAAATCCTGCATTTCTTTAAAATTAGGAGGATCTGAATCTGGAAGCATTTTTTGTTTCAACTGAGACATCAAAAATTGCTGATATTTTAGCATGTGAAACTGGCAATTTAAGGCTCTCATTGCTAAAGTTGCAGACGTATATACTTTCTTTCTCCATCTGTCTAATGCTCTAGAATCTCTGTCAGAGGGAACTGGGTTTTTTGCTGATGAGGCCTTAATCCCTTTGGGTCCCTGAGAAATAGTTTCAGGGTCAGCAACAGGGCTTTTATACAGAAATTTGTGTGAGTCAGGGACTCTGTAATATCTATCAGGTTTAACTGGGGCTGGAGGTAAGGAGTCAGGATTTAAGCTGGATTCAGTATACACATCATCCACAATATCTAACACTGGCGGAATAGCAAGGGGTCTGTGTTGAGGTAATAAAAGGAAGTCTCTGATCCTTTTCTTGGATTCTGAATAATCCTGGCCTTCCCAATGGAAATGCTCCCTCATGGTATGTAAGGTTTCCCCATAGAAGTAGCCCTCAGGCAGAGAGGCTGATGGAATAGATTCCTCAGCATCAGAATCCTCATAAGGGGATAGAGAATATCCTAGGTCTGAGGATGAATCTGAAGAAATGGACACATGGTCGGATGATTCATAGTCTGCATCCTGTCTGGGCCTTTTATCAGGTGGGGGGTAGATACCCCTGATCAGGGTGATTAGGTCTACGGCCATTTTGAGCATTTGTTTCTTGGGCATGGAGGCCTGTCCTGGAGAATGCTGAATTTGTTTCTTTGTTTTTAAGGGAGACTTAGACTTAGCAGAGGGTTTAATCCTTAACTGAGTAGGTCTGAAAACACCCTCTGAAGCAGTGGATTGCTCAGCTACTTTGGTTCCCTCTGAAGGGTTAATTTCGGTAGTCTGAAAAACTTGTGCATCCGAAGGCCCAGCCAGCTCCACTTGGGAGTTGGAGGCGGCCTGTGGTTCTGCAGAAGCGGTCGTCAGGGGCTGCGAAGGTGACTCACTGAAAACCGGAGAACCAGCAACCAGCCTAGAAGAGGCCTCATCGTCAGTTTTGTGCCTCGGATGCCTGTCCTTGTCTTTGTGCTTTTTATGTATTCCAGTTGTAGGAAGTTCCGACGGCATGGTGTAATTGAATTTTCTGCCAAAATAATGTCGGGCAAAATCAAACCATCGTTTAATAGTGTGCTTGTTAAACCTAGCACAAAACCGACAACCAGTGACGTCGTGGTCTGGGCCTAGACATGGGATACAATAGGAATGGAAATCCTTATGAGGTATTTGCTTCCCACAAGAAATACAGTTATTAACTTTTACTGACACCGGTCTGAAGCAAGAAAACATTTCCCCAATGGGGTACTTAGCTTTGTAGAAGACGTCTGTTCTGGATTCGAAATGAAAATCTCAGGAGTCGGCCAACTGGCACTTGCGAACTGCTTTTGCTTCGGGCACTGCGCGGCAAGAAAGACTGAAGAAAATGGCTTTGGCTGCATCTTATATACCCCTGTTCACTGACATCAGGGAGGAGGCGACAGCAACCGATGCCGGACCAAGACTTTGGTACTCAGGCCGACTGGGGAACCACCTGATGGCAGGATAACCCAAGTGTAATGACTGCAGCAGTGCAACACGATGAACATCATAGATACAATGCATTTCAGTTCAGAACAGCAGCCTTTACAGCAGTCTGAAAATGCAACTTTAAACTTTAAAGATGCGCAAAAAAAATTAAATAAATAGTCAATTAAACTTTCACAGTATAATGAAAATAAGCAATGTTTCTAGATGTTTGTATCTGTACAACACACAAGCAGTATGAGCAGCACTGTGTAAATGTGCCAAATGTATACTAGCAGTGGAAATACAGGAAACTGACTACTGAGTCCTCTGGCCAATAAAATGATTACACTTAGAGCCCTTTTGTGTGCTTCACAACTCAGATAGACCAGGCAAAAATCTATGATCACCAGATAATCCCAGTCCTTCTAATGTAAAAGTACAGTAAAAGAATCTCCAGAGTGAAATGCTACCCCAAGCAAATTTAAGCTTACAGTAAGGCAATGAGCAATCCAGCATAACAGCAGTGTACTTTAATCAGTGTATGCAACTGTAATTATTCTATAATAATGAGCCAAAAGCCACTCAACTGTGCAGAATTCATAAGGGCACTAAAAACAAGGTAAGCTATTTAAGGGCCCTCTGACCAATAACACAATTACATCTCTAGGTGGAAAATCCTCCGTCCTCTTGACAGAAAAGAGATTGCTACAGTGTAAGAATACACTGCCTTATACAATGAGTAAAAAGTCACACAGACAAATCAGTCAGTAAAAACTAAAAGAAAAATCTAGCCAAGCTAGAGGCTCCACTGTGTGATTCCTTAAACCTCTTGTATTAGAGGCACATGGGATATATGCAAATGATCCCTTAAGGAGATCAGGTGTTTCAGTTATATGGCAGTTCTGAATGCCCATGATTTTTTTTCTTTTTAAGTCAGTTATGGACAAATTTAAGCCAATAAAGCCAAACTCCAAAAGTGGTTTAAGGAATAATACACTACCTTATCAAACAGCTTACTAGATAATGTATTCAGAGCCAGTAAATCAATAGAAAAGAAAATGAGAGGCAAAGTGCACTTTTTTTTTTCCAGAAGCACAAGGAAAAGGAATAAATAATTCAGAATGTCAGCAGAAGTGTAGAAAGGGAGGAGCTTGTGAATCTCAAGTTATAGTAAGTGTGCACAGCTTAAAAACTGCCATGTTTAAAAGGCAGATCAAGGAATGTGAGTGTGCTGCCAATAGGGATGACTGTGGTTATGGATACAGATAATAGGCAGGAGGAGACTGGAACTTTTTGGAGAAAATTGGCAAAGCAACCAAGGTATTGGGAGCAAATAACTAAAAAGGGAAAGGTAATAGAATGGAAAGAGACCAAGAATTTATTTGGACTGCAGGTTAGAGATTGCCGTCCCTATCAAGGATTGATATCAGAGTACAGGCAAAGAGAAAGAAATAGGGGGCTCCTAAATGAAAGACCATCACTGTTATTAACAGAATCTAGAACAGACGTTGCCATAAAAAAGGAACAATTAGTAGAGCATATAAAATATTGCATGATAATTATAAAACTAAATCAGAGAAGTTTAGAAAGGATTTGTAAGAGAGATGGATACGAAAATTCAACAATAGACAATGGGGACATATATATGTATATCTCCCAAATATGCAACAAAGTCTAGAAGATTCAGGATATTTGCTTGGAAGTGCTTACATAGGTATTTTTATACCCCAAGTAGACTCCAAAGAATCTTTCCTCAGGTGGATAGCAAATGTTAGAAGTGTGATGGGCAAGAAAGAGCTATCTGGGAACATGTTTTTTGGGAGTGTAAGGAGCTGGCAGACTTTAGGGATTCCCTGCGGACCACTCTGTCAGAGATACTGGGACAGCGGGTTGGAGTGACTTGGGAGATGATTTTTTTTGAGCTATGCTACAGAATCGGAATTGTCTATAAACAGTAAAGCCTTGCTGAGTCTAATGGATATCAAAGTCTAGACCAGCTTTACTAGAAATAGTGAATATAGTAACAGAGATAAAACAACTGGAACTGGGATCTTTAGAAAAGGGAAGGAGCAAAGTACATAGGAATAAATGGGAACTGTTGGAACAACACAAGCAGAGAAGGAACAACGTTTAAGAGGCAGTATTTCGCCGAACCATTTCTTTTTCAATTTAAGTTGGAGTTTAAGATACAGTCGGAGACCTAACCTTGGTTTTATATTGATGGTGCGTGTCCATGGAAATAGGACTTGTCTACTTTTTTCGCATGAGAGGTTTCTTTTTATTTTTACTAATTGCGAATTGACGGCCATCTTGTTTGGTACGCATTTAAGGTACTTTTTTCATGGATTGGGACATTGTGGCATTTTCTACTTCTTTTGAATTTCAACTGTTCGTGTTCGGGTTGTAAACAGTGAATATGTGACTTATTTACATCATATAAACGGGTCGTTTCATGCTGTGGGATTGTTATACTATTTCGGGCTCTGACATCTGCAAACTTTGGATTTAAACTAGTCAGAGTGATTGCAGGTTCACGAACACGGAGCGTTTGAACTTATGGATGTTTTGGACTGCATGTTTTGTTATTTTTTAGATTTGGACTATGATTTGGACAATAACTGGACTTTCATATTGTTCATCATTTGTATGTTTTTCTGTTTATCAACATAACAGATGTTTTTTTGATACATACACAATTTTTGTAGTTCATATATCTGTGTGTACATATATGTTCATTAATAGTGTGGTCTATCTGCTTAATTATGTACAATGATTATTAATAGTATCAACAGTATTAATAGGTTGAGAATAGTGGGACATCCTTGAATTGTATGACAGGGGTCCACGCTATTTTGAGCGATGACTAGTTTATATGGCTTGGGGAGTGTTCTGGTTAATTTGCAGGGGCTTGTGTCAAGCTTTTGAAATGTTTTTGGTTGGTTGGGTTCACTCCGGGTTTTAGGTATAAACAACAAAACATTTGGCCTTAATATTTAATCAGTGATTAGATATATGTAACCTCACATTTGATTATAGTTAGCGAGAATTTTAGTAGTTTGTTTGGCCTTGTAGGCTAGAGAGTTTCCTTTATAAACATAGTGCGGCACTGTGATGGTTTGTCAAGGCCTTTAATAATATTAATGTATATATATAAGGGATTGGCCCTAATATAGATGTCTTTTGTATTAATTTAGCATATGGCTAAATCGGCCTCAGGTCCGGAATGGTATGAGTGTATGGGGCTTTAGTGATATTGTTATTTTCTGAGTGGCCTTGATTGTAACTAACACAACTCGGTACATATGTGAGTTTATAACAGGTTGAATCCTGGATGGTTCATGGGTTGGTGTGATTATAATATCTTACGGTGGCAATATACTACTATAGAATTGGATTTTTTGGCAGAGACGCAAGTCGGCCTATTGATGGGCAACATTTTTTAGAGTTGGATTATTAACCCAATTGAGTGTATTTTTTCTGGGATTTTTCCCAGATATTACACTTTTGACATCAAATATTGTTAAATTGCCTATTGAGACGAAGGTCAGTTTTTTTGTGAAGAGTTCTTGTATATTGGGCCACTTATGGTAAGATAGTTAAAAAGTTCAGTTTTTACCTGAATACGTTTCAATTATAGTTGATGGGTCACACTTAACATGGACAATAGTATCCATATGGATTAATAGAAGTTGGTGTTCGTTCTCAAGGTCACTCGGTCAATTTGTGCCCTTACACTATAATATATTTGGGGGTTTTACATTTCAGTTATGGATATTGGTGATTTATTGAAGGGTCTTTCGGCCGATCAAGACAATTTGGAGGTGTTTGGTTTGAATACATTATCGGGAACGGATTCCACCAATTTATTATCAGATGGCCCATCACAGTGCAATAATATGTTTTCTAAGCTCAATAGACATATGAAAGCTTTACGTACTAATGTATGGCATTTGAAACTTTTCAAAGGCTACAAGGTTAAAGACATCACTCCTAAGGGACTAAGGGTCCGTATACAACCCATTGTGGCCAATATAGACAGTGAGCTTTCCAAGGAATGGGCGGAGGCACAACATTTATCCTCCATGCATTTTGTTGACTGTTTATTAAGGTACTATGACAGGACCATTCAGAGTCAACTTACAGAGATTGAAATTTTGTGTGGGGAGGTAGAAAAATTGAAATCTGAAGTGTTATATTCACAACATGTTTCAGACCTGGCTAAGGACCTCTCAATATTGGAAAAACAACTTACAAAAAGGAAAATTAATAAGTTTAATCGTGATTTGATGGATTATGAAAAAGGGAAACCTTTTGTAAACCACAAATCTGTAAGATTTCAGGAATCTAGATTTAGTAACACTAATAATAAAAAAAGACCAAGGTCCATCTTAAGGCATCACAAATCTATGTCTGATACTACCTCAGAGGAGGAGGCCTCCTCTGTAATGGATGGGGAGGGTTCTTTACGCCAGGTGTCCCCAGCGGCGAAAAGGAAACAGCCCCCCCTTTAGAGCTAGGGGTAGGAGGCGGGGTGGTAAGAAACATAAGAACAGATTCCGGCAACATAACCTTACAGTCCCTGTTACAACAAATGGTGACATAATTGATAATATACATAATATTTCCTCTTTTGAACTTTCTTCAGCACATACCAAACTATTGAATAAAGGGCTTTCTTTTGTACCCTCATCATTGGTTTCAGAAACTCAGTTATTACAAGATGTTGATGAATTTTGTAGAATACTTAACCTAAAAATCTTTTTTGCAGATCAGGAAAATATTCAAAGATCATCTGATTTTAGGTTTAGGAAATCTAACTTTGTTCCCCCCATGAACAAACATGTGTCTATTTTCAGAGAGTGTATAATGAAAGAGTTACATTTTTCCAATTTATATGGGCTTACTGAAAATAATTTAACAGCAGCTGAAAGGCAAGCTTTGGTTGAGCTTGGTAGTAATCACAACATAGTTATAACTATGGCGGATAAAGGAGGAGCAGTTGTGGTTTTGGATCATTCACTATATAATCAGGAAGCTTTGCGACAGTTAGCAGATTCTAGTTTTTACATGGTATTAAATGTGGATCCTACTCTATCTTTTAAGAGAGAAATTGATGATTTTTTGGATTTATCGGTGCAACAAGGTATCATTACTACACAGGTAGGTGTGCAACTTAAGGTAGAAGAGCCTAGTTCTCAGCATTTATACATGTTACCGAAGATACATAAAGATCCATTACATCCTCCTGGGAGACCTATAGTTTCAGGTAGAGGTTCCTTAACGGAACCATTGTCAGCTTTTTTGACTCAGTATTTGAAACCTTTACTGCCGCTTATTAGGTCTCGCATTAAGGATACCACCGAATTCCTTAATATAATCAATGATTCCCAACTAGAATCTCACTGGTTACTTTGTACTCTTGACGTGGCTTCATTATATACAAGTATTCCACATGATCAGGGAATTCTAGCTGTTTCCTTTTGGTTATACAAATCCAACCTCTATTCCTTAGCCTTTAACAACTTCTTGATCAAGCTCACTGAACTTGTACTACGGAAGAATATCTTTTATTATGCAGGCAAGGCCTATTGGCAGATTAAGGGCACCGCGATGGGTGCTTCCTTTGCACCCATCTATGCAGATTTGTTCATGGGGTATTATGAGGCTAGGTATATATATGATGACCAACATAATAAATTTTTACAACATCTGGATATCTGGCGTAGATATCTAGACGATTGCTGGATGGTGTGGCGTGGAGATAAGCAAAGTTTAATACAGTTTGTGGATTATTTGAACAATAATACTCTTGGCATTCGGTTCACCGCTAATATTGAACTTTCAGAGATTGTATTTTTGGATGTTAAGGTTTCCAAACTTGTAGATAATACTTTATCGACCACTATATATCGTAAATTCCCTAAATACAATACTTTATTACATGCTAAGAGTTCTCATCCACGCCACACCATCCGCAATATTCCAAAATCTCAATATATGAGAATCAGACGTATTTGTTCATCTGATCAAGATTATTTGGATTGCAGTCTGGATTTATCGCGCAGGTTTCTACAAAGGGGTTATGAATCTCAACTATTAGCCAAAGCTGAAGGACAAACTAATAGAATGACACGTCAGGATATATTATGTTATAAAATAAATAACAGGGATTGTAAGAAAGTAAATAACAATCAACCGATATGGTTGGTAACTACCTATGGTACTAATACCAATCGTTTCAGGGATGTCATTAACCAACATTGGGGCATTCTTTTGTCACATGAGGTTTTAGGTAGGTTGTTGCCGGAAAACTGTCAGTTTTCTTACCGGCGGGGAAGAAACATGAATTCTCACTTCACACATTATAAAAGATACATTCCAAATATACCACAACAAAGAACTTTAAGTGGTGAAATACTAAGGGGGTGTTATCCTTGTGGTCATTGTGCTGCTTGCCAACATTTGCAACAAACCAAAGAATTTTCTAGCAAAAATACGTCCCGAATTTTTGAGATAAGGGTTTTTGCCAATTGCAGCACAGATTGGGTGGTGTATTTGGCTACCTGTAGTTCTGCATTTTATGTCGGACAAACGTCCAGACCTGTCAAATTTAGAATAGGGGAACATTTAAGTGCAATTAAGAATAAACGTGTTGCCAATGCCTTATTCAAACACACCTTGGAACATGCTTCGGCAATTTTTCGGTTTGTTGTTATAGACAGGATAACCCTTCATAGGAGTTTTAAAGCCGGATGGCATCAAAAACTTAATCAAATGGAAAATAGGTGGATAATTCAATTGGGTGGTTTATTCAGACCTGGCTTAAATATGTTAGAATAGATCTTTACAAGTCATGTATACATATTATGATCTATATAAAGGGGTTCATGTACCATTTATGAATTTTGGTTCAAGGGATATTTGAAAACTAACAGGAACATGGAGGATGTATATACTATTTCCATGTTTTATTGAGTTGAGTTTATATCATAAATTTATGTATATATCATACAGTATTTGGATAGCCTGTACCAATATTGTGATACTAGTGGGAATGAATATTTATGACAAATTTTGAGGTTTATTAATATATAAAATATATGTCATTTATATATAAAAAATTGTTTTGAAAAATTCTTTTGATTATTATTCAAGGCCCACCAAATATTTTGGTTATGGTACATTCCCTTGTTCTCACAATAATTTTAGGATGTTCATGATCATAAATGTATTCTACATGTTTATTATGTTGAATTATACTATTATGGGGGTAGAAATGTTGTTTTGTTCCAATACATTCATTTATTGTATAAGAATATATATCACTTTAAATGTGGAGTATATATTGGTTGCTCACTAGGGGTCGGGTTTCCTGATTTGTACAGAATTTATAGCATTGACAAAGGCCATGACATGGCCGAAACCGGTATGCTTGGTTACTAGGATTCCTTAATATTTAATGGAATCTGCTTAAAAATAAAATTGGGTTCGATAGAACTGCACGTGCTGGCTCATCTTTTTTAGAATGTTGCAGTATTTGAATGAGCCATATAATGCTTAACTGACAATGACTGGATAGATTATAAGTGATGCATAGTGTTTGCAACTACAGTTGTGTCAATGGTGTCTGTGATGTATAATGATTGCAACTAAAGTGGTGTCAATGTCTGTTTTTCATTTTTATAAATGTAATATTGTCAATATCAAACATCATACCTCTCAGCAGTACATATTTTTGCAGAATGTCCAGATTTTTGCCTTATATTTTTGGTCTGTTCCTCAAAAAATGTTTTTCTGGCAAATCCTTGAGGATTGAAGTCAGAAAATAATGATAGACATTTGAGTTTCTGACTTCATACCCTTCACTTAATCCATGTTAATGTAAAACTTGTCATTCTATCAACTTTCTACATGTGTAAGAGCAATATTTAAGATCTGTCCCTATTTTTGGTCCTTTGTTATCCGAATATTTATGGCTTTGACAGATTTATTGCTTTAAGAGGTTGAGAGGTATGTATGATAATTTAATAATGCCAGCTCAACATCAGGAGCATAAACAATAAAATCCAACACCTACATACCCATCTCTAATCCAAGTACTGCCAATACCTATGTCAATACATCCTTTAGCTTCCAACCAGTGTCCACTCACCAGATATACTATGCCTTACAGAAACATGGCTAAAACCTGCCACCAAGGACAATGAAATCCTGCCACCAGGGTACAGTATGTACAGACTGGATTGTTCCAACAAAAAGGCAGAGGTATAGCAGTACTTTATAAGTCCACCTTATCCGTCACCATGGACACCCTACAACCCCCTCCCCCAATTTAATAACACTGAAGTTATCATCACAAAACTACATATTAATAATCACAAAAGCATAAACATTGTCTGTATTCCCCCAGGGAAGAACACGGACAACCTTGAAGATTTCTTAAGCTGTCTGTCTAACAGCTACCCACAAGAAACCATTGTATTCCGTGATTTCAATATTGACTGGAATGCCTGGTCCTCTAAATTCCCCACAATCCATGTAAACCTTCATGAGTTTACCCAAACCATATCCTCACTCACTAGGTCAAGTAAATCCCAAAATAAAGAGAGTACCCTGGATTGATACTAGTCAACAACTCCCCACATCTCTATACATCAGGGACCCTACCTGATGATCTAAGTAATTATTGCCTCACCTATATACTCAAACTTAAGGTTAGCTTCTGCTACCTACCCACCTATAAAACTATAAGAAGCAACAAACATTTTGATCTCAATAAGTTTAACAATGAACTAAAGGTATGTAACTGGTCAGGCCTAAAATACCCCCCCCCCCCAGATGAAGCTGTCACTTACTTTAACACCAAATTCCTCGCTGTACTCAATTATCATGCCCCTACATGTACTATTAGAACCAAAGTCAATGTTGCACCTTGACTTACTAAAGATACAAAATCCAAAATCACCCTCGGGAATAAAGCATGGGCCATCTACCGCACAACCAAAACCCTACCTGACCAACTTAAATTTGGAAAAGTAAGAAATGATGCCAGAAAAATCTATAACTATAGATAAAAAGAATTGCTACCATAACCTAGAGCAAGTACACTAAAATAAACCACAAAAAGTCTGGGCAAGAATACATACACCCCTCCACCCTCCTCTGCCACCAAACAAAAATCCCTAGAGGATATTGCTAACTCCTTTAACACCTTCTTCACTGAAACTATCCAGTCTTTGGCTTGCCAGCTAACTCCCACCAGCTCTAATCCAAATACTGCCAATACCTATACCAATATATCCTTTAGCTTCCAATCAGTGTCCACTCAACTCATTAAGGCCGTACTTAGGAAACTAAGACCCAACAGTCTGGCTGCTGACCTCCTCCCAGGTGACTACCTACAAAAGGCTGCAGATGCAGTTGTCTACCCCATCTCAGTTCAAGTCAACCGATCCATATCAGAAGCCTCCATCCCCGCCATATGGAAGATCTCACACATCATACCTCTTCATAAAGGGGGCAGTTCCACCAAACTGTCCAACTACAGGCCCATAGCTATTTTGTCACCACTAGCTAAAATTATGGAGAAGTGCGTTCATATCCAACTCATGAAATATCTCACACAGAACAAACTACTGTCCAACTCTCTAAATCACAGCACTACATCAGCCCTCCTCTCTTTTACTAACATTATAAACCATAACCGTAATGATAACAAACTTACCTCTGCACTCTTCCTAGATGCCGCCAAGGCTTTTGATATGGTTGATCACAAAATGTTAATGAACACCTTGAAGGCCTTCACATTAGACAATCAGACACTCCAGTGGTTTGATTCCTACCTACAAGGCAGGCAGCAGGATGTACTGTGGCAGGGTAAACTATCCTCTTGCCTCCCCATCAGACTAGGAGTCCCCCAGGGCTCAATACTAGGTCCCCTTCTCTTCTCCATCTTTATAAATTATCTTAGCACAATCATACATTCAGTATGCAGGTGACTCCACCTTGATTTGTTCTGCCACCAACCCAACAAATCTTACCACAATAACCCAAAACACCTTTAACTTGGTTGAAAAATGTCTACTAAACCAACAAAAGCAACACGTCAAGCAGATTTCTCAAAACAGAAAACATAAAGGAACAGGTAAAACAGAAAGCAGCTCTGTCAGTTTAAGCAACTCACAAGAAAAGAAAAAGATGACTTTTCTCAACAGCTGGAAGTTACCAGCAGTGATTTTAGTTCTTGCAGGCCTCGAGTCTTATAAGAAAATGTAATGTGTCCTTCATCTATCTGTCTCAAAATTAGCATTATGAATATTGACTTCATTCAATAAACAATTCAGTGATTTATAACTTCTTCCTCCCTAATTATGCCATCGTAAAAATATCTTTATTTGCAGCTGCAGAGAAAAATAGTGTGCCCCTGGCTGAAAGTGTTTCAAATCAAATGTACTACTTGAATGTATAAGACATCACCTTATACTACTGCAAATGCAGCTAGTTGCAAAACTTAAAGTCCTAAAATAATGCATTTTTTTTTTATAATAGTCTATTTATATCGGTAGCAATGAGTTCAGAGAGTGCATGTAATACTAACTCAGGAAAGATTATGTTACTGATAAATGTGAGAGACTTACAGGCATCTTCTGTTTGAGATGTAATGTACCAGCCTTGGTGAAGTTTCCCATCATGCAAAAAGACATGTAAACTTTACTACATTCCAAAGACATTACACGTCAGTAAGTAGAGAGGCATACAATGTTCTCATATAATGGTAGTTATCCCTATCTATCTATCTGTCTGTCTGTCTATCTCTCTATCCACCCATCCAACTATCCACAAATTCCTTTTCCCATTTTTACACATATAGGGTCAGGATATCTTTTCAACAGTGACAATCAACTAAATTTATTGTCGTTATATATAATATAATATAATATAATATAATATAATATATTATAGCAATAACCCACGCCTGGGTGTGGGTAATGCTAAATTTACCCACGGTTGGCGTGGTTTGGTCCCGAGGCGGCCGAGGACCAAACAAAGCCAACCGTGGGTAAATTTAGCATTACCCACACCCAGAAGTGGTTATTGCTATTATATGACATTATTTAAGAAAATAAACTATTACTTTTCTTAAATAATGGCATAGTATAATGCCTGTTTACTGCCCTTCCGCAGATGTCTGGCATCCGGCAATTCTGATGTACTGCGGCGCCTGCGCAGTACATCAGAGCTGTGAGCAAAAGCAGCGGAGAAAGCAAGATCTCCGTTGCTTTTTATGTCTCGCTATGTTAAATGAGTTTAACATAGCGAGACAGTTAAAATAAAACGGACATCTCCGTTGCTTATTTTAAAACTGTCTCGCTATGTTAAACTCATTTAACATAGCGAGACACTAAAAAGCAACGGAGATCTTGCTTTCTCAATCTTTTAAAACACTGTCTCGCTATGTTAAATGGGTTTAACATGGCGAGACAGCTTTAAAATAAGCAGCGGAATCTCCGTTGCTTATTTTAAAACTGTCTCGCTATGTTAAACCCATTTAACATAGCGAGACAGTGTTTTAAAAGCAGTTATACTAATGGAAAAAGTCCGGCGACCGGACCTTTTTCCATTAGTATAACTCGATTTACAACGGGCACGCTGGCCAATCAGCGTGCACGTTTTGGGGGGGGTCATGGTATAATATAATATAATGAAGCGTTTTCCCCCGGGCCTCTGCTGAAAATTGGCTTCATTCCAAGTTGGACTTTCCTGGTAAATAAAGGTTAAATAAATTAAATAAATAATAATATAATGTAATATAATATAATATCAAAAATCAGCTGATTGAATTGTTGACTTTTTCACAATAAGATTGTGATAGAATGGGAACTGAGGCATGTGCCCTTTTCCCACTGTAGTGTGGTCTCAGAGTTGGTATATATATATATTTAGTAGGGGTGATTGTTCTCCTGCAAAATCATTTGTTTTGCTATGCTTTGTGTATGCTGTATTTGATGTTTGAGTTTCGATGTATCAGGTATTGAGAATTTCTGCAGTCAAATGAAAGTTAGGTTCCCATATATATATTAATGGGTGCATGTTGCTTAATTGAAAAAGCAACATATTGAGCCTCAAATCATTGAGAACAAATGTTTGAAATATGAAGTTTGGCTTTTTCAATCTGATGAAGTCTAGAAGATGAAAGGACTGATCTGACTAAACTTTCTTTGAAGAAAACTGAGCAAATATGATTTTTTTTTCTGAAATTTGATAGTCACTGCCTAAGAACTTTTGAAGGGGATCAAATTTTTTTTTTTTTTTTTTTACAGAGCTTTTAGTAAGAAGCAAGGATTCATTTTCAACAGAAACCCAGCACTGATCTCTAGCTAATTCCTTTGCTCTTGTTTTTGTTTTGTCATTTTGATTACCAGATAACTGGAAAGGGTTACAGACTGTTTTCAGCCATGATCTGTAACCCAAAGGTACAAGTATGCCTGTATGAAAATAACACAATAAAGCTGTGAACAAAGAACAGTGTACAAAAAGCTATGTGATTTGAATAGACATATGCACAACATATACAGCTGGTGCAAAGTAACTGTAATGAATGTGCACAGGAGACATATAGTTAATGCTTGCTAGTTTAATTAAGAAGGCAGTTAAGGGCATTTTGTAACTGGTTTTGTCATATCTGTACTATTTAACATTGACAAACAGTAGTGGATATGTATGGCTGTTGGAGTAGTTAGGAAGCAATATCGATCAATTTAAGTGGATGGATTGAGACACTAAGGACATGTCTAGGACAACAGCAGAGAAGGAGTTTTTGTCTTTAGGGTTTTCTGCACACTGTGGCATGCTGTTTTTAGATATAAAGAAATACTCTGATATTCAGATAGGCTTAGCATGATATGGAAGATTTATCTTGTGAGATTATGCATTGTGCTAAGCCTTTCCATTTCACAGACTGGATCTGCCTTAAAGTTTTCATTTCACAGGGCCTCAAAACAGAGATCAGACTCTCACACTTTGGCAAGTAGCATTGACTGTGCGTATGTGTGTGCGTGTGTGTGTGTGTGTGTGTGTGTGTGTGAGAATGAGTGAGTATATAGCTATCTGTCTGTCTAGCTGTTTATATGTAGCATATATGTAGGTGTGATGTGTATGCATGTGTGTTGAGTACACACACACACACACACACACACACACTTAGAAAATACCACGTATTCTTCCATTTCTTCTAATTAGGCATCTGTTTACCCATATACCGCTATTACCATTGTTACTGTAGCAGCAGGTGAGAGCTGTGCTCCATGCATGTGTTCAGACATAGACTCACACACACACAAACACACTTAGACACTTACTTAGAAAATACCACGTATTCTTCCATTTCTACTAATTAGGCATCTGTTTACCCATATACTGCTATTACCATTGATACTGTAGCAACAGGTGAGAGCTGTGTTCCATGCATGTGTTCAGACATAGGCACACACACGCACACACACAAGCTAACATATATGGGTACATGCACATAATATGTAAACATGAGCATGAGTGTGTGTGTGCGCAACTGTGCAAGACTGAAGACATGTATTTACACAAAATCTCTCTCTCGCCATTATAGACTTTGTACTTTGGTCAAATTAGGGGCATATTCCCACACTGGTTGAGAAAGTAGAAACCTAATATCAAGTTCACATATCTCCTCAAAGGTTTTCAAGGTAGAATGCAACTCTGGATTAAATGTACTGGAAATTTTCAAAGGACACTTTTGAGAATATGTAGAACCATTAATCAAAGCAGCCAAATTTAATTGGATAAATCAGCTCTTCTTGTAGGGACAAAGTTAACCCTTTAAATAAATCTGCATGTGCACCAGTTATTTTAAAGCTGCTATAATTGTATACATTAAAATCGCCAGTAGAATTCTTAATTATCTTCAAAGAATTGTTAACACAAGTTGCACCTACCAGTTCCACCGAGACCTCTAGTTGGGATAAGATGGTATCCTCTGTGATCGATATGGGATAAATTCACAAGCCTGTTGATGAATTTCCCTCTCTTGTTCTGCATTCTGTCCAACCGCCATAATACAGCCTCATCTAAAGGGGGCTATTGATTCTGAATGGAGGACTCTACAGTAGGACCCTATTCCATATGGATGGGAATATTAGATTCAATATACAAAGCTTCCTTCTGCTGACCTTTAAGAGGGCTAGGATATGCATTCCCATTTACATAATCTAGCCGGTCCATTTCCAATTTATGATTTTTCCAGTGACAAATAACTTCACACACATGATCCACTTCAGAGAAAATGTTTTCATACCAGGTCTTAAACTGTTGAAAACAAGTATCTTGAATTATAGAACCATTCAGTCTCTTAATGTTAACACGTTTATGCATTGTGCTAAGCCTTTCCATTTCACAGACTGATCTACCTTGAGGTTTTCACTTCACAGGGCCCCAAAACAGAGATCAGACTCACGCACATGCACACAGACACACACACAAATGCACACTTGGCAAGTTGCATTGACTGTGTGTGTGTGTGTGTGTGGTGTGTGTGTGTGAGAGAGGGAGAGAATGAGTGACTATATAGCTATCTGTCTGTCTAGCTATCTATATGTAACATATATGTAGGTGTGATGTGTATGCTTGTGTGTTCAGTACACACAGACACACACACACAGTTAGAAAACACCTTGTATTCTTCCATTTCTTTTAATTAGGCATCTGGTTACCCATGTACTGCTATTACCATTGTTACTGTTGCAACAGGTGAGAGCTGTGCTCCATGCATGGTTTCAGACAGATACACACACACGTGCACTCAAACACACACACACACACACACACACACACAACCTAACATATATGGGTATATGTACATAATATGTACACATGGTCATAATTGTGTGCATGTGGGTGTGCATGACTGAATACATGTATTTACACAAAATCGCTCTCACTATATAAATATATATATATATATATATATATATATATATATATATATATATATATATATATATACACACACACACACACACACACACACATATATATATATATATATATATATATATATATACATACATGCATACATTTATATATATATATATATATATATATATATATATATATATATATATTTACTTACAAACATCATTATACTGCCATAAGGGGATGCCGGAAATGCATGATCCATTACAGTCAATCCCCCACTCTTATCAGGTTGCATAAATGTAAGGCAGCCCGATAACTTAATATCATCCATTATTGACTTTGTACTTTGGCCAAATTATGGGGCATATTCCTGTAAGGGTTGAGAAAGTAAATACCTAATCTCAAGTTCACATATGTCCTCACAGTTTTTCAAGGTAGGATGCAACTCCGGATTAAATGTACTGGGAATTCTCTGCACTTTTGAGAATATGTAGAACCATTAAACAAAGCAGCCAAATTTTATTTCCTTGTGAAGAGTTTTAAATCAATAACCAGCTTGGATAAATAAGCTCTTCTTTTAGGGACAAAGGTTAACCCTTTACTAAATAAATCTGCATATGCACCAGTTATTTCAAAGCTGCTATAATTATATACATTAAAATCACCAGTAGAATTCTTAATAATCTTCAAGGAATTGTTAACACAAGTTGCACCTATCAATTACGCCGCAACCTCTCTGGGATAAGATGGTATCCTCTTTGTTTGATATGGGCTAAAATTCACAGGCCCATTGTTAAAGTTCCCCCTCTTGTTCTGAATTCTCTCCAACCATCATAATACACCTGATCTAAAGGGGGCTGTTAATTCTGAATGGAGGAATCTACAGTAGGACCCTGTTCCAAATGGATGGGAATATCCGATTCAAAATACAAAGCTTCCATCTGCTGACCTTTAGGAGGGCTAGGATATGCCTTCTCATTTGCATAATCTAGCTGGTCCCTTTACAATTTATGATTTTTATGGTGACAAATAACTTTACAGATATGATACAATTCAGAGAAAACAAGTATCTTGAATTATAGAACCATTCAGTCTCTTAATGTTATCATACTGTATAACTGGTCTATTTCTTTAGAATTATGTTGAATTAATAACTTCATCAACTCGCAGCCATGTCTGTAGTACATATGTAAAAGCTCTTTATAAAGAGGGGAATGATTTAGCTAGGCCAGAAGGATATTTCCAATTTCGCAGGTCCTTTGGGACCTGCCTCCACTTAATGCATTCCCTAAAATGAATATTCTCATGGTATAATTTATGATACATGATTAAAAGGTCCTGGTACGAAACCAATTTGCTTTCAATTGCTGTTGAATCGATTACATTCATGAATGGTGTAGAAACATCCCTGTTTAGCCACTGATCCAACAAAGAGTTCTTGGTTTCACTAGGGAGTATAGAAGTATCGGTATAATTTCTTCCCTGAACACTCTAAGTTCAGAAGTGGTCTTGTCCCAGTGGAGCACCATCATAGGTTAATGTACCAATTTGTTAGTTGATAGAACCAGATACAGCCAAGGAGCCATTCAGTAAATTAGTGTTGTGCGACTGTTTTGTTAATTGCTGGATAAGCAGAGTTAAATTATGCAGTGAACTTTGTATCAACTCAAACTCTGACCACGTAACAGACTGCAATTAAATTTCTGAACTGTCTTCTGCCATTACTACACAACAGACAAAAAAATATAACCAAACTATAAAATTAGAACTAAGGCAGCTGAACAGCACACACAGAAGTTTTAAAATACTTTATAATAAGAGCTTTCAAATGATAAATTCCAGCCTTCTTCAGACATTTAAATTTAATTCATATGACCCTATTTAAATACATTGCTCACTGATGTAAACCAATTACTTAATACTAAAAACTAAAAAAAAATTCCCACATAAATCACTTACTTCCATTAAACTTATGTGCAACAATCCTTTGCTAATGCAAAATATAAGTATAAAATAACAATACAACACAACACTTTGTAACTAATAAAAAGGTTACATATTAACATTTCATCTATCATAAACTTTCATCCTTAATACATTAGGTATAGATACAGCATCATTTAACCCTGGAAAAACTGAGGCATTTAAAAATAATATCCGTTAGTGTGGTATGTGTAGTCAGTGTAGCTCCATTTTAGAATGTGTTCAAGTAAATCTTGGTAAAACATGCATTCTGTTTCTGGCCGTTTTTGTTGCCATACAAAAGGGGTGGTTTTCTGCTAAGTGTTGTTCATACACAATATATTATGTAGGTAAAATCGAGTGAAAACTGAAACAGTACATGTATGAACATAATTATGATATTCATACATGTAAGGTGACGAGTGCGCTGTTTAAACATATTCAGCACTTAACATATTCAGCACTTTTCTGACTGTGTATTTAAATTTGTTATATTGGAACAGGTACCTGTAAATCCTAGGGGAGGACCATGGAGTGTATAGAACAATGCAAACTGTGGTGGATATTATTTTTAAAAATAAATCAACATTGTATGAGAGTATGTCAGTGTTTTCCTCTGTTGGCTTTTATAATATTCATTCAGACACAACTACTTTTATTGCACATTATTTTGTTTGACTACACATGACTTTGGATTTGAAAACATGTAAATTATGCATCGTTTGCTGGTATACTTACTATAGTTCTGAGCTCAGAGTACATTGTTTCATCTTTTCTGGCCAGGTTGCAGATACATTATTTCATAACAGTAACTAATTCATTTTAAAATTATAAATACTGACATGTTACCAGAATCATAAATATTAAGATTTTGAGGTGTCCTCTCAGAGATCAAATGAAAAGTACTTCAGTTTAAATATATTTTATACGAAATATAACTTATTTTATTTGTATTTGTTTAATGGAAAGGTCTGACTGAGTTTGAAGCCCTTTTTCACTGGAGGCCAAGGAAGAAAATCCCCCCCCCAAAAAAAAAAAAAAAGAAACCCTATATAATGTAGATCTTAAAAAATATACATACAAATATATTGTACACAGGTAAAAATATGCATGTAAGACACATAGACATAATACAATTTTGGATAAGAATTGTACGTAATGTACATGAAAAGGATATTGCATTTTAATAAGTGATATAGCTGAAGGGATAGAAGAAATAGCAGTATGTAACATGATATACACTTGGTATAATGGGATTATAGCATTTCACATTCTGGAAGCATTAAAAAAAAGTATCTCAAAGAAAGCAGGGATGATAAACAAAAATTATTAAAACTTTAAATGCATTCACTACAAATCACATGTTAGATTCCAACCCCTAATAAAACTGTATCAATTACACCTTGATCTAAAATAATTAATACAATATTCAGTCTGCTTGTTCATCATAATATTTTCATTTTAAAATTGGATATGTTAAAACATTAAAGTAAAAAAAAAATTAAAAATAAATAAAATATTATGATGCCTAAGTAGACTGAATAATGTAGGTGTAATTGATATCTTTTTATTAGTGGTTGGAATCTAACCTGATTTTTAATTAATGTATTTAAGGTTTTAGTCACTTTTGAAAGTTCTGATGGAAGTTCCATTTATACTAAAGGAACAAAAGTACTAAACTGTTATAATGTTATGGATTAAAGGAATTGGTTGATACAACAGAGGTTGCTGTTTCTTCTGCAACAGTTGTATTAAATTCTTGGTTCATGTTTTTACTGTAAGGATTCTGGGTGGTAATTTGAAATTAAGGGTGTGGGTAAGATGGCAGATTAAGAGCAGAAACTGAAAGAAACTTTGTAACTTTACATTTTTAATCTGTCTAATTTCAAGAGAGATTACTGAGACATAAACTATAAAGTAAATTAAATTCCTTTAAGGAAGTACCAGAAAATATTATTTTTAAGTTAAGTGATAAGTGTGAGAGATCTCAAGTTGAGTTTTTTTTTTTTTTACAAAGAGACATAAACTATAAAGTAAATTAAATTCCTTTAAGGAAGTACCAGAAAATATTATTTTTAAGTTAAGTGATAAGTGTGAGAGATCTCAAGTTGAGTTTTTTTTTTTTTACAAAGGAAAGTACAAAGACCAATTTATTTTTTTTTAAAGGAAATATAAGCCTTTATTCAGAACATGCAGGATATAATCTTAAAACGAGATAAGTTAGATTAAAAAATAGATAATTTTAAAGAATGAAAAAATCAAATAGAAAATAAGAAGTGTCTAATCAAAAAGCAAAGTAAGCATATTTATACCATGCAGGATGCTTTGAAAAAAAAAACATGAATTAAGGATTTTGGAAAGCGAGTTCGAAGCTGAATTTTTACCTATACAAAATAATTGGCTTATTGATAAAAAAAAAAAAAAAAAAAGATGACCAAGAGAACAGTTTTAGAAGGAACAATATAAGAATTTATGGTAAATATTCAAGATACAGTATTGTTAATTTTCTTTCTTCAAAGCTGCACAAAACTCTTAACTTGACAGGAAGCCTTATCTGTTGTTATAGAAAGAGCACATAGATCACTTGGCTCATCTAATAAACAAGAAATTACTCATTCATGTTCAATTTTAGTTACATTTATGTCAGGCATAGTAAAATATAAATAAGTAATTATTTAAACTGCAGGTGTTTTTGTTTTATTTTTGAAGATGTTAAAATTATTGCTCTTAAAATGTTTTGTAATAATTTGGAGCTTTTTTCCTCTGGCCATCTGCTGAAAATGGGTTTCTACCCAGTTAGACTTTCCCGGTAATAAAATGCAAGTAAATAAATACTTGATTTTGATAACTGCATGGCTCATTCCTCCTACAAAAATATGGGAAAACATAATTCTTTTTGGCAAGACAATTCCAATAAAGTACTAAAAGGAAAGTGGATGGATGTACATAGTTTGTGAAGTAGTAGTGTCTACTGAGACAAGATGGGAAGAAAAAATCAAGGCAGGCAGAAAAATAGGATAGCAGCAGAACAGTGGTGGGTTGTCTGAGGACAGTTGCACTAATATCACAGGAGTGTGAGACACTGTCCTGGTGAAGGTGAAAGATAACCTTGCCAAAAGGATTACAGCAGCAAACGTCAGTATTATTTAACTTGTAATATTTAAGAATGGAGCAAAAATTGCTTGGGCAGGTAACAACAATTACAGCCATGGAAGGCACATCTTTTCAGGTACCATTAGCCAGTATAATTCGGTTGGATAGGTGGGCAAAGGAACAAGCAGGTGGCAGTGTTCAGTAATATATTAGTGAATATTTTTAATAGGGAATGATTTTGATAATGCAGTACCTGGTGTGGAACCAACATTGTAGCTTGAAGACGAGCACATGGGGAAGGCACTGAGATGAGGTACAGACAGTCTCCACACCTCCAACCAGTACTGTAGATGACTGCTTCAGGGGACTAGTTAGTAGAAGAGAGCTTGAGTCTGAGCTCTTAACTAGTGAATGGTACTAGTCTTTTCTTGGAAAGGATAGCTTCAAGGAGAGAGAGTTAGGAAGTAGCAACCCTGAGTTTGAGGCATCTGTGCCAGGACATACCGGATTCCCTTTGGAGGGGAGCTGGGAAATGTCACAGAAAGAAACTTGAGATAGGCTAAGCTCTCGGGCTCTACTTTGCAGAAGTTGCTGAAGGCAGCCAAGGAAGCTACTGATCCTCAAGGACAGAGTGAGTCCATATACTGAGACAAGATGTAATACAGCAGGTGGTAGTATCAAGGGTCTATTGACAGGCACTTTTGACCATAGCCACTGTTTTTCTTTAATTCCTTGATATTATTTCCCATTTCTAAGATATTCTTTCATGTGGACAGAGGCATTCAGTAAATCACTCCTATATAAATCAAGTTTGTGGGTCACATTTGGGTTGCATGGCTAGGCTTATAAAGGCCCTAGTGGTGGTTAGCCTAGTATATACCTATGAACCTCTAGTCAAGGAACTTAAGAAGAATAGATTATTTTCTTTCCAACAAGACCAGATGTGTATCTTACTGATAGTGTCAACATTTTTGATACTCCAGAAGAGGTCTCTAATTATTTCTTTTAAAATAAAGTAATTACACCTTCAGAGGATGTGGAATGCAATGCCATATCTCTTAAAAGGAAAACTGATATTAATAGTTGGAAATCCAGCAGAAAATATAAAAATAATCAAAAACAAATGATACTGGCAAGTATTCGTGGTCTAGGCTTCACATTTTAGCAGTGGGGATCCACTAAGAATAGCACTATGTAGATATGCAAATCCCACAATTTTAGTATGAATGCAAAAATGTGAAGAAGTTGTAAACATGCCCCCTATCACAAAATTGTAACATGCTTAAGGCATAAGCAATAGGGAGACAGCTAATATGCTAAGGGTCCTTACTCATTTGTGTATGAGAGCGATTCATAGACATGAATCTACAGTGAGCTCACTTGCATAATATGCATATAAATAGCCCTGAACTTTTCCCAGTAAGCAGCAGTTTTCCACAGAATACAGAGATGAGAGGAGAGATTGGTTGGTGTTTCTGCATACCTGGACAATTTACTGAAGGGGGTCACCTGGGTAAATGTTTTCTGTTGGCGTTATTGCCTATGTGAACATTTCACTGAAGGGGTTGCTAATATATTTGATATTTGTGGTTGTGCATACCTGAACATAATCCTGAAGGGATCTCTCTGAGAAATAATTAATGTGTGTGTCAGGGAAGTGCTTGTGCATATATGGTTAGACTGCTGATGTGATCGCTAGGCAGAAACATTTATTTTGTGCCATTTTAGTGCTTATGTATATCTAAGACTAATGGAGGGGATGCTGGGACAAACAATTCATTTGTGTGTCAGGGAATTATGTTTGCGCACCTAGCCAAACTACTGAAGGGATGGCTGGGAACAAGTTTGTGGATTGCAACTCCAATGTCAGAGGCAAAGTATCATGAGTATGGCACGGATGCTGGACTACAAATTGCAAAACTGCCTCATTAGCACATTACACTTTGCAACATTTCTCATTTGCATCTCATTATTGTTAAAAATCTTTCACATTATTGCAAATAAGCTATATGAATTCCACCTTTGTTACACTCATTTGTAAGCATGTGAAATACCCCTATCACATTATAAATACTGGCCACTATTTTCTTGAGTGTAATAAGGGAATCTTATTCATGTCACTCTGTTGTCCATATTATAACAGCTAATTAATAAATCTTAATGGACTTGTAAACAGATAACATGTCCTTAAGAAAGCAGAAAAAAAATAAAATAAGTTGATTTAAGTGTGTTTACACTTCTTTAATAAGTAACAATTGTATGTAATTAAATACTAACAACAATGGATTAGAATAATTTCTTATATCATCAAATGGATTTTATCAATGCATGTTTTTTCAAGTAAGTTATATTCATAAATATTGATATTTAAGTGTATATAAAAGTTCTAAGTTAAATCTTTACATTATATAGGATTCTAAACTCTAAATTCAGAACTTAATTTTTTATTTGTCTAAATGTCTCATAATTAGTTAACTTTCGAGTTACACTAGTGTGTCAACTTAGTTGTGTGTGTGTATATGTATATATATATATATATATATATATATATATGTGTGTGTGTATGTGTGTGTGTGTATATATATATATATATATATATATATATATATATATATATATATGTATATGTAAAATCAAATAAGAGAGCTAGAGTCAGTAGTGAGCATTCCTGTTTCATTGTACTTTTGTTTTTTTGTACGTAGTCCCTTCAGCATGCACACAAGAATAAGGATGATTTTATTTATATAACTGTTGCTACATGTTTCTTTTCATATCTTATAGCTTCTTTAATTTTTATTGTGCGTTTTTGATTTGCGGTTCTAATTTTTAACATTTTTGTTTAGAAGAATTATTATTATAAAAACTATGCATGTTTCTGCACTTATGACTTAATTGCCAATGAGTTTGAGAATGCGTAACAGTTCTAAAATGTGCACTTTTGAAAAGATTTGTTTGATTTCCTTACTACCACACTTACAAGCTGTTTTTGTGAAGGAAAATTAAACTAGAAGGGTTTGTTCATCATAAAGTCAGTGAGTAAGAAGTACAGCTGTAACTAAGGAAGCAAACAGCAGAACTCCGTGACATTATATTATTGTCATAATAACACACTTGTAATGTCTAAAGTATTTATGTAAGTACTGTTAGTGCAATCTATTTAAAACATATAGTACAAGGTTTAACAGAGAAAATAAGGTAGTACATCTGCAAAACAATAATTATAAGAAGAAGTCAGTATACTAATACAATTATCAGCTCTGTGTCTCAGCTTGTGTCATATAAATGATGATTCATATACATATTTGCATCATGACTTTCTAAACAACTTGTAAATTCATATGTGATGTACTATGGGCATAATCTATACACATGGTTGTATCACTTGTATTTTGTCCTAAATTTGATCAGTAGCTCACTGTTGTTCATACGATAATGTTGTTATTGGGGTATAGATGTGTATCAATGGTCCTAATGAGCTATGATTGTGTCTGTTCTGAGCTTGCTGTGCTGTAATCACTATTGATTTAATTTTCTCCTTCTACTTTTCAAGCATATCATATAGATTCATAGGTATGTACTAGGCTAATGGCCCTGGAGCCTTTTACAAGCCTAGCCCATAGGATTACCCTGGCATAGTGCCATCCAACCTTAGTTCCCAGAGCCTTTATCGAGTAGAGCCACTGGAGTGATCCCTGGGGTGAATTTTCTGTTTCCCATCCACTCATCAAGATTTCTCTTGAAGAGGGCCAGTGAGGCGCTCAGCTTGACATGTATGGACAGCCTATTCCATAGCGTGGGCAGTTTCTGGGTTATGAACTTGTCCCTCCAGCTTGTTCTATTGATTGTGGTAATGGGGATGAGGTCTCTGGAGCATGTAGTGCAGAGGGATTGGGATTTCTTTAGATGTAGCATTTCTAACAGAGCTGGGTCAGACATGGTTTTGTAAGACAAGCAGAGATCACCTCTAAGTAGGCGATATGAGAAAGAGAACAGTTGGAGTTTTTTGAGTCTGTCCATATAGGAAAAGTGTTTAAGGCATAGGATCCTCTTTGTGAGGTACTTTTGCAGCCTCTCCAGTTGTTGCAAATGTCTAGTGAGGTACATGCCAAATGGGGCATTGTACTCGAAGACTGGCCTAATGAGGGAAGAGTAGAGGGAGACAATGACTTCTTTCTTCTTGGATGCAAAACCCTTAGTAATGAGATATGCCACATAGAAGGACTTTCTGACCACAGTGGCAATGTGGTGGTCAAAAGAGAGGTTGCTGTTAACCTGTGTTCCCAGATCTATTATGATGCCTTCTGTGTTCATTGGACTACCATCAGTGTGGTGATTCATGGGAACCAGTTTTTTCCCAAAGGGGATTATGACACATTTTTTGGCATTGAGCTTAAGGCCATGGGTCTGACACCATTCGTTGGTCTTGGTGAGACCTTTCTGTAGGATGTCAACATCACTTGGGGAGTTAATTATGGCTCCCAACTTGCAATCGACTATGAACTTTGTCAGCCAGAGTCCATTCCTGTTGGCCTGGACTTAAGAGAAGTAGATACCAAATAGGAGAGGACCCAGGACCGAATGTTGTGACTGGTTGGCAGTCTGACTTGGAGTCAGCTACTTTCACACTGTGAGTTCTATCTGTGATCCAGTATGCAACCCACCTAGTGATATAGGGGTTGATGCCAAGCTTAGTGAGTTTTTCTATGATTCCTGAGTGGGGAATGGTATCAAAGGCCTTGGCCAGATCAAGGTTGGCTGTATGAACCACCTTGCCTTCATCCACAGCTCTGGTGAGTGACTCAAAGAAGTTGACCAGGTTAAGCAGGCATGATCTACCCTTCACAAAACCAAATTGTTTGGGATCCATTGTTTGGAGATTCCATATATCCTTGTTTAATAGGTCCATGATGATGTGTTACATAGTTTTGTATATCAGACTTGTCAGGCTAATGGGGTGATAGTTCCCAGGGTCTGTATACCTCTTAAGTTGCTGCTGTTATTCTTACGGCTTGTGGGTCTGACAAAACTTAAGTACTGGATTAATTCAATTGCAGCAGATCACAGAATGACATAATAGTTTTAGTTCGTAACTCATTAAATTGAAAGTATTGTTGGTAGCATAGGTTCATAGGTAGGTGCTAGGTTATTGGCCATAGGGCCTTAGCCAAAAAGGTACCCTGGCTTTTGCCACCCAAGAAAATTATTTTCCTGTGCCCTTGTCGAGCAGAGCCGCCACAGAGGTGATCCCCAGGGTGAATTTCCTATTTCCCATCCAATCATCAAGATTTTTCTTGAAGAGTACTAATGAGGAGCTTTGTTTGATACAGATAGGTATTTTGTTCCAGAGTATGGGAAGTCTCTGGGACAGGACTCTATCCCTCCAGCATGTTCATTTTATTGTGGTGACAAGGTTTAGGTCCCTAGAGTCTGTAGCTCAGAACGATTGGCATTACTTTAAGTGGAGCATGTCCAACAGTTCTGGGTTTGACATAGATTTGTATGTTAGGCAGAGATTGCCTCTGAGTAGGCGATATATGATGGAATAAAGCTGGAATTTTTTTCAGACGGTCTGCGTAGGGCATTTGTTTGGGGCTGGTAATCCTCCTTGTGAGGTATTCTGTGGCCTTTCCAGTTGTTGTAGATGTCTTGTGAGGTACATAGCAAAAGGGGCATTGTACTCTATAATGGCTGTAATTAGTGACAAGTAGAGGGGAACAATGACCTCTTTGTTTCCTGCTTGAGGTGTGCCACGTAGAAGGATTTCCTGACTACTGTGGTGATGTGATTATCAAAGGAGAGACTACTGTCCACCTGTGTCCCAAGGTCTCTTATCACATTTCCGGTGTTAAGTAGACTACCACCTATGTGGTAGCTCATGGGTACAGAGTTTTTACCAAAGGGGATAAGAATGTACTTTTTGGCACTGAGCGTGAGGCCATGGCTTTGACAGCAAGCATCTGTCTCCATGAGGTACTTTTGTAGGATGTCCACATCATTAGGAGTTTCGATTATGGTTCCTAGTTTGCAGTCATCTGTGAACTTCATTAGCCAAAGACCTTCTGTGTTAGCCTGTACTTCAGAAAAGTAGATGCCAAACAGGAGAGGACCCAGGACTGAACCCTGTGGTACTCCACTTGTCACTGGTCTGAAGTTGGATTTGGAGTCTGCTATTTTCACAGTGTGGGTTCTGTCAGTGAGCCAGTTGGCAACTCATCTTGTGATATAGGGATTTATACCTAGTTTAGTGAGTTTGTCTATAATTCCAGAGTGGGGGATGGTGTCAAAAGCCTTGGCGGGATCTAGATATGTGTGAACCACCTTACCCTCATCTACAGCTTTGGTGACTGCTTCAAAGAAGTCTATCATGTTTAGAAGACATGATCTGCCTTTTACAAACCTGAAATGGGTGGGGTCCAGAGTTTGGAGATGATCAATTTCTTTGTTTATAAGATCCATGATGATTTGTTCCATGGCCTTGCAGACCAGGCTCGTTAAGCTAATGGGGTGGTAGTTCCCAGGGTCCGTGGTGGCTCCCCCTTTGTGGAGTGGGATAACCATCGCTGTGCACCATTCAGTGGGTACAAAGCCTGAGGTGAGGCTATGACTGAGCATGGTGCTTAGGTTCATTCAGCAGTTTGTGTAGAACGCAGCCTGGGATGTTGTCAGGTCCCATGGATGCTGTGTTCTTGGCTTTGGAGAGTGTGTTTTTTACCTGTGCAGCCATGCTTACAGGAACTTTGCTTTTCTTCCAGTATAGAGATGGACCCTTTAGGGGGTGAGAGGGGGATAAATTTAGCACTGAACCTATCTGCCAGGATGTTGGCAATATCATTTGGTTCTGTATATTTAGTGCCATTGTGCTGTACCTCAGAGCAGATCTGAGTGTTGCCATTGAGATTTTTGACATAGCTATAGAATGCTTTGTGGTTGTAATAGCGTAGCATGAGTAGAAGTTTGTATTTTCTAAGTTAATTATATGATGAATAATTCTAACTAAAAAGGCAACACTGGTAAACTTCACCCTTTTTTTGTTCAAGACAAGTGCTCAATTATAGAAAGTATTATTAAAAGTTTAGTCCTATTAATGCTATTGATTTGTAAGTTTATTTGTATATATTCTCATGCTAAGAGCACATTTAATTATATCCTTTCCTTTTGTCCATAATATGAAATGGACCATAGGCAAAATAATGCATTTCTTTCTTGTTGAAAGTCAAAAAGTCTAGGAAGTTGGACTGCCATAGTGTTAGTGAGTAGGATGTAAAGATGTAAGGAAGGAAGGAAATTTAAAGATGTAGTAAAGACATATTGTCTTGGTGATGAATGCTATTTCGATAGTTTTTTCTCCTTGTGTATACCAATATACTTAACATGAATACTACTACAATGTCTCGCAAAATATACTGTACATCAATTATTAAATTAATTGCAGTTGAATTCTTGTGGCTTAATAATCTTAGGGGAGCATTCATTAGAAAAATAGTATTATAATCAGATGTGTTTACATGAAGAAATATTGTTAGTACACAGGTCTCAAATAATATTTAAAGTAAGTTGTATACAGAATAAAGGTAGTTATAGTAGAAAATTGTATTTTAAGAGTAGCTATTTTGTTCGGGTAGCTAGTTTGATTTTTTTCTGTCAACCTTTGGAGGCAGAATGAGAACATTAGTTTCCATAGTTAATAGGAATATAAATGTAAATATTATAGCTGACATCAAATTTGTATTTTAGTTATTTTTCATTCATCTTAGTCTAGAGTCTAGACAGGAAGAAATGATAATCTTATGTAAACATCATGTTACCATTAAAAAAAACATAATATTTTATCCCAGTTGCAACAAGTGGAATACAATTCTACATCTTTACTTATGTTCAGCTAAAATTCTACCATTGATAAAATGAAACTAATTTCCATTAATCTTAATGGATAAAATGCTGGTAGTAAAAGTACCTTATTGGCATACTTGACATTAAATAAAGAAAATATTATATTTCTACATGAACACAATTAAATATGATATTCACTTAAGTAAAAGAAGAGGTACTGTTTCTGGAAGAAATCCATTTTATGCCTAAAGTTACTGATACAGTTTGTGACACAAAAATGATGTATGCAATAGCAAATATCTGTTTTACTAACAAGCTATATACATTGGCAATTGATTTTGTATTCCAGGTCTAGGTGTTAATGTTGATAGAAATCATTTGGAGATCTTACAAGAAGCATGGAATGATGGGTTACTTTGGCTGAATATTTAAATATATTATACAACAGATAGATGCAAGTGTTAGTAACAGCAAAAAAAAAAAATGAAAAGGAACAATAGAAAAATTAAGTAGCTGGATATCTATTAACCATATTAAAGAATTTGTGAGAATCACAAAGACACAATTTTTTTAAAATACTATTCCTAAGTGCATGATGCATATAATATTTGTTTCCATGAATTTATTTGAAAAAAAAAAATAGGTTTAGAACTACTTCATGCCCAATATCTAATTATAATACCTTGCTTATGAATATTAGTATGGTCGCCTGAAATTATCAGTTAATTAATAGAGTTTCTAGATATCTGACTAAATTTAAAATTTTAAAGATTATTTACTAAAACAAATTTAAGAATTTCTCATGTTCAGTGATGATAAAGATACCAACAAAGTTATACCTTGGGATTTTCTCAAAACACATATTAGTGATAAAATGAGAAGATGGTCTTATAAATTTTAAGAAGTGAATACAGAGTTACTCGGTATTCAAGAAAAGATACGTAAATCATGGCGAGATCAACAAAGGTAAATATCAGTAATGCCAAAATCATAATAGATTTAATGTAGAAGATATTAGTATATAAAATTAAAACAGCATTGTAAATGTTTAAACTTCATAGTTATGCAGTGACAGCATAAATATGCATAGATTACCTACAGAAGTAAAGCTTTAAGTAAAAAAATCAGAAATCAGTAACAGTATAAATTAACAAAAAGGAAGACTTGAAATATTGGTGAAATGTTTTTGATATTTAAAAATGCTGTAAAGGCTGCAATAAAAATATTAAAACAAAAAGCAAAAGCCAAGTCCAAAGGACAACAACACAGCCGAACTTAATATTCAAAGCACGTTTAATACAATTAGCGCTTTCATTTTTAACCTTTAAAAACTTGTTCAGACATCATTTTAAACCCAGAGTATTTAAGTAACAACAAGAGGTAAGGCATGTGATCAGTAGCCCCAGATGAAAAATTAAAAGACATATCCTCATACTATATATATATATATATATATATATATATACACACACACTAAATAAAACAGTTTATATTTAAAAGTTGCAAGCAATAATAAATAATGCAAGGATCAGCACCATAAACCTAAGAAATTTCAGATAGCCTGTGTATGTTATCTAAATACTATAAAAATGTATTCCTATCTAAATATATACTTTCTATTCATAAGGTGGAAAATAATAAAAACCTTTAAGTTCTTTTCAACTCTCAAAAGTTTTTAATTTTAACACTGGGGCTATGCTAACTGTTTCATTAAGTCCTGGGTGTCTATAGGCTTCAAATCACAATTGCCATATTAATTCCTGTCTCTCCAAATATACTGACTAGGGACCTGGAGGAATCATTGATGAAAATAACTTGAAGGTGTTTTATTATTTTCTACCTTATGAGTAGAATATATGTATTTTGATAGGAATGTATTTTTTTGTATTTAGACAACATATAGGCTATGTGAAGTATAAACCTCTGGACACACCACGAGAAGTTCAAATACTTTTATTAAATAAAATAAGATAAGCGCTTTCACGTGCTGAATGCGCACGCTTCTTCAGATCTCAATCATCCCACAAAATGTTAGTCCTTTTAAAATGCTCATCAACCTATAAACAAGCTTTCTCAATTAGGAATGTAATTACTAGCATAAAATAAAAGAAACATGATGCTTCATTAATAACGTTACAAAATCTTGTAAAATAATTCATCATTTCACTGACTTACATTCAAATTAACCTGGAGAATATTCATTTTGAATTACATATAACGAAAACCTTAATTCGGTCTTAATATACAATCATTTTCAGTATCTTAGAAAGCTTTCATTTCCGGTTATCTGTTATATTGTTAAGAAAGCATGAAGTCATTCCCTCTGTTAAAACGATTGTATCAAGTTCCACCAGCATGACTGCTCTTCATTCGTAAACATATGGAAAATATTGCATTTTATAAAAGTGTATAAAGCAGTCGGCATCGGTCTATTCACAGATAGTTAATAGATAAAAAATCAAATAAAAAATAAAAAGTAAAAAATGAATTATATTATATAAACCTTCACCATTTCAGTTATATTATACTACTGTGTCTCATTTAAAGACTATTGCTGAATTATTATTCTAAACAATTAAAAACATACATTTTACTTTAAAATTCATCAAACATTTCAATCAGAAGAAACAAATATAAATGATGACCGATTTAAAGCTTGTGTAAACGGCAACTTGTGTAGATAAATATACAACGCTTATCGTTGGAAAATACTTCCATTAAAACTATTAAATCTAATATGTTAAAATGTCATATATATAAGTAAATATATATTATATAATAATAATGTTCAACATTAGTGATCATAGAATTGATAAAAAATAGGTAAAAAATAAATAAATACTGCTCATAGAATTAATTACATTCTTATCCTTGGAATCTAAAGACATATGAAGTCTGAAACTTTCAATTCATAACAATAAAACTGACTTCTCAAACATTTCCAAAGAAGCGAGTATTCATATTAAATGAGGCTAAAGTCACTGAACAAATTCTATATTATTATATCTTTTTAAAACCGTGACTAATAAAGCTCATCTCAAACTATATTAACTTCCATTTTAAGTATTTCAGTTGGTATAATTGGCTTACATATATTTAATCATTACAGTAAATATGTGAACTTAAATATGTCGCCTATATACAAAGATTAGCCATACTTATTAACCCCTTTCACAATCATTAACAGCAGCTCGAAGTTTCTAACTAATAATTTGATGACCTCATTCGAGTCATGTCAGAAAATTATAGAGTTGTCGCATAGTAACTAAGATGAATTACAATATTCGAATACAATTATTTAGGGCACAGCATTTCAGAACACAGTTTCCCTCTTGTTCTAACCACCAATAAATAGTTAGCTTGAATTGAACATATAGGCTATCTGAAATTTCTTAAGTCTGTGGTGCTGATCCTTACATTATCTATTATTGCTGGCAACTTTTAAGTATAAACTGTTTATTTATATATATATATATATATATATATATATATATATATATATATATATATATACACAGTATAACAATATGTCTTTACATTTTTCATCTGGGGCTAGTGATCACATGAATTGCCTCTCTTTGATACTTAAGAACTACTCTGTGTTTAAAATTATGTCTGAAGAAGTTTTTAAAGTTTAAAAATGAAAGTGCTAATCATATTGAATGTGGTTTGAATATTAAGTTTGGCTGTGTTGTTGTCCTTTGGGCTCAGCTTTTGCTTTCTGTTTTTATATTTAGTTTTTACTTTGTGTGTTTTTTTATGTAATAAAAATAGCCACATAATAGCTTGTGAAAATGTTAAATAGCTATTTGAAAAAAATATATGGCTTTTCAATACAACATATAAATAAACCTATAAGTTAAATTAATTATGTAATTAAATAATAATACAGTAAAAGCTCCTGGATTAGATATCTTATGTGTGGAAATTTATAAATTAATACAAAAAGCTAATACATTTAGTAGTTGAAGCATTTTCACTCAGTAGCTCTAATATTGTACCTCTTTCTTAGAAAGATTCTTTAATATCACCTATTCTTGAAGAAGGCAAGATTAATAATTTAATATCCCTAAATAGACCATTTTCATTATTAAGTATGGACTACAAGACATTTATGATCTTATCTGTAACACACGTATAATTAGCAATGTTATAGACAAAGACCAAACATGGTTTATTGTTAACCGACTTGCTTATGATGATAGTAAATTAATAACTATATTAGACAAGTTTGCCATTTGCATCTTCTCTTTGCATTAGGTATTGAGTCTTTAGCTAGTAGTATTAGCTCTAATAGAGAAGTTGAAGGGTTTGTTTGAAAGGGTTATCAAGCCAAAATGCACTTGTTTGCTGTTGACATTTTTGTTGTCAATAGAACATGTAAATAATCCAGTTGATTAATTAAAAAAATGAATTTCTTCACAAGTTTATTGCTAATGAAATGTAATGAAAATAAAACAGAAATGATCATAATAAACCAGCCATAAAATAGAAAAATAATACATACTAATGTCTCAAACCTCATTTCTGATATAGAGTTGTTAATAAAATATGGATTTTTTTTGCCTTTCAAAGAAAGCATAGCACTTATAAATCTGACGATTTTTAACCTAAAATAATATATAATATTTTGTAATAAACAGCACTACAATATGACATAAACTTAATAAACAAAAAGGAGAAATCATTAATCTCTCTTATAATATCCTAAGAAACAAAGAGCATCAAATAAAAATCATATTCGATTCATAGACTGTTACTAGAATAATGACCCAAGGGGCCTTTCTAAACCAAGTTTTCTCAAAAGAATAATGATGTCCTGCATCAAAATAGGACATTGAGAGCCAGGCATTTATAGGCTACTTCTGTCCATAAAGAACAAGGGTACCAGGCCCAGTGTAAATTTCCTATTCCCTATCCACTTGTCTAGGTTATGCTTAAAGTAGGTAACAGACAAACTCAGTTTCACATGGATGAGAAGCCTGTTCCATAGGAAGGTCATTCACTGAGACACATATCTGTATCTCCAGCATGTTCTGTTTAATTCAATTATCTAGACCTTGTATTTCTGGTACTTTTTAACTTACAAATATATAGGAGATACTTAAGTGTGAGGTTTTTGGATGCCCTGTAAGATAGGCATAGATCACCCCTCAGCAGTCTATAGGAGACTGAGTAGAGGGGAAGGGCTTTAAGGCACTCTACATAAGGCAGGTTTGTTGTGCCATGTATTCTTTTGTAAGGAACCTTTGGGGTCAGTGTAGCTGCTGCATATGCCTGGTTAGATACATACCAAAGGGAGCATTGTACTGTATTATTGATCTGATAAGGGTTGGGTACAGTGAAATAATGACCTTTTTGGATCTAGATGTCATGCCCTTACCTTATAAGTTGTAGCATGAAGGTATTAAATTTCCAGACCCAGAATCATGTTCTTTAACTGCAATATTTACAATGTTTTTTTTCTAATGGTTAAATCTTAATTGTAATAGTAAATAGTAAATAGAAAAATATTCAAGAACAAATTATTTGTCAATCTTTTAAAAATAAAAAAACAAAACATTTTGATATAATTGATGATGCATTTTATAGATGACTAAAATGTTTTAGAAGAATGACTGATTTTGAAAGTAGAACCAACATACACAGAGTGTTAAACCATTTTGATACTTTATATATAAATTCCCTTTACCTAAAAAATGTCAAATTTCATACTACTGACTTTTTCATTTAAATTTATAAAAAGAATATTTTTAAAATGGAGTTACTTAAGAGTTATAATATGTTATTTTGGTCAGATTTGTTTGATAATAGTTCACCTATCTTAGTAGTAGAAATACGTAAAAAATATAATTTTTGTACCTTATATTACTTACTAATTCATGCAGTGGCTAACAAGTTGAATGATCATCTATTTGTAATGACTGGAGATGAGTTGAAACAAATACCTAGTTTTATGACTTTATGATTCTAGCCATTAAAGGTACAATAGCTATAACAAATATGTATTTAAGATATATAAACTGATTTTAATATACAATAACAATTTAGATATAAAATACTGGAATTTTCTTGATGCAAAAGATAACTCACAAATAAATGAAGATGAATAGATTTCAAAAATAACATTTTAACACAACTTCTAGTTCATATAGAAATATATTCATATGGAATTATTTGCAGAGGTCTTTAATTATACCTAATAACATTTTTAAATTTGGTAATGAGAATGTATTCAAATGTTGGAGGTGTAATAATAAATACAAAAGGTAACTGTGTACATACGAATGATAAAATGTTGAAGAATTTGGGAAAGATGTTTATATATTTTTTTGTTTGTCTTTGGTCAGATAATCATGTCCTTGCAAATACAATGATTTTGGTAAACATTCCTATGTCATTAGTTAACAGCAAATATTATAAAATGCTTTGGTGTTTACATACTGTGACTAGGAAAAGTTTTAAAAGAAATTGGAAATCTAATGGTGTCACTTTATTTTTAAGAATTCTTAGCTCTTACCGCTATGGTTTATAAAAATAAAAAAGAAGTTATACATTTGCATTCATTCAACAATGTACAGAAAAGATGTAGTATGAATTAAATGTTTATCAATATACTTATTGTTTGTTGGTACATTATTTAGATGCATTCTTTCCTGGGTAAATATTTTTATATGTTTAAAATTAATAAAGATTTAAAAGAGTCTATCACATAGCAGTAAAGCATATCTTCAGGAAGAAAATACATTATTTTACTTATTTATTTAGTTATTTATTTTTGTTGGATGAGGTTTATAAAAGAAGATGCACTGTATTGAGGTTAAGAAAGGTTAAAAAGCATTTTACAGTAGGAGGAACTTAGAAGTGATTAAGTTCTATAGTAGTTACAGTTAAAAGGCAAGATCCAATTTAATTACAAAGTGAAAGGAAATTTAGATGGAGTTAAGGCTACTTAATGTTTAAGCAACTCAGTATGTGTACAAGTTTATTTTTTTATGCAGAATAATTTTGAAGGTGAGCTATGTGTCTATCTCCACTATGTTTGTTTGTGTCTTTCGGCTTTTCCCGGTTAGGGGTTGCCACAGCAGAACTCCAGTCTGCTATTGATTGGTAGTTGATTGTTACGTGCCGAGTTACCAGCCCTGACACACAACCTTCAATGAAGGTACGCCCATTCGTGCATGTCTCCACGTAGAAGACGCTGTAGCTGAGAATCGAACCGGACAGCGTCTTACTGTGAGGCGACAACGCTACCGCAGCACCACCACTGCGGGTACCACTATGTGATTGCCAAAATAGCAAATAATTAATTAGAATTAACTGATTTGTGCTCAGACATCATATATTATCTTTTTCTTACTGTTCAGTTTAATGACCCAATCCAATATGCAGCTGCTGTGTGGTGACATTCAACCAAGAACACAACTCAATAAGATTCCTGCCATTTAATGGCATATTATATATATATATATATATATATATATATATATATATATATATATATATATATATATATGCACAATTATTTATAAACTGTCCTAAAGGTGGCAATGTCAGACACCTCCTAAAGGAGGACTTTGAATCACAGACCTGAATCATAGCTCCATAAAACCAGAATGAGTGTGAATACAGATAGTCTAATTGATGCTTCTTGACTGGTCTATGGAAATGTCTGCAGACTGTCATTCAATGACCAGAGTTGCTATGTTGGGTAATTGAATTTCAGAAACTCAGAAAATAATCTTGACATAGATCAGAAGGAGCAAAGTAGAGGAACACACTGGGTTTTTTTAATACACATTTCACTGTAATCAAGATCATGTACAGATTAACACTAGCATTATATGACTATTTTAAGGTTCTACAGCAAGCATTGTTCTGTTATACTGCAAGAATTTGTAGTGATATATAGTTCAAATGGGCACCAGGTCTAAAATATATACCACTTCAAAAATAGCCATACAAATGAAACATTAGGATGAAATGAATCATTTAATTGTAGCAAATTGCAATTATCACAGTAAAAAGTTCCATTTTGCTGAGGTGAGTTGGACACCGTTATGTGGTTGGTGACATATTTCTAATGAATACCTTTCAAATATTTTAGTCCTGAGTTTTGGCCTTCAAAGCCACTTCATTCTTCAGTGTTCATTTGATTCTACCTGATAAAGCAAAAATGTAGAAGTGATATGTTCACATCATTCAAAATCAATGCATTTTCCTTGTAAATTACCATCACCAGAATGGTGATATTAAGTTTGTATTCTCTTATGGGTTTGTATTGTATTGTACATTATTTTTTCTGTAAACGCAAATCTTTTCATACCTACATTTTTGCTCTGGTTGTGGCTGAAATGTTTCAATATGAGGAGTTCACCTTAAACTATTCAGTGACCAAATTAAATAAACAAATAACTAATTAGTTAATTAATATTTAATCAATTCCTTAGTTAAGTGCAATATGCAATGTAATACTTTTTACCCATATGTCCACTATAACAAGTTTGGTCAAAATGAAGTCTAGGTGAGCAAAAATATTATAAAATAAAATAAATGTTTTCCCAACGTTTATCTCTGACAACCTGTATTTTAATTTACAAATCTGATTGCTATATTTTTCTTATTATTCACTTTGGCAAAATATCACAATATAGAATTAGTAACAAAATAGACAGAGTGTGGGTGAAACTGCAAAAAGAAGATGATGGTGATATTTTTGGAAGTAGCTTTTGTTTATCCCACTGACAAAAATAAAAAAAAGTATGGAATTACTTAACTGTATGAGAAGTGCCAGTGTGCAAAGTTCATGCATCACTGAGGAAGTGGTAGAAGACATGGCAAAGTAGATAAGGGAAGTATTAACAAATAAACAAGCTTTTCAAAAAATAAATACTTTTTTGGATAGTGGTATTGGATTCCTATTCCCCCAATGTATGAGTAAAGCCCTCAGGCATATTACCTAGGAGTGCAATGTCCAATATGGATTCTGTTTGCTAGCCACTTGAAACATAACCCCAAAGCTTTCTGTCAATACACAGGTAGGTCCATTACTGTACCAAATGTATTTACAATGGAGATACTCAGATTTTTGCACAATTCTTGACATTCTTGCTAGAAAATTCAGTGCTAATTCCACTCTCCTTATTTAGGTGTCTCCCTCCATCACTCCCAAAATCATCTTTGAGAATTTATATCTGCCATATCTAATACCAAAAATTCTATCCCCATGGGTCCTGATAATATCCCTCTTTGTTTGGTAACACAAGTCAAGAATCATTTAACTGGAGCTCTCTAAACTGTTATAATTTCCATACCACCACAAGTTACATCTCTAAAGCATGGAGAATGGTCACATTGATTCAGTTACATGAGGTGGCCACATGACGGACTGCAGCAGCTGTAGTCCTATTAGCATCTTAATCTGAGAAACTCTGATATAGGTGAGCTATATACCCTGATTTGAAAATAAGTAAGGCATGCATACAATGCTAGTCAGTTTCTTTGTACTGATAGCCAAAATGAGAAACTGACCATGACATTGGCAAGGTTTCTGATAACATTGCAAATGCTGATGTCATAGCCAACTGATGCACCAAAAGAGCCTACACTTTTAATGTATGTGGTACTTCCTCAATCCATTAGTGCCACCAGACTTATTCAAAAGGAACCAGTCATAGATCCCTGACTTTTGGCAGTTACTTATCAGAATTAAAATTAAATGTCCATGGACTGTGGATAAGTTTGCTGATGACTGAAAACTGTATATGACTCTCAAATCCCACTCCCAATACATTTGTATACATTAACAGGGCTCAGATGACTCTAAAACCTGGTGTTTTACTCATAAGCTCAAGCTTACATATGCTCATAGGTGTATACTAGGCTAAAGACCAATGGGGTCTTTGTAAGACTAGCCATGCAACTCAAATGTATCCCACGAGTTGTTGTGCCTTAGAAGTCATTTTAAGGGGTGCATGTTAGTCAAGATATAATTTAACAGCTGCCTCTGTCCATCACAGACGTAAGTGCTAGACCAGGGGATTAATTTCCATTTTCCCATCCACTGGTCCATGTTGTGTTGGATAGGGTAAAGGAAGGGCTCTGCTTGTGCTTCACAAAGATGGGAAGCCTATTCCAGAGAATGGAGAATTCTCTGACCTACACACCGATCTCTGCAACATGTCCTATTTAAGTTGGAGTGATAGGTATGTAGCTCAGAGAATCTAGCAGTTCTGGTACTGTTCATTTTATGGATATGCAAAAGGTCCATCTGAGAAGTATCCAAGGATGCCTTGTATTTTGCAGGCATAAATTGCATTTGTAGGAAACAGAGTATATAGATAGGGCCTTGATGAAATCTGCATAGGACGTGTTTGTGGCCTATATTTTTTTGTGAGGAACATCTGTGGACATTCCACTTGTTGCATGTGCCTGGTGAGATGCATAGAGAAAGGGGTGATATACTCAATAATGGGTCTGTTGATTGCTGAGTACAGTGACACAATGACTTCCCTGGACCTAGATGCTATGCCTTTACTTACTGTTGAGAGACATAAAATATATTTTTTTACAACCTTAGACACATGTTGGTCAAAAGACAGGTTAATATCTGCATGCATCCCCAAATCTCGGACTACTGTGTCTAGTTTTAGGGGTGTTTAATTCTCCTGGGTGGCTTACTTAAAAAGATATACTATTATGCATTTATTGGCATTGATTTTTAAGCTGTGGCTTTTGCACTAATCATTTGTTTGTGTTAGACCTTCATGCAAGAAGTTAGTATCTTGGAGGGGTATCTATGATTGCACCTACTTTGTGATCATCTGCAAACTTGGTAAGCTAGAGGTCCTTGACTTTGTTCTTGGCTTCTGAAAACTAGATGCGAAAGAAGAGCAGACCCAGCACAGATCCCTGGTGGACTCCAATGGTGACCGACCTCTTTATGGGAGTAGTATCTCCAATCCTAACTTCGTGGGTCTTGTCTGTGAACCAGCTGGCTATCCACCAAGTTACATAGGTTAATAGGTGTATACTAGGCTTATGACAACTAGGGCCCTTAAAAGCCTAGCCATGCAACCCATATTTGACCTACAAATTTGATTTACTTTTGACTTGTAGGGGCTGATTTACTGACTGCCTCTGTCCATTATAGATATAGGTGACTGACCAGGGTGAATTTCTGATTTCCCATCCACTGATCCAAGTTGTGCTTAAGTAGGGACAGGGAGGAACTCTGCTTTACATGAATGGGTAGCCTGTTTCACAGAATGGGAATTCTCTGAGTAACCTCTCTCTCTCCAACATATTATATATATGTTGCCAGCAAAATTTAGGTCTTTTAATCTATTAGTTATTATGTTGTTTATTTTGTGGATGAGCAAATGATTCATCAAAACAGGGTCCAAGTATGCCTTGTATGCCAGGCAAAGATCATCTCTCAGAAATCTGAGAGGTTTATTCCTGGTTCCCTGAGTTTGTTTACTATGCCTAAGTGGGTTATTGTATCAAAATGCCTTGGCTAGTTCAAAGTAGGCAGTATGCACCATTTTGCCCACATCTATTGCCTTGGTGAACTTCTCAAAGGAGTTCACCAGATTGATTACGCATGACCACCCTTGCACAAAACAAAATGGATTGGTTCCAGTGTCTGAAGGTTTACTATGTCATAGGTTCATAGGTTCATAGGTTCATACTAGGCTATCTGCCCTGGGGCAATTATAAGCCTAGCCCGATTCTGTATGGCTTACGCCACTCCTTGATTTGAGTATATTGTGCCCTTTTTAAGGTTTAGTTTACTGTGCCTCTGTCTAATAGTGACACAGGAGTAATCCCTGGGACAAACCTATGATCCCTCATCCACTTATCGAGATTCTTCTTGAAGAGATTCAGTGAGGTGCTCTGCCTCACATGAACTGGAATTCTATTCCAGAGCGAAGGGAGCCTCTGGGTTATGAACCTGTCCCTCCAGCAAGTTCTATTTATTTCTGTGCTGAGGTTCAAGTCCCTCGAGCGTGTGGCTCTAAGGGATGTAGATTTACTGAGGTGGAGCATGCCCATTAATTCTGGATTTGACATAGCTTTGTATGTCAGGCATAGATCGCCTCGAAGTAGGCGGTATGCAACTGAGTAGAGCTGGAGTTTTTTTAACGGAGCAGCATATGGCATCTGTTTGAGACCCTTGATCCTCTTGGTGAGATACTTTTGGGGTCTTTCTAATTGCTGTAGGTGTCGAGTAAGGTACATCCCAAAAGGGGCATTGTATTCTATAATGGGCCTGATGAGGGATGAATAAAGGGGCACGATTACCTCTCTTGATCTAGATGTGAAATCCTTTGTGATGAGGTGGGCTATGTAGAAGGTCTTTCTAACCACTTTGGCAATGTGGTTTTCAAAGGAGAGATTGCTATCAACTTGGGTCCCCAGGTCCCTAATAACTTTCTCTGTACTTAATGGGTTTCTGCCTATGTGGTAATTTGTGGGCACATTGTTTTTGCCAAAGGGTATGACTATACATTTTTTGGCATTTAGTTTTAAACCATGGCACTGGCACCAGTTATCTGTCTCTGTGAGACCTTTTTGAAGGATGTTTGTGTCAGCTGGAGAGTTGATTATGGCACCCAGTTTGCAGTCGTCTGCGAACTTGGTGAGCCATAGTCCTCCCATGTTTGCCTGTACCTCGGAAAAGTATATACCGAACAAGAGTGGTCCCAGGACAGAACCCTGTGGGATGCCACTTGTGACCGGTTTTGAGTCTGACATGGCTCCAGCAACTCTCACTCTGTGGGTTCTGTCTTTGAGCCAGTTTGCGACCCATCTTGTGACATAGGGGTTTATATTTAAGCTGGATAGCTTATCTATGATGCCCGAGTTGGGTATTGTGTCAAATGCCTTTGCAAGGTCCAGATAGGCTGTGTGGACTACCTTCCCTTCATCTATGGCTTTGGTGACTGTTTCAAAGAAGTCAACCAGGTTCAAAAAGCAGGATCTGCCCTTAACAAAGCTGAACTGGGTAGGATCTAGTGTCTGTAGGTCCCCAATGTCTTTGTTTATGAGCTCCATGATCATCCTCTCCATAGCCTTGCAGACTAAGCTAGTCAGGCTTATGGGGCGATAGTTTCCAGGGTCCGTAGAGGCTCCACCTTTGTGGAGTGGGACCACTGTTGCTGTATGCCATTCTGTGGGCACATATCCTGTAGTGAGGCTGAGATTGTATAGCTGTTTTATTTGAGGGATTAGTTCCTCTTGTAGTTCATGTAGGACGCAACCTGGGATGCCATCTGGTCCCATGGAAGCAGTGTTTTTTGCTTTGGAGAGGGCAGCCTTCACCTGAGCATCTGAGATGTTTGGGAGGCAGCCCTCTGCCGGGATAGATACTTGCTCTTTTGGGGGTTTGTTAATCATTTACATGGTAATTCATTACATGGCTTTTCATATGAGACTATTTGCCTTAAACATGCAGCAAAATTACCCTTGAAAAAGGTGCTACTGCACCACTTTCTTATAGACACAGTTATCAGTCACTAGGATATTTATATTGACAATGATCTTTCTTTTGATCACCACATCCAGTTTGTGTTTTTCCTTCCTCACCTGATCTGGAGGAGATCCTCCTCTAGGAACATTATAGGTTTGATCCTACTATATTCTTCCCTTATTAGACTGCTTGAATATAATGGCCTGTTTTTTGGAATGTAGTTCACAAAACTTCCTGGCCTCTTTGACAAAAAAGGATTCCTGTACTACATTATCTGAGCTACCCAAAAGACTTAATATTCCCATCCCTGCACATTGTCTCATATAGACTCTTGATGGGTGACATCCCTCCCCTTTCCAAATTCTTTGTTCACTGAATCAGCAGTCTAGCATTTGTGCCAAAGACCACAAACAGTATTACAAGACTGACTAAACTGGCTAAAGTGACAGATTCATAACAAAGTGCATTGAGGCATTTGAAATAACTCCCCAGTACATATTAAACAAAGTAACACTTTCTGTATTTTCAAACCAAAAAGCTAAATTCCTCAACATCCCTTCGGCCATACGCTTTGTATGAACTTATGAGGGGAGGAAGAAGTCAGTCAAGCTATTCATACTCAAAAGGCTGGGGTAGGCCAGTGGCAAGTTGTATTTTAGCTGAGCTTTACAAACAGGTTGATGCAAGGCTAATTAAAATATTGACAGAATAGTTCAAAAAGATAGATAGAAAAGCAGGCGAACATCTGAAGGTAGATGGTATTTCTAAAGGAAGGTGGAGATTTGACATATCCTGGGTATCGCCATCTCATTTAACTGATATTTTCTAGCTAGTATTCAGCTTATGGAAAAATACTTGTATGTTGTCTTGATTCTGCTTTTACAGCTTATAGAAGTGAGAGATTGTTTTTATCCTTTTTGAACGCCAGTTAAATAATTGTTAATTGCTGGGGAATAAGAGGATTAATGAAAGGTGCAGAACTGGCACAGGTATACCTGGTGTGTGACCTTTTTAATTCCATATGCTGACAGCTATTTCTTGAGAGGGACTTGAAATCCAAGCAGGACTGAGTAAGAATTCCAGGGGTGTATGCAAGCATTACACAGTTAGCCAAGACTGGAGATCTTTATAGATCAGGGGACTTGGAAATGTACAGAATGATTCCACTGAGGCATTTGTTTACCTGGGAACTAGCAAGAGAAGTGATAATGAAAGTAGAAAAGTTTATAGCGAAAGTAGGCAAAAACTATCTCTGACTATTCTACTACTGGAAAAGTTGAAGTGGCCTTTGCAAAGTTTTTACATGTATTTGAAAAATTCAAGTAAGGTATCTAGATTGAAGTGAAACAGGAAAAATTATGTTGCTCTAAAAACTAGGATTAGATGGAGAAATGAGTTTTGGTCATGACTATAGAGAAGCTGGACTTAATGCATCTTGGCATGAAGATATACATTGTATTCTCTACCATAGTGCCATGAAGACCTTAGCGTTTAAGAAAATGAACCAACTAGAGAAAGGGATGGATAAAACAAAATGTTTAATGGTTAGAACAAGCACGACTAAAATGCTGGCTGCCCCATTTGACTTTTGTGTTATTGGGAATAATAGGAAAGGGATGGTGGTGTGAGAGACATTTAGTTAAATCATATTTGAGAGGCTAAATGGACCTAATGTGGCAGAAGTCAGAAGTAAAGGATAAGGTTAATTGGGTAAAGTGTTGTTTTGATTGTATCTGCTCTATTTTCTGCGAAAAAAAAAATATATATATATATATATATATATATATACACACACACACACACACACACACACACACACACACTTGTTTCTCGCCTTTCTGAACTAGTATAGTCCAGTTTTCATGTTACTGCTGAATCCAGGGCTGTATTACAAGTTTCTGTGTTGCCATACCTTACTTGGATAGAAGGAAGTTTCTCTGTTCATCTGTGAGAGAGGGGAGCTTTGAGCAGGCTATCTGTCCCTGGAGGAGTGGTTTCAGCCCAGAAGTTAGTAGTTTATTGGCCATTTTGGGCTAATTTCTATTGTATCTGCTCTATTTTCTGAAAAAAATATATATATTTGTTTCCCGCCTTGCTGAACTAGTATAGTCCAGTTTTCAGGTTATTGCTGAATCGAGGGCTGTGTTACAAGTTTCTGTGTTGCCATTACCTTACTTGGATAGAAGGAAGTTTCTCTGTTCACCTGTGAGAGAGGGGAGCTTTGAGCAGCCTATCTGTCCCTGGAGGAGTAGTTTCAGCCCAGAAGTTAGTAGTTTATTGGCCATTTTGGGCTAATTTCTCTCTCTTTCACTTCCCTGCTATAAAAACCTCATTTGCACAGTTTTTACACTTGTATTCAGCTCAGCAAGTGCCTTCCAGGTGTTCTGCAGAGTCTACAGCAGCAGAGAGACAAAAGAGTGACTTTTGAAAGATTAAGTATCACTTTTCTGCCTTTCTTGCTGTGTTAACTAATTCCGCCTAAAACGCCAGTTTTTTTAGCGAATCTGTGATTTAAAAAGTTTGTTATTGTATACAACTCCGCACAGCTCCTCGTGGTGTCCTGCAGCATGATACATGCAACAGAGAGACCCAAGAGAGACTTTTACAGATTTAAGTATTTTTTTCTCTCTTTTTTTGCTCCGACTGCCATTTCCCGCGTAAAAAGAGAATTTCTAACTGATCTATGCTTTAAAAAGTTTAAATTGCATTTGCCTTCTGCTTTTTACAGTTTTTGCACTTGTTTTATATCAGTTTAAGTCGTTTTTGTATTGTTGTAGGCTACACACTAAAGTGCGCTAGCCTGTTTATAGCATTTACAGTGTTTTCTGAAAAAAACAAAAAAAAATATCCTCTTTTCCCACCTTTGCTGAACTAGATTAGTCCAGATTTCAGGTTTTGCTGAATTCCGGACTGTGGTATAGTTTCCTGTGCTGCCTATATCCTTACTTGGATAGGAGGAAGCTTCTCTGTTCACCAGTGAGAGTGGGGAGCTTTGAGCAGCCTATCTGTCCATGGAGGAGTGGTCTCAGCCCTGAAACTAGTAGCTTATTGGCCGTTTTGGGTCAATTCCTATCGCTTTCAGTTTCCCTGCTTTAAAACCCGAAATTGCGCGGTTTTGCGCGATTTTGCGCATAGCGCAGCATCGGGCAGTGTCGCTTAAACAGGTTTAAACTATTCCCAGCTCCACAAAGTCTGCTCTTCACTTTTTCCCTTAGAACTGTTCTAAATCTCAAAGTAAGCACTCTATTTTCATTCTAAAGCCCTGCAGTTGCTCGTATAAGTAATCTTATAAGTAAGCACTAATAAACTAAAGCACTACACCCTCTTATACTCCCTTTAAGTACTTGGCTCCCTATTGGTCCTTTTTGATCAGTCAAAAAGTAGTTCCTTATACTATTCTGGCATGTGCAAAAGTCAGTTTTGGGTTTACGCTCCAGTCCCGCTGGTGAATCTGGGATTCTTGAGGCAATGTTACAACTGCCTTATGTACACAGACCACCCTCTCCTCCTCCCAACAAGCTCAAATATATGTGAGAGATGCAACTATACAGCCAAACTGGAGGCTGAGCTCTCTCAACCCAATACTGGCGCAGTCAGTCAGGAGGAGAAGGTAACCACACACACCACAAATCACATAGACTTATCACAACAGTAAACCAAACACATAAACACACAAAAACATACTCGGAGGCTCTAAATAAAAATCTGCCCAAGCAGCAGAGACCTCCAAAGCAGACATCCAAGCAACCGCTACCCCACAACAATACCCACGTATCACATAGTTCACAAAGTTAGTGTGCCACACAGTCACAGCCCTTAAGGCTAAACAACACACCTAATACACTTGTAATAGGTGACTCCATTGTCAGACACACTGACGTCCCACTCACCAGGATGAACAAGGAGAATGTCACTGTAAGCTGCCTGTTGAGTGCCAGGATCCGCCACATAACACAAACACTCAGGTCACTCCAAAGCAAGTACAAATATGACTCCATCATTGTCCATGCTGGTGTGAATGACCTGAGATGTACCTCCCTGGACTACATGAAAAGAGACATAAGTGGAGCTCTCTGATCATGTAGCCCAGGCCGGTATGACCCTGACCTTGAGTAGCATCTTACCCTCACCAAGAATGATGCTACAGTATAAAGACAAAATGATCAATTTTAACAATTGGCTAAAGTATTGGTGTCATTCAAAGGGGAGACAAGTGTCTTTCAGCTTGGAATGACATGCTCGACAAGCTACATTGATTTGCTAGGGACGGCTTGCACCTGTCACCCCTGGGCTTTTGAATACTGGCTAAGGCTCTTGCCAACCCCATAGTGCCTTTTTTAGGCAAGGCTCAAAAGACAAACCCACCACCATAGACAACACAAGGAAAAAGAAACTAAGGGTAATGCTGCTCAACACCAGAAGTCTAAACCTCAAGATGCATGCACTCGAGGCTCTCCTCAGTATGGAGAATATCGATATCTGTGCAGTAACATAAACCTGGTTCAAGGCTCCCGAGAGCACCCCAGCACTACCAGGTTATACCTCATACCATGCTTTTCGGCCCCAAAACTTGGACCGAACCACAAAAGGAAAGGGAGTATCCATATTCATCAAAGATACCCACACCTCCAGGTTAATGGCACTCCACGAAGCATCAGAGGCCATCCATGTTCAACTAACAGTGGGCAAAACTGCCTTTCAGTTTGTAGATTGCTACAGACCACCCTCCCAAACTCAGGAACCCACTTGGCTTTCCTGAGAACACTGGAGAATATGAAGGTCTCTCCAAACAGCATTATATTGGGTGACTTCAACTACCCAAACATAGACTGGGAGCACTACTCAAGCCCCAACACCTGGTTCCTAGAATTTATAAACTCAAATGCTATGGAACAACTGGTCACCACTCCCACAAGAGGGGAAAACATATTGGACCTGATCATCACCAACATGGGGACTCTATGTTCCATACCAGAGGTATACCCCTCATTGGTAAGATCTGACCATAAATTAATCTCACTGGACATCCATATCCCATCCCCACCCCCAGCCAAGGAAACCATGGTGAAGAACTTCTCAAAAGCAAACTTCACGCTTCTCAAAACTGAGGTGGAATCCTTCAAAGCCCCCGGGCCAGTGGAAAATACGGCCCAAACCGCAGAATCCTTTACAAATGCATTCTGTGGACACCTACAGGAATGCATGGATCGTGCTATCCCAAATAAAACCAAGACTCACTCCAAAGGCAGGAGACCTGTCTGGTGGACCCCAGCCATAAATAAGCTATACAACAGAAGAAGGAAGCTACTACATGACAGAGCAAAATCCCAAAAAGGGAAGGCATCTCTGATCAGTACTAGCAAGAAACTACGATCCCTCATAAAATCATCTAAGGCCAGCTTCGAAAGAAAAATTGCACAAGATGCTAAAGATAATCACAAGGCCTTCTTTAGTTATGTCAGGAACCTGGGTGGCAACTCCCAGATATGCTCTGAGTTAGTGCAAAATGACAAAAAATACACTGAACCCACAGACATTGCCAACATCCTGGCAGACAGGTTCAGTGCAAACGTCTCCCCCCCTTCCCCCCAAAAGAGCAAATGTCTATCCCAACAGAGTGTAGCCTCCCTGACATCACAGATGCACAGGTGAGAGCTGCCCTCTCCAAAGCAAAAAAACACAGCATCAGTGGGACCGGACAGTGTCCCAGGCTGCATCTTACACGAGCTCCAAGAAGAACTGAACCCTCACATAAAGTCACTGTTCAATCTCAGCCTTACTACAGGATATGTACCCAAGGAATGGCATACAGCAACAGTGATCCCACTCCACAAATGTGGTGCCACAACGGACCCCAGAAACTATTGCCCTATAAGCCTGACTAGCCTGGTCTGCAAAGCTGTGGAGCGTATCATTATGGAACTCATAAACAAAGACATTGGGAACCTCCAAACACTGGATCCTACCCAATTTGGCTTTGTTAAGGGCAGATCTTGCCTCTTGAACCTGGTCGACTTCTTTGAAATAGTCACCAAGGCCATAGATGAAAAGAAGATAGTCCACACAGCCTACCTGGACCTCGCAAAAGCCTTCGACACAATACCCCACTCGGGCATCATAAATAAGCTCACCAGCTTAAATATCAACCCCTATGTCACAAGATGGGTTGCAAACTGGCTCAGGGATAGAACCCACATGGTCAGAATTGCAGGTGCCATGTCAGACTCTAAACCAGTTACAAGTGGCGTCCCACAAGGCTCAGTCCTGGGACCTCTCTTGTTCGGTATATATTTCTCTGAGGTACAGGCTAACACAGGAGGACTATGGCTGACCAAGTTCGCAGATGACTGCAAACTGGGTGCCATAATCGACTTGCCGACTGACACAAGCATCCTCCAAAAGGATATCACAGAGATGGATAATTGGTGCCAGAGCCATGGCCTAAAGCTAAATGCCAAAAAGTGCATAGTCATCCCCTTTGGGAAAAACAAAGTGCCCACAAATTACCACATAGGTGGTAATCCATTAAGTATGGAAGAAGTAATTAGGGATTTGGGGACCCAAGTAGATAGCAATCTCACCTTTGACAATCACGTTGCCAAAGTGGTTAGAAAGACCTTCTATATAGCCCATCTTATCACAAAAGAGTTCACATCTAGATCGAGAGGTCATTGTGCCCCTCTACTCATCAGGCCCATAATTGAATACAATGCCCCATTCGGGATGTACCTTACCCGACACCTGCAACAACTGGAAAGACCCCAAAAGTACCTCACCAAGAGGATCAAGGGACACAAACAGATACCCTACGCAGTTAGGCTAAAGAAACTCCAGCTGTACTCAGTTGCTTACCGCCTACTCAGAGGCAATCTGTGCCTGATGTATAAAGCCATGTCCAACACAGAATTAATGGACATGCTCCGCCTCAGGAAATCCAAATCCCTTAGAGCTACATGCTTCAGGGACTTAAACCTCAGCACAGAAATAAATAGAACATGCTGGAGGGACAGATTCATATCCCAGAGGCTCCCCTCACGCTGGACCAAAATCCCAATCCATGTTAGGCAGAGCCCCTCAATGACCCTCTTCAAGAGAAATCTTGACGAGTGGATGGGAGATCGTAGGTTTGCCCCTGGGATCTTTTCTGTGTCCCTGCTTGACAGAGGCACAGTAAATTAACCTTAAAAGGGCTATCTTCTGTGACCTACTATACAGAGGCACAGTCAACTAATCTAAAAGTGTGGCAAAAGCCAAACACACACTGGCTAGGCTTATAAATGCCCTAGGGCAGATAGCCTAGTATCAACCTATGAACCTATAAGATACATAAGGGTGTGGAAATCTACTTCTAGCTATGTATTTGTGTTTAATGTAGTGCATTGCATCAGAAGGGCAGTTTAAGGGAAGAGGTCTGTATAGCTAGGGAATTTATAGACAAAGACACGAATAACTTGCAAAGGAACAACAGAAATTCCTGGAGAACAGAGATGCGCACCTGCTAAAGAAATGCGGAGGCATGATGTAGGGATAACAGAAGAATGGTGGTGTGGGCTTCTTCATGGTGGGATTGCAGTCTCATCCATAAGGTCATGGGGAGATTGCAGGAATGCAGAATTGGGAAGGGGATTACATGATGGAAAAAATGGAAACAAGTCTCAAGTTCTAGATCTATGACATTTGGATGACAGAGAACAGCTTGAGAGATGTACGAGGAGCAAGCTATCACAAGGAAAGATTTAAAGTAAATAAATCGGAATGCCACCATGGAGAAGGATGTACTAGGAAGAAGAATGAGAGGAGACGCATGCATGCAGGTAGTACAGAACAGGGTCATGATATATGTGTGTGTGTGTGTGCACGCGCGCGCAGACAGCTATGTAAAAATACGTATACATGTATCAGCCATATAGGTTCATAGGTAGGTACTAGGCTATTGGCCCTAGGGCCTATATATCCCTTGCCAAAAAGGTACCCTGGCTTTCACCACCCAAGAAAATGATTTTAATTATATGCCTGCATACAGCAACTTCATGCTCTATTAACTTATTTACTCCTAAACAGCAGGGGGGCCAATTAACAACTTTGCTTCTTGAAGTGTTTTATGTCAGGAAATGACTTGTTTCTAGAGAGTTTTTTTTTCCCCAAAATCCACTACTGACAATCTTCATAAGATTGGCAGTACCTGCTGATAAATGGTATCAGTTACAAAAAATGTAAAACACTAAAGCTCTTTGGAAGACAGTGACTATACACTGGTGTTGGCTTCAAAGGTCTATATGCATATGTTGATTTTATACTGCAGATATAATAATAAAAAATATATATATATATATATATATATATATATATATATATATATATATATATATATATATATATATTATACATGTCACAAATTACTAGTGTTATGATCAAACAAATTGTTATATCTCTTTAAGTATGCAAGATAGATCCACAATGTCTGGGAGAAATGTTCACCTGTTGGAATGCTTTCTAATGATGTATAACAACAGAAGGTAACATACTGCTGTTTTCTGATGCCGCAAAATCTATGCAAATTGCTTCATAGAATTCGAAAACAATATTAATCGACAAAAACATGCATGTTAAATGGAAAGTATCAGTGGGTGCACTGTGAGCTCTAACATTTCTATAAGCTGGCATTATTTGTTCATCTGTAGGTTGCACATATTTTACAAAATTAATGCAGTTATGAAAAATATAGCTAACAGTCAACTGTTTTACTATTAGGATGCCTTTATATAACCCATCTTGTTTTAATGTTAAGTTTTTACTTACATCCACTGCTTGCATATACTACACATAGCATGGCAGTACCACACTCCATTTTTGAATTATTAATTCAAACATGGAAAATATCTCACATTGTTCCAAGCATTTTGCAAAAATACCTTATTAACTGTAGTTCTGCTTATCCTTTGCTGACAGGTTACTATGCATGCTTACCAATTCATGTAAACTTGTAGTTGCCACCTCGCTGCCTTAGTTTTATGTATGCATCTGTATAAGGAGTTCAGAAATTAGGCTTTAAAATCATTGTCATTTCAGGAGTACAAGGAAGTCTCCTGTAAAGACAAGTATACTCTGTATACTCTTACAGGATGTGCAGGAACTCTGGTTTTCTGACAAGTACACTCTTGTAGGCAGTAATAATTTAAGTCCAGTTTTATGAATGTGTGTGTGTGTGTGTGTGTGTGTGTGTGTGTGTGCATATCTATATATATATATATATATATATATCAAGGATGTTGGGAGGCATATACACTGTATGCATTTCTGTACAATTTATCTGGAGTGGGGGGGGGGTAGAATCTGTCAGGCACTAGGACGGGACAGGAAAACGAATATGTAAGCACCATTGCCATTCATGGTTGTTTGCCTAGCTCTGCCTCTGGCTATTGGAACTTTGAGAGAAACCTAAATGAGATGCTTTTCCACATAAGTAGCTAGTATATTCTTACGCACTCTTCAGTGTGTGTGTTGTTTATGTAAGAACATGCAATTGGATGGTCACAAGATGAAGCTAAACCAAAGAAGTAGCTACAACTGCGAGGTAAAAATTATACTGAGTGCTGGGGCTGTCTGTTATTAACATTTCTGGGTCGATGTGATTTAGTGTATTGGCTGAAGAATATATGTTGACAGATGCATAATTTGCTGATGTTACATGCCAAAGCCCTGTTTTTTTTTTTTTTTTCTTTATATATGACATTCGGATCCATTTCTTTCTGTTTACAAATACAAATGAGGTTTGGAACAGACCGCTTTGTCCAGGGATATCTTCAAGTGAGGTTAGATAAATAGAGCAGTAGGAATTAGGAGGACAGTAGGAAGATGGGGTTAAATAGGAATGTATGAGATTTGGGAGGAAATGAGGTAGGGGTGAGTAGGGGCTTAAAGTTGTTAGGCAAGTGTAACTGAGTAGGAGTCACATTTTTGGTGTGTACCTGCTACCTGCCCTCCCTCCCCTTTTTATTAATGGGGAAGGTAGTTATTTCCAGTTTGGGTAGGGCAGAGAAGAGGGGCAGGCTTGCCCTCTTCTGTTCCCAGTCTGGTTTTGGATAGTCATTTCAATAAGTTGGAAAGGAAAGTGAGCAGTTGCGCTGCTTGATAAGTAAATAAGCAAGCGGAGGAAGCTGCTTATTTGGTTGGAGGTGTAATTCAATAAATGGTAACAGAAGTGACCAGTACTCTACTTCATCAGTAAGTGAATGGAGGTATGGACGCTGCTTACTGATCAGGATTAGCAGGGTTATGCTGTCCTGTCCTATGATAGTTACATGGACGTTTTTTCACCTGTATCATGTTTTGGTTGAAATTAATAAATATTGGTTAATTATGTTTATGGACATTTCAGTAAAGATTATCAAATGTAATTTGGTGTGATGTGTTTCTTGAAGGGGACCGGGACGAATCATTCTGCACATATGAAAAGAAAGCAGCCAAATTTTAACATATCTGCTTGCTCATCTTTTAACTGTGCCAGCAATGAGATCATTGCTGTATCCACTGATACCACACTATCATATTTCTCCTTGTACCTGTACATTCTTTTTTTTTTTATTTCTGTTTTATAACAAAACCTCAGAAGACATGTCATGAAACTAAGCATATCAGAGACAAAAACAGAAAAGCTAGTATCTTGTGCTAAGTTTAATGTATTATTTGGTCGCTTGGTCTATCTATCCATCTATTTATTTATTTTCCAAAACACTGAATGCTTATCAGAAACATGCGCCTATTTGCAGATATAAGCTTATATATCTGTCTGCCTGTGTGTCCATTAAGCTTGATAGCTAGTTAGATATCTGTCTACATATCCCTCAGCCTATCTTGTTTGTTAACTGGGTAAGTAAAGTGACCCTTCAATCCATCTGAGCCACAGGCTCAGCGGTACAGAGACACAAGCTAAAATCACAGTGCATAATATTACAGACTCATATGTAACAGCAAATTAATGCAGATTAATCACTAAAACAATAATAAATAATCATATCACTGCTGGCATAAGTCAGAATGGTGAAGAGCTACCGTTATAAGAATGGATGATGATGAAAATAACAGGATACATAAAATGGATAGTAAGCAAGCAGAAAGAGGAAAAAGGTTAGTAACAAAAGCCAGTCTGCTGAGTCCATTAAGTAAGTTAATCTGGAAGCATGTAGTAGAAAGACCAGAAGTTGTTAACAGTTTTGCAATTCTCCCTGAAACGTTTACATTTCTAGATTACATTTTGATGATCCTTTAACTTGTTTTGGAATTTAACATGTTTGGCTCATTTGCAGTTTCAGTAAGTAGCATATTTCTAGCATATTGAGCCAATCTTGGGCAATGCCTTTTCACCCACCACAGGCACAAAAAAGGCTTCAATATGGATAAGGACCCTTGCACTTCTGACCAGAGTGAGTAGCTACAGTTTTTTTATAAACCGGTATTTTAGCTGGCAGTCTTGGCATTTAATCTTAAGGAGCTTAAATATGATGAGTGATGTGCGTAATCTAGATGTACCATTAATCAAAAGCCAGTTTACCTTCTGGGGCAGCATGCACTGAACCAGCCTAAAGTCTGCAGGGATAATAAGCAGGCATATTTTGTTTACAGCGTTCTAAAAGTGAGTTTTGAGATGAGTTATGTGCATTGCAAATGCAGTATCTTCATACCTGTTTATGTTGCCCTATTTATGTATATTTGCTGAATTATGTTATGTTTTCTTCTTCCATATATGTTATTATAATGTTACTCTGTTGTATAACAGGTGTTATTACCTTATATTTTACAGTTCTGTTTCTGGAGCTCTTCTCCACTGAAAATAGGATACAGTAATCAAAACATAAGTAAATAAATAAATACATAAAATGTTAGGAAGAGCATTCTCAAGTTTGAGAATAAATACATTCATTACTAGTGCAGCGGTAGTGTTGTTGCCTCACAGCAAGAGGTTCTCACGTTCGATTTTCGGCTGGAGTGCGGGGAGTGCCTTCTGTGTGGAGTCTGCATGTCCTCCCCATGGTTGGGTGGGCATTCGAAAAACATGCGTAAACGGTCGTGCCTTCGTTGAAGGTTGAACGTCGAGCTGGCACCTTGGCATTCGTGGAAATCTACTGTCAATCATTAGGAAACCGGAGTTCCGCTGTGGCAACCCCTAACCAGGAAAACCCGAAAGACAACACACACTAGATCCCTTCTTCCATCAGGAATGTACAAGTCAGTTTTTGTTTTTTGCTACAGAGCTTTAGTTTGTAAACAGTTTTATAGACAGCTGTGTGATACTTACAGAAAAAGATTGGTCAAAAATTACACTTAGACATTTTGTCATGTCGCCTGAGTCACCTTATGCTTTTCAGTATTTCAAAAATAAATAAATAATGCTGAAATAAAAGACTTAAAAAAGATGGCTTCACATTCTGAAAAAAAAAAAAGTTGTAATAAAATAAAAAACACATTCAATTTGCCATATACTCGGATGTAGAAAATACACAGTTTGTATGCTGTGGGGTACATGGCTTATGTCTAGCTATACCTTTCCCTGAAATGTGCAGTCACCTAAGCAGTTCCAAAACCAGCTTATCAACACCTTCTCCAAATCCCAAATTTATCAGCCTGTCCAACTGAACAGATTAATCAAGAAAGTTAAAAACACATTTATCAAAAAAGATGGCCACTGTCTGACAGTCATTATCCATGTTATTATACATTTGATAAGTAATGAAAGATGGCAGAACACATGCTACATCCCTTAAAAAGTACATGCTATGCATTGATTAAGCATGTTGTATTTACAGACATAATCTAGGACATGACAGTATACTAACTTCTTGAATATTTTAGTGAATGGACGATAGGTCAGAATGGGGGAAAAGTACCGGTACAAAAAGTATTGTTTTTTTAGGAAGGTGAAACATAATACCATGCTTAGCTTACAGATCAACTATAGCGGTATAAAATGAGAGGTTAAAGATGAAACACAGCTTTTTGGTGAGCAGTCATTTTTAGAAATGCTGGATAAAGAACTAAGTTTTCTGCAGAACATTTTTGTAACTTTTCTAACAGTTTGTGAATAAAGTTAGTATACATGATAGCATGAAATATCAGGAGAGTAACTAAAGAGCAAAGTTAGAGATATTGGAGGTCTGGACATTCCTAAGTAAATACAAAGCCCTCATATGTATTGCATTTATCCGTGATTGCTGCATAAAAAGCATACAGCATAATTCTCAACTGCCCATGATTGTGACTCGTTTTCTAAGTCTTTCTATCCCTTATAAAACTGGTGACAAGGTGGTGACTTGCACTTAATAAATAATAATGATAATTTGAGCTATCGACTTCTTTTAGTTCAGAAAATATGTATTAATTCACATTCTCTTATTCTGTCAATGCCTCGTGTTAATTGTTTTCTGTTTTAAGAAATTTGATTGTTCTGGTGTTTTTGTTTTGTGTGAGAGATAGACACTTCACATGTTTTTTTCTTTGATTTAATTGTCTCTTGAGTGATAATTAAATACACAGTGAAATTCTAAGCCTTTGTCTATGTATGAATGACTTCAAGCCTGCATAAAATAAAGCACTGCTGGTGATTCCCTGCTAGGTTTTCACACCCACCCACCCATTGATTTATCTGCTTTTTAAACCTGGTGATTTTAAGCTTCCCACTCCTACTGTAAATTGAGCTTAATAAGCTCCTTCCTTTCTACGCAGCTGCTGATATCTTGATTTACTTAATTACCTTTCCTTTAGCTTATATTAAAAAAGTGGATTTTGCTTCTTATTGTCTGTTCTCCTGATTCACGTAATCTGAATTCATTATCTAGCAAGCTTTGGATAGAGTAGTGTATTTTTTTCATTCTAGCAAGCACTTGTTTTTGCATTGGGGTTAGTGGATTTCCATATAGTGCACTGGGAGGTAGCCTCTGGTCTGTTTAGGCTGGAGAAACACTTGAGAATTCTGCATGTAGTTTTCTTGGCTGGATGGCTTATTAATCAGCGTATTTTGTTTTTAGTGTCTTTATAAGCTGTATACAATCGAGTGAGTCTTGCTACATATGTACAAAGTGAAGTACTTTTATTGAATAATCACACTATTATGAGTTGTTTAAAGTACACTGCCGTATCTATATCTTAAAGTTTACTTGTGGTACCATTTCACTCCAGGCACTCCTTCACTGTGCTTTTACATTAGGAGGACTGGGATTATTTATCTAGTGACATTAGGTATTTACCTGGTCTGTCTGAGCTGGGAAACACACAAAAGGGTCTAAGCATTTTTTGTACTTCTCTTATATACTGTGTCTATACTTCAGCAGTTTCAAAAAACTGTACTATCTGTCATTGCTTTGCACTGTATTACATTGTATCTGTTAGTTGTAGGGTTGCTGTAGGTAGTTTGTGTGGGTCTTGTTATACTTGGGCTCCAAACCAGCTATTCTACATTACAAAGTTGTTTTTCTGAACTCTTGTGGCAGATGTGTGTTGATTTAACATGTTTAAGCTGGGGATTGCTGGTGAAAGGCTTATTGTGTACTTTTCAAATTGGTAGTTAGCTTAAAACTTGTTTTTCTTTGCTTGTGCAGTACTGCTCTTCACTGAGTGGCACATAACTGTGCCCTGTATAGATCAAAAAGCCTAGAAGCTCAGTTTTTCCCTAAAGAGTTGTCAGTGAAAGCCTTCCAGACTTCTCTGCTGCTCTTGGAGCAACTCAGTTGCCCACTGAGCAGCATTGCCCTTTTGTTTAATCTTAGCCTACAGAAAGTATATGTCCCTTTTGTAGTCTTAGCACTGCCAAAACAGTCCTGTCAAATTAACCCATTCCCTTCCCTAACAGAACATACAGTAAGAGCCTGCTATCATGGATGGGCAGTTTCCCATCAGGTCTCTGGCCATTCTGATTGACATGGGCATCCTGAGGCAATATAGCAATTGTCTCATGTACACTGGCAACCACCTAGTCCTGAAACATAAAATACTTTATGTGAGGCATGTAGTTACACTATGAAATTGGAGGCAAGACTCTCACATAAGCACAAATTGAATGCCAAACAGGATGTCAGCACACACACACACACACACACACACACACACACACACACACACACACACACACACACACACACACACACACACACACTAAATAAGGACATGACACACAAATTCACCTATGCAGATGTACTCACTAATAACTTACTCAAAAGATCAGAGGCCTTTCAAATGGAAACTACTTACATAAATAACAATGCAAAAAATAACCACAACACATAAGAAACACGCCAGTGTCTCAGCAAATAAGCCCATAAGGTGTCACACCACAAAACCTAATATATTAGTCATAGGTGGCTCCATTGTGAGACACACAGATGTTCCCCTCTCCAGGCTGGATAAGGAGTGGGTTATGGTTAGCTGGCTGTCAGGTGCCAGGATCCATCATGTCACTGAAACATTCAGGTCATTCAACTACAAGTACGGGTATGACTCCATCTTGGTCCAAGTGAGGGTGAATGACTTGAGACTTATCTCATTGGACTACAGGAAGAAAGACATTATTGAACTCTCAGATTATGTATCACACTGGCAGGTATACGCCTAGTCTTAAGCAGCATTCTGCCTTCTCCAAGGATGATGTCACAATACAAATAAAAGATGATTGACTTTAACAATTGTATCAGCTATTAGTACGAGTCTAATGGGATCCAATACCTGTCAGCCTGGGAAGACATGTTTGACAGGCCATGCTGCTTTGCCAGAGGGGGTCTTCACTTGTCTCCAATAAGCTTTCAGGTACTGGCAAAGGCACTTGCCTCCACCATAGTGCCTTTTTTAGGCAATGTCAAAACAACAACATTTCTGATGTACAAAAATCCACTCAAGACAAACTCAAGGTTCTACTGCATATTTATATTTACCATTTGAAATGAACTAAAATAACTAGCTTTGCTTACCTGCTACTCTTATATTAAATAGCATACAACACTGAGTATTTCTTTTATTGGTTATTATGGTTAACATGGTTTTTATGACAAATTTGATAAGTAGTATGCAGTGATATTGAAATGAAGTAGTAGATGAGTATGCTGAAAAGTAGGGGAATGTTGTGTGTGCTTGTGGATGTTCAGTGTCACCTTGTGGAACTCTGTGGTGCTTACTGGCACTTGGGACTATTGAGTAATGTCTTGGTATTTCTACATAACTGCTATACAGGTGTGTTGTGGTGTTTTGTGTGTGTGTACAGAGGTCCCAAAACTTTGTGCTGGGGTTTGATATTGAAGAAGGTGTTCGGTTTGCAGAGGTCATATTGGGAATAAAGTCCAAGAACACGCTGTCCATTTTCGTTCACCTTTCCTGTTCCAAATTGTCCCAGACAGAATGACCAGCTGTGCTGGTAACTGCCAACTTTGGCATTAAAGTCAGACACTAAGTTCATCGTAGAACCTGCACTTGATTTCCTAGGTAGAGTTTAAAAATGGAGCATAGACAGTGAATATGACGACTATGGCCACTGGTGTTTGTAGCTGAATTTTCTGCAGTCTCTCATTTCCCATATTTGGTGGCATGAATGAGCCAATGAGGTTCTCTCTGTGAAGCCAACACCATGTTATCTAGTCCCTTCTTGAAGCTTCCCATGCCAGAAAAAGTAAAGTCCTTCTTCTGAGATATCCAATGGATAACAGCCTTCTTTTCTGGAGAGCTACAATGTCCATCTGTAATCTGCTCAGCTTGTTGTTAATGAATGCTGTCTTCTTAGCATCACTGATGGTCTGTAGATCTTCTGTAAGGCCTGGAATGAGTGTCCTTATGTCTCATGTGCCCAACCTAAAGGCTGGTTTATTTTATTGATTTTTGGTTTTCCCAGTGTATGGTTAACAATCCACATGTTGAGGCTTCCCTAAGCCCCACACATCTAGTGGAGCAAGTGGACCATGACAAGGCAGCACCTATTTGGCTGCAGGCTGCCCAACTTAAGGCAAGGTGGTAGCTGCTCAACGAGATCAAAGGATCTCTCCCACCATCCGAAGCAGCCCCTGGTGTCTCACTCTACAGCAATTGAGTGCATTGGCTTATTACCAGTAATTGCTGCTCCCTGTGTTGTGTCACCACTTACAAAGTGAAGCTGAAGTGTTCACTCCAGGGAGTAGACCTGGGCAAATGAATTTTGAGGAAACAGCTGATGCCCAGCATCAGGTTCCCCCTCTCCATGCCACTGAAGTAATCCAATGGGAAAGTCAAGGCCAGTACAATTTGGTGTCTGTGTCATTGCAGGAGCTGCCAGAGGGAGATTGAGTTCAACCTCAAACTGCCTTAGGGGATGCATACCCAGATTTTTTTTAATGAGGTTTGCTTCTGAAGCCTTCACCCTGACTAGGTATTGCTGCAAGGCAGCTGAGATTTTAAATCAAAGTTTACCTTCTTCTTGCTGGGCTGTCTTGCCAAGCTGATGAGCCTCAGCTGCCCAAAGCAACTGGTTTTAAGGTGCCAGTCACCCACCTTTGCCCTTTCTCCATTTAGTACAAATGGTTTCACCAGGCTTAGAAATTAAGCTACACTTGAAGGCTGGGAGCTGGTCTTGGGTTATCAAACTTTATTAGATACTCATGCCTTGGGAGCATTTTATAGGTAGTAGAACCTTATCATCACTACCACTCCTGGCTATGACAACCTTTGAAACCTCTTTGGAAACAGTTACTCATTTATGTATTATTTTCAGGCATCTAAACAAAGATATTATGTTAGCCATGTTGTGCCACTTCTCAGCTATACAAAATAATGTAGAATGTCCCTACCTACATATTCACATACATACAGACACAGATACACACACATGTGAAACTTTAACACAGTGCCTTTGCATACTTCATACATGAGTCACATGTGCATGTCACAGTCTAGTTCTGTGATCCATTTCCAACTCACTCATCATTCCACCATCTCTCTATCACTATCCAAATATCTTCAGGAATAAGCCTTTGATCTCTACAAACTGCACCTCATACCTCTCCTACAGTTCTGTAGAGCATTTTCTTCAGAAATGGAAAAAAAAAAAAGTTCACATTATATGTAGAAGAACCATCCCTCTCTCACAGGTGAGAAAAAAACAATGGTGTTTCTTGAAGTAGCAAAACAATGTAAGCGCACAACTCTTGCGAACCATATCTGTCTCTTCTATCTTCCTAGGAACTAATCAATCTCAGCATGTCTCAGTCACATTCAGGACTGTATGACAATGTGCCACAAGGCCACAGCCTTATTTTAATTATTGCAGTTGCTGTTGACTTTAATGTCTTAAATTGTTTATTCTTTTATGTATGTTATTACTGTTAATATAGCTGCAATGCGTGTTTAAATGGGTCTTTTCTCCCTGGGATTTTACTGAAGATGGGTTTTCACTCAACTGGGTGAACCCATAAGTAAAACAGAAAAAAGAGAAAATAAAAATAAATACCTGAATATCAATGGGCAGCCAGCCAACTGGACGGCCCTACCTGTAAAACAGAAAAAAAAAATAAAATAAAAATAAATGGCCAAATACCATCACATATATGTATTGATTTGTATTAATCTCAGTATAACAATGTGCTGGTTTTCTAAGACAGTGCAGTGATGTGTAGAACTACTAGTGTTAATTGTGTTTCATTCTTACCTGGACATTTGTATTAGTCTTAATCAGACCATTTTATACCAAACCCTGAGAAAAAGCATGATCCATCATTAAACACACAGTGAGTGTTTAGGTTAGGTAATACATTGAAATGTCTTGGCAAGTTATTCTATATAAAATATACATGTACAAATATATGGATAGATAGATAGCATATACATACAGGGAAAGAGGGGATATGTCTTTGGGGTGCCAGTTCAGAGGCTAGAATCTAATAATTTTAAGCCTGCATGCCTAGGAAGTAGACTTCCTTACTTATACCTTACAGTAGAATAGATCAGATATCCAGGGATACAGTGGATTTAGAAATCGGAGGAAACAGGTATAGGAAGAAACACTCCACAGTGTTAATTCTTTTTAAGTTTATAGCCACATAGCACAGGTATGCTGCTGGCATGTCAGAAACTTGCACAAAATGACCCCAAGACACTGCGTGTGACAGGCATGCCACTAGGACAGCTATCTCGTTCAGTACTAAAATCATTATATATTCTAGTGTCACACATGACAGTGGTCTTACAATGAACATAGCAACTGACAGAATACATGTTACTGCACTCCTAGAATAAGCAAGCATACATATTATTTTTGTGTGTTTTAATGTATTTTAATGTTTGTAAGGATGAATTGTAGTATTTACGTTCAATCCCTTTTACAAACATCTGTGCGCGCTGCTTTTTTAAGTCATTCACTACCTGGCTGACAAAAGTCAGTGCATTAAGGTGACAAATAAATGCACATGAGGTATCGCCAGCTGTGATATTCAGGCAGTGAGGACACTGAATGGCATCTGTATCACATAATCAAAGTCTTAAGACATCAAATCTGATATGGTCGAGACAATATCAGTGATGTTTTAAAACATTGAATATGTAAAAAAAAAAAAAACAAAACAAAAAAATAAAAAACTTCCCTAAATGTTTCAAGCAGGGGGGCAAGCACCCTGCACCCCCCACATGTGTTTCAAAACTTTGATGATATGATGCCGTCCATATCAGTTTCAAAGTTTTGAAACTTTGACAAATCAATATAGACCCCACTGAATGTGTAGCCTTTGTATGTGTGTGAGTGTCTCTATCATTATCTGACCCATAGTCATTGAACACGGTGTATCCAGACAAAGATTAGGGCAGAGATGCATATTTTTTTATTAATTTGGCAGTAGTTTTACATGTTTGTATTATACACTGCTTCATTACAGGCTAATAGTATGCTTTTAAGTTTGTACTTCATGTGTCAGTGCTCATGAAAATACTGGCGCTGTGGCTTGGACATTAGCTGATGTTTACAGCGCCATGCTTGGCACATCTTTGTATACATGAATAGCCACAGATACTGCTCTGAACACACACAGGACACAACCACGTATCCACAGACCATAGTGGATGGCCAAACATTAAAAGTTACCACTGTGGCTTACATGGGATTTATTGTATCTGGCAGAGCAGATATGGTATGTATGGGGACACAGCAGGACTCATTTTTTGTAGCATATTTCACAGTGGTGGGGGGCAGATCCTTGCTGGTGGTGATGTATCTTCATAAACCATGAAGCTACTGGTATGTTCAATCTACAGGATGATATCACAGGTAGGCAGGTTGTGAGCAATGACATTGATCGGTATGATGAGTGTCACACAGGTAGGCAGATTGTGAGCAATTACATTGATTGGTATGATGAGTTTCACATCTGCCTTTTCATGTGGGCATTTTTGCTACTGTTGAGTAAGCACTTGACTAGGCAGGCCATTAGCTAGCATGCAGAAAACAATGATTATGTGCCACACTTGTCTGGTGGAATGCATGATAGTGAAGAAGGAAACCAAGATAGACTTATTCCATGTTGGCTTGGGAACTGATTATGCACTTGTAAGATATTCCATTAGAAATTATGAGAAGGCAGTGCCAAATAATTACACCAACATATACTGTTGGAAAGATGTCTCAGTTACAGACCGTTTGACAAAGGAATGACTTTGCAAGTTGAATCATAGCCATAACACTTCACACCCAAAGTTTCAAGCACCTTATTCAATATCTAATACTCGTAATATCTTAGTGATACCTGTTGCACCACAATGTGACCATTAATTTGGCCATGGAATGCACACATCATCTCACGGCATAAGTTCAGACCTAGCCGTGTCCATTAGGTGAGCTGTTTCTGTTGGCAGTAAGCCGTTCATGTTATTGAGCATGGCCATGCTGGATTTCATCACCACAGGTCATTGCAGTAAACTAGAGTGACTAAGCCAAACCCCACCAGCTGTGGATGTGGACATGCCTGAGTTTGTCCATAACAGACTTAAAAAGAAAAAGTCATGGACTTTCAGAATTGCCATATAGCTGAAACACCTGATGTCTTTATGGGGTCATTTGCATCTAGCCCATGTTGTCTCTAATGCAAGAGGTTTCAAGGTATCCCACAGTGAAAAGTCTAGCTTGGCTAGATTTTTTCCTTTAGTTCTGTCCATAATGGTGTAATATTTTGGCATCTAATATCACCCAGTTGTGCTTCATGTTACTTTTTGTGCAGTGTACATTGATGTAATGCCATGGAACATAATACTACATATATGTGCCTCATTTTAATCATTGTGCTGTCAACAAGGGTATACTATCATGGCATACAATAGCACACTTCTTCATGTGACTCTATGCAGCGCACATTGCTGTAATGTCACAGCGCATAGTTTCATTGCCATTCACTATGTCACCAGCTTGACATAATGGGTCTTCCATCCTTTTTAAGATAGATGTCATTCATACATCATGCCACTTCATGTTATCCATAACATGATGCCCATAATAATGGGTCTTCTGGACAAACTGATTAATCTGAGTATTATTTCTAAAATTTTGGATGTATCTCTGTCAATCAGACAGGATTCAATGCAGTGCAAGAATCTCTAAAGGCATGTTCTGTAAAAGTACCATTCATTGAATCCTCTATCACTCTCTATATAAGCAAATTTCAGAAGGTTTTGTATAAAGTATTAGGCTATGATCTTGAAATTTGTATGGTACGAGCAAGCTTGAAAATACTGAAAACAGACATCACGGCAATAATTAGCATTTGTTTTGATTAAAGGAGGGAACTCGGCTTGCATCACATTGGATCGTTACTTCATTACAGTTTTTTTAAGACATAACTGGCATCTTCCCAGGACATGTATATGAAGATTTTTCTGATCAACAAAGATTGTGGCTCCTGCAGTTTTCTGCTTTACTTCATTCTTAATTCACCTGCATGTGGAAGACACTGAAACACTTAAACCTCCCTGAGGCATTTCTATTTGCAAAAAAAACTGGGCACTACTTTAGTCAGATATATTGAGATTGATTAAATATCCTGCCTTTATATACTTTGGAGAAATTGAAACTTGGCATGACCTATTACAGTTTATGTAATCAGAAAATAACTGCCGACAAACACTGAAAATGAACAATTAGCTTATATTTGATTTATTTTACTCCATTTCTTGTTTGACCCCATCATAGCTATGGTACTGTTTCCTCGTACCATTTTTTTTTTTTTATGTTCTATATGTTCTTGTTCTGGCAATAGAGGTTATGGAGGTAGAGCTCCTAAATACCAGATTGTGAGATCATTGTTTTTATATCTTTTATTTTATTTGTGTTTTGGGGTAGAGTACTGATCTCCAGCGACCTTTTTCAGATTCAGCCCTGAAGCAGTGTCTGGCTATGTTACTTGCACAGTCAGGCAATGGAAGCTGGGGGAATCAAACCTTGCACCACTGGACCACCAGAGAAAGCTCATTAACAGCTCCTTAATCCTCTAAGACAACTGCCAGACAAGACTGTGCTTGTCTATTACCTGAGTGCACTACATGTCACATTTGGGGGACCATTGGTTTCATTTTCTTGGAAGAATATTACAGATACCTCTTGTATGCCTCCAGGTACTCTAACTGACACTTAAGAATAACAAGCGAGATTCAAGAATCACAGACTATGGAAATTCATTTTAATAAACCATCAATCTATCCACAGCTCCTTTTTCCCATTTTTTGCACACGGGGTTGCAATGTCACTTCAACAGTGACAGTCATCTATGCCAAGGTTTACACCAATGGGTGGCTAGCCCCACCATGGTCGTTCTTCCACACTACACACTCGAATGCACAATCACACCTATGGCTAATTTAGAGTGTCCAATACATCTGCTGCATGTGTTTGGAATGTGGGAGGAAACCCATTTAAACACAAGGGGGACAGGTAGACTCCACAAAGTAGCACCTCAGGTGAACATTGATCCATGGAACCTCTTGATGTGAAGTGACAATACAACCACTTCACTATTTTACTATGCTTCTTCATAAATGGTGCCCTTGAAATCTTTACTAATTTTGTTTAGAATGCTAATGTATTTTAGAAAGATATTTAGTTAGAACAAATAAGGCTATTTAGTTTTAACAAGATAAATGCACATAAAATAACAGTGAAAAGTTCTCGGATTAAGGAGGATCGAATTTTCTGTGTGGGGCTTTAAGAATCACATTCCTGAGTTGGTGATTTATTAGAGTATAAAAATTGATCTGTTAAAGATTTTTTTAGAAATGTCACTGTATTCACAGATGCCATGCGCAGCACCATGCATTGGGGTGCACTTTGTGTTTACTGTGTGTAGTACATACATACATGCCATATTTCATATAGAGGAATGTCATTTGAAATGGACTGTGTACTGCTGTAGGTGCCTTAATGCAGGTATTGTTAATGTGTACTATGTAACTTAGTGCACATTTTGCCAGTGGTGTCCTAACAGATTGTAAGACATATAGACATCCTGATATTATTCAAATATCTCTAGCTAGCTAGGACATATAATGTCTCATGCTCCTAATGAATTGTGCTCTTTCCAGGATGATATTGCTCTGTCTACATATTGTCAACCAGTAGGATTAATGATAGCATTCATACATCTCACATTCAGGAGAATACTTACAATTTCATAGGCTATCTAAAAGTGCTCTCTACTCTTCTGATGCAAGGTGTTGAGGAAGGTATCTGATTAAAACTTGATCCAGATGTAGCACAGCAGTCAAGTAACAGAGACATTGTTGATTAGCACTCTGTGTGGAATGCTGTCTGTCCCTCCTTGATTCTCCCTGCACTGTCATCAGATCTGTTTGGTACCGTGGGTGTCAAACATATGAATGAGGTACTTTGGTGTTGTCATTGTACATCTGTGATGTATGTATGCTTTCTGTTAGTAGCTGAAGATCTGCTAAACCAGTGACCACAGCTGATGTTTTAAGTGACATAACATTATGCAAATGGGTAGTGCAATGGGTGCTATAGGCATTCCCCAGTCATGGGGTTGTGGATGGGGAAATCTATGTTCCATGGGATATGGTATCATTGGACTTTTGTAACACTGTGTGAAATGCCTCACTGTCAGTCCATACACATAATAGGCTCAGTGTACATGACGGCAAAAAATATTTGTTTACATATATTCAAATTAAGTAAACTACTGACATCTGTATTGGCAATAGTTGGAGAAGTCTTTTGCCACTGTGTAGTGAGCGCTTATAAAATTGGTTGCTATATAATGGTTCTATGCACTGCTGACGTCTGTGAACTATGGCAGCTGTACAAACATATGCCTCTATACAATGAGACAAGTTTATATTATTGACATACCAAAGTTGCTCCTCAGCCATATTTTGGTGAGCACAACATTGTTTGGTTGCTAGACACATAATTTATGATTTTGGCATGGTTTATCTGCACTAGAAACCACATCAGTTTCAGGTCCAGCTCCAGCATATTCCATGATTCAAAAGCTTATGAATCATACAATATGCTGTGTGTCTTCATTGGTAAACATACATTCCACCAGAACTGTTCCAGGTACATTGATGAATATGTATGTCAATCTATGTGCAACAGGAGTTTTATGAACTGTGGATGGCTGTGTTCTGTGACTTTTCATTGCATACCATCCTTGTACATTTGACTATAATATTCATGGATACCTCTTACAGATACTTAATATATTTAAATGTCCCTCAATGTATTAATGAAATTTAACTTCTAAAAAAGACGAAAACACAAAGACACACTAAAGCAAATTAGCGTGACAGAAATATTTGCTTTATGAACTTTCTGTGCAGTCTGTGCAGATTATGAATCTGAGGAACATCACTGTTGACATTCAGTAGTGCATGTCATGTATGTGTTCATACATGACATGTCTGATATGAATGAAGAGGAGGTGCCCACCCTAGAGAAGGTAAGAACAGCAGTAATAAAAATGAACTCAAGATAAGCAGCAGGCTCAGATGAGGTCACAGCAGATATCACCAAGATGTTAGCTCACACAGGGGAGAAATGGCTCCTGATGGCACTCATAACAGTATGCAGAAAAGGGCATATCCCAGATGACTGAATAATAAGCATACTAGTGCCATTGTACAAGGACAAAGGAGGGCACCCACAACTGTCAGCAATATAGAGTTATCAAACTCCTGTCACACTGCAAGAACATTCCAGAGAGGATAATTGATGAATGAATACACAGAATTGTGGGAGGTAAAATGGCAGATGAGCAGTTCAGATTCAGATCAGGATACAGCTCGACTGACTCTATTTGCAGTGAGACAGATAGTTGTGAAGAAGCTAGAATTTCAGAAGGAATCCAACTAGGCATTTCTAGATATGGAGAAAGCATACGTCACGGTCCCAAGAAAGCTGATTTAGGCAGTCGTCTGGTGGTTCACAGCCTCAGAAACATTGACAGAATTAGTGCAAGCTGTGTACGAGGACCCAATGACATAAGTATGAACAGTGTTCAGTTTCACATGAGGGTTGCCAGTGGGAGTGGGTGCTCATCAGGCTTCACCTCAGGGTGCATTGTTGTTCATACTCATGATGGACTACATTAGCAAACAGGTTAGTGAGAACAGATCAACAGAGTTGCTCTATTCAGATGATGTGGCATTACTGGCAGACTCTGAGCAAGAATTTCAGCAAAGGAGAGGTGAATGGACTGCAAAACTGAAGGCATGTGGGAAGAGACTAAGCAGAGATAAGACAGTGGTAAAGGCAGCAAATGGGGGAATTGGAAGAAGCTGAGAATTCAGATAGAAAGGAAGATAGTTGAACAAGCTAAGGGCTTGAATTATCTGGCAGAAGTGGTTGAAAAGAATGGCAGTCTGAATCAGGATGTCTATGTCAGAATCTGAGAAGCTGTAGCCAACTGGCACATAGTGTCAGGGATAAGTTGTGATAGACGAAATACACAGACGAAAGTAAGATTTAAAAAACAGTGGTATGACAAGAACTACTGCCTGGTACAGAAACATGGGCAGTAAAGGCAAATCAGTTGAGAAGGCTAGAAGTTGGGGAGAACAAGTGCCCCAGATCAGTGACTAGATGCAAACTATGGGACAGATGAAGAAAAGAGGACATCAGAGCAGAAGTTAGAGTAGCTCCATTTGCAGAGTAATTTAAACAGAACAGATTACAGTAGTTTGGACATATGTGCAGAAAAGCAGAACACAAATGGTGAAGAAGTTTAGAGACAGATAGGAAGTAGGCAAGAGGAAACAGGGGAATCCAACAGAGATGAATGTACTGTAATAGAAGACCTGTGATAATGAGGCACGCCTACTGAAGAAGGTAGCAGAGTGGTAGTGAATTAAGAGAGAAATGGTGAAAGTTGGCATGACACCCTGAACCCCATGTAGAAAATGGAGGAAAGAGGGCAGCTGATGCTTCATGATATCCAGTATGATGTTGTCATTTAAAGAATAAGAGCAAAACATTTAAGCCACCTTATTGCAGTGCTGAATTATAAATGTCAAATAGATGCAGAAGCCAGTAGGATGGAGCATGTACTTTAATAAAACATAAAAACCACAACAAAATAATAATAAAAAGGTGAGCCCTTTCACACCACTACAAGGTGCTTCATCAGATCTAAAATAACATAAGATATGGTAAATATATATACACCTTCAGTCATACTACCTACAATATTACAACCAATCAACATTGCAGACCCCTTGATCTCAGTGCAGGTCTTAGAGACGTATTCATTTAATCCTTTATATCAATGAGCTGCTAATCTAAGAATCCATTTAATTTCAAGGCATTCAGTACGAGTCTTAACTTCACCCCCTCTACCAGTGTCACGAAATTTGTCATTGACCATAAATTTAAAGCTGTGTGTAGTGCCCTCATTTACAATATCTTTTGCTAAATCATTCTTTATATCTCGCCTATTGACACTGTACAAATGTTCTCTAATGTGATCTTTAAAACATCTGTTGGTCTTCCCAACATAGTAACAGTTACAAACTTGACAGACAGCAAGATATACATGATTCTGTGTGCTACAGTTTGCAAACAGCTCAAATTCAAACAATTTCCCATTCATTAGGTATATGAAGAAACCATCAGTATTAATATATTTACAAATATTGCATCCATTACAGAGATGCATCCCTACTTTCTTCATCGCTGACCTACTAACATCTGCTCTTAAATTCAAGGACTTATAACAAAGCCTTTTCCTTAAAGAAGGACCATTCTTAAAAACAGTGCATAGCTCACTATCAAGTATACCGCTACACTTAACATCGGACATCAAAACATGCCACTGTTTCTCAATGATGTTACATAAAGGACGCACATCACAAGAGTAGGTTTAACACATTCTCAGTTTGTTACTACAGTCATTCCTATCACTAACATGATCTCTATTAGTAACATCAGAGTATGGTCTAGCTCTGTCTAACCTGCATATTACTACATCATTTTGTACTTGAGAAATATCTAAGTCACAATATCCTCTCCATCTAAACTCATCTGTCAAAGTATCGACTGCATCATACACATCACTATATTTTGCATGAAGTCATACATTCCTGAAAAATTGACCTTTCATACCATTATTCTTGGCTCTCTTAGGATGCATATTCCTAGCATGCAGTTTGCTATGGATCTTCCAGGGTTTCTTAAAGCCATTCACAGAACTAAAAATATAAACATCCAAAAAATCAATCATAGTTGTAAGAAGTAAAAGTAAACCTCAAAAAATCAGTTGTCCCATGCAAGTATTCAATAAACATATCTAATAGCTCAGCTGATGCAGACCAAACAAAAAAGCATCATCTACAAAACAACCATAATGTAAGATAAACTCAAGAAATGTATTTAATTTACGAAAAAACATATGCCGTTTCCCACTGTGCAAGTACCCATGTTTGCATAACCATTCACACACATGGTGCCCATAGCTACATCTACATTCTGAATAAAATGATCGTCACTAAAAGAAAAGGCATTATTGTGCAAAACATCATCCAAAAGAGAGCATATCAAATTAACCTTTTCTATAGAATAATCAATTGATCACAGAAAATCTGTCTGACATATTCCACACCTACTGGATATCATATCCATAGTTACTTACAAAAAAATCCCTATTATCACAAGAAGCAGACCATTCAGCTACTCTCTTTAGAAAGCATTTAGTAACCTTCAAGATGGTACCTACACTGTTCACTGTTGGATGAAGCTGTTTTTCGACAAAGGTAGAAAGAGGTTCTGTCACCCACTGTCTTTCAGATACAATTGGTCCTATAGTTGGGTTGACAGGACTCTTATGTACCTTTGGGAGCCCATAAATCACAGGAATGAGGGAATACTGAACTGAACAGATGCACAAGTTAGGAAATTGTAACACACAAATGGATCTTTCATCATCTTCAATCATGTAAGTAAAGAAAAAGTGAAACGTAGTCATCCGTAATTATAAAATAGGTAACCTTCAGCTTTAACCTGTTGTTCCGTTCTATTTAGCATTTAAATAAAAAAAAGAAGAAAGATAATGCATTTCATTCGAATCGAACAGACTGGAATGTACCAGTATGCTAGCCATTGCCTTTAAGAAAAAAAAAAATTAAAAGCAAAGCTTCTTAAAAAATAGATACCTTTTTCAGCATCCTGTCTATTCTTTACTTAAATAAACTAGTGGTGGAATTATGTAGAAATGTTAATCATTCATGCTTTGGGCAGGATGAAAAACTAAGAAAGAGTATGAGTTGCACAGACTAGATGATAAAGTAATACAAGAGGCATCTATATTAAAGCTTTACAACTAAACTCTGTATAAAATGTTGCTGTTCCTCTTTACAAAAGCAGGCAATGAATTTGATTCAATAACTTTAACTATACACCTAGAAACATAAGAGCAAAGTGACCTCTAAAATGGTAGTCAGTCATTAACTAAACAAAGTGAGTATGTAGAATTTATACCATGAATGTGAACTGGAATTCTTCCACACACCTGCAGCAACTGAGACCAAAAAGGCCATCCTCAATATTCAGTTTTTATGTTGTCTAATTTTGAAGCTTGTACCCCAATTTAGTGTACGGCTGCCTTTTATGCTGTGTGTTAACACCGTTTAATGTGTCTAAAGCTGCTGAAGAGAAGATAAGTAATTACATACTAGTATAGAGGAAAACAAATAATACCTAAATGTAATGTTATCTTAGAAGGTATAGCAGACAGTCTGTCACAGGAAACCCTCATAAACCTATGCTCCTTGTAACACAATTATCCCAATAAAATACTAAAAAATATATTATAGCAGAAACAATAGGGATGATATGCTTCTGTGATAGATGCATCCATAAAATCAAATTAGTAGCCAAAATAACAGTTTTCTCAATAAAGTAAATATGAAATGGAAACAGTTATTAAAAAAAGTACCCTATCAAAGCTCCAAGCAGACATCTTGTTGATCCATCTATGACCAACCATTCATTTCACTGAAGTGGAAAGTGTTTGATCACAAATGATCAAAAACACAATCGTGTTTCAAACTGACAGAGCAATGAATTGCACTGTTTTTGCAGGGAGAAACCCCATTTCACCTCTAAATGTAGAATGTGTCCTTACACCCACTTCCATGAAAAGATGAACTCCATGGTTGCACAACAACAAAAAAAGGAGAAACACCATGTAAGAGCAAACTTAGTACTCACATACTGTTCAATCTTAATTGTCACATCATTCAAGATAGGACATGCAGTTGGGAAAAAGAAAAATTGGGAATGGCGGTTAGTATAGAGGATTTAAGGATATGAATTGTTAATAAGCTGCTTCTTGTAGTCCATGGTTTAATTCCTTCAGTCTCCATCTGCATATTTTGTTACTCTGAATAGATCATCTAGACATATAGTACTCGGGATTAACTGGGAAACTGGGCTGAACTCTTTAACTGTTTCTTTGACCAAGAGCCTAGTAATTCTGTATGAATCTATAAATCTGAGCCCACAGTGAAATAAACATTGAATGCAATACATTGTGTCAGTGAACATCAAAACAGAAAGATATTTCAGACTACAATTTCCTCTAAAGAGCTGAATGACACATCACCTCTGCAATGCATGGAAGAGTTCTGATGAAATTCTGAAAACAGTAGAAATGAAAGTTATCAACTTTGGAATAAAGCTTTGGCATGTTACAGCTGGCTTTGAGTTGTCCTTCTGTGCCTCACAAAGGTGATGTGTCATTCATTTTTTCATTTATGTATTTGTTCGGATGCTTAATTCCTCCAAAGAGCATTGTTTCAGTTAGCTTTTACATACTGTATTAATGAATTGCTTTAGGAAAATTATGAAAAAGAAAGAACACAGTAAGAAATACTTAGGAGTGCTCTAAATTAAAAACAAAACATGAGAATGCATAAAGGTTACAAAATAGTGGGAGAAAACTGACAAAATCATTTTGCTTTAATAACTATTGCTTTTTAAATATATCACTGATGTAAATATATATGATTGAAATATCTATTACTTTTATGGTTGTGCTTGTTGCACTGCAAGTGTTTTGAAGGGATGTGTGTTTAAAATCAACAGTTAACAGCTGTTCTTAAGTTATCATTCTTCTTTGTAGTTGTTATAAGGCCATGTAACATCAGTGTCATCTTTTGTTCAAAATTTAGAGTTCAGAGAGTTATTAGGAACAATCTGAATTCCTTTTAATGTTTACGTTATACTACACTTTCTAGGTATCCAAAAAAGCTGTAGAGCACCTTAATGATAAGCATGATTTTTGTGGAAAATCTGCACCCCTTCCAGAATCTTTTCCAGAATTTTTCCTACAGGGAGGATGGCATAATGGTTAGGGTATTTACCTTGCAGACACAAGGTGCAGGGTTTGATTCTTACATGAGGTAATTGGCAAGGCTTAAAATGGCCCACAAGGGCAGTTAACCTAGTACTAACCTATGAACCTCTGAACTATGAACACGAGGTGTGTCAATGAAATCAAAGCTGATTCCTACTCTTGTTAGGGTTCTCTTCCATTTTCATCCAGGTTCGTTTTATTACTGATGTTTAATCCCAGTTCAGACCTGATCTACTAGAGCACCATGATCTGAGAAATGCATTTTAAGCTACTAATGATTCTAATCAGGCAAACAACAGGCTATCTGCTAGTGATACAGCAGGTCCGACTTACTTAAGTAATAGATTTGTAGATTATCTATATACAAAAGTACTCTTGGACTTTTAATTCAGACACATCATATGCCTTTACTAAATGAAACATAAACAGTAATGCGTGTCCATTTCTTAAACAGTGCATGCTAGTTATTAATTTAACTAACATTGCATGCTAGTTAAATTAGTAAAACATGTGTTTCAACAAACCAAATATCTTTTAGCTATCTTCTATAAACTTACAAATGACTGTTGGTGAGATCCAGTTATTCTTAAAGCTACTGCATGGTTTACAACAAAATGGGGGGAACGCTTTCATTCGAATCATAATTTAAATTCATGACGGTTTGTGAAAACATAATGCCCAAAGAAAGTTACTGACACTGGTATGTAGGCTAGTTAGAGAAATTAAAATTTTCTTCTCTATTTCTTCATTTCTGTTATAAATGAAAGTAGATAAAAATGAAGGAAGAATGGCTTTAAGCACCTAATAGCACATTATTTGAAGTATTTTATTTCATATATAATTTAAAATGGAATTTTTGATTAAATTTCACACTGTTTTAATATCATCCTGAAGAACAGCAAAGCTATGCTTATTTTCTGGCACATATAATTTTGCTCTGGTCTTTTTCACAGTAAAAAGTAATTTATGAAACTGGTTCTAAATGTACATTACCACCATTTCAAAATTAACCGATGTATGTCCTATAAATTAGCCATTCTACTCCAAATACTCTTCAGACATGTCATGTATTGCAGAAGTTAATTCAGAGCTGTATTTAAATAGTCAGGTAGCTACACTATATAACATGTAACATACAACATTCTTTCATTGATTCATTTTAACATGTTTCTTCAAATTATATTCGCAAAGACTAGAACATGACAATTGTAAAATAAATAAAATAATGCAATGCCTTACCCACAAATTTATTTTAGATATGCCCCATTTCACAATATCAGTGGGTCTAGTTATGTTGAATGACTTTTAATACATAGATACTGAAGTTGTTGGAACAGGGTAGTGGCCTGTTGTAAGTACTTAATGTATTGGCACTTATTAACAATTATTATGGCAAATTGCAACTATAAGCCCTAATGTTATTAAAACTTATGAAGCATCATACTATGGTCAGGATTCATAAAGGTGTAATGCACTAAAATGCAAGGTTTGCACAGCCTAATAGCACTGCAGAGTAGCACATGCAGTAATTATGTATCCAGTGCAACACAGACAGTTAACTGCAGCCTACAGTCAAGGTTAGGTAAGTTAGTAGCAAAGTAAAAATGTAAGCAAATATATTTGTGTAGTAAAATATGTGAATGCAGGTACTAAATAGAACTCATAGTGCGGCTGCTTGATGCTTTGTGCAAATCGTGCGAGAAATGAAAATGTGAACTGAAACACTGATGCATGTGTTCTACTGCTTCACTAAGCAGGACAGCAGACAGTAGCACTATTTGTAGCTTCACTGCTATGGTGTCCTCATACATGGGCACCTGAGACAGATGCATAAAATAGGAGGAACTGGATGTATAAAAGGACAGGTAAAAAGGGATAATGTGCAGGGGATACTTTTTTGTGGGGGCATTGTCCCATTTTTGCTTTACATATAGAGTGAAGAGAAGAGGGGAAGATTTTAAGGAAAAGCATGGCAGGACATTATGCAGTAGAAGATATACAGACATACAGTAGCACAGAGGAAACAATGATGCACAAATAATAGGATGCGGTGACACTGGATGAACAGAGACAACGTAAAGACAAAGGGTGATGGAGACAGACTGACAACAGTGATATTATAAAGCATGACACGAGGAGTGTACACCTGGCCGGGGATATGGTCAGCAGGCTCACACCCACCCTATCTATCATATGGATATACAATGTGGAGATGCAGTGAGAAGTTTACTATAAGTGGATCTGTCATGCCAATGAAATGAATATACTTAAAACATGTGCTTTTGTGAGCAGAGCTAGCTTTGATCTATTCTGCCTCCTGCAGTAGGTGATGCAACTCATTTCTTGATCTGCATTTACAGCAAACATCAGAGGACTTTGATATTGTAAGATAAGATGCCGCAATACCATTTACAAGTCACAGTGCCATGAATATATTCCATTTGCTGCATAACAGGCAGCTTTCACGTGTGTGTGCATGCACCTTTTGCATATGTTACCATACTCACTCACTCAGAAATATGGCCCTGTTTGGTGTAGAGACACACAGCTAGTATATCAGCACATTGACATAGAGATGCATAACCCACACCATCCAAGTTCCTGCAGAAATGCGTAAGAAATGGAGGTGACATAGTGCTCTGTGACCACTGCCACCACTGGCATGTGACACTGAAGCAGCACACATATATATGTTAGGCTATCCTTGTTAAATATCTGAGAAATTATCCAAAAAATGTGGTACTATACATTTATACCATTTGTACTTTGTTTTCTAAGGTTACTATTACTGCAACATTACAGGTCATCATATCATTGCATGCACTGTTCCCATGTCCTCAGCAAGATCATAACAAGCATTCACTTTTCCTAATGGATCATTATATGGGTCCCAGTCGCTACTTCTAGTAGTTGTGAATGTGACAGAACATAATCTTTTTCTCTTCATAAGTCATGCGGAAGCTTTTCAATAGGTGCTTTCTGAAGATATCATAGCTTCCTTAACATCATGGTGGCATTTTTATGAGATAAAGGTGAATCACATCTGCAATGGCTTGTGTAAAGAGTGAAAATGTAAATATGAGCTCAAATGAACCTTCAACTTTGCACCCATAATTCACTGTCCTTACTGGGAATTGGTACCCTGTGATCACAGCAGTAGTGATGCTTCTCATGAACCTGCAGTGACAGAAGAGGGAACTGCATCGGATGTTACCCATAAATTTGTGGAATTGCTGGAATGTCCAGCATCATCATATACAACAACTGGCCACTGACATATGGTTGGTACTTATTAAATAAAATTAAGAATTCATTACACAGGAGGTTCAGATTCAAAAGTTTACTAGTATACACCTGGAGGCAAAAAAACGTACAAGTACAGAATTTTGTCTGACATGAAACAGGAAGCACACAATTTTATATAGGTTTAACATTTAAGCTATGCCCACCTTACTGACGTGATATGTCACAGGGCATCTACATCACTTTAGCTTACAGTTCTTTATTCATTAAATCTGCTGATGCTGTATATTTTAAAAAACTTTTCCTCTAGATACAATACGGCCTTGCTATCCAGCTGGTCAGTCATAATGTCTTTCTGTAAAGTTACTTGTTCAAGGTTTCATATCAGTTCAAATACAATAGCAGCTTCAGTCTTTTAATGCACGTCTTTGTTCTCTGTTACACTTTCTCAAACAGCTGCATGCTATCTTAGTAACACATATACAAGACCAAATCATTCCAACAGGAAAGAGCAGAATATTTCATTATTTCACACACTTAATTTCCTGACCCAGCAGATAATCACTTGTGAAAAGCATAAACATTAAAACTTGCTAAGCTAGCATTCTGCCAGGGTCAGAGATCAGCTTTGTTTCAAGCCACACTGCAGTTTCAAAACTACTTACATTTACACATGAATTAATCTGTGCTGTTATATGATTAATAGAAAAAAATGCATTATATACTACTTTGCTTTTAAACTAGCATTTCTCATATATTCAAATACACATTTTTCTAACAGTACTCAAGATCAAGCAGCAGATGCGACAAACTATCAACCAGGCTGAATTTACTGTAAACTAGTTAGCATGGGGATGATTTCTGAGGATGACACCCATCTCAATCAGCAGTTCTTTGAGGACCTGGAATCTACAATTACAGTACTGAATGGCCTTCTGAACTATAGGTTGGCACACACTGCTTCCATCTCCACTTCCTTGCAAACAATTGCAAGTGTCCGTATCACAACCCACACTGATAATGCTGTCCAAAATCATAGTAGGATATGCATTCAGAGTGACTATGTAAAGGGGCCTTCACAGTGTACAAAGTTATCAAGTGTAGACAACTCTCTTGCCCCTTGTCATTGATGATAATGACATCCAGTAACTTTTGTCAGGAGCACCTCACCAGCAGACTCCACCCAGATCTTGGTTTGACAGCTGTACACCATTATTCATGGGGGGTACAAGTCCTAATGCAACAACCCAGCGGACTGACACGTGTTCATACTCGTGTATTGATGCCTCCACTCCTTCCAAGAGGAATTGTCCCTGACATGGAATATCTTTCATTTTGAGACCCTGATCACTGTCTTCTATGACATGCTCCACCCCACCAAGTAAGTATAGTGAGAGCCAATTGACATTTTGGCTATATACACCTCTGTATATGATGATGATTGTGACCCAGTCCACCTTTTCTCCTGTATGGCATAGCTGTGGATATCTGTTGCATAATGTAGCCTGTCAAGAGAAGAGAGAGAGAGAAGCATTTGCATTTGCTGTTTTGGGGAGTAGCAAAAGAGATAAACACCCATTTGTGAAAAAAAAAATCTCTCCCACTATAGAGATTTTGGAGAGACCACTGAGGAGGCATGAGAATAGCTCTGCCAATCTGCAAAATGTTGGTTTGGTCAGGATAGGATATGCTGCTCAGAAAGAACCGACGAGAGGAGATCGCCCATTGACAAAGTCTGGCACTGCTCTCATCTCTAGGGCATTTATGTGCAGGTGGTAAAGTGTCAGATCTGGGTGAATCTCCACCAAAGAACCAAGCAAGATGATTCTTCTGACAAATCTGTGTAACCAGTATTTGGTGGAAGTTAGTAAGTTGACCGCTGGTGAACAACATCCACTGACATCCCAAGAAAGAGAAGCCGAGCCAGGGGAAAGAAGAGTAGCCAGCCGGCAGCAGCGGGGCCCTAGCACCTTAGAGAACATCTGGCCTGTGCTTTCTTGTTGGCTACAGAATGATCCTGACATGACATTGAATGTCTGAGAAACTCTTTGATGGGTAAGGGTAATGACATCCAAACAGTGTTTAAGTTTAAGCCTAGAAATAGACTGGCAGGGCAACAAGGATTTTTTTTGAGTTGAGTCAGAGATGCCCAATGCTCAAAAGATTTTGTGTGTAATCCTGGCTTGAAACAAGCTGATGCCTGGTGGTGGCTGAATCTTGTGATCTGTTGTAACTGGCTGAATGGCTCTTTTGCAGTAGTTTTAAGACTTCTAACTTCACTCCTTAGACCGTGGTACATCTGGAAAGGAAGGAAGGTTGATAGAAAGGACTTCTCCTCGGAGGAAAGGAGATTTCTCATATATATGAAGCTGTACCCATCTGTCTTGAGTGAGAACTGGGACAGGGACGGCCAACATCTCAGGGATGCTGAAAGGGCTTGTCAGAGAGGAGACTCGTTTCCCCTGGTTTTGTGGACCCCCCCTCTGCCTATCTCTGCCTGTTGTTGGCTACCCCCTCTGCCTCTGGGGTAAACTGACCCTGTGAACTGCGACTCCTTGGGATTTGCGCGGGCAACATTTTGCCACCCTTCTGTCCTTTGGGGTAGGAGTAATAAATAGGACTGGCTCCTGAGGTCAGGAGCAGCCCACTTTCTCGGAAAGGTCAATAAGCAATAGATTGTCACGGAGATACCCCAGGAGGTGGAGGAGAAGTCAAATGCCTCTGCATACTGACTCCACTCCCTCAGAGGTTGATGGTTGGGCCAGTTTCCCCTCTGTTTGAAGGAGTTCTAGGATAGGAGGGAGGAGTCCATCCCCGAGATCTTTGGGGATCCCTCTGACTCATCTAAGTCAGTATCTAGCCTAACCATCCCCTGATCTGCATATCCTGATAGTAATGCTGCATGCATCATGCTTGTTCTTCATAATAGTACACTGTCACTATGTGCTTATCAAGGTGCATAATTCTAGATCAGACATTGCTGCATCACACACACTTCTGCATACTATGCCCATTTCTGTCTGGGCATGTGGTTGTGGCTGCTGCTTGCTGTTTGCCAACTTCAGGCAATGATTGTGGTGATGATGATGAAGGATTTCCAGTGCTGATCATGTATGTGTGCAAAGTCTGACTGCAATGGTGTATAAGGGCTGCTCAGCTTGTAGCTTCACAAACATACTGGCCTAGTGAAACTAACCTGGTCAACAAATAAAGAACTTCCTGCTGTCTATGGCAGGATCATACTGGAGTGCAGTCCCACAAAATATGAAGGAAGAAGAAGCAATTTTTTATTCATTTTGTTGACAAGCTCTATGACATTGCAAGATTGTGCATGTGCAGTGTTTGCTCTCTGATGTCTAGATACCTGATAGAAATCCTACATTCTGACACTTGTTAAAAAGTCAGTCATCAACATGGGATTGGGGGTCAATACATTTGGACCGACTGCAACTATAGCTGTATACATTCAGTTTGTCACAGTGCCTACCTTTACCAACTATATATCACTCTTTAATGGTACTGTCCAGGAAGTAATAAAATAGCTGAAATGTGTACCATACATGTGAACCAATGGAACTGCAAAAATGCTGTTCAGACGCACTGATTATGACTTCTTGTCCATCGCACGCTGTGGCATTTCATGGAGTGATAGTACAGCCTGTTCACAAACCTTTATGGCTGTGGCTGAGGTGGGTGCAGCAGCATTATACCATGGCTCTTTTTGAGTTTTCTGGAGATGCAGGACTGAGAAATTCCCAATATGTCCCTTGCTGGCTTTTGAAAGATCACTGCAGCAAGAATGGAAAGATTTACAAGTACCATGGTCTCCAGATGTATATCAAGTCTATGCAGTCTACTGATTGTGTGACAGAGATACATTCCACTAAATCCCATACAATGTTGCAATCTATTTGGAAGAATTTAATAAACTCCTGATCAGACAATCTGTGGTATGTCCCTGGTTGACAGTACCATTTCTGTTGCTGATGGATGCAATGTCACTCAGTTTTGTGGATCGCAACTCTAATATTTTTGAGTTGCTTTAACTTTCAAAACTCATCTTTATACCGGTGTACAATTTCCACCACATATGTTATATTGTCATTTTGTTCAGTTTGAATAAATGTTCTTCTTTCGGCTTTTCCCAGTTAAGGGTTGCCACAGTGGAACTCTGGTCTGCTAATGATTTTGGCAGTAGATTTTTTTTTTTTAACAGGTGCCAGCTCGATGCCCAACCTTCAACAAAGGCACACCCATTCTACGCATGTCTTTAGAACACCACTCAACCACGGGGAGGAGATGCAGACTCCACACAGAAGATGCTCCAGCCGAGAATCGAACAGGAGAACCTCTTGCTGTGAGGCAACAACGCTACCGCTGCACCACTGTGGATACTTATCAGTTTGAATAAATATCCATGTAATTACAAACCACATTTCCCTACCAGTTTCATTTGCATGTCCCTATGCAGTCATTTGCAAATATATTCTGCAGCACATTTGTGCTCCCAGCACTGTAGTGAAACATGGGATTATAAGTGCCTATAATTTCTAAGCAACTGTGCACTATGTACTGCAGAACATGACTATAAATCCAGGCGTATATCTTTACTGATTAATTCTTATGATGATTTGTAGCTGATGCTCAGATTGCATCTTTTGTGGTTTATTTCATTTTTAATTTATTAATGCAAACTTTTCTACTTAGCTACAAATCTGCACTTTTTACTCAGCTTCATAATGTTAATAATGAACAAGATGAATGAAAAGAAATCCCATGTTTTGAATAATGAGCATTTTGATTTGCAAAAAAAAAACGTACTATATTTCTGTGTTGAAAAGTAAAACATTCTTTTAAATTGCAATGTACACAATGCATAAAGTGTGACTTTTTTCTTTACCACTCCATAACAGCTTATACAATGCTAGTTTAATTTAACATTTAATGAATGTATTTTTTGTTCAATTGCAGCATGCAATAGTATATTCTTTAATAAGGTATTTAGAAGTGTGTCCTCTACTAAACATCAATTACAGACCGTGGAAAGAGCATGCATTTCATAGAAGCTGTGAAAAGAGAAATGGTACACTCCTTCAACAATGTTTTATAATTACTGCATTTGCGGGTTTCCAGTAGGATTAATGCTTTCAAAAGGCAATAATATACGAAGCCATGCAACAGGAGACAAGGAAACACAGCATGTGTAATTTGCTTTTATTGTTGCATGTAGGGCATCACCACAGAGAACCCATTCAATGAATTTCATGCCTGTTTATTTAAACAATCCCCATAATTTCAGAAATTATTAAAACTCACTGTTAAAATGTTGGTTAAAGCTAAATTGCCATCAAGTTACTACATGCAGGCAAGAAAATCCACATACAGAAATGCACATGCATTGCTATGCTATCATTTATATAGAAGTAGCAATTTCAGTGTTGATTTCCTCGCTGTTTACAAACATTCAGATTTTTCATTTTTTATTGTTTTTCATTTATATATTTCATAAAGGCGTGGAGTAACTTTTTTCTAGATATGCCTTGGTATAATCATACACATATCAGACAGTATAATTCAAACCATTTGTACAAATGCAATAATAGTTTGACTGGCCTTTTATGGTTGAAATGTTCTGAAATGGGTAGTTGTCATTATTGGTTCATATTTCATTGTTTACTGGAAAAATGTTCAAAGCTGCAAATTTAAATTGCACTCTAAGTGGTGCTGTATTATACAAAGAATGTAATTTAATATAATCAAGAAGGTAAATCAAATAACACGTCATGTATGCATGGCCTTAAAATGTGTACAAGGGGCCTATGGTTTGCAAATGGCACAAAGGTAAACTTAATCTGTGACTGGCCAGCTGCATTTTCTTTGAATGTGGATTTCAATGCCATTTCAATGAATGTGAGTTTCAAGGCCAAAGAAGTTTACTGTTCACGCAACGTATGTTTTCCTTGTGATACTGTATTGTTTTGTTTAGCAAACGGCTATCAGTGCTTATGCTATAAATTTAGAAATAAAAGTTTTAAATGAAATCCAACTATCTGTAATCAGTCTAGACATAAAGAAGAAAATAGTCTCCACACTGACAGGTACAAACAGTGTTTATGGTAACTAGGGAGAAAAAGACATGCAATGGGACACTGTTATGGTCGTGGGGGATCCATTATCTTGCCTAGGGGTCTATTTGACCATGTTCTGGCTCTGACTGTGACTGTATACAGAAGCTCTGGCTTTTGTTGCACCTTGGAATAACTCTCCTTATGCAGAGATGCAGGGATTTGATTGTGATAATTTATAAGCAGGAAGGATGTGAGGAATATCAACCCATAATGAAGATATATGGGAGATATAATAGCAGGAGAGAAAGCTTTTCTGATCTGATAAATTTGTTTTGCAATTGCACATCATTTTGTAAACATCCTTCACTTTCAGTTAAGGGCATCATACTTGTTATAGAGAGTGAAATTTCCCTCTCTGTTTTTGCAATTTGTCAGTTATTAGGATCATCAGAACACAACTAGGCAGGTGATTGCAGGGACATTAGGATGCCTAGCCATATACACCTTTAGGTAGACGCACTTAAAAGTTAATGTTTATTTATTGTTGGAATTTCTATCATTTTATGATACATTCAGAGCTATTCTGGTCTTTTATTAATTTGCTTTAAAACTCTTGACTTGTCCTTCCTTTCATTTTACAGCAATGCAGCCAACACTCCTAATGTATTACAAACCATCTTTACCCCCTATTTCCTCCCTTTGCCCCTCCCCTTAAAGTTGAAAAACAACTGCAATCTAAATCATCAGCACACTTAACATTCCCCATTTATACTAACACACCAAGATTTTTATTTTATTTATTTATGTATGTATGTATTTATTTATTTATTTATTTATTGACATTTGTTAACCAGGTTAGTCCAGCTGAGCCAGGGGCCCATTTTCAGTGGAGACCCGAGGACAAAAGCTCCAGAAATGCAAGTAATTATGATATTTACAAACTATTAAAGTAGAGTCACAGAAATAAAGTACAAGTCAAAAATGGTGCACAGCAGTACAATGTGTAGGTAAAATAACAGTTAATAAGTACAATGTCCAAACTTTGAGAACAGTATATTGCATATGCCAAATGACAAAAGGTTTAGGGAATATTGCACTAAGGAGTGCAATACACTTTGCTAGGAGTACAGTACAGTATGAGTACAGTTTTCTAGGAGTACAGCATAAATACAGTTTGCTAGTACAGTATGAGTACAGTTTGCTAGGAGTACAGTATGAATACAGTTAGTACAGTATGAGTACAGTTTAATACAATATGAGTACAGTTTTAGGAGTACAGTATGAATGCAGTTTGTTAGGAGTACAGTATGAATGCAGTTTGTTAGGAGTACAGTATGAATGCAGTTTGTTAGGAGTACAGTATGAATACAGTTTATTAGAGCAAGTACAAGGAGGAAAGAGAGTTGATAGGGAAAAGCAGACAAGATGAGAAGGGAGGAGACTAGGTCAAGTGAGGGCTTGAGAAGGGCATGACCAAGTCTTCAGGAGAAAATGTTTAAGTTCTTTCATAAACAGGTATTTATGCTGAATGCTTCTTATGTTGAGAGGAAGCGATTTCCAAGCATGGGCTATAGAGTATTTGCAATGGGACGTACCAATGTTTTTATTGGGTTTGTATAACTGAAGTAGGTATTAACTGGCAGTACGGAGGTGACGAGGGGGTTATAGAAGGAGACTAAATTGGAGATGGAGGGACAAGATGAGGATACATATAGGATAGAGTGTGCAATAAGTGGCTGGGGTATAAGTAGCTGTTTGGTGAATTCTGGCCATTGAAATGACTTAAGGACAAGAGAATGGTTAGAGTTTTAAGGAAGGCTGGTGACAAATTTGTTATAAGTTTGCTTTAGTTTAGTGATAACAGATGTTTAAACATGAGTAAGGACAGGGACAGTGTAAAGAAGGCAGGATAGGAATAGGGCCTGAGTGAGGGAGGGTGTGTTGGAGAGTGACAGACATTTTTGATTATGAAAGAGGAGTCCAAGTTTCTGGTGGGCCTTTTTTATACTTTGTTGAATATGAACATCAAATTTTACTTCATCATCAATGATAACTCCAAGTAGTTTAATAGGGGGTTCAGATTTAATAATGGTGGTGTTGAGAGGATATAGAGAAAGAGTCTTTGTGCCGAGCAAGTGTTTTAGGGAGAAAGCGCAGGAGTTTGTTTTGCCTTGGATTTAATATGAGTTGGTTATCAGAGAGACAGGTTTTGACAGAGGAAAAGGTTTGCTGAGTGACAGCTAGATGGCTAGAAGATCATGGATGTAGTGGGCAGAGGTAACGAAGGTGGAGTCACCTGCATACTGTAGAAGTGTAGAGAGGTTAGTAGCAGAGTGAAGTTTATTACTGAATATATTAAACAGGAGGGGGCTAAGAATTGATCCTTGGGGAACTCCAGTATTAACAGTGAAGAATGGAAAGAGGACAATTTGCCAGTGGGTAGATTGCTGCCTGACAGAGAGATAGCCAGAGAATCAGTGCCAGTAGCAGAAGATCACTGCTTCAAAAAAAAAAAAAAAAAGAAAGAAAGAAAAAAGAAAACAATCAGTGGGACTTGCAGTGAAGTTTATCAGTGAGGAGAACAGTGTTTAGAGTGCAGAGTAAAGACAGATGCTGATAATGTATGACATGAACCCTTGGTTTAGAAAAGAGAGGAGACAGGCAGCAAAGTCTTAGCCTTTATCACACTTTTCTGAAGTTAGGTGCCAAAGGGATACAGAGACTAGGGAGAGAAATGCATACTCAGTGGGGTGTGTGTGTGTGTGTGTGTGTGTGCATGAAAGGTGGTGGAGGGTTAGTCAGCCGAGAAATATGTGTACATGCCAAAGGCTAGCTTAGTTTGCAAAAAATGCTTTTAGCACCAGGTGAGGAAGAAGCAATTGGGACACATATAGCTTGTGATGGTGTTCCTCTTTTGCATTGTTGGTTTTCTTCCATCCTTGGCTAGAGAGCAATCTTTGTATCACTTTCATGGTCATTAGATAGAATGTCAGCCAGATATATGCAGGTTGGGGGGGGGGGTTGAGGTCATCTTTCCGTGTAGGTGACTGCTATAAAATAAGAGAGAGATGTAATGACAATAAGATAGTACGCTTAGGGTGGTAAAAAAATCTCTAGAAGAGAGAGAGTAATTAATGGAAGGGTAGTGAATATTAGTGGCAAGCAGAAAGAGTGAACATAGAAGGCAAAGGATTGAGAGAGAGAGAGTGAAAAAAGACTGATAGTCGCAGGCTGGAGGGTGAGAAAGAGAAAAAGATAGAAGGCCTGGAGAGCGCACTCCCAGGTTTGCAGGGAGCAGTAGAAAGGAAAGACAAGACTAGCAAGGCTTGAGTAGCTTAGTTTACATCACAGATTTGGAGAAAGGTGCCTTTAAGTGGTACTGGGAGGGGAGAACACACACAGTTAATAGAAGAATGATCAATGGAAGCATGCGTTTACTCTAACATTTAGAGTACACAAAAGTAAGAACGCAAAACATAGTAAGGTCAAGGGATGCTAGCATTTAGCCAAGCAGAAAGAAGAGAGAATGCAGTTGTCAGTACCCAAATACTGCATGTAGAAATTGTACAATATAAACAGATTATGCCTTCTAATTGTACAACATTAACAGCAAGCAAGCAGCAGTTATTAAAACACAGATTTGAAGAAAGGGGCCATTAAGTAGGTACTGGGAGGGGAGAAGGCACACATGTAAAAGCAGAATTGTCAAGGGAAACAAGCATTTACTCTAACATTTGGAGTAGGCAAAAGGAAGAGAGAATACAGAACATAGTAAGGTCAAAGGATGCTAGTGTTTAGTCAAGCTGGAATAAGTAGAAGGAAGAGGGAATGCAATTGCCAATACCCAAATACTACGTACAGAATTTCTACAATATAAACAAGTTATGCATTCCGATTGTACAGCAAAACAGTAAACAAGCATGCAAGATTTAATAAAACAGACAAAATTAGAGCATTTTTTCACCAAAGTGCCTGGAAGTCTATTTTGTTTGAGTAAAAGACAAACACAAGCAGGACAGTACAGTTAAGGCACAGGGACTAAGTCCAGTGTGTGCGCCTGCTTGTTCCTAGTCTTAGCACAGTAAACACATTGGGTACATGTACATTTACCAACTGGTAGTTACAGGCCAACAGCAGTGTTACACAGCAGGATGCTAGAACTGAAACAGATAACGTTAGTGAAGCGATATTGCTACTGGTATCCTTATTCCGTTAGTTAAACATGCCCAGTATAGCGAACAAACTAAGCTCTTTTCTAAGCTTTCTTACTTATAACTTGTGTATGTGATGGCTTAGTAGGGTTCCTATTAGATGACTGAAGTCGCATTCTTTCGAATGCATCTTGGTCGAATTTGAAAAGATGAAAAGGCAAAAGGCAGAAGCGGCATATAAGCAAATTCTTTCCTCGGGAAATAAATTGCTTGGCCGTGTCCATTACTTTGCTGTTTTCATCACTGTAATGTGATCTCAGAGTTAGTATATTTAAGTAGGGGTGGTGTGAGGGGGTGAAACACCCCGTACTTTTTTTTTTTTTTTTTTGGAACTGTTCTAAGCATTCGAGTTTGTAAGCTTTCACTTACATGGGGTCAATAAATCATCATTTGCTTTTCTAAGTGTTTGATGATTTAATATAGACCCGCTTAGTAAGAGATAACTGAACAAGACAATTCAATACACTGACTTACGTGCCAAACACATCGTTTCTTGGAGAGCTGGGGGGGTGTATTGGGACCACAGGCAAGAGAAAGTTTTAAAGAAGGCAGCAAAGGATTTCAGAGTACTAAACGTTTTAGAGCTCTCTGTCCTCTCCTTCTACCTACTACTATTTCATTTCATTACCTAACATTTATGTGGTGAATACATCAAAAGAAATAATTTCTGGGCATTATTGTCTACCAAAATCTGCACCAAAGCCTGTTAAAGCAGAACTAAATACATATGCATCATCTCAATCACTGACTCCACAACCTCACCAAGGACTGTTTAGCCAGTTCTCACAATGTCCAGTTCTTCCATTAAAACTTCACACATTAGAATCTCAAAATTTCCTAAATTCCTCCATAAATTCACCATAATACTGTTTATGCTATATTTAGAAACAACAAAACAGATCCAGGTCCTCCCTCTCAATGTTCAAAGTATTAAACATATAGTAGAACACATCACCACTTTCACAACCCAGCATGGACCAGTTAAATTGTTAAGAGTTCTAAGACTTTCTATACTTTGGGTCTGAGATTGAAAATGGTCTCTTCAGATTAGAGCCCTACCCTAGAAAATAAATTAAAATTCAAATAAATAAATGCCTTTTTATCTTTTATGTTTTACTTAGTTGTGAGTTTTGCTTTATTGATATCTCTGTTTCATAGGAATGCATATGAACTGTATTGCATTATGGCTTAAATCTTCCAATCCATACAACCAATATTTCTTTCTAGGCTATGACTACTATCTTGATGCAAAACCATTAAGGTGGTGGCACCCAAACACCACAGCAAAATCCAATTTAGATTGGATTTACTTATAATTAACACAACAGACACAGCACCTTACCTTAAAGGAGTAGCTTACTTACTACAGCCTTCCTTGTTACTGAAATGACAAAAGCAACAAAATGAGGCAATCATCTCAGTCCCAAAGCACAAAAGTCCTTTTGTCCTGGGTAACATCAGTGTAACTCTACTGGGCCCAAAGCACAATGCCATGTCTGAATTTGCCACTTACCTCAGCATCATCCAGTTCTAACCAACCTACATGATGCAGCATGCTATCTTCATGTTACTTAGTTCTTGATTCAGTAATCACAAACTATTAATTTACCATATGTCTAATTACCATGCATCCTCCATCTTTTAGTGACCACTACCCCATGAATTTCTACATACAAAACTTATCAGTAAATATTCGTCCTAAGTATATATCATTTAGAAACAATTCTCAGGCTAAAATAAATAAACCTACAATTTATTACCTGGTTCCTAGTAACTTACTTAAAGGACCCAATCCAATGACCCAAAGGTCTTACCAATATGCTCAAAAATATACTAGACATATTCTTTCCATTAATTACTAGACTGTATAAAACCAACAACAAAACATGTTTAACATATGAGCTTAAGGCCCTCCAAACATTTGAAAATAATGCCTGGCATACATGGAACAAAACCCCATACAAAGCACACATTTGTAATACACCAAATTACACAAGCTTTCAAAAAATCAATCCAGTGGTTCAAAATCAGATAATGTACTGACTCCCTAACTTTCCATCCCTCCCTTGTACTTTAAACTAATTAAGTAAAAAGATGTTCTGAGTAAGTCCACTAGCTGCAGCAACAAGCCCAGACACTGTACACCTCTGGTTTATATACCACTATTCATCACACTCCTAGACATCTTCACCTTGTGACTCTCACAAATAAGTCACTTTTATATGACATTCAGCCTAAACCTTACCTAAGCAAACTAAACTTGGCAACACATCCAATTTCCATCCAATCGCCAGCTTACAAACCTTTACTGAGATACTTAGAAATTAATTTACACCCAACTAGTCAATTATATCCAACAATATAAACTGGTGTCTTACAGAGAACATAGTTCCTGGGGGAGTGTAATGCTATGACAGCAATATAGATGAAAGACTCCTTAACATGAACAAAGGTTTCCTTTATTAGCCTAACCAAAGCCTTTGACTTTGTAGATTCTCCGTTTCTCATAATCCACATGTTGCAACTGGTCATATGTCCAGAAACAACACTCTGCTTCTACAACTATGTCTAAAAAAAAAACAGAAATGTCCATTTCGCTATAGGATTATACCTCTCACAAAAAGCCCCATTAAACAAAGTTGTACTTGAGACTTCAGTCATGATCCCTTTACTATTCTGCATTTTTATCAACAGACTCATCTATGACTTTCATCAGCTCCAAGTTTTGTTATAGGCAAATTATATGATCCTGTTTCACTCCAACAATCCCTTTCAAATCTAGGAGCACCAACAAACCTGTACTCCTTGAAGATGGCTAAACTGAGAGCAGCAGCAGGTGATAGCCCTGTGACTGAAAACTTTTGTCTGGCAGAAAATGTAATCAAAAAATTTAAATTTGAAGATGCTTGTTAGCTAATTTTATTCATTAATAGAGAAAAGATTTATAGAGTCAAGTTCTTTGAAATCAATCTTTTTTTTCTGTCAGAACTTTAACTGTTTGGTTAAGAGAGAAGAGACTCAAACAGGAAGTGATACTCAGGATTCTTGTGTTAAAAAAGACATTCAGTCAATATTATCTGGATACAAAACTAGATTGTTTCAAAGAAGAGCTCATAAAGAGGATGGAACATTTTGAAGCTATTATGAAACAACAAAGGGCACAGATCAGCAGTATGGAAGAAACTTTGAATGATCGTGAAAACAGAGTAACTCAAGATGAGTCTCAGACTGAATTTCTTTAAAAACAAAATAAGTGGCTCATAGAAAATAGACTGAAACAAAATCACATTAGAGCTTATGGTATACCTGAAAAGTATGAGGGAGACAATGTAATAAATGTCTTAACTACCTGGCTACATAAAACATTAAATCTACCTGAAACTTTATCTTTTGGAATTGAAAGAGTACATATATCTGAAAGCACCTTCTAAGAAGGAAACTGACTGCCATGTTCAGTTATAGTTAAATTCATGTATAGCTTAGGAAAAGATCAAATATTAAAAGCAGCATGGTCCAGCCCACCTATTAAAATAGATAAACATGCAGTCAGATTTGACAATGACTATTCCAGTACATTGAGTAAAAGAAAAACCTGTTTACCACTGATTAAGGAACTTAAAAATAGCAATGAACAGTTCTTAAACACAAGAAGCCCAGTGGAGAAGGCAACTGGAATAAAGGCAAGACCACAACTAGATAAAATCCTCTGGTTTAATACAAAATGGTGAGTGCTTTTGCAATGGAGACCATTGCTTCATCAGACAACTCATTCAAAGCACAACAACATATATATACTTTAATTCAAAACAAGTAAACCAGTCCTAGCACTCAAAAATTAATTACCGTAGTTACATATCTCATTCAATTAAAATTAATTAGGAATAACAGCCTAGTAAAATAAAGGCATGTGTATATACATATACTAGGATACATATTATTAATACATAAATGCATGTGTAACCATGGCTTGTTCCAAGAAATAGTACATGCCATATGTACTTAATCTTATTTTTATCGTAACTTCATAGATTTCAACACTGGTTTCAAGGGAACAGTATCATTAAAGCCTAAGCCTCTATGTGCTCTCACTCTCAGAATCCATTGCACTTCCATATTTTCAGTGGTGTTAACCATATCCCCCATTCTAATATTAATATTCTGGACATGTAAAACTTGAAATAAAAATACATGGTCATTTCCCTTGGCAAGGGACTTGTTTGGTTGCTGTATTAAAAATAACACTATTAAAACCACTTTGGTGTTTTCTGCAAAGATCATACTACTCATTTCTGAAGAAACCAAAATATTTAACACACTGGAGGAGGCATCCACTTTTGTTAACAGCAATAAAATAATACTGAAGGAGTGGAACAGTATATCTCTGAAGAGACAGAGTGAGCTGAATTCCAAGGAAAACTGCTTCTAGAACTATAAAGACTAAAAACAAATTGCTCTTACTCCCTGATTGCTAGACTGTTTTCTGAAACAAGGTTTGTACTAGATTTTCAGCCTGAAAACATGTAAAAGTATGTATTTATATTTTAATCCAAAGCATTTTTTCGTGATGAGGAATATTAAGAGCTAGTTTTACTGTTTTATTATATTTACAGTAAAGACTTAATATATTTCATTTAACTAAACCTATAAACGTGTTTCTAAATGTTAAATACTTTCTGTAAAATGTCATATTATATATTATATACTATATATATTCTTTCTTAGGTAATATATAATTGTTCTTTACATGACTTTATGAATTTGTAATCTTTATGAAATTGTTTATTGTGGAGCTTTTCTTCCTGGGCCTCCACTGGAAATGGGCTCATACTAGCACAGTGGACTATCTCAGTAATCAAATGCCAATCAATCAATAAATAAATACATAAATAAATAAAATTATAACAATAGAATCGGTCATTTTAAAGCTCTATAAGTTAATAATGTTATTTTATTTATTCAACATCACTTAGTATGTGCATTGCTGAGTTAACTGAATGTCAGATCTAAGTAATATGCTAATTGAAAATGTTAACACGCTGATGATTTTGTTTTCCTTGTTGTTGTGTAACACATTCCTTCCAAAGCTCATTTATGAAACATAAAACACACTGAGAAAGCTTGAGAACCAAAGAATTGCCATCACTTAAGAATGCTACAATTTTCTTGCCTTGAGCTGTGCTCAAGAAAATATAGGTTAAAGTTCATCACTGATGTCTGTGAATGAAGAAAAATATATTATATATAATATATAGCAATGTAACATATAATTTGCTAACATTTTGCATGTTAACAGCTTATGTTGTAGTGTTAATGACTTTTAACTATACATATTAACTGTGCATATTAAGTAAATTTAGGTGGTTGATACTGATTTTGAACTGTTTAGAACAGCTTAAAAGAACTAAGAAGAATGAGAAACTTACAGAGGAAATTAGCAGCTGTGTACTGCGAGTTGCTATTTTCACATGCTGTAGCCAATTTCTAATGTCATTATATAAAGCGCTGATCAGAACAGAAGTTCACAGTGGCCAAACACACACATTCAAATTAAATAAGTAGGAATTATTTTATATATCGTCAAGATTGCTTGTAATATTAGAATGAATAAGAATAAACATCTTATGAATTTGCAAATACACAAGGAATGCAATATCTATTTTGCAAGATTAATAATAGAGCAATATCAGTAGAGTAAGAACTATGTATACACACTATAGTATTTAATACAGAACTGATGATTAAATAGGTCTTTGGTGGGATATTTTAGAAATACAAAATATATAGAATAAGGTATAATACTAGTTGGAAAATAAGACAGAAATATATTTAAATAAATTGTTTTAAAGAAAGTTGTCTATTGCATATACCTGCATACAACAGAAATGTGAATGTACAAAATCATATACTTTGCATAGAAAATCATGTAAAATATGTCAAAAGAATATGAAAGCTAAAATGTGAAGCCTGGTCATGTGAACTATGAAGCTCTTTACATTATTGCTGAATCAGTACATTCCTTTTATAGAAAATAGAGAAAATGTTTCAATATGTTTAATTTAAATTCCATTCTCCTTTCCCAGATTCAAACACTTTGTAACTGATGAATACAATATACACTAATTCTTTGTTTACTCAATAGAAATAGTAAGACATTATCTTTTGAACCTCAGTAATTTGCATATTTTAAGAAGTGGTTTAATAAAGTTTTTTAAATATTTTGATATTTGATGTGTTAAGAGCATTGCAGAAATTTGAAATATAGGCACTTGCAAATTAAAAACTAATTCAGAGCTTTTTGGTAGAGCAATAAAATGTGTGTGTGTCTTTTGACATGATACATATATATGTACATTGAACTTTCTTTTTGTATTATAGTTTAGTATGATAAAATTACATGGGACCTGTAAGTTTACAGATGTCTTTATATCTTCAGGTCCCACTCTGGTATACGTATTTATTTAGAAATCTAGTAATAATAATAATGTTGAATGAGTGAATAATTTAGGAATATTAAATGGATGATTTATACTATTATTATATAAATAGGTGTATAATATACTATTTGTTAGATTATTTAATGTGTATTATTAATAGAAGATGATTATTAAAGTGTGTAGTAATGGAGGAATAGTTTTAAATGGCAAAATAGATAACTAAATCAATAGAGTCTTATTATTTTGACATATATATATATATATATATATATATATATATATATATATATATATATGAGTAATTATTTGTAAGTCTCAGTAGGTTTTGGCTAGTATGGATGAATATTTAGGTGTTGTTAGAAACAGTGATAGTTTAGTAGTCTGACTATTCAATAGGCAGACTCTGAACCTTGGTATCCATGGTAGGTTGTATTTTATTAATATTACATACTGTTATAGTTGTAGACTTGTCTTTGTGTTTGTTGTTTTTGAATTTAGTTTGTAGAAAGGAAGAATTTAAAAAAATCTGGAATGTCAAGATAGTGTCAGAAGAATATGTTGGAGTCATATATATGATTAAATTAATTATGGTGGATAAATGTGTCATATCTTTGAAAATAAATGTTTTTAAATTCAAAGTTTGGATAGTTTTAATCCATTATCTATTAATTTATCTGGACTAAATGGCAAAAAAAAAATCATTAATGAAATGTTATTGCCTGACTCACTTGCTAGTTAGAGATATACAATATTTAAATAACATAGATTATGAAATGTTCTCATCTACTTGTTTTAATAAAAAAGGGGAAAATAGCTGCTATGCTTTGGGGAAATCCACTGTAATGTCTAAGGTTATGGAATCCTTTAATGATCCTAAAGGAATGTATATATTTGTAATAATTAAATATAATGGCAAGCTCTATGCATTAGCTATTCTGTGCTTGATCCCTGGAGTAGGTGCAAGAGTGGCTAAAGATCACTCAAAATTGCTTCAAAGTCATCAGTAGGGTAGTTTAATTTTAGCAGGGGATTTTAATTGCATATCATATCTGCAGTCACCTCAGTCCTATTAACCAAATCTTGGTGATCTGACCTGAGGTGATTGAATCCTACTGGATAGCAGATTTCCACATGGGCAGACATCCAAGTTTGATTGGTATAGTACAAAATCAAGCTGATTTTGAAGGCGTGTAGGCTCCTTCGTTGATTCAGATTGGATGGTCATTTCCTTTTTTAGTGGGAGGAAAAAAATTGAATGGATGGATCTGATAAAGGGATATCTCCTGAAACTGTTTATCCCAGTTTAATCTAACTTTAAACTTTTAAGTGTTTTAAACATATTAAAAAGTCTGACATTTTGTTAAACAATGTGGTGATCTGCATGGCTTTTTTCACACTATACCACAAAGGATTTTTAGTTCTCTCCACCATTGTTTTCGCTGTTAATTTCACTTATATTTAAACAAGGAAGGATAATACGTTAGTCTTGTCATATAGACCTATTTCATTATTAAATGTAGACTATAAAATATTTACTTCCATTTTTGCCACAAGATTAAGAGAGATACTAGATTAATTAATAAATAAAGATCAAACAGGATTGATAGTCAATTAGTGTATGTTAATATAAAAAGGGATCTTAAAGATAAAGATATGATAGAAATGGAATGAATAAGAAATTGGCTCTAATTAGCTTAGATATCGAGAGAGCTTTTGATTTATTAGATTGGAACTACTTGTTTAATACTTTAGAAGCATTTCCATTTCCAGAACAGTTTATTGGACTATTATAAAAAGTATAGAGAATCCAAAGCATATGTTACAATTGGATATTTCATTTATCAAGGATTCTCTTTAAACAAAGGCATAAAACAAGGGTGTCCATTGTCCCCTTTATTAGATGCATTAGTTATCAAATTCTTAGCTAATACTACAAGATGCAATAGATAAAATTGATAGATTCTGAATTAATAGTGATTGTCAATCTAAAATACGTCTTTTTGCAGATGATGTTTTACTAATTGTAGAATATTTAAATTATTCAATCAAAGAAATAGATGAGGAAATTGAAAAGTTTCAGGAAGTATTGCTGCTGAAATTTAATAGAAATAAAACTGAAACTTTAATGTTAAATCAGTTACTAGATAGTAAGTTTAAAGATAAATATAAATATAACTGGGATTGAACATAATGAAAATTAAAATATTTAGGAATAAAAATCTATCTATTTATAAGATTATTAATAATAATTTTGAAAAATTAATTGAAAGACGTGTTACTTATTAAAAATGGAATGAATGCCTTTATTTTTGAGGATAGGTTGGTACTTATTAAAATGATTATATTACCCAAGATTCTCACATTCAATAGGTTTAATACAAGACAACTTTTAAAGAAAATGAAAAAAAATAACTTCATTCTTATGGTATCCTGAAAAAGCAAAAAATTGCTTATAGAAATAATATAAGATTATGAGAGTATGGTGGTATTAGTTTATCAGATGTAAAATCTTATTCTATTGCATGTTTTAATGCTGATACATTGTGGTTAGACTCAGCCTACACTCATCATCTTCTTTCGGCTGTTCCCATTAGGGGTCGCCACAGCATATCACCTGTTTCCATTTCTTCCTGTCATCTGCATCTTGCTCTGTCACACCAACCACCTGCATGTCCTCTCTCACCACATCCATAAACCTTATCTTAGGCCTTCCTCTTTTCCTGTTACCTGGTAGCTTCATCCTTAGCATCTTTTTCCCAATATACTCAGCATCGCTCCTCAGCACATGTCCAAACCAACATAATCGTGCCTCTCTGGCTTTGTCTCCAAACCTTCCAACCTGGGCTGAACCTCTAATATACTTATTCCTAATCCTGTCCACCCTAGTCACACCCATTGCACATCTTAACATCTTTAATTCTACCATATCCAGCAGAAACTCCTGCCTTTTTGTTAATGCCACAGTCTCCAACCCATATAACATAGCTGGTCTCACTACCCTCTTGTAGACCTTCCCTTTCATTCTTACAGGTACTCGTCTGTCACAAATCACTCCTGACACTCTTCTCCACCCACTCCATCCTGCCTGTACTCTCTTCTTCTCCTCTCTTCCACACTCACCATTACTCTAAACTATTGACCCCAAGTATTTAAACTCATCCACCTTCGCCACCTCTACTCCTTGCATCCTTATTATTCCTCTATCCTCCCTCTCATTCACACACATATACTCTGTATTAGTCCTGCTGACCTTCGTTTCTCTTCTCTCTAGAGCATATCTCCATCTCTCCAGGGTCTCCTCCACCTGTTTCCTACTTTCACTACAGATCACAATGTCATCTGCAAACATCATAGTCCACTGGGACTCCTGTCTGTTTCGTCTGTCAACCTGTCCATCACCATTGCAAATAAGAAAGAGCTCAGAGCTGATCCTTGATGTAACCCCACCTCCACCTTAAACGCATCTGTCAATCCCACCGCAGACCTCACAGCTGACACACTACCCTCGTACATATCCTGTACCACTCTTACATACTTTTCTGACACTCCTGACTTCCTCATATAACTCCTCTCTAGGCACGCTGTCATATGCTTTCTCTAAGTCTACAAACACACAATGCAACTCCTTCTGACATTCTCTGTACTTCTCCATCAACACTCTCAGAGCAAAGATCGCATCTGTAGTGCTCTTTTCCGACATGAAACCATACTGCTGATCACTAATCATCACGTCCCTTCTTAACCTGGCTTCCACTACTCTTTCCCACAACTTCATGCTGTGACTGATCAATTTAATCCCTCTGTAGTTATTACAGCTCTGTACATTACCCTTATTCTTAAAAATTGGTACCAAAACACTATTTCTCCATTCCTCAGGCATCCTCTCACTTTCCAAGATTTCATTAAACAATCTGGTTAAAAACTCCACTGTCATTTCACCTAAACACCTCCATGCTTCCACAGGTATGTCATCTGGGCCAACAGCCTTTCCATTCTTCATTCTCTTCATAGCTATCCTTACTTCCTCCTTGCTAATCCATTGTACTTCATGATTCACTATCCCTACATCATACAACCTTCTCTCCCTCTCATTCTCTTCATTCATCAACCCCTCAAAGTACTCTTTCCATCTCCTCAACACACTATTCTCGCTTGTGAGTATGTTTCCCTCATTATCCTTTATCACCTTTACCAGCTGCACATCTTTCCTAGCTCGGGCCCTCTGTCTAGCCAATCGGTACAGGTCCTTTTCTCCCTCCTTAGTGTCCAACCTTTCATACAACTCTTCATATGCCTTATCCTTAGCCTTCGCCACCTCTCTCTTTGCCATGCACCTCATCTCCTTATACTCCTGTCCACTTACTTCATCTCTCTGACAATCCCAGTTCTTCTTTGCCAACCTCTTTCTCTGTATACTCTCCTGTACTTCCTCATTCCACCACCATGTCTCCTTGTCATCCTTCCTCTGTCCAGATGTGATACCAAGCACCTTTCTAGCCGTCTCACTTACTAGCTCTGCTGTAGTTACCCAGCTATCTGGTAACTCTTCACTGCCACCCAGTGCCTGCCTTAACTCATCCCTGAACTCGACCTCACAATTACCCTTTTTCAATTTCCACCATTTAATCCTTGGTGCTGCCCTCACACTCCTCCTCTTCTTGATCGCCAATGTCATCCTACAAACCACCATCCTATGCTGCCTAACTACACTTTCTCCGGTCACCACTTTATAGTCTCCAATCTCCTTCAAACTGGCCCTCCTACATAAGATATAATCCACCTGTGTGCATCTTCCTCCACTCTTGTATGTCACCCTATGCTCCTCCCTCTTGTTAAAATACATATTCACCACAGCCATGTCCATCCTTTTCGCAAAATCCACTACATCTGACCTTCTGTATTCCTTTGTTTAACACCATACCTACCCATCACTTCCTCATCCCCTCTGTTCCCTTCACCAACATGCCCATTGAAATCTGCTCCAATCACTACTCTCTCATCCTTGGGTACAGTCATCACCACTTCATCCAATTCACTCCAAAATTTTTCTTTCTCATCCATTGCACACCCAACTTGTGGAGCATATGCACTAACAGCATTCATCATTACACCATCAATTTCCAGCTTCATAAACATCACTCTATCCGACACTCTTTTCACCTCCAAAACTGTTTTTGCATACTGTTCCTTCAGAATAACTCCTATGCCATTTCTCCTCCCATCCACACCATGATAAAACAATTTGAACCCACCGCCGATACACCTAGCCTTACTTCCCTTCCATCTGGTCTCTTGAACACACAATATACCAACTTTCCTTCTGTCCATCATATCAGCTAGCGCTCTCCCTACACCAGTCATACTACCAACATTCAAAGTTCTGACCCTCACTACCACAGTCCTAGCCTTTCTCCTCTCTTCCTGCCTTTGGCCATGCCTTCCACCTCTTCTCCTCCTTCGGCCAACAGTAGCCCAATTTCCGCCAGCACCCTTTTGGCTAACAGTACTGGTGGCGGTCATTGTTAACCTGGGCCTCGACCAATCTGGTATGTAAATAGTAACTGGTGATTGCATGAAAAGTTTTTGCGAAGTTTTATGCCGGATGCCCTTCCTGACGCAACTCTCCCCATTTATCTGGGCTTGGGACCGGCACAAAGAAATGCACTGGCTTGTGCTTTCCCAGTGGCTGGGTTAGACTCAGCCTACACTAGTCAATGGAAAACCTTCCAGGACAGTTTATTAAAGATGATAAATTAGAAATATTTAATAATCCTTTCATCTACTTTAGAAGGAAATTCATTTCAATCTTTAGACTCAGTATATGTGAAATCAATTCTTACATTTTTTTTATGTTTTCTTAATGAATGAATTTAATAAAAAGGAATGGATATATGTGAAATCAATTCTTAATTTTTTGTTTTCTTAATGAATGAATTTAACAAAAAGGAATGGATTAATATTATGGTTGGATTGCCTTGAAGAAAGAAAGGCCAAGTCCCCACAATATTTAATGAAAGAATGTAAGTTGTATAAATCTGCTAACCAGTTAATATTATCTATCAGTAAGAAATTAAATGAATTTGAGGATATGAGTGAAGAGGAACAGAACATTATTCCCCACATTATATGATTATAAGAATGCTGTAATCAAACGTTGTTTGACATGGAAAGGATGCTTGTCAAAGCTATAAAAGTAAAATTATAAACAATAATACTAATCATTTTGATACAAAATTATTGAACTTTTTAGATAGTGGTAGATGTAGTAACTCAATAGATGGTAAGAATAAAGCGTTCATAATTAAATCAGCTAGTCAAATTTCTTTAAGTTTATACTGGAAGGTATATGCATAGAATGTTTATTGCTCCATATAAAATCTCTATGTATAGTAAAATGACTTCTTCAGTTTGCTGAAGAGGTAGTAAAGATGTAAAAGCTGATTGGACATGCATGTTTTTGAGTTGTGAAAATTTAAATGTATGTTAGGAAAATATAAGTACATTTTTAAGGGGTTATGGTCTGATAATGGTTTTAAACTAGATTGGTAATAATAATGAATGTTCCACTTACTGTATCTTTAAAAGATTTTTTTGGGCTGTCTTGCCAGTTGCCAGAAAACTTATTAAAAAAAAAAATGGAAATTGATCTTAGCTCCTATGTTCAAAGAATTTTTAAATTTAACAAAAATACTATGCAAAACTAAAAAAGAAGTGATCAGAATAAGATCTGTAAATCACAGTGAGACCTTCAGTTGTTGGGATAACCTTGAACTATTGCTATTGAAATATCAGTATTCTTAATATGTTAATGTATAAAATGATTCAGTATATTCCTATAATTGTATAACAATACATGAAGATGAATTTCTTACTGTCTATGCATATATTATAAATATCATAAGATTATAGGAAGTTACTACGCTATTGGCCCTGAGGCCCTTATAAGCCTAGCCTAGAGTTTACCCCATGCATAGACAAATCAGCACCTGATGCAGGTGGAATCCCAGGGATGCATTTTCTATTTCCAATCCAGTTATCCAAGTTGTTCATAAAAATGGGTAAAGAGGTACTCTGGGACACAAATCTGTCCTGCCAACAAGTTCTATTGATGTCTAAGACCAGGTTGAGGCCCCGTGTGTGGGTTACTCGAGTGGAGCTTGAGTTGTGGATATGCAGCAGTCCCATCAAGGCGGGGTCCGAGATCACCTTTTATGCCAGACAGAGGTAACGTCTGAGGAGTCTGTATGAAACAGAGTAGAGGTATAGGGCTTTTATCCTAACTGTGTATGTCAGATTGTTGAGGCCCTGGATTCTACTGGCGAGGAACCTCTGTGGTCTCCAGTTGCTGCATGTGCTTTGTGAGGTACATGCTGAATGGGACATTGGACTCAGTAATGGTCCTTATTAGGGAAGAATACAGGGATGTTATGACCTCCTAGTCCCTGGATGAGATACCCTTAATTATGAGGTGGTCCATGTAGAAAGCTTTCCATACAATGGCAGCAATGTGATGGTCAAAACTCAGGTTGCAATCACTCTGGGTGACCAAGTTCCTCATGACTGACTGTGTGCTTTGCATGATATTAATATGATAATTTGGGGGGACATCACTCTCCCCAAAGGGGATGATGGTGAATTTTGTTGTATTCAGATTGAGGGCATGTTTCTGACACCAGTCATTTGTTTGGGTGAGACCCTCTTGGAGGATGTCCACATCACTAGGGGAACTGATGACAGCTCCCAGCTTGCAGTCATCTGCAAACTTCATCAGCCATAGCCCACTGGTTTTGTCCTGTACCTCAAAAAGTATATCCCAAATAACAGAGGCCCCAAGACTGAAACCAGGGGTACACCACTTGATATGGGTCTACTACTTGAGGTAGCTTCCCCTACTTTGACTAGGTGGGTTCTATCAGTGAACCAGTTAGCTACCCATCTGGTAACATATGGATTTCTGCCTAGTTGAGAGAGTTTATCTATTATGCCTGAGTTGGAAATAGTATTGAAGGCTTTGGCCAGGCCAAGGTAAGTGGTGTGCACTGTCGTCCCCTCATCCATGGCTTTGGTGACTCTCTCAAAAAAGTCAACAAAATTTAACACACATGACCTCCCCTTGACAAAGTCAAACTGTGTGGGATCGAGGGTTTGGAGGTTGCCAATGTCCTTGTTAATGAGGTCCATGATAATCCATTCTACTACTCTCTCAACTCCCTTTTACCTGGACCTTTTCAATACTCCTTCATAATTTGTAACCATCTTCATCCTATAATTGCTTCACTGTCTCCTACTCAATATCTATTTTCAGCTGATTCCATATGAAAGTAACTAGACTGTTATAAGCTACATATTAACTAATATGTTAAATTAATAAAAATCTAATCCTTAACTCATCCAAGAATAAACATATGATCTCTGGGACAAAACCACCAAACTGTTTACATCTCATAAGTTGATATGTTCATAAGTATTTAAACAGCATTTATGCCAGAAGCTCATCTAAGAAAGCTGATACAGTCAATTCAGGGGAATGCACCTTGGTGCCAAACCAAATGTTTAACCTATTTTTAAAAACAGTGAGAGAATCAGATTTCCTGATACAAAAAGGAAGTCTGTGCCATAACCTATGAATTGAGTTCTATATTTAAGTGTCAAATCTGTTCTAAAAGTATTACTGTTGAATAATTAGTAATAACATCAAACTCCGGACATAAGAAACTGTGGACAATGCTTACATTGAAAATGTCAATTCGTTACTTAAAGTACTTAGAATTACGGATGAACTCATCCCTCTCCTATAATATTTACACTAACACGAGGAAACAAAAAATAAATCACATTCTTTTCTGAGTCCTGAAAATATCATACTTTGTCCTATTCTGTCAGATCCACCAGAGATGGAGGTATTTCTCTCACAGCTGGAATATGGTATTCCACTTAATGTTGCCCCACCCAAAAAAAAAATAAAAGTAATAAAAATGCATCTAAATCCTTTATAATATGGAATTATAAATTGACCCCACTGAGGTATACAGTGGGAGAAAACAGTAAAACCCTTTTTTTCTGTCAAATTATTGAACTGTTACTATCCTGTCAGTTATTTTACCTCCTGAACTATAATTTCCTTACTCCTTTAGCTGCAAAAATCACTTTAAAGATGTCCCCTATAACCATAGAAGACAAAACCACTTCTGTATTACTTGGTACAAGGCAATGTTATCCTCAACCTTTTTATCTCAAATGAATCACTTTACCGATAATTATGGACCAAGTTGGAAGCCTGCTTTTTAAACCATTCATATGCAAATGCCATCACATTCAGAAAACGTAACCTCTTCATCACCTCTTGTTATATCACATTCTCAAATGTAATGTTTATGTACTCCAGCCTCAGTACAATAGCTCACCATATAGTCTTTCCTCCTCAGATACTTTTACCCTACTCCCTGTTTATAAAAATACACCGTTTTCTTTTTCCCTTTTTTGCATATAATGTGTATGTATAATATATAGATGTATGGGTAGTTATATGGTAATCTTTATTACACAACCATTTAAGTAAGTTATCAAATTGCATTATATTTCCTGTTTGAATTTACTCAACATTAACTTAACTTTATTGTTATATATTCCATACTTGTGATACTTTTTGTACTTCTAGGCTTAAAGTGAAAATAGTTTATTAAGGTCAAAGCACTACTCTGGAAAAGACATAATTCAAATTCAAATAAATAAATAAACAACTAAATGCATTTTTATCACCAATATTTTAGCTTGTTGCATCTTTTGCCTTATTGTTATCGTTTTTTATCTGAATGAATTCTAACTGTATCTTTCATTATTTTTATTTTCTGTGTGCTGCTTGATTGCTTTGTTAATTATTATTTAATTTCATTGTACATTTAATAACCAGGTGAATTAGCTGATGTGCTGACCCTTTTCAATGATATCCTAATCCAAGTGGTAAATACATATAACATTCAACACGTTTAAGCAAATAACAGAGAATGTAGAATTAATGTAAACCATAATTTATAAGCAGCTGAAACAGTAATAAACAGTAGTCTGAAGCATTATAAAGTCATTGTGGAGTAAAGAACTAATTTATATTAGAATAATCTTTTTCAATATAATTTCAAACTAGCCTGAGAATATTTATGAATTATGCAGTGCACATAGTTCATTGGATCAGTGTTGTTTTTCCTTGGTGTAGTCAGTATATTCATTAGTCGGTTTACATTTGCTTTTGTAGGGCATTCTAACTTGTAAAAATAACTTTTGATAAAGGTTTCTATCTTTTTTGGCTAGGATAAAAGGTGGCATGATGAGAAATTTCCCTTCATGGTGTTACAGAAAAGAAAACTGACTTCCTTTAGTTTATTGCCCAGAGGAGGGGACAGTATAATTTTATTCATCTGAATGTAATGCAGATTAGCAGTAACATTTTTCTTCTGGTAACCAACAGCCATTTTTCTTTAGCTAAGATATCAAAATGGTGCTTTAAATTGATTACTAAGAAAATAAATCTAAGAACGTTATCAATTGTTTGAAATTAAAAAGATAGTTTGAGGTGTCTAATGATACCAGTTTCAATGTAAGCAGAATCTCTTTTCTGATAATCAACCTTTGACTTTTAGTTTAAACATATTAATATTATTTTGCTGATTATTTAATAATCAATTATTTGGCAGTAGCTGCCATTGCTTCTGAAGTCATTATGGTAGTTTTTGCACTGTCAAAGATGCAAACTATACACTTTCCATGGAGCATATGGAAGAAAGCCTGACTCCAACCTAAATGACCTGTGTTCAGTTAGTGACATGGGAGATAGAAGAAATGGGGTGGGGTGGAAAGACACAAATTACCATTATTGGCTCAACCCATGTTTTGGGAATGAAGGTGGCTCTGGTTTGCAGCTGTGATGAGATCTATATGGAGTGCCAGACGTAGCACCCGTGGAGTCTAAGTCACTTAACAGCACACACTTTTAATGGGCTGGACTGAGCAAGAAGTGGAGACGAGCACATTTCTTATCATCACCTCCCCTAGAGAAGCTCTGATGAGTGACTGCTGTCATCTAGAGCTCCTGTGTATAAGGGAAGGGGAGTTATTTTTTTCTTGCTTTCTATTTGCTCCAAATGTATCCATCCAGTTGATATGTTTGCTACTTTCTTCTAGCTAGAAGTGCCTGACTCTTTCAAAAAAGTAGCAAACATATCAACTGGATGGATAAATGTGCTCACCTTGGCTATAGCTTTATTAGTAATCCTCTATACCTCTGTCATAGGCTGTAAGAGATGCAGGGAGTTTTAGTTACTATCATGTAAATCTATCAACTAATTTTGTAACAGATAACTCCTTCCCTGCTTCCACATAAACATCACATTTAATTTTCTTCGTCTCTGGTAAATGACCTGCTTCTTCCTTCCATTATCATACTTCTCTTTCTTCAGCATTAACCTCTCTTTGTTAGTATTACATCACTCTACTGACTTTGGTAATCATAATATCATTATTTTCCTATAATTATTGTCTTTCTGGTGTTTCTTTTAAATCATATGACAAGGATGTTTGAGTAAAGTCGCATATGGTGAACTTGATGTTCTACAATCCTCTCTATTCTCTTTTATTTTGACACCTTTTAAACTTACCACATTATTTTACATGATTATCTGTTATATTGTACTCATCTTTGCTAAAAATTACCCCTGTGAACAAACTTCAACAAGAACACATCCACTGTTCTCCCAACTTACTTCCTGTCTTCTATACAGATCCTATATGGATTTTTCAAAAGAATTCAGATGTCAGTTATTGCAAAATTCACATAACTCTTAATTTTTCCGTCTGTATTATCTAAAGTTTTAACCCAGCATCTATACACAAATGTATGAAAGAACAAATATAAGCTACTTCCAAGAAAAAAAAAATAATATACAGATTATTATAGACTTATTCAAATGTCAGTAATTCCCATAATAATTGGAATGTAAAATAACTATTACAATATTACAACACACCGGCATTTTTAGTCAATAAAATTCTAATTTTTATCAATTCCTGTATATAATATACTTCTAATAAAACCACTTAAAGATGGATAAAAGGATTTTAAAAACTGAACATCCAAAATAGCAACTATATATATATATATATAATATATATATATATATATATATATATATATCTATGGGTCTGTTGAATGGCTATTCAGGGAATTGCCATTCATTGAACACCTATTTAGCAAAGCCGCTCTTCATCGAATGGCCAATTTTAACTAGGGTAAACCAGCAGTTGGCCACCATCTGGAATTTGCCCTTTTTCCCCACTGTAGTGCAGATGTAGAAGTTGGTATATTTAATTATAGGATGTGGGGGGACCCCTCACCTTGGCAGCTTATAAATTTTATTTAGTTTTTTGCAGTTGCTTGGTTGGCCAACTGCTTGTTTGCCCTACTTAACATTTGCAATTCGATCAAGAGCAGCTTCATTAAATAGGTGTTAGAATGGCTATTCACTGAATAGCCATTAAATGAAATGACATAGACCCCATATATGTATGTGTGTATATGTGTATATATATATATATATATATATATATATATGTGTGTGTGTGTGTGTGTGTGTGTGTGTGTGTGTGTGTGTACTATACATGATCACAATTTCAAAAAGCAGAAACCCATATGGCCAAGACCATATGCTCGACTTATGAAATTTTGAACATGTAAAAAAAAAAAAAATCTACCTAAATGTTGCTAGCAGGGGGGCTGCACCCCTCACACCCCCTGCTATTTAAATATATCAACTTCGAGATCGCACTACAGTGTGGAAAATTGAAATTTTCCCATTCTGCGCTATAGGGAGCATCCAAAAGTTAATCATATGGTCTTGGCCATATAAAAGTTGACCTTTTGGAAGTTCGATGATCTGTAGGTGACTCATATATACATATATATATATATATATATATATATATATATATATATATATATGGATTCACTTCATAATCTCAAAATACTGAAATCTCGAATTTCAGTGCAAAACACCTAAAACACAGCACACACCAGACCACACATATACCACAACATCCACATCACAACATAAACAAAACACACCTCCACAAACCTACAACATAAATAGGCTGCACCCCCCCACACCCCCTGCTTATATATACTAACTACGAGATCGCACAAACAGTAAACAAAAGCAAACACACACATTCTGTAGTCCCTCACACACACATCACACATATCAGCACACTTACATACACTCAAACTCCCACCCAAAACCCTTACAAAATACTCACTTACCTAACATAACACCTAAATCCACAAACGGTACCGCACACCATCCACCTACTATCCCAGACATTACGTAGCATAAAGCCATAATGGTGAATTTGAGATATTTGAATTCATGATTATGCACTTTTGCTATTTTCAAACTTCGACTTTATAGTCTCAAGATACTGAAATTCGACATTTCAGTATTTCGAGATTATAAATTGTTTCTATGTGTATGTATATATATATATATATATATATATATATATATATATATATATATTCTTGTCATAATCATTTGACTTTTAAACATTTCACCTAAAATAAATAAATAAATGAAGTTATTAATACATAATAAAAATGTTTTCCAGCTGTGCCTCTAAACTCTTACATAAAATTCAGTGTATCATAAAGCTCTAAACGTTATGTAGCTTTCAATAAGTCTTGCCAATAAAATTATTTTATTTTTTATTTTGTTTCATTACCCCCTCTCCAATATTATTATTATCCATTATTTGAGCATGAATCATCTTCTTCTACTTTCATCTGTTCCCGTTAGGTGACGCCACATTGGATCATCTGTTTCCATTTCTTCCTGTCCTCTGCATCTTGTTCTGTCACACCAACTACCTACATGTCTGTAAACCTTATCTTAGGCCTTCCTCTTTTCCGCTTACTCAAGAGCTCCATCCTTAGCATCCTTTTCCCATTATACCCAACATCCCTCCTCAGCACATGCCCAAACCAATGCAATATTGCCTCTCTGGCTTTGTCTCCAAACTGTCTAACCTGTGCTTACCCTCTAATATACTGATTCCTAATCATGTTCATCCTTGTCACACCCAGTGCAAATCTTAACATCTTTAACTTGCCACCTCCATCTCTGACTAATGTCTTTCCATCAATGCCACCGTCTCCAGCACATATAAAATAGCTAGTCTCATTACCCTCTTGTAGACCTTCCCTTTTCACTCTTAGTGGTACCCATCTATCACACATCACTCCTGGCACTCTTTTCCACCCACTCCAATCTGCCTGTACTCTCATCTTCATCTCTCTTCCACACTTACCATTACTCTGATCTGTTGATCCCAAGTATTTAAACTCGTCCACGTTCGCCAACTCTTCTCATTGCATCCTCACCATTCATCTGTCCTTCCTCTTTCGCACACACATTTTCTGGCTTAGTCTTGCTGGCTTTCATTCTTCTCCTCTCTAGAGCATATCGCCACCTCTTCGGGGTCTCCTCAACTTGTTCTCTACTCTCACTACAGATCACAATGTCATCCACAAACATCATAGTCCATGAGGATTCCTGTCTGATCTCGTCTGTCAAATGGTCCATCACCTTTGCAAATAAGAAAGGGTTCAGAGCTGATCCCTGATGTAATCTCACATCATCCTTGAATGCATTTGTCCCTCCTACCGCAGACCTCACCACTGTCACACTGTCCTCCTACATATCCTGTACTATTACATACTTCACTGCCAATCCTGACTTCCTCATACAAAACCATGACTCCTCTCTAGGCACCCTGTCATATGCTTTGTCTAAGTCCACAAAGACACAATGCAACTCCTTCTGACCTTCTCTATACTTCTCCATCAACGCCCTCAGAGCAAACATCACATCTCTAGTGCACTTTCATGGCATGAAACCACACTGCTGCTCACAAATCTTCACCTCCCTTAACCTGGCTTCCACTACTATTTCCCATAACTTCATGCTGTGACTGATTAATTTTATTCCTCTGGCATACTCTCACTTTCCAAGATTTCATTAAACAATCTGGTTAGAAACTCCACTGTCATCTCTCTTAAACACCTCTATGCTTCCACAGGTATGTCAGGAAGCATTTCCACCAACACCCTGTTGGCTAACAGTACTGGGTGGCGGTCATTGTTAACTCAGGCCTCGACCGATCTGGTATGGAAATCTGTATTGTTGTCTGCATATGTCATTTGGCAAAAGTTTTACAATGGATGCCCTTCCTGATGTAACCATCCCCATTTATCCGGGCTTTGGACAGGCACATAAAAACGCACTGGCTTGTGCATCCCCTGTGGCTGTGTTATTTGAGCATGAATCAGATAAAATAAAAATATCTTTTATGTCACACACTCCATAGTGTGCCTGTATTGAGCATTTAATGTATTTTCTTTTTTATTACATAATTATTTTCATATATGCAGGTTTATAATTAGAATCCTCCACAATCATTACATTTTGTAATGTATACAATGAATGTGCCTCTACAGTTAACATAACTTAGTGCAAAAATACTTTTAATCAACCACTGAAATAAAAGCAACATACATTCACTGACTACAATGCTCACATCTGTATGCTCCTTGCTTACCCAGATGTTTAACATTAAATTCACAGTGAGAGTTTTCATATTCAAATAGACATTTTAAGTTGTCAATTCATTTAGGGATAAATCTAGGTTTATCAACAAATGCCATGCGAAAAGTGCCCAGTGATTTTAAGATACACCAATTATTATTAATACTTTTCATGCCATGGGTATCATTGGCGTATTGGGGGTTGGTATAATGCTTAAGGTGTTTACCTAAGAGAAAGAAGGTACACAGTTTGATTCTCACCTTTGAAGGAAATTGGCTGTAACTAAAATGGTCTGCAAGGGCTGCTAGTCTAGTACTTAACCTATGGATATAGATAATGCCCACTCAATTTCTCTTTTATCACCACAATAGGTGATATTAAACTTATCACCCTCCACCGGGGTGATAGCTTCAGATTTTCAGGATACCCTAAATGCAAGAATCTGTTCTTTCATAAGGAATAATTCCTGCTTAGCCCCTACTAGAGTTGATTGGAAACTTGATACAGAATGGCTTTTTGCATAAATTTTAAATCTGCAATCAGAGATGTGAGTTTTAATTTTGTCTGTGAGGATTAGTTTTATGGTAAAACTGGTGTTGAAATGTGTGATGTAGGTTGTTAGTCAGATAAGTTATGTTTGTTATTACTGATTAGGTTGGTGAGTACTGAAATAGATGATGATAGTTTCAGGAGGGAAGATAAGGAAAGGAGTTGGCTGCTTGGTGCTACCTTGGGAAATCAATTTATTCATTGATATCAAGAGGAATTTTATGTTACCCTGTCTATGGAACAGGTTCCCCATCCATGTGAAGCAGAGTTCCTCCCTAACCCAGTTCAAGTGCAACTTGGGTTAATTCCTCCCAAACCCAGTTCAAGTGCAACTTGGACAATTGGATGGGAAACCAGAAATTCTTCCTTGGTTTGGCACCTATGTCTCTAACGGACAGAGGTAGCCTGTAAATGGTTCATCTCCCAGGCCCATGCTTACACTTATCAATGGTATTAGAACTTGTCAAGGATTTGAAATGCATAGCTAGGCTTGAAATGACCCTTGTGGTCGTTAGCCTAGTAAACACCTATGAACCTAAGAATTGGGTTTGTGTTAATGTAAGGAAGTACTATTTTTTGTTTTCAGTTTTAGTGAGACTTCAACATTCTTTTAAGGTTTGTTTGTTCTGCTTTGTTTTATGTTTTAACTATGATGACCAGTATTTATCTAACTGTCAACTGTAGTGAGCTGGGGAAATGTAGGACACTCCTCCACATGTTTGACCTCACAGTCAACAACTGAGGCTGAAAGAAATTGTTTAAAACTAAATGTTAAAAAAGTGTAATATCATTGCATTTGGCAGCAAATCTCATTACCAATGTTATACTATAGACGGCATCCCATTCAAAAAAGAAAGTGTGGTAAGGGAACTTTTAACATGAAGAGAGAACTCCCTTGACTTTGATCACCATGCTGTAACTGTGGTTACCTGGCACAGCTGATTGCAAACCAGGTTTTATCTAAATCCAAGGAACGTTTTTTACCCACTTAGTCCATATTGATCAAACCTAGTATTTAATACAATGCCCATTTTATGATGCGTTTTGCTAGGCATATCAAGCAGGCTTAAAAAACAAAAGCCACCAGGAGATGTTAAATGAGCTGTCATTTTACTGAGTTATATACTGACTCCTGAAAGACATCCGGTGCCTAGCCTTTCAGGCCATTAGAGATCTAGTAGTCCAAACACTTTTATATCTCCACAAATCAAACATTCCTATTAACACTATGACCTGGGATCTAAACTTTCATCAGAAAGTAAACAACACAGGAAAGAGAGATTTCTCACAAAATGTATATCTCTTTTCTGCAACAAGCTTCAACTCAATATTAAGCAATGTGGCACATATAAATGCATAGGTATCCACAAATACACCACAGGTACAACTGGGCTGTTGCTACTTGAAAAAGGAAGCAAATTCTAAGGTTGGGCACTCACATAGATGGCCACTGGCCCAGTTCCCTTCTACATTCCATGATACATGATTCTGTTATTTTAAAAAAAGGCTAGTGACCGGTCATTAGATTGAGTGACATGGCTTCATGTGAGTGTTCTAAGTTTACCAGTATTTGCAACACATGGTGTAAGAATTTAGACATAAAGTTTAAACAGGTTATACCATGTGTGTCAGTGGACTGGAAGAAAATGTGTTCAGCTTCTAGGTGTTTTGCACATGGAAGCAATTTGCCAAAAGCAAGTATCTTAATCAGGGGACCAAGATGCAACAGCTAGAAGCATGGACTTAGTGACAGGATGTAAGCAGAACATAGTAAAAGGATTGGGATGGCAAGATAGGAACTAGACATTTGACTAGTTTGAATATTTAAGGTCTGGTCATGACCTTCAGTATCAGGTCCTTTGGAAAGGAGGTAGTCAGAAAGGAACAAATATGAAATGGGGCTTAGACAAACTAATGGAAAATATGCTTTAATGGACATTATGTTATGTATGACTCTATAATTAGATCCAGATTTTTAACAAAGTATGGTAATAGTGGTCTGAAATTTATTATGTACATAATTTACACACACACACACACACACATATATATATATATATATATATATATACATATATATATGTTTGAGTTTGCGTGCGCGCATGTGTATCTGGTCACACACACGTTCAATTATCTTCTGTCTCACTCTTGGCGTGCGTGCTTAAACATACACACTATATATACAAACATATATATATATATATATATATATATATATATATATATATATATATGAATATATATATATATGTATAGGTATATATATGGGTTCACTTCAGTTCACTGAACTTTCAATTCACTGACTTTCATTTCACTGACACCATTTCACTGAAATTCATTTCACTGAAAGTTCATTTCACTGACAGGATGTAAGCAGAACATAGTAAAAGGATTGGGATGGCAAGATGGGAACTAGACATTTGACTAGTTTGAATATTTAAGGTCTGGTCATGACCTTCAGTATCAGGTCCTTTGGAAAGGAAATAGTCAGAAAGGAACAAATATGAAATGGGGCTTGGACAAACTAATGGAAAATATGCTATGGACATTGTTATGTATGACTCGATAATTAGATCCAGATTTTTAATAAAAGTAAATGGAATAGTGGTCTGAAATTTATTATGTATATAATTTAGGGCAGAGCCACACACACACTTTACAAGCACATATATATATATATATATATATATATATATATGTTTGAGTTTGTGTGTGGGGCTCTGCACACACCTCAATATATATTCTAACTCCAGGGTCGCACTACAGTGGGAAAGGGAATATTCCATTTTATATATATATATATATGTCAGTGAAATGAATATATATATATATATATATATATATATATGAATTTCAGTGAAATGGTGTCAGTATATATAAGTCAGTGAATATATATATGTGAATATATATATATATATATATATATATATATATATATATATATATATATATATATATATATATATATATATATATATATATATATATATATATGAAAGCGAGAGGGAGATTTCTACAATCAGTCTTTAGGAAACATTTTTCACTTGCATTTATTTGTAAAGAAAACAGTATAAAATATCGCATCCCAAAATGTTCATCACTTTTCTCATTTTACATAAAGAAAAAGCTTTGCTTAGGTCTTAAATGATTGATATATTTGATTTTTTTTTCAGATTAGCTGTTCAATTCTCAGCTTGCACTCCAAAACATTTAATTCATAATTTTAGTTAAGAAATACCCAAGGTCATCTAGAAGAGAAATATGCATCTTTGTAGCCTTCTAAATTGTGATTAAGCAATCAACTCAACAAGGTAACACAGGAAAATTAGCAAGTAAATAAATCACATAATAAAAGTGCCTGTTAAAATTCCTTCAATATAGCAAGAGAATGCTTGGTGTTACTTTGCTTTCACGATAGATTTAGGTCAGGGCAGACTATTCTCTGGATTCTACTCTTTTTGAATTTACTTCTAACACTTTTAGAAACATAAATATTGAACAGCACAGCATGTGGTATCTTGTGTTGTGTAACATTAAGAGACAGCATTCAGAGATTCACAAAATGTTTTCTTTTTTGACTGCTTGGAAGCTTCTGCACTGAAACTTTCAAAGGTAGAGACTAATATTTTTTTTGACTGTTTGATTTACCTTGCTATAATTCAAGGTCAGGCATGTTATGTTTTTCATATCTGAGGACTGCTGTGTTTTGCATTTACAATAACCTTTAGTCTCATTTTAAATTTTAGGTATATGTCTTGTGAAGTATCACGTTTCCTGGCACCTTTAAAACTGCTGTCATCTTCAACATAATATTTGACTTTATAACTCAAGGTATTTTAGTTAATTATTAGACAAATAATTGTGTCGATACCAAAGAAGCATTGTCAGACATTTTCTCCAATTACAAAAGGAAATACACACAAATTAATACAGTAAATAAATAAGCGTCATAAATGAGTAGATGGAGTTTAAAAACAATTCATGGAGTATGACAATCTTCAAAGACAGGAGGGACAATAAGATTTGCAGCTATTACTTATGGAATTACACTAAATCTTTTGTAATGAAGTAATTTTCTTCAGCATGTTCTTAATCATGTTTTGAACTTCAACAATGGATAGGAGCAAGTACTACAAAGCTGAAAGCAGATGGGATGAAATTGAGTACAAAAAAGACAGTTGTAATGGCAGCAAATGGGGGGATGAGAGAAAGGTGAGAATTCAGATAAAAGGGAAATAGTAAAACAAGTTAACAGCTTCAATTATCTGGAAGAAATGGCTGAGGAAAAGGGAATTCTGAATGAAGAGGTCAAAGCTAGAATCAGAGGGCCAGCAGTAACTGGCACAACGTGTCATGGATAATGAGTAAGATAAGAATGCCAAAGAGGATGAAAAATAAGGTCTACAAAACATTGGTGCAACCAGTATGACTATATCATACAGCAGAAGTATAGCTGACTCAGCCAGTTACATGTGCCATTAACATGGAGGAGGACCTCACCTCCTCAGCCATTTAAGTGAAGAGCCAAAAAAATCTATTCTTTGTCTTGACACACCTAAATCATTTCTCTTTTAAACCTAAGCAGTTGCTACAGTTTATACCTGTAAGGAGTGCTACAGTCTTCACTCAGGTCTGACCACAAATGCAGTACCAGGTTTAAAAGTCAGTTTTTATTTGAGTGATTGGAATTGGCTGATCGCCCAATCCAACACTTTGCACCTTGTGGAACTGGCTGATCGCAAAAAACAACACTTTTTACCTAAGGCAGTTTCTGTCTTCCCCCAGCCTTAGTTATGTTACTGTGGTACAGAAACTTGGCAAGCAAAGGCATGGCAGTTGAGGAAACTAGAGGTGATGGAGATGATGTGCCTGCAATGGGTGGTAGAATGCACACTGTGGGACAGATGAAGAAATGTAGACATCAAAGCAGAAGCCCAAGTAGCTCCAATTGCGGAGAAGGTCAAAGTGAACAGATTACGGTGATTTAAGCAGATATGCAGGAAAGCAGAAGACAATCAGGTGAAGATGGTTTAGGATGAACAGGAAGAGTGCAAGAGGAAACAAGGATATCCAGCAAAGAAATATGGATTGTGATAGAGATGACCTGCAACAGCCAGGCTTAACTGTGGAAGAAGGTAGGAGAGTGGCACTGAATCAAGAGAGTTGGTCACAGTTGATGCGACACCCTGAACCCATATACAAATGGGGAAAAAAGTTGGTTGATGATTCTTAATTTGGCCACATGAAAGAAATTGAATATTAAGGATTTCCGTCTATATTTTGTTATAGGTGAAAAGTCATTGACATGACTGGATAATAGAGATACAGAATTTACACCATATCATACAGTCAAACACAATATTAGCTATTTAGCAACATCAGTATTAGAAAGCAAGAGAGCAATCAACCAGCTGTGAATAAAGCTTGTCACTTACCATGCTACTGCAGAGTTGCTTGTCCCAAATGAAGTATGTAATGAGATGGCAAGTTCTATTTGTATTTTTCGTTAAGACTTAGATACCAAGGAAACATTGATACTCAATATGGCAAATTTTCTATCAGGTATGGGAAAGAAAGAAAAGGTGATAAAAAGCAAATGCTTAGACCACTGGTCTAATTACTTGTATTATAATTGTCACAGTTTCTTGAGGGCATAGTAATGATTCTTTAGTAGAGAAATAGAATGCATGTAGGGTTAGTGCAAAGGAACATTTTTGTACTGATTATGAGAGACTTTTCTTGCAACTTACTGTGAGTATCAGAGAGGTTGTGGATAAAATTTGAACATTTGGAGAGTGAGAGTATAAAGTCCATCATTCATACAAATGCTAGCTTGGTAGTTAATAGTGGTTCATGATAAGATTTCATACACAAGGTAAAGAGAAATAAATCTTGTATGGTATCCAGATGAAAATAGAACCAGAAAGGATATGAAAAATGAAGTCTGGAACCAGATGTTTGTACAGTAAAACTAGGAAACAATGGCAGGCAAATGACAGTAAATTGAGCCAAAGTGCACTGAAGGATAAGTGGAAAAATGACTGTGTACCAAGCCGCTAAACACACTTAAAATGCAAAGCATAGAATCTGTATTGATTACTGAAGAGGCGGTATCCATGAGGTCAGCTTTGTAGATAAAGGACAAAGCTGTGAATTTTGTATCTCTGCTGAAGTTTTGAAATCAGAAAAAGAGGTACTGGAAGTAATCTGCAGTGTGCGTGTGTGTGCGTCTCTCTGCACTTAAGTAATTTAATTGATATAGCAATTTAGAACAGTTTTCTGTATTGCCTGTTCTGTTTGTACATTTTATTTTCTGCTTTGAGTAAATCTGTATATAGTGTTCCATGAAGAGGTATTTAAAAAATCAGTGGATGCCAGGTATGCATTATCAAAAAGTTACATGCATGCATACTATTGACTTCTGCAAAAACTGCGTGCCTGAGATTAAAGATCTCTGCCACACATGTAAATTGCCAGTTACAGGAAGTTCAATTTAAATGACAGTGGAGAAAATGCAATTCAGAGAAAGCGATCATTACAATGAGAAAGCAGTATAGATGGTTTAGAGGTCAGCTTACTAGAAAAGAAAATAGCAAATAGAAAAGAACAAGGGGAAAGACAGGAATGACGCCAGCATAGAGACTTAAGTAAAATGGGGGGGGGGTAAAGTTAAGAATGAGAAACCGATAACATAAAGTAAAAAAGAAAAGAGGGAGGAAATAAAGAGCTTTTTTAAGAAGATATACCTAGAAAAAGTGTCAGTAGTTCTCAGAACCAAAGCACATATTATAAAATAGAGGAAAGTAATATACTGGATGGACCCATATCAAGATTGGACACCAGGAACGCTACAAAGGAAGTAAAGGGATGCAACTCAGTGGGCCAAGATAGATACTCTACAGAAGCATACAAAGTGGTAGTAAATGAAACAGAAGAGGAACTAAATATATAGACATTGAACAGTCTGGTTTTGTAAATGGGAGAATATTGGCAGACAGCTGCTGAGAGTTAATCAGCTTCATGAAGAGCCAGAAAAATACAGGGAACCAATGAGCAGAAATAGCGCTATTTCACATGAAACTGAATTTGATTTTGTATACTGAGAATTCACAATAAATTCCCTGAAGGACTAGAGAATCAGAGAAGCATTCAGGAACTGGATAAGAGGAATATGGGTGAATGTAGTAAACAGAGAGCACATAGAGAAACTATCTGTCATAAGGGGAACAAAGCAGGGATGTCTGCTTTCACCATACCTCTTTATCCTTGCTATGGAGGTGGTAGCAAGACAAGTAAGGAAGATGCAGCAAGAAGACAGGATACAAGTGGAAAAGGAAGGCTACATTCTTCCTGTTATCAGATAATTGCATCGTGCTAGCAGAGTTTATAAAGAGGGCAGTGAAAATAGTCATAGAGAAATTTGAAACATTCAACCAAGAGGCAGGATTGGAATGTAACCTAAAGAAAATAGTGCAGGTAGCAAGATTAACAAGTACAGAACAGAGGGAGGCTGGTTTAGGGATAACCATACCAGAGAAACCAGGAGTAAAATATCTAGGATTATAAGTATGGGAAACAGAAAGTAAAATAAGGGAAAGGAAAAGTAGCAAACTCAAAAAAAGAAATGGAAGAAATGTTGAAAAACTGAAAGGGCAAAATGTCTGCCTTTAATGGTAGTGTGAATATAGTGAAAATGAGGATAAGCTAAAGATGCATGCTAAGCATACCTCTCAAGTGTACAGATATTTGCAGAATGTTGAGATTTTTGCCTCATATTTTTGGTCGGTTTTCCATAAAAAGTGTGGTTTTCTAGCAAATTTGTGGCAAATCATTAAAGACGTTAAAGTTAATGACAGATCCTTGAGTTTCAGACTTCATACCCTTCAAAAAATTCATGCTAATGCAAAACCTGTTATTCTATCAACATTCTAAGTTTGTAAGAACCATGTTTAAAAAGTGTCCATATTTTTGGGCCTTTGTTCCACTTTTATTTACAGCTTTGTCTAGATTTCTTGCCATAAGATGTTGAGAGGTATGATGCTAAGACAGATCCGCATGACAGGCAGGGAAGCAGTGATCAAGTGCACAAAAAATAAATGACCAATTCATATGGGAAGAACGCTATGATCAAGAGGAAAACTCAGAATTAACACAAACAAGGGAGGGGGTGGGAGAGTAGAACCAGTGGTTAAGAAAGGGAAATGAGGGGAACAGCATGGGAAAAAGTCGATAATGGATGAGAGAGGACGAGGAAAAGCACTAGAAGAAATCGTATAAGTAAAGATCCTACTAATGCTAGACCAAACGAGCCTAAAAGAGTGCATTGGGAATATTTTGGAACTAGGAGGAGAAAGATAAGACAGAGAGAAATGGAATAAAAGAAGATGGGAAGAAGGAAAAGGTAATGGCAGAGTAGGGTTGGATTAAACAAGTACAGATTCTACAGAAAAAAAATCAGAAAACAGGAAAGGACTGGGAGGAAGCATTAAATAAAATAGAGGGAATGCTGTGGAAAAAAATCAGGATATTAGAGAGAAAAATTTGAGAATGCCTTAAGAAAGATGAGGCAACAGTACTTGAGGAAGAAAGAAATAGATACAAAATGGACATATAGGTAAGCATGAGATAGTTTCCCGCAATTAACCAGAGGGCAGAATGGCCATCTAGATTAAATTTTGATCTGCACGTAACATCTTGATGGTGGAGTGTCAATATTATGTGCTATATGGACTTGCTTGTCATAGTATTACTTCCTAATACATTCAGTAAGAATAGTCTATGTCTGATTGATACACTTCTTTTTATATGCAAGCTTGCAAAATACTATGTTACATCATAATCTATTTCTGTAATGGTGGTCATATTACTTCTAATGATAACATAAAGTGCAACACATATCCAAAATATATGTGTAACATAAGCATTGCTGAATTATTGACCATTATACTCCAAATAAAAGTGTATGTACTTCAATTTCTTGTGTGTATATCATGACATTCAACTGGTTCACTGAGAAAACTTTGACTCATTTGTGAATACAAATTAGTGGGAACAAGGAATTCAAACAACATCCTGAAATTTAAATAAATGTATTGTTTTTCTTTTGTTTTGTGTTACATGAAATGTAATACAAAAGAAAAAAAAATGATTGTTGCCTACTTCCTGCATGCACCCCTATTGTGAAGGCTGCATTTTCTGCACTGCCCCAGCTCTGAGATCATACTCCTACATATACTGGCAATTCTAGTTTCTGGAGAAAAGCATTGCCAAAGCACATTAGTGATTGACCACATATATGTCGATCAGTAGTGTTCCAAGAACAAGTCTGCCTTGAATTTAACATTGATATGTTTATTAAGTAGCCTCATGTGATGAATAGATATGATGACCTGCGTTATAGGTTTGTGTGAAAAAGTCTCCTCATAAATACAACTTATTAATTTGATTTATTCCTTGCTTTCCATTTACAGTAACTTCAAAAACTACAGTCTCATGGTGGTTTACACTTTCCTACAAACTCCTTTAAGATTTTAGTCTTCATTTCTGACTTCAGGAGTAATGCTGAGATCTTTCTAGATTATGAAACATAATGAAATATCTGAAGGTATAGCTCTGCCGTCTTAGTCAAAACTTTGTACCAGTAAATGTAATTCTCATTGCAAATCAGATGATGAGATGGAGCATGTTAGGTTGTAGTTTAACTGTAAGTACATGCAAGGTTTCAAAAGAAATGTAAATGTATCCAGTGAAATCATATTCAGGTTAGGAATTTGCCTCATATTTCTATTTATCTTATTGTATTAATTACTCAACCAGTCTTGATATGCAATTTGTTATGCTATGGATTTGTTACATTGTAGCAAATATTCTGTAACTGATAGCTAGCCGCTATATACATTTAATGCCTGATTATTTTATATCTGTGTCTAAACAATTTGATGTTGATATGATAATATAGTCCAGTGAACTGGCTAGATGTTTTCAGCAAATACTAACTGATAGCATATGCACTGTATATTTTATTAAGCAAGAAAATACATCGGCAGTAATTATAATTACCAAGACTATAAGACAAAGCTTTAAAAAGTGAATTACGAGCATCATATTTGTACCAGCCATTTACATGTTAAGAACTGTAATAAAGAATTTAAACATTAAAGCTTATCAAGCACTCTAACAATGATAATATTCCTAGCTCTATTTAATATTCTCTAAGGTATTATTTTAGTCTTTTAATTTCATTAATAAAAAGACATTAAAAGGACACATCACCTGCGTTCTGGCAGTCATTTTGGAGATAGTACCATCCAAAATACAATCTTTGTATTGGAGGGACATTTAGCAGTTGTGATTGATTACAGATAACCACAAATGCTTAATGCCTGCCTGTAAAATATCAGTCTTTTAAGTCATAAGTATATGACCAACTTGTTGCTACCTTAAAAAAATGATGCTTTACTGTTTGTCAATAAGTGATTTAAATCAATTAGACAGCTGACTGCAATCATGTATACACATATGGAGGGCTTAGAAATGCATATGCTTCATGTGCCATACATCATCACCCAAGAGATAATCTTATTGGAGGACGCCAATCTTGATGGTATGACAGAGGGCACTAGAGTACCAGACTTGCATCATGGCTGCCCAAAAGACACTTTGCACACATATTCATTATTCATCCACTATAGCCATACATCGTATTTGTGACTAGAGAGACACAGTGAGACAACTGACAGTCTCGTTTAAGGTAATGTTATGTTTATTAGGATTACCTTCAGAATTTTTCTGCACTACCATCCATACTAGTTAGGGCAACTCATTAGGTAGTCCAGGAGGCCATTATGTAGGTTAGCCCAAATTCCTTACTACTGAAATGTGCTGTCAAATTAAACTACTTCATCAAGGTTACTCAGTAGACAAATGACAGTAGAAATACTGAAACCCAACAAACTTGAAAAGGAAGTAGCTCCATAACAAGTCAGCACCTCTGTCCTTTGCACAAACTGCTAGGCAACTTTTCAATGTATGGTTGAAAATGGGATCCTTATTACATTATATATTTTCTTTAGAGTTGTATTGGAGATGACATATGAGATAAATACATTCTAATGGTGGCTTGCTCCCTACACATCACAAATTTGTTTCATACTTACTAAAATGTTTACTTAACTAACATTTCTTTCATACAGAAAACAGCAGTTATTAAGTCCTACCTGACCAACCATTTCAACCACCGCTACATTTATTGGTAATTTAGTGAAAGATTTTGAGTGTATAGTCTATTTGTAGAAATAAGCTACATTTTAGTTCCATTTTAAGTTATTTTATTGTTCCATTTTTAATATGCTGATTCAGATAATGTATATGTGTATTTCGAAGGGTCAGACCAGTACTTTATTGTAAAATGACGCTTTTATACTGAATGTTACTAACTCACTAAATCTTTGAAGAGTCAGACCTAGAATACATAATTTTTACAAAAATCAAATTTTAATTTCACATTGTTAACATACACTTTAGTTGAGTATTTATAGCTTATATAAAAAAAAAGCAAAATTCATTCACTTTGCTGATCTATATTCTTGTCTCCAACAGATAGTATTAAGAATGAGACTTAATATTTCTTGTTTTTACGCAAACTCATATTTTTACATCTTACTAAAGGGACAATTTTCCTGTGTGGCATATTGCTAGCAGCACATTTTAACTCTTATGGAGATGTTTGAATATATACGTACCTCCTCTTTGCTTGTACTAAATGTCATAAGTTCCACGAGAATAAAGAGAATTTTCAAAATTTAAACAGAACATCTAGGAGAGGAAGCAATGGCTCAAGTGAAAGCCTTGATTCTTTTATACAAAAAGGTTTCTTTTCAAAGGGTATAGAAAAGCAGAGTTTACCAACATTGGACAAACCTCATATAGTTGATTCTACATGCCAGGTTTGTCTACTATATAAAAGTACAGCTGAAAGGATGTGTATAACATTCACCCCAAGGGTAAATAGTAAGTTAAACAAGGACTATTGAGACACTCGGGTACAGAACACTTATTCCTGAGGGCCATTGAGTAGTAAATGATATTTACAGTACTTCAGTGATAAATGCTTCTAGCCTTGCTTTACTCACAAAAGGAGGCATACCTGATGACTCCATATATTCTAAATCAAATGAAGTAAGTAAATATGTACCAGTGATACTGATAGCCAGTCTGTCTTGGCCAAATCTCTGAGAGGAAAACAAAAACTAAAAAGAACAGTCCTTGGAGGTAACACACAAACTCCTAACCACCTAATTGATATATATATATATATATATATATATATATATATATATATATATATATATATATATGGATTTCTTCAGTAGTATGGGGCCATTTTCACAAAAGAAAGATATTTTTATAATAGATGAACTTTAACAGGCTAATCAGGGAGAAAGCAAATATGTCCAGTTTTGGGGGACTATAATTATACATATTAATAGTCTTTTGGTCAAGTTAATTAGTAAGAACTAGTATTAGTGATTTAAAGGCTTGGAAACATAACCAGTGTGAAAATTACATTTTTATTATCAAACTAGTTAAGCACTTTCATTTACAGGACTTCATGCTTGGTGGTATTTGACTAGTCACACAACCTTTTTGGGTTTGAGTTGTTTTTTTGGGCTGTAGTTGCCTCAGTTTGTATATGGTTTGGGAAACATAAATGAACAACTGTGCCCTAGGAAAGACAAGACTGCCACATTTAGTGAAACTTTTCTTCCCCACAACTATCGGACTACCTCTATACTAAGGACAGGTGCTTTAATAAATGGTTAGGTAGGGTTCACTTTTATCACACTACAGGGAAGTGCTGGAGAGGGTGATTCATAAAAGAAGACACAGAATGCTAGAAAGTAAGATGAGAGCTGGGCAGTTTTACATGCAGATAAAGAAGCAGCACAACCAGTTTGATGCTCCTAGTTCAACAAATAGTTCAAATTATACATCAGGAAGTTAAATTCCAGTGTTTGTTTTAAGGAGTTAGAGAGTGAAGCTGTGATACTATGTAGGCATAATATCATAAATCCACCTTTAGTCACCCACAACACTTTTTGGAAAAGTTGTGTGAAAAGAATTTAAGGACATCAGAAGATGAAAAAATGTTTCATAATTTGACTAAAGAATGTGGACACTGCATTTCCTCCATGTATATGCTTGGGTTTTTGCAGGGTTCTCTGGTTTCCTCCCACATTCCAAAGACATGCAGTACAGAGATTGGACACTCTAAATTGGCTCTAGGTGCGAGTGTGTGCATGTAAATGTGTGTGGTACACTGAGAAGGGTTGCACCTTGAGCTAGCAACCTGAGCCCATAAAACCCATAACTGCTACAGAAACAATGAACACTGAAGGGTACTTATTGCCCGATATAAATGGGTAAGAAGAAAGAAGAATTAAGGGGATCCTCAAAAAGTGTGATGCAAGAAATATATGAAGAAGTAACAGAAAATAATTTGAAGTTTATACATATTTTGTGGAGCAAGGTATGAACAGTCACTGGTGATAGAAATATAAACAGTATTAGTACTTATAAAATTACAGTAATTTTTGATTTTGTTGAAAAAGTAAAGAGGTTAAAAACTTTATTAGGAGTAACTAGAAATGGATGACTGAAATCAATGTAGTTCAAGAAAAACTAGGCATAAAAAGAAGGAATATTAAAAATATTGTGCACAACACAAAAGACCAGATTCATGAATGCCAACACGAAGTGTACACTGTTTTGAGTGAATAGACAGCACAAACCTAACTTCCACCTTGATCATCCAATTTTTTGTTTTCCTACTGATTTTCTTGTAGCCTTCAATATTGAGGGGATTCATAAAGACTGTCTCAAAGTGCCAGCTATGCATATACTTAGTATAATCTTTCTGAGTGAATAGACAGGGCAGAACATGTAGTAGAGATATTCTTAATTCAAGTATTTTTATTAAGATTTAAAGAATATAACAATTCATAAAAAAAAGAAACAATTTTTTAGAAAAAATTAACTACGTGGATGAAAACACTTCATAATAGTAAATTAAAATAAAATAAACTATTTACATAGGTGTCTACTTAAAAACAGTTCATAGTTGTGTACTAGGGTAATGGCCATGGAGCCTTTATAAGCTTAGCCCATAGAAGTGCCCTGTCATTATACCTCCTGATGTTAGTTTCCAGTGCCTCTATCGAGTAGAGCCACTGAAATGATCCCCAGGGTGAACTTTCTATTACCCATCCACTCATCAAGATTTCTCTTGAAGAGGGACAGCGAGGTGTTCTGCTTGACATGTATGGGAAGTCTTTACCAGAGCATGGGCAGTTTTTGGGTGAGGAACTTGTCTTTCCAGCATGTTCTGTTGATTGTGGTATTGAGGTTAAGGTCTTTGGAGCATGTGGTGTGGAGGGATTAGGATTTCTGTAGATGTCGCATTTTTAACAGAGCTGGGTCAGACATGGCTTTGTAAGTCAAGCAGAGATTGCCTCTAAGTAGGCGATATGATACAGAGAATAGCTGGAGTCTTTTGAGTCTGTCCATGTAGAACATGTGTTTAATGCCTAGTGCCCTCTTCATGAGGTACTTCTGTGGCCTCTCCAGCTGTTGCACGTGTCTAGTGAGGTACATGCCAAATTGGCCATTATACTCAATGATTGGTCTAATAAGGGAAGAGTAGAGAGGGACAATGATATCTTTCTTCCTGTATGCAAAACCCTTGGTAATGAGAAGTGCCATATAGAAGGACTTTCTAACTACAGTGGCAGTGTGGTGGTCGAAGGAGAAGTTGCTGTCAACCTACATGCCCAGATCTCTTATAATGCCTTGATTGTTCAGTGGGCTCCTGTTGATGTGGTAATTAGTGGGAACTGAGTTTTTACTAAAGGGGATGATGATGCATTTTTTGGCATTAAGCTTAAAGCCATGGTTTCAGCACAAGTCAATGGTCTCGGTGAGGTCTTTCTGTAGGATGTCTGCATTACTTGGAGAGTTAATAATGGCTCGCAGTTTGCAGTTGTCTGTGAACTTGGTCAGCCAGAATCCCTTTGTGTTGGCCTGGACTTCTGAGAAGTAGATGCCAAACAGGAGAGGACCCAGGGCTGAACCCTGTGGGACTCCTCTCGTGACTGGTTGGCAGTCTGACTTGGAGTCCACTACTTTCACAGTGTGTGTTCTATCTGTGAGCCAATTTGCAACCCAACTAGTGATATAGGGGTTCATGCCTAGTTTGGTGAGTTTATCAATAATTCCCGAGTGAGGAATGGTATCAAAAGCAATGGTATCATGCACATGATAATTCTATTTCATGTCATATTACAATCAACTTTCCCAAGTATGTCTATAACTTTTAGCCAGGAGTTATGATACAAAGTGACTCTATCAGTTGTCATCTTGATTCTAGATAATTCTAGTTCAGAAACATTAAGGGCAATATTCTTGAATTCTTTTAATGAAGGTGAAGTCTCACTTTTCCGATTCGTAATAATCATTTTACATGCAATAGCTAGTAAAGTTCATAAACATGAATATTTTGATCAGAAAACACATTTAGGTATTTGAGCATTTAACAAAATCAAAGATTTAATTAACTGAAATTTGTCATAAAAGATAGTTTTTAAGAAAAAATTAAAATTTCCCTAAAATGACATAAGCAATGTAGAATCATAAAACAAATGTTGCCAATCTGCTTTTAATTTTAATTTACATCTCCAACACCTAAAATCACACTTAAACATTAATAAGGAGTAATGAATGTTCTATGCATAAATTTCCAAGAAAAAATGTCCATTACAATGAAAGAGTTGTTTGCTTCGAAGAAGTTAACATTAACTTTTCATCATTTTGACTGGGAAGTTGATTGTTAACTAATCTGTAATAATCCCCAACATTTTCTCTATAATATAATTTTGTATTTTTTTATCACTTTATTAATTTTATATAAGTACCCTTTTCCTATTACAGTTTGGTTTCCTATGGTAATCATAAATTTTATGAATTTGGGGACAGTATCTTTAATAGTTACATGCATTAACTCTAGATTATTAATAATGAATTGCCTTAAAGTTTGTATTTCTAGCCACATTTCATTATTTATATCATATTTGCTCATAATGTATTCCATATAGAGAACATTACCAAAATTCATCAACTGATGTCAATATATTATATTTTTTCCCTGAGTGCAATCACTTTTGAGACATTAAAGGTGTTAATGTTATTCTGGGTACAGGCTATAGGATACAATAAAAATGACCACTGTATACGTTCTGGATTTTTATTCCAATTTTTTTTAAATATCTTAATGTATTAGTTATATAGTTAGAAAATATAGGTCTATTATTATTCTTTAAAATATATTCTCGTACCAACCAGTAAGGATTATTGGAAAATATTAGAATTCAACTATAACGTTATTATCTTAAGGGATAATAAAGTGTATATTTCTATCTGGAGGCCAATTCTACCTATTATCCAATCTTTTAGATGATGATTTAGTGCTATTCTACGTTTATTGGGGTAGCATAAAAAAAAATCAACATCAGTTTATTAAATTGCTGTATACATTCTTTAGAAAGAGAACTACTCTCTTTGTAACAAAAAATCCATATATCCATAAGATGTTTTATTTTATTTAAAATATTAGTATAATTAATTAATATTTCATTAATATTCGATAATATAATCCCTAGATATTCAATTATGTTATCTAGAAATATATATTTGGAAACTTTCTTATTCATATTTTGTATATTACAGTTTATAAGTAATAGCTTAGTTTTATTATCATTAAATTTAAGGCCAGAAATCCTTTGTAAGAGTTCCATTGTCTGAAATAAAACTTGTAGCAAGATGCCATAATCATTCAAAGTTAATAAAATATATTCTGCAATCAACTGAATTTTAGAATTTAAATGATTACTAAATTGTATACTTTGATGTTAGCATATATGGTCTGACACAATGTACAAATGGTTCCATGACCAGAGCAAATAATATTGATGACAATGGGCATCCTTGCTTAGTACTTTTAGTAACTGTAATTGGGCTCAAAATATTCAATCCAGTCTTTATATCAGCTAAAGAATGTTCATATAGCAATCTAATTATTCTTTTACAATCATGTGAAAAAAGATCCCTCCAAAGTCAACAGCAAATAATGCCAATGAACTGAATCAAAGGCACTATTAATGTCTATACTTACTAGAGTCAAACATCATTTTGTAATACTGATGCCAATTATTGTAAGTATTCTTTTAATATTATATGAATTTCTATTCAATATGAAACCAGTTTGATCTTCAGCATTTATAAGATGAACATTCTTTTCCATCTTTATCTGATTTTAAAATTGGAAATTTAGTGTATATTTCCAAGATGGTGGATATTTTTCACATCTTTAACATATTTAAACACTCAACAATATTGCCAGAGCTTTCTTAGGTAATAGAAGAACCACTAGATGCCAGTAACTCCACTTCTTTAAGTCAATTTCACACATACAGTTTATTCAGCGACTGCAGAATTAAGTAGTCAGTACCAATGAAGATAATCCAAAAAACAATATCATAAGAACGAGCTGGAACAACAGCTGATGATATAACAATATCACAGAAACGTGATACTAGAATAGCACAAATGCCAGTATATCCTTGTAGCGCCTTGGCCAAACAGCCTTTACAGAGTAATGAATTAGATTAAACCAAGCATTTACATACAATACCAATTAATCAGTCAATTAAGTTGTTGTGTCTTTTGGCTTTTCCCAGTTAGGGGTTGCCACAGCGGAACTCCGGTCCGCTAATGATTGGCAGCAGATTTTTACATGCCGAGTTGCCGGCCCTGATGCACAACCTTCAATGAAGATACGCCCATTCACGCACTTCTCCACACAGAAGATGCTCTAGCTGAGAATCGAACAGGACAACGCCTTACTATGAGGCAACAATGCTACCGCAGCACCACCACCATGGCTAATAATCAATTAAGTAATTTACTAAAATTCTAATTATTAAAATCAACATTTCACATACTTAACTCTATGACAAATGTTGAAAACAATATTTCACAAAACTCTTCCACTTACATTCCCTATTTAAACCCATGGGCTGTAGAGTATTATATTTTAAAATTAAAATCGATTCGTTCTTTCTTAAAAGGTATTTTACCCTTTTCTCACTAATATATTTAGAATTAATTTGTTCTAAAATGAATATAGCCACATTTATAGAAGTTAATTTTACAATAAGTATGTTGTGAATTATTTTAGATATATATAGATGATTTGATATTCATCTGTAAAGGTGGCAGAAATGAAGTTACAACTTTTATTGATTATTTGAGTAATATATTTTAATTAAATATGATGGTTTGCAAGAAGGAAATAGAACTAATTACTTAGATCTGACATTGGAAGGAATGAGTGAGGGAAATATAATAACTCGAATATTTAGAAAATTTGATAAGCCAAGTTATATGTTTTATGCTAATAGTTGTCACCCTGCACATAAAGTACAACCACTGCCATATGGAGACATTTTAAGGATTAAAAGACTTTTCAGTGATTTAGAAGAGGCCAAAAGAGAGGCTATTGCAGTTAGCCATATGCTCATTAAAAGAGGCTATTCTGAGCAATTAGTTCTAGAAAGTTGTAATAAAATGTTTGGGCACAGAATTAGTAAATATAATAGTAGATGTAGACATGAATTAAGGATTAATAGCGAAAAGGAATAGGATTTACAACAAATTATAGTTTTCGTGTCCAAACACACTATTTTTTTCAAATGAACTACAAAAAATGCTTGTTATTTTCTGGAATATAATAAAAGGGGATACACCTTCACTTGAGGATTTGCAACTTAAATTTTCCTACAAAATAGGTAGGAATCTTAAAGATTTTTTGGTACATAGTCTTTATAAAGGACCAAGTGAGGTAATAGGGAATGTAAGTTTGGACACAGGCACTAAGCCATGTGGCAAATGTTCCATTTGTTAATATATAACCAAAACTTTTGAAGAAATAAATGGAAAAACATTGAAATAAAAGGAAGGTTTACATGTAAAAGTGAAGGCATGATTTATGCTATTAGATGTGAATGTGATACATTTTATGTGGGAGAAACCAAAGGGAGTTTAGCTGAAAGAGTTAAAGAACATAAACGAGATATAAAAAATCATAGAATAGTAAGTCCTTTGGGAGAACATAGTCATGTTAAACATGGAGGGGCTTGTTTAAAATGTAAGGTTACAGTTTTAGAACAAATTAATTCTAAATATATTAGTGAAAATAGGGTAAAATACCTTTTAAGAAAAAAAATATTGATTTTAATTTTAAAATATTATACTTTACAACCCATGGGTTTAAATAGGGAATGCAATTGGAAGAGGTTTATGTAATATTTATGCAATATTGTTTTCAACATTTGTCATGTTAAGTATGTGAAATGTTGATTTTAATAATTAGAATTTTAGTAAATTACTTAATTGATTAATTGGTATTGTACATAAATGCTTGGTTTAATCTAATTCATTACTTTGTAAAGGCTGTTTGGCCAAGGAGCTATGAGGATATATTGGCATTTGTGCTATTCTAGCATCACGTTTTTGTGATATTGTTATAATATCAGCTGTTGTTCCAGCTCATTGTTCTTATGATAGTTTTTTTGGATTATCTTCATTGATGCTGACTACTTAATTCTGCAGTCACTGAATAACCTGTATTTGTGAAATTGACTTAAAGAAGTGGAGTTCCAGGAATCTAGTGATTCTTCTTTTTCTTATTAACTACCTTTGTGATTCGTAGACTTTCTTGGGTAATGGTTCATACATGTCAGGAATGATACTGTCAATTCCAGAAGCTTTGTTTAATTTTAATTTATTAAGTTCAGACATTAAAATTGGCTTATCTATTAATTTTATCTGATCTTCTATTAGCTTATTTTTGATATGTTTCAGAAAAATGATTTTCTTTTACTTGGTGGTTCTTTTCCTTGGTTATATAAATTAATTTAAAGTATATTTTAAATGCCTCTAAAATGCCTTCTAAATCTGAAACCTTTGTTTTAGTTCCAGGAATATAAACTTCTTTTATTTGATTAGATTTAAAAATCTTCTTTGTTCTATTTGCTAATCTGTGTTGAACTTTGGGATTCATAGAATAAGAGCTAATTTTAATCTTTTTTTAAGTTAATCATAGTTTTATGATGTAATGTCTTTAAATATGTTTTTATTTATCTCAGGTTCTTTTTCTAAATTTTTATTATCTTTTTGAATATCCAGTTTAAGTTTATCTACTTTTATTTGTAGGTCTAATAATTCTTTATTCCATTGTTTATTCTTTATTAATACACCAAGATAGAATTTTACCATATAGGTATGATTTTAGAGAGTCCCACATCTTAATCTCTGGTATATCTTTGGTTAAATTTGTATTTATAAAGTATTACATTTCTTTGTTATAAAACTTCTTAAAGTATTTCAGGTTCGTTACATGTGGTGGAATTCTACTAATAGAAGTACTTTTTTTGCATTCATTTTCAATTCAAATGTAATTGTATTATAATGAGATAATGGACGTGACAACTTTAACTTTATCTACTTTCCCCATTATATCACTTGAAACATGTACTCTATTGTAGACTGAGTACCATGTTGATGCTAAAAATGTATAAAAATAATACATTTTCCATGTCCTTAATATAAAAGGTATCTATGAAGTCTATTAATGTTTTAGATGCCACTGGTTTTCTATATTTATGTATTGTGTTAGCAACACAGTCAATTAGAATACAATTAAAGACACCAGCTAAAATTATACTTCCTTTAAAATGTATAATCTTCTCAAACTGTAGTTTTACCACTTTATATTCCTAATCCAGGAGTCCAATAAAGATTAGAGTGTATATTCTCCCATTTAATTCCAAAGATACTAGACAAAACATCCCAGATTTGTCATTATATATATATATATATATATATATATATATATATATATATATATATATATATATATATATATATATATATATATATATTTATCTATGAAAAATGTTATTCTTTAGATGACACTGGTTTCCTACACTTACCTATTGTGTTAGCATCACAATCATTCAAAATACAATTAAAGTCACCAGCTAAAACTGTACTCCCTTTAAAGGGTTGTATAATCTCCTCAAACTGTTGTTTAATCACTTTTACTCCTAATCCAGGAATCCAATAAAGATTAATTATACTGTATAATCTCCCATTTAATTCCAAAGATACTAGACAAAACATCCCATATTTATCATTGTATATATTTATGACTTTAGCATTAATGCAGAGTTTTTCCATAAAATTGCAGCACCTCTTTTCTTTTGTTTATAATGTGAACTAAGAAGTGCTGAATAGATATTTGTATTACGTCTTTTAGTATATTCTTATAATAAATGTGTCTCCTGTAAGAATTTAACCTGAGTATTAAACATTTTTTAAATATTTGTTTAAACTCCCCATTTTATAGCTGTTATTCAAACTGTTAACATTGATAGAAATACACTTCATATGCAATACATCAGTAGAAGTATAGAAAGCTTTATGTTCCTTAAAATATAAGGAAACATGACTGAAAGTGATTGTATATGTTTACCAATTAAGCTGAACTTATTAAATAGACACCAAATTATAAGTAGTTAAACATTGAAATAATAAACATTTATATAAAATATGACCCACACAATCTCAGGGGTTTAAGACCCCACATTTTAATATCATCTCTATTCAAGTGTTCCCTCTAAGGTGTCCACTTAAAACTAACCCCCTCTCTAACTATTTGAGAATTAATCTTATATAATAGATGACTTTTTAAAGAAATATTAATGAGTTGTATATACTTATCTTATGTTTATGTTTCAAGAATATGTAAATGAAAAATGTTTACATAATATTGATCTGTTTACTCTAATTACATGTAGTACTTAAAAGAAGAATATAAGTAGAACCCACAATTTAAATTAACGAGACCTCAAGAAACCATAACACTTACAGCTATTACTGTGTCAATAGTTATTACCTATAAAGGTGTAACTAATAATGTTCCTTGAAGCTAAGTAATGATATAAATATAACTGCAGTATTAATATTAATGGATATGTTTCAATAGTAAGTAAAAAGCATTCAACTGTGAATAAAATTGTAATATGACCTTTCATATTTATCTTATAATATGCAACATATTGATTTGACAGCTTCAGTTCCATCCATATGTAATATCTTATGCCTTTCCCTTTGTATCTTTAAGTTTTCAAGTACAAATCTACAACAGTTATTTTCAGTTTTATGTTATCAATCTACAAATAACTAATGTTTTTATTTATATATCTGTCTTTACAAATGACTAATTGCAACGAAGTCAACATCGATGCAGTTATATTATCTATTTATGAACTGTTGAATTAGATAATTAGATAATGTTCTGCAAATGAATATAACATTAACAAGGGCATGCAGCATAGTTTTCTAGACACTTCAATATTCTTAAATCAACTGTTGTGACCATTTGCAAATCCCAACTATGTAAAATTCACTCCTTCAAAACTATACTTGGTAGAGATACAATTTTAATGTGAACACAAAAAAAGGTTATGCATCCTATTTAGAATCTATACATCTTTGATTGCAAGGTATTTATTAAAAATTAATCATTACTAATGAAAATGTCATATGTTTCCAAGAATAAATGTGTGAACAGACTCATTGTACATATAGTCAATCAGTATCTGCATCACTTAATCCTTTAAAAGCCCATGTCCATTTCAGGTGAAAACCTATAAATATCTTAATTTATCTGTTGTCTATATGATTACTAAGGAAACAGAATAATATTGTATAATATTACCAAATAAATCAAAACTAACATCTGAGGTTAGTCTGGGACACACTTATACAAGTCTACAACACATTTATGAAAATATATTAAGATATGTACTTATAATCTTACATATTACTAATTCAGGTGGTGTGTGTGTGTGTGTGTGTGTGTGTGTATGTTTAAAATGTTATCAATTCATGCAACATAAATCCTGTTTGACATTCCAGAACCATGATACCAGCAACTTTAAACATTACTGCAATGTATGGTAAAAGAGAAAAACAAAGGCATCTTAAATAAGTCTAAAATCTGGAATCTCAAAACTATGCAGTATAACTTCCACTCACAACTTTCAGTTTGAAAATAATTCTTATGTATAAATTATTACGCAGATTGCAGACTGATATAACACTTTCACCAGAAATGGCAAATATATATCAAGTGGCGTTCTCTTTATTAAGCAATGATCTACAAGTGACCAAAAACATTTATTTAAATTAAAAGTGTGTTTCATCTATGTGGAGCATTGAGATAAATCTTCATTTCAGACATGGGTCATAGTCCAATCTCAGTGTCCAGGTGAAAGAAGTTGTACCATTGATAAGTACTTTGTAGTTTAATGGGTTACTGGTAGATGGAAGCCCAAGCTCCACAATCAGTTAAACATAACAGGAATTCAATAAGATAAGAAAATGTCAGGGAGAGACTAGAGCACAATGTAAGAAAATTATGAACCTGTTATGTGCAAAAGAAAGCTAGCACCTCTCTGCCTCTTTCCACCATTTGGACATAAGTTTAGGCAAATGAAAGTTTTTACTCATTTCAAAAAGAAGTGATGTGTATGACAATATTATGTGAGATGGGGAACAGTATGCCTCAATAAAGCAATTTGGAGGATAGGTGGTCCAGGTGGAAAATCTCGTTTAAAAAAGTAACTTCTTGATATTAGCATTTTACTTTTTACTATACTGCAGACTGTCTGATTTCAAAAAGTAGCCAAAAGTAAGTATTGTAAATAAAGTCAGAGATCACTTTAAATAATGTTATACCAGGATCGCCACCTGTATAACCTTTAATGGATGAACATGATGTCATTTCTTTGCTGTCCAGTTTCCTTGACAGTCCACACAACTGCAAAGTAGCTTAAAGGTAAAAATAGGGGAAGAAGAAAAAAAATACCATGTAACTTGTGACCTCAGTGGGAAAATGCAAAGACAATCCAAGTAACAACACAGTCTAAAATGGCTCCAGGTAGAGCTCGAGCTTAGCTTTTGTTTTTAAAAAGGAAAGCTAATTCAATCACAAACTCTAAGAGAATGAAAGCCATCCCACACACAGCAAAGATACATCCCAAGCTATTGTTTTAACAGAAATCCACAACTTCAATAAAAGAGAAGAAGGAAAATAAAACAAAACCCCACATCACCTGCAACTCCACTTAAGCACAAACATATACAGCACAAAACCAAACCTCTAGAAACCCATAAAGCACAAAAGATTTCTATATCATAAACATAATACTGAAGAAGAAACTATTCTGCAAAACATAACAATTGATCACAGCATAGACACACACAACCATGAAACCCAGCCAAAAATGTATAAAAGAACAATTAGTTAATCAAAGTTTACTTATGGCTAATAAAATATTTTCAAATGACATCTAAATATTGATTACATTAGACAGTTTATGATGTTATAAAGAATGATATAGAAGGTTAAATCACTTTACCTCACTGGTGTATATATGTATATATATTTTCTTTTGTTTTTTTTCTATTTTCCTGCTTGAATCAGATATAGCTTTTTGTTGTAAAATAGAAAGTAGCACCAACAGTATACAAATATAAACCAAACAGATCAGGGAGGAAAATAAAAATGATGATATATATATTTATCTCTGCCTTTTAATTTTTTTCTTCTTCTTATCAGTTGTTTTCCACCCATTCTATTCTGCTTGTCTTTTTAATGAGCTATTGCTCCATTCCGTTTCTTCTTTTTGTTCCAAACTGTTGTTTGATTTTAAAAAGGATATAGCTGATTCCAGTGTTTCAAATGTTTTAATACCTTCTGTAAGAAAACCTTAAAGTCTAGCTGTAAATAGTAATTGCACTTTAATCTGTCTCTTTTAAATTCTTTTATCAATGGTAGGAACACTTATCTTTTTTGAAATCACAGATGAAGAGCAGTCATTGTTGAACCTTACTGTATCTCATTTAGTTTAATCTGAGAATTTGGTCAACCAGTTTTTATATCAGTTCCTTATCTTGGCAGGGAAAAAATCTCACAATTATGGATTGTGGATATGTATTTAGTTTTTTTGATGAAGAAGGGACCACAAGAGACTTGTGTGTTCTTTCAACACCATATTATAATGACTGAGGTAGATTCAAAGTCATAGGGAACGATGATGTAAGGAAATTGCCCACAATGCCACCTTCTATGTTTTCAGGCAAACCATAAATGCATATAATGTTCCTTCTAGACCTATTTTCAAGAGGTATTTTTCTTTAATAAAAATTCAATATTATGATCTATATCATTTAGTGCATCTTCCATACTAGAGATCTGAGTTTTCTGCTGCATTATTATTTCTTGTAGCTGTTCCATTTGTTTGTGCATTTTTCTTTGAAATTATCTAGTTTGTTGTCCATTTTATCAAATTTTATTGAGAGGCCTTGTCATTAAAGAAGGAACTACAATCAGTTCTTACTAGCATGCAAGTCCTGTGAGTTAGTTTTGGAATAACTCATTCTGAAGAATAGGCAAATCACTTTCTGTTTGAATGTTGACAGGAATTAAGATAATTAAAGATGTAAATTCCAGATATAATCTTCTAAAATCTTAAAAAGAAGATAATTTAGAAACTTGAAGAGTCTACAACATCAGAAACGTAATTTCTATCAGGAATATAATTCAAATAGCAGAGCTGAGAAACTAAGATGTTAGTTTGTCATCATCTTAGCCATGTCTCCCAGTAGGGATATTGTTGAATGTAGATTATGTACAGTTAGTATAGGCATTAATGAGTCCTGCTCAAAATCTAACTTGAAATGGTATAGTATAACAAAGTGTGGGATGTGTCAACAATATAGATTAATTAATGATGTAAAGAATATTATCATTATTTCATGTCCTCAGGTTTTAACTATTATTGGAAAATGTACTTGTGGTACTGCCAGAGTGGTTTATGTTGCCATGCAACCAACTGCATGTTTGTTAAAACTGTGAGGCCTTTAAGCCATATACTATACAGACAATTATACACCATTAAAACCATGATAAGAAAAAATACATTATACAGACATTCTACCTGTGGTGGTATTTTTTTTTTTAATTTTTATTTTAGAAAAAAAAAAAACATTCTACCTAGGGTGGGTTATGGGAAGCCAGGTTAAAGTCAAGGTAACTATACTGGCACATTGACTAAATACTACAGAACAACCAGGATTAAGTGATAGAGTATCATTAAACAGTATTCTTGTATTGAAAACATGTAGAATTTAAAAAAATTTGTAAATATCCCCTTTACTAAGAATTTTTAGTGGAAATATATAAATCAAACTTTGAAATTATTATTATATTATTTCAGTTGTCCATTTAAATATTAGTTTATGTAAATATATTTTATGGTATATTTTAATAGTGGTGAATATATATATTGCATTTATATCTCAGAATATATTTTAATAGTCCATAGTTAGAATGAGGGAGTTTTAGCTGTAAGATACTTACCTTTTCTTAATTGGTTCTTGTTTTTGTCTTAATTAAATTGTGAATGTTATTAGTTTATTTAGTCTGCATTATGAGTCTTTGAAAGTATATGAGATGGTGATCTGTGGTAAAATATTTAGTTCTGGTGATAATTCTGTTGTGGAATCAAAGAGCTTAACTCTCTGTTTTTATTTTACAAATTTTGTGGTTTTACTTTAATAATTATTTTGTGCTTCATGGCAGAGTTGTGACTACTAGTATTTTTTTAAAAGTTTATGCTAGTTGGTGATCCTGTTGCATACTTGTAAGTTCATAGGTAAGTGTTAGGCTAGCTGCCCTTATAAGCCATTTTACGCCTAGCCACTATCCCTTATTGTGCTTGAATTTACCTACCCCATTGGTTACAGATTGACCTTACCCATCCCATGGTCAATAATTATATTTTACTCCAAATGAGAATAAATTGGACAATATTATAGATAATCTGAGGGGACTCACACATAGGATAAAGTATTTAGGAGTTCTCATTGTCCATTAGTACTACAGGGGCAATCCTGGAGTAAATTTTCTGTTTCCCATCCATAGATCTAAATTGCACATGAATATGGAAAGTGATGAACTTTATTTTATGTGGCTGGAGAGTCTGCTGCACAGCAGTGGTAACCTCTGTGAGATATACCTGTCCATCCAAAACTATTCTGTTGTTGTTGTTGCAGAATAGATTTATACCCTTAGACTGAGTATTTCTGATGCCATTTTACCTTGCTGATGTGCAGTAAATCCATCAGTAATGGGTTAGAAATGACTTGAATGCCAGACACAGGTTAACCCTTAGCTGTGTTTAGGATACTGGGTATAGTGAAAGAGCTTTGAGTTGGTCCACATAGAACATGTTGTTTAGGCTGTGTATCCTTTTAGTTAAGTATCTCTGTGGGCGTTTGAATTGTTGCATGTGTCTGGACAGATATATGCCAAAGGGGGCATTATATTCATTGACTGGCATAATGAGGGCTGAGAAAAGGGGAACAATGATACCCCTAAATCTAGACACAATCTCTTTGTTTATAAGTTGCGAAATATAAAAGGACTTTCTTACAATTGACACATGTTGGTCAAAAGATAGGTCACTGTCCACATAAGTTCCCAAAATTGCTAATAACTTTGTGAGCCCTAAAAGGTGTAGTCACTGTTTTAACTTCATAATCCATGGATATGAACAGTGCACATGTGGTTAAAGCATTTCTGCTAGATTATTTGTTGTTTATTGTTTTGTATTTCCAACTAAAAGCCATATACAAACACCCCCCCCACAAACACACACACACACACACATATATGTGTGTGTGTGTGTGTGTATAAGGATATAGTGATAGTCAGTGATCCACTACAAGACTGATGATGTTAAAAGTACTGTACATGCTGTAGGGCTATTCTGCTGACCATACATATTTTAAACCCCCCTCTGCTCCACGTGATAATTATTTATTGCAACTCTGGATCATACAACTCCCCAGGATAAGGGCATATTCCCCAGTCATGGAGATTGTACACTCACACAAACATCAACCATAAATTTAATCAACAGATCAATCAAAATGATAAAAAAGGTTGATTTTAGTTGAAATTGACTATGAGCATGTAAACCATATATAAACCAAGCAGAAACTTCACAGTGTAGAGGGTACTTCTTGAAATATGTTATGTACCTAGTTCACTAATAAAATTCAAACTTCAAAATCTGTACAACAAAATAATAAAATAGGTAGTCCGCAGTTGATTTAACAAATGCAATATCCTTTATTGAAACATATAACTAGCGATCCTAGTTGACTATAATGAAAAACATTAAAGATGTTCATTAATTTATATAAAATCAAGTTATTTGGAGCAAGGGAGTAGTTACAGAGGGTAGTTCTGTTAAGAGCAATGAAAGCATTAAACTCATTTCTTTAACCAAGTCCCCCTTCTCCCGTAACACCATACTGCAAACTGAGACTGTGCTGTCTTATAACTGAAACTTAAAAGCTAGAGACAAATTCAAGTATATAATATAAGAACAGTTTATTAAGGCTACTTAACCTACTAATCCAAACCTTATTAATTAAGAAACCAACTCACTAACAAAATGACTAATTAAATCAACAAAAAGATCTACCTCTAAACATCTATCAGAATAAATATTAATAACTTATAAACTGAAACACTTTTAACAAAGATCGCTATCATACCAGGACTAATTTAATTTTGCTGATAATGCCATAGACTCAGTGGCTTATAATGGTTAATTTCATTTTCTTTTTTGCTGTGGATAATTGATTGTTTAAATGATATAATATGTTGGTTAAACATGGTGCATTTACATAAGTATAGTTGTTTTGGGAGAATTGCTGCCTATTTTCATTGCATGCAATGTATGACATTTCTTGTCACTCAGCTGGTGTTGTGATAGTATGCCAGTGTAGATTTTTCTGATAGTCGTGGAGCTGAAAATGTGCAAAAGAATGGCTATAGCTATTTTGATGATACACACAGGACTACATAAATCAAAGCATACATATTGAATTTGGTGCACTGTGATATAACAGTAAATCTATCTGTATATAGATATAGATATAAATATAGATATATATGGGACTACTTCTAGATTTAGAAGTTTCAAAACTTCAAATTTCTTATGGTTCAGACCATAAAGTTTTGAAACTTTGAACAGTTTAAATGGAGATCACTGTACAGCGATGAATGGAATATTTACAGTTTTCCTCAGTAGTGCAATCTCAGAGTTGGTATATTTAATTAGCAGGGGCTATGGGGGTAAAGGGCAAGCCACTTTGAAAAATGTAAAAAAAAAGTTTTTTATTTATTTATTATTTTCTTATTTACATTTTGAAATTTCAAAACTTCAGTCTTATGATCTCAATCATAAGAAATTCAAAGTTTTGAAAATTTGAAATTTAGAACTAGACCTCTCTCTATATATATATATATATATACATATATATATATATATATATATATATATATATATATATATATATATCTATATGGTTTACTATTAAAATACCGTGACTACAATTCTTTAGTTGAGAATGTCGAAAGATATCTTTGCGAATTATCAGTTGTTTGAGTTGTTGAATGTCTAAAGTAGAAAATGCCAAAAGAACGGCGTATTTTCAAATGTAATGGCGCAGATATGTATTCGCAATTAACATGCATCCAAAATGTATGTAATGCATCTTCACGTTCACAATAGCAATAAATAAGACAGTGTATAAGTTATACAGTCTGCATTAGTAAATGTATATGCATTACCATGGAATGTTATTCCTGCGGAATACTGAAAGCACTTAAAAGAGTAAGTATAACAAGGAATTGCTGTACCATGATAATAATGTATTAATGTTCATTTTACTGCTTCAGTGCCATATGTTATTGCACTTAATGGTTGCTGTCAGAAGTAGCAAAATAGTATAGAAATGTACATTGCAGTGTATAGTAGTGATGGAAGTTGGACTATTACTATTCACAGTGTAATATTTACATAATGTTTTTGAAACCACACTAGGTGTTATATTGATGGTGGACTGCGATACAAGTTAGTTTTGGATGTCACAGGACTATTATTTACTTTCAAAATCACATCACGGATCGGATATTGGGTAATTGCCGTAAAATTTGAATTTTGACATTTTCGACAGTTACTGTGGATTTTTGACATTTCATTTCAAACTTTCAGAAAGATACAAATTCAGCCTTATGGTTGAATTTTTAATTACAAAATTATTTTCATTTTTGAATTTATAATAGTAAACCTATATATATATATATATATATATATATATATATATATATATATATATATATATATATATATATATATATATATATATATATATATATATATATATATGTTGGCTGTTAAAAAAAACAGAAATATGGGCACTGTTACTGAAATGGAATGTCTAATGGAAAAGGTTAAGCAGTGGGACTATGTAATTACAGAAAAGGCAGAAGCAGAAATGATAGGCCAACTAGGGTGGAAGACTGTCTGATATTACTGGAGAATTGTTGATCAGACGTACTTCATTGAATAATACTCATGCATTTTGTTTAGAAGCAAGATTAGGTAGCAGATGTTACCTAAACTTTTTGGGACTGGACTTTTTATAAGTACAGACTCAAAAGCTAATGTAGAAGCCATAAACCATTTGAGAGTACTGCAATGGAAATAAATTGTGCGTATTAATGCACATTTTCACAGAATGACTCTATGGCTGCTTTATCTAAGCAGTAGTCCATAAGCTTCACACTGAGAGCAGAAGTCAGTAATATGAAGATAAACTGCAAATGCTTAATTTTAATAAATATTTTTTAAAGCCTTTTTGGAAACTGCTTTATAGTCTTTTGCATATGTTAGCTGATGTAACGGAAATGTCTAAAGGGTTTGCATAATTTTCATTTAACACTGACAGGTAGCAGAACAAAGAGATAAAAATGGATTGTAATATGCCTCAAACAATTCTCTAGTATGAGGACTGGATATATATTCAGAGACAAATAGCTAGTGCTGCATGTTATTAGAACTGCTGTAAAGCTTCTCTGAATTTACCTTGAACTATTGTCCTATTACGGCTGACAGTGTGTGATAAATTCTTAAAGCATTGATTCACTTTGCTAGTGTTAAAAGACTTATGAATGTAGTTATGAGAAACTCAATAGCTTTTCTCTGCAATTTAAAAACCTATAATTATAGATAACAATGGCAGGTAAGCTAGTCATGAAACTTAACACAGCTCATTATACTCCAGATGATTTATGATAGGCCAACTGCTTGCGTTGAATCAGCCACTAAAGGCCTGGAAAACTATCACGCACACAGAAAGTCACCTTCATGGCCTAACCTTACAGATCATGGAACATCAATTTATCACCCAATGACCAGGCAAAATAATCAGAATATGCATCTGACCTAGGTAACTGGGGATGTAAGCTCTCAGTGAACTCTGATAATATAATACATAGAACAGCATTTTGCAGAACACATCCATGAGACTGTCATTTCAAGGACACTATTGCAAATGGGGCATAATTAAATGCTTGTTTATTACCATGTGTCAAGATATTAAGCAAAATGATGTCAAACAGTATTGTAATTTAAAGAGAGACTATGGATATATTTAAAAAATGCTAATATAAATGCGGGCAATGTTTAGGACTAGAACTAGTTTTCCTCTTAGTATTCCTTTTATTTTTATTCATGAAATAATGCAAATCATTGAGAGATGTGTTTGTTAGAATTATTATTATTATTCCTATTAGTATTATTACTAGTATTATTATTACTGAAGTTTTGTTTTATTGTTGCTGTTATTATTTCACATGGTTACTAAAATGTCTGGTATTAAAATATGTCACAAGGTTTAACAGTTCTTACAATAAATATGAAAATTTTTTAGCAGCAATTGTTTTATCTGAAGAAAATTGTAAACAAGTTTACATGAGTAGATCATTAATACTAATTCTGCAGAACAGTAATAAAACTTAGTAACTATGAAAGTGCAATGCCACCACAGCATTTTCACTACTGCAAATGAAATGTTAGAAAAACAAAGAAAAATAGACAAATTACATTACATAATTTCTCAATTATTATAGATATCATGTAGCCTTTAAAAAGATAGATAGATATATAGATAGATAACCAATGGACCCAATGGTCCTATAAGGACAGATACCTAAAATTGTTTGTTTAACAGTAGGCCTGATGATGGGTGTGTGATATGACATTGTATGATTAAGAAAACTGAATCCTAGACTCACTTAGAGTGTTTATAGTGACACAGAATGCACAACTTAACATATGTATTAAATGTTATATGCTCATTCTTCAGCCTTAAACACTATTAGCTCAAAACAGATGACATATTAAAACATTTTGATGCAAAATAAGAAATACTTTTGACATATTTATAAAATATTAATATTTTGTACAACTAGCACATGCCATTGACAGTGTAGATTAATATTACATTTACATAATGGAAAACAATGTGAAAAAAACACAGCTGAATTCATTTTATTTTTTTAATGGCTTCATCTGACTATTGAACATGTTTTGAGCTATCACTTATTATTGAATTTTACAGGTAAAAATTTTCAGCAGCATGGCCAAACTACATTTTTTTAGGAAAACCATTGTTATTCTTACAGTTTATGTCCATCAACATAACTTTCTCTCAAGTTCTCTTTGACTATTGACATTTTTTGACATGTCTACCCTTTGTTGAGTACAAACTGTATGACATTTCAACTTAGCAGTTACAAATCTTTGACAAAAGAATTAATTGATCATTTTTTCTCATAGAAAATAATTTCTGGTATGGTTTCTGTTTATATCCCAATAGTGATTGAAGTGCTTCATTTTATGTGAATGCTCTTCTCTTTAATCTACTTTTATGTGATCATTCGGTTAGTGTATTTATGCAGTGGATTTATGCAGAGGTCAAAGGGGTGCACAGTGATTTGACCTTTTTTTCAAAATAAAAGGATAGATGAACATTGTAGGAAATAAATGGTCACACAGCCCATAGTTCTAATTTTTGTGGCAATTTTTTAATGAATCAGTTCACTTTATCATTTGAAGTTGGAATTGGCATAGCATTTTAAGGTTCCTCTATTAATATGAGGTACTAGCACTACTTCTGTTGTGTATGGTATCTGGGATGATATGTAGAAGCAATATGTGAAATTCCAAGCATCTCCTTTATTTCATCATTTGTAATTGGTCTGTGCTTTCCCCATCCCCATCCCCCATAAAAATAAGAGACTCCATTTGGGATTTGAGATGGTTTGCTTTATGAACTTTTCATTTTATTGTCACTACTCAGGTGCTTAGAGGACTCTATCTGTCATGCATGCTCACTTAATACCAGTGACTCTGTCTTGGAGATTTTTTTTTTTTAACAGAACCAGTTAAAGCCACATCAGTCAGTGTTTTAATATAGGAAAGTCCAAGAAAAGTATGGTTGGCTTTTTAGTTCAAAACAAGTTAATTCGAGGGAAAGGTTACAAGCAGATGTATTAGCCATGATTTTCATCAGTGAATCAATAGAATTTTGGAATTTAGTGGGCAATTAAATGAAAAAAAACACCCTCAGGTATGAGATGTTATCCTCCATTTCTATTACATTTTTGTGTTGGTTGCATTGCTTTTTGTAGGTGGTTGTGTAATTTAATATTTTATGTGAATATGTTTTTTTTTTTCCTTTTATTTAGGTATTAGGTAGTGCTTTGCCCAAATTTGTGCTTTGTAGAATTTTTAGTTAGAGTGTGTTTGCCATGTATCATTATCCTCCAACAACAGAGTCAAGATAATCCAGATCTAGTCTAGACATCCTTAAAGAAACTATTATACCCAGGAAAAACTACTAATTCCTGCCTTACTATCACAGCAATATAGAAGCCATCAGTAATCAGTTCATCTCCTACAATTTCACTAAACTACACACAGTCATTCATTTTTCAGACTGTACTGACCTTAATTATTAGCCAAATTTTCTTTCAAATGATTTTTAATTATTTGCTGAGGCAATAGCTTTTCCTGTTTCCATTTAATCAACAAATCAATAAATGAAAACTGTATCCCCTTCAGATGGACAAAAATGCATAACATTTCTTCTCCATAAAGGTAGAACAGAAACTACACATCAATTGCAACCCTGTCCCCTTTTTCCAATTTTTTAAGACAGTGCATTCATATCTGGCTTATCCTGGATTTACCCCCATGCATACAGCACAATAAGCAACGGGCACCCTTCAGCACTCGTTTCTGTAGCAGGTACTGGTATTACAAGAGCAGGTTGCTACTCCAAGGCCCAACTCTCCTCAGAGTGTGCACCACCCACTCAAACCTAGGGCCAATTTAGAGTGTCCAATCCACCTACTGCATGTCTTTGGAATGTGGGAGGAAACTGCATGACATGGAAGGAAACCTACATGAATGCAGGGAGGACATGCAGACTCCACACAGAAGGCTCCCTAGGTGAGAATTGAACCAGAGAACTTTTTGCTGTCAGGTGACAATGCTAACTGCTACACCACTGCAACGTCCATCCAGCTTATACAATACTTAAATCAAAACGGTCTTCTCTGAAGAAGGCACAGTACTGTTTCAGACCCTACTGGAGTAGTACAACTGCTGTCTTAAATGTTACTAACACTACCAACCTAAATAGAATGGAGACATCTTAGTCTCAGCACTTTTCCTATTTCTATCAAAAGCCTTTGACACAGAGTTACACCGTAAACATCTCCGCAAAGTTGCTACCCTCACCCTCCCACTTTGTTTATTCCCTTGCTTCCATAGTTACCTGACTGGTTTCCAGCTGGATGTTAAATAGCAGCTAGATGTCTCATCCTTTCAAGTAGCCTTACTGGGTGCCCCACAAGAATCAGTGCCTGGACCTCTTCTATTTAACATTTTCATAAACGCACTACTGATGATACTAAACTTGCCACTCTTGTACAATACATCGATGACTCAGCTCTGATCTGATCTGCCCCATCACTCACAGTGCAGTAGGAAATCACAGTCTTTCACTGTTGTACAGGTATGGCTAAAAATTCTCACCTACTTCTCAGCCCCTCAAAACACAAACTATTGTTCTTCACCCCCAAACAATACACTCACCTGAAAAAAAATGATTTTACCTAACCCAAAGTAACAACCAAAAAAAAGAAACAAGCAAAGCTAAATCACTAGGAGTTACAATTGATGATATCCTCAGGTATGATCAGCAAATACTTGACTCCATTAAGAAAAGGGTGTCATTCATAAGCGGTAATGCTCGTAATATCAAAGCACAATAAAAGTTTAGAAAACAACACATAAATTCTGTGTGCTACTGGCTTTGTTTAGCAGCATTAAAAAGCTGATATCCTGTTACATGAGACAGCGGTACAGCAGTGACTGCTTTTATTTTCCCTTTCCACATTGGAGTGCAATGTCAGATTTGGGAGATAGACAGACCAGTAGCAGGGGGTGGGGGGCAATCAACAATAATGCTACTTTAGGCTTGACCTCTGCAAAGTTGCTGGTTGCTTTTTTAATTTCTCCAAATATTTTGCATTTCTAATACCATGATGGGAATGGACCTCATTTCTAGGTCAAAGTACGATTACAGTTTATGAAATTAGCATTATTTAAATCTTTGATGTCAGCCACAAAGAGTTGTTCACAGCACCCGCAGTGTGCCTAGTAATGACTCCTTCTGCAATTTGTATGGAGTTACATGTATTGGTAGCATATCTAAATACAATTGTGGATTATTTTTAGAAGACCCGTTGCTCCTACTGCTATTGGAACTGTCTGGGTATCTTTCTTCAACATTGCTGTCATTTCTGCCTACAAATCCTGATATTTTCTGACTTTGTGTCTCTCTGTACGAAAGGCACTGTAGTTGCTAGGTGTGCCCGTTTCAATGATCAATGCTACTTTTGTCTTCTTTTCTTGGATCACTATATCTGGTTTTCTAGCATCTATCTTTTGAACTGTTGGTAATGGATGATCCCATGTGATGTAGACTTCATCATGTTCTATAATGCTTTGTGAATGGTGTTTCCAGTGTTTTTCAGCTGCTTCGATACCATAATGCTTGCACAATCCTCGGAGCAACAGTTTTGCCACATAACTATGCTTTTCAGTATACAGTTCTTCTGCCATTAGTATGTTGCAACCAGCAATGAGGTGTGCAGTTTCCATTCTGTTTTACAAAACCTATATTTGTCTGTTTCTCCCACTTGTTCAATGGACTTTGTAAACAAATGTGTATGTAGCATACTATCTTGTGCCATCAATATTTACCTTTCATCTTTTGAATTCGACTCTCCTTAACCATTCCTGTGTTCATTCCTGATCAACATGAAGTTCTTCCAGAAGTTTTCTACACTTGCAACTATATTTATGCATTTTCCACATTTCTTGCCTTCTCATCTGGTCCTTCTCCTTATATTCGTTCTTTTGTTTTTTTGCCACATTCCGTTGCTGCCTAATTTTTATCTACTTGTGGTTTGATTTCCATTCCTACTTGACACCTATGTTTCTGCTACCTTAAGCAGGGAAGTCATCTTTATTTATTCTCCTCTTCTTTCAAAACTTTCACTACATTTGGGTCTTGTGAGGTCATCAGATGTGTGTGGAGTCCCACAATTGCAGATCTGTAAATGTAATCAATTTCAAGGAGGCCCATCCCTACTTCGGAATGCAGAATATATAATCTTGTTTTGCACCTATTTTTATAAATCATTTGGTGAGCATGAAGCATCCTTCTTGTTTTCCTATCTAATCTATCCAACACGTTTTGGGGCCAGTCAATCACCCAAAGATTATAAGTTAGGGCAGGAAGAGCAAATTGATTTATAGCTTTGACTTTGTTCCTAGATATCAATGCTGTTTTCAGGATTAATTTAAGTCTTCCAAAGTATTCCTTACTAAGTTTTATTTACATTTGTTCATGTTTTATTGTTGATTATTCATCAATTCCCAAATATTTATACACTCCCTCTTGCTCAAGTTCCTTTATATCACATTATTTTCTCAAACCAATGTTTTCTTTTTTTTTTCAAAATATTTTATTGATTTTCAAAAAGACAAAACATAATTTCTACTAGAATACAAATGAAACAAAAGACAAACTATATATAATATGTGCATGTGGCCTATATGAAAAAAAATGAGAATAACTTAGAGTTAGAGAGAGGTAGTTACACATAACAGAAAAAAAAATCAGTGTAATTTCTCCAAGTACTAAGAAGATGTGGAGATCCTTAAAGTCTCAATGAGAGAAAAAACTTTCTTTCAAGGATTGTTGATCCATTTATTAGGGAAGATTCTTGTTTCTTTTACCTTTGTTTCTATATGTATTGTTTCTTCTAGTAGAGTCATAAATTCTTGAAAGTTGGGTTCAGATGAAGTTTTCCATTTTCTTGTAATACATTTTCTAGCAATTGCTAGTATAGTCAATAGTAGATACAAATTGTTTTTGCTCATAACATTTGTTTCAGTTACATTCAGAAAAATCATGGATTTCGTTAGTATGAAGGAATCTGAAAAAAATAGCTTGAACGAAATTTCCAATCTCCTCCCAGAATTTTTTAATTTTGATACACTCAAAAAATATATGAGTCCAATCAGCATTACAATTCTGCAAACATCTCCAACAAAACAATTGTTTAGAAGAGTCCATTTTAGCTATCCTATTGGGGGTGTAAAACGCCCTTTGTAAGAATTTCCATGAAAAAATATTCCAAGCTTGTAGATTGGAAGTTAATTTAACAGAATACAATAAATTAATTTTGTTTTCAGAGGAAAGGTTAATTTGATGACCTTTAGTAATAAAGTTCCAGAAATTTTGTTTTGGATTAACTTTATAGATTATTAAGTTTTATAGAGCAATGAGGTTAAATTAGACCAATTATGATTATTACAGAATAATCAATAATTCCTTATTTAGTTCTGAACCGAAATGAATTTCCATTATCCAATAAATTGTTTATAATAAACCAATGTTTTCTTGATGCTGCAATTTTCCTAGTTTAAAGGTTGTTTTCCACATTTATCAAGATGAAATAACATTCTTATATTGTCTGAAAAAGTTTTGACAACTTGCAGTTGTGCTTTCAGTTCCTCATCTAATATGCTATACAGTTTTAAATCGTTGACAAAAAAAAAAAAGATGAGAAGTCTTTACACTTTGGTGTTTTCTAGTGGACAAATTATATCCATGGCCTAAGCTGTTAAGTAGACAGATTAATGGGTTAAGGGCAAGACAGAATAGCAGCAGTGACTTAGAGTCACCCTGGAATATCCCATTTTGAAGTTTTATTCCCTGGAATAATAATTTGTCCTTTATCATAGCTTAATTGCAAAGTGGTCTGCCATTGTTTAATGGTCACTGTAATGTAGTCGATCAGTGTAGGGTGTAACTCACACATTTTTAAGCACTCTTTGATTTTATTTAACAACAAATGATTCTTTGTTCTATATGACTTTCTTTTATTGCCATAATTGAATTTTCTTCTAAATGACTATAAACTCTCTTGGCTTCAATTCCAGTGTATAGTTTATACATCGTTGAAAAGCAAGTTATTGGAATATAATTTGTAGGGTAGCTTGCAGGTTCACTGTTAAGTAGGAGTATTGTTTTTCCTGTTGTTAATCAGATTGGTGTCTGTTCAGAGTGTGCATATAAAGAGTTATTACTCATGGCTAAATCTTCATGCAAAGATATTAATACTTTTAACCAGAAGTTAGGTACTACATCTGGGCCTGGGATTTTTCAATTAGAGATTTTTCTGGTTGCGATGTTGTTGCTGTGTTGTGTTTCAAGCTTCTGTGTTGATGTTTTGCCCTTTGATACTAGAACATTTGTTTACATGAATGCATTTCTAAGAAAATACATGAAAAGCCTTGGCTGTCAGTATGGGTAGAGTTTTGCCTTCTACTGGCTGCCTTTATAAGGCCAAACATTTGACAGAAACCACAAGCGATACTCTCTCTTTAATCTTCCTTCAGCCCATCTCTGTTACATGCTATCCCCATACTCAAAAACATCAGTGCTACTTATAAAAATTAAACTTCCCTCTTGCTTCAATAAAGTTGTAAATTTTGCAACCAAACTTCTATATAGAACATACCTCTGCCTCTCACTAAAAGAATTAAACTGACTAAAACTCCCAAACCAACTCAGTTATATACAACTAATCACTACACATAATCTCCTATACTCCCTTGGTAAATGACCAGCAATACAGAACATTCTTCTATACAACTCTCCAACAAGAGACCTTCTTTTCACTGAAAAGTCTCTGATAACCATCAGTAAACCTAGGAACTCTGCTGGACTGGCCCTCTTCTCTAACTTTGTCTTTAAACTCTGGAACATACTCCTAATACACTTAAAACAGATAGAAAAAGTATAGAAATTCCAAACACTACTTACACAACGTGTAAACCAAAAATGGCTTTCCTGCCTGTTGTCTAGGTTCCTTGACTGAACCATTATCAGCATTTTTAACACAGTATCTCAAACCCCTACTGACATCAGTTAGGGCCCGATTACAGGACACAACGCACTTCTTACAAATTATAGAGGACACACAGCTAGAACCAGGCTGGCTATTGTGCACGTTGGATGTTAAATCTTTATATACGAGCATCCCACACTGGGCGGGATTACAATCCCTGCAATATTGGCTTGAGAGAACAAACCTGTATCCTCCGGGTTTCAATACCTTACTTGTCTGTATGGCAGAACATGTATTAAACAAAAATGTTTTTTATTTTCATGGAGAATGCTTTTGGCAGTTACAAGGAACAACAATGGGAGCTTCCTTTGCACCCATTTATGCGGATTTGTTTATGGCCTATTCTGAAGAATGTATGATATATGATACATCACACAACATATACATGGTTGAAATCGATATCTGGCGACGGTACTTGGATGATTGCTGGATGGTGTGGAAGGCGGATGAAACATATTTACAGGAATTTATTGATTACCTGAATGGTAATATTTGGGGTATTCAGTTTACGGTTACATGTAACATTAGTGCTATTGATTTTTTGGATGTTACTGTTTACCATAACAAAGATGACACCTTAAGCACTAAAACATTTAGAAAATACCCACAATACAAAACATTGTTACATGCATCAAGTATGCATCCGAACCACACCATCCGCAACATCCCTAAATCTCAGTTTATGCGTATCAGACGCATTTGTTCATCTCAGGAGGAATTTGAACATGCCAGACAAGATCTATACCATAGATTTCAAGATGGGGGATATAGAGACATGGATATACATCAAGCTAGTTCATGGAGCAATACCATAGACAGAAGGACTTTGTTACAATACAAAAAATCAGGGCATGCCAATCAAGATTCTATTTTGAGATTTGTGACTACATATGGCAGGAATCAACAAATAGTCAGGGATATATTGAACTCAAACTGGAACATTCTTTTGGCTAATGATAGTTTAAGAACACTATTAGGCCCTCAGTGTCAGATGTCATTCAGACGAGGCAAGAACCTGGGAGGGCTTTTTTCACATTACAAACATAGGGAAGGGGGAGGAGCGGTATATCACCAGACCACTATTATTGGAGACAAACTAATTGGTAAGTTTCCATGCGGTCATTGTTGCTCCTGCCTACAAGTTAGTACACTCAAAGAATTTACCAGTGCCAACACTAATCATGTATTTCAAACGAGGGTGTTTGGAAATTGCAGTAGCACATGGATCATCTACTTAGCCATCTGCCAATGTAAAGCCTTCTACGTTGGTCAAACATCAAGATCTCTTAGAACAAGGATGACAGAACATCGTAGTGACATTAAGAACAAAAAAGAAACAAATGCTTTATACACACATATGATACAACATTCCAATGCTCATTTCATGTTCATGATCATTGACAAAATTCAGGGGGACAGGAACAACCAACAAGGTTGGCACACCATTCTAAACCATAAGGAACAATATTGGATTACCAACCTTGGATGTTTATTTCCACCAGGTCTGAATGACCATCTGTGAGTTTTATATAGTGTCTGGGTGTTCCATGATCATGGCGAAATCATATATACATATAGATCAAAAATCAGTGTGAATATTAAAATGGTGGTCAAGTTAACCACACTTATGTATTGGCATTTGACTAAAGGTATGTTACGAATTCTTTACATATCCACATAAGTAGGATATATATACATACGCAGTTTTGCATTTTTATATCTGTCATGTTGTTTTGAAATATATGGCAAGGTATTATAATAATTATAATATAGGCATCATTCATAAGGAAACTATTGAAAATCATTATAACCATAACTAATAGCCCATAATGATGGCTTATTTTTGAAACTTTATTCATTATATGATATATGATCAGTACAATGCATTTAATTGATATATTGTTATTATATACAAGGTGTAGTCAGATTCACATTTTTGGTTATATATGAAGACTAATGTATGCTCATTTATAAATACTTAAGTATGCCCCTGGCTTTTCACCATGGGACCTGTATGCACAAAGGATTTTTACAAAACTCTGCTTTATAATCCTTGAAAATATGATATTTTCTATCATTTAACATTTTTTGGTATCATATGTTACTGGGTGAATGCTTTGCTCTTTAGATGAGACATGTATTTGGATACTCCATCCACTAGGTTGGGCTATACCACTGTTTCAAGGTAATTAGAGATCACTATAAATATAGGCTGTTTTATTTTACACCAAAAAATCTTTTTGTATCCATTGACAAAGGCTGAATAGCCGAAACCGGTCTGGAATATGGTTTTGGAACAACAATAAAGTAATCTTTATTATATTGTGTTCACTATCGTTTTTGCTGGTCGTTGGTGGTTTTATGTTGTCTAGGTTACCCCATCCCCACCAACCTTTTTCTTTTCCAGTAACTTGCTTCTTATACTCCTGTAATAACATCTTATTATGTATAACATATAATACCTGATAAACTCTGCACCTTCCAGCTCTACTCACTTTCTCTAACCTTCTTTGCAGACTTAAAAGTACAAATCACTACGTTATTAACTTTCACTTACAGGACTCTCACTAATCAGCATCACTCAATATTACAGGATTCTACTTTAAATCTATATTTCTTATTATGTTACTCCATCTTCTCTCTCTTTCTATTTTCCTTCACTATATTGTTATTTTACATTATCACCTAAGCATATCATGCAATCCTATTACATTCACTTTTTTGTACAAATGTTTAATATCTGTACATTATGTACAACATGCTTTTCTTTGTATTTATAATTTGTGCCATGTTTTTGTATTTCATGCAAAATATTTTGCAGAGCTTTTCTCCATAGGCCTCCATTGAAAATGGGCTCTGTCCAGTCAGAGTTTTCTAGTTAACAAACATAAATAAATGCATACATACATACATGTTTTATTTGTGGTTGCAGGTGTATGTATTTATGTCACATTTTCTGTTCTTTTTAGTACACAGTTTAAATATTTACAACATAATTACTTTCTGTTGTACCACAGTGCACGTAAAAATGGAAATTTTCCTTGCCCTGCACTGTTGTCTGACTATGGAGTTTGTACATATAGAGAGGTATGGGGTACATAGTCCCCATTTTTTAAGGAACTCTATGTCTGAGCTGTTTAAGTAAAATAAAAATGCTCCATAGTGAGTTAGATCACAATGTGTTTCACTAATTGCAGAGTTAGTAAATAGTTTAATCATGAGGAGTCGCCTTTAAGAATAATGTAGTAAGTACAATAATTACAGTACTGAAAATTGGAGTATGGCCGCAGTGATGCAGTTGTTAGCATTGTCGCCTCACAGCAAGAGGTTCTTCTGTTAGATTCTCAGCTGGAGCACCTTCTGTGTGGAGTTTGCATGTCTTCCCCATGGTTAAGTGACATTTAAAGACATGCAGGTAGGTGCATGCGTGAATGGGTGTACCTTCGTTGAAGGTTGGGCATCGGGCTGGCACCTCGGCACTGTAAAAAATCTACTGCCAATCATAAGCAGACTGGCATTCTGCTGTGGTGACCCCTAATCAGGAAAAGCTGAAAGACATTACTTTTACAGTACTGAAGACTGGAGGTTTTGTGGCTTGTATGATAAATCCCTCAGCACCTTTTATTTTACTGTGACCTCATATTATCATTATGGTATTATATTTAGTGGTGGATTTGGCTTGGAATTTTGCAGACTTGATTTTATGCCAGAGTGGCACAAAGAACTAGTCAATAATACTTTGTTTAATAGAAGAATAATGAACAAGCACAGGAATCTGTCTAGTTCCAATCTCATCACCACGAGTGTTGAGGAAAAAATAAAAAACAGAGAATCTAATAGTCTTAAAACTTCATTGATCTCAGTTAAAATAAATTCCAAAAATCATGAAACCCAGCTAGTGTTCCAAAGCAACAAGCCTTTATTTGTCACGGAATAAAAGCTTGTTGCTTTGGAATACTACCTGGGTTTCATGATTTTTGGAAATTATTGTAAATGAGCTCATCAACGAAGTTTTAAGACCACTAGTTTCTCTTTTATTTACTTTATTTAATGGAGATCATGCAAGTTCCAGCTGTTAATATAATCATTCTGTTATAGTTTATACAGACAGATAACACATAACATATACTGTCTTGGGGTAATAATTGATGACCAACTAAAATTTGACTTGCACATACAACAGGCCATCAAAAAAACCCACCAAAAACTTGGAGTACTTTATAGGAACAAAAAATTCCTCACTACTGCCACTGAGCGCACTCTTGCACAGACATTTCTTTTACTTAGTCTTCTCTACGCTTCCCCCATACTTACTACTCCACTGAAAATGGATTGCTTACTATCAGTGCAATGCAAGTAGTTAAAAAGCTTTTCTTTTTTACAATTATTTTGTATTGTGATTATTAGGGTTTGCTTGCAAACTCAGTTGGACTAACCTGGTTAACAAATGAGAAATAAATAAAATAAATAAATATAACAGAGGATCAGCAGCAATGCACAGATCACTACACTGTGCAGATTTCAGATTTTTCATTATCTGTGATTGATTTCTGGGTATCATCAGTTAACTTCTTATAAAGTCTTGGAATAGAACACACATTCTCACTTACAGTGCTTGTTCTTATAAGTAGAAAATCAGAACCAGACAAATGCAGCTGTACAGTATACATTGTAGATATAGGATCAAGTGTTCAAAGATCACATATTCTAAATATTTGCTTTATAGCATCTATCACAAAAAAAAAAAAAAAAAAAAAAACACAACAATGCAACATTATCTCACTTAATGTTACCTCTACAGGTCGAACAAGGTGCTACTCTGGCTACTTTTAAAGATATTCTTGATGATTGGATGGGTTGACATCAATTTACATCATGGGGTTATCATGCATGGCCCTTTTCAATTTGGGAAGAGTACTTGCAATGGGTGGCAAGAACTTTCTTTTAAGTGTGTCACCTTAAAGGCGCATATGACCATGCAAACTTTGCACCCTACGTTCCCCATGATCACTTGCCTGCTATTGCTCCATTGTAAAACAGTGTGATCAGTTAGAGAGGCTAGATGAAAGGTGAGCTGAAAGAATAAAGATGAGTGAATGCCCTCTAAGGTCAAAGACTTCCATTTAAGCACATTTTCTTCTAGAGACTGAACTTTTTTTTTAAGGAAATTTACAGAACCAGCTCTGTCATTATATTTACATATGAACTCAGCAGACATCCACTGAGCTGAAGATAGTTTCCAGTTATTGTTCTAGCAGATTGAGAAACAAGAAATATTAATGTGTGTAATACCGAACTAGAAGACAGGATAGTTAAATACATATATGCATGTTCAAGGAACCTATCATTAAATCAAATATTGGGAGACTGTTCAGTGATTAAATTAATTATGTGTCACTGTGTTTCCTTAAGCAAAATCCATTGGGATGACAACTAGAAGAAACTCTTTTAATCCATGGGAAAAATGTCAAGAAAGAATTGTTAGTAATAAATAAACAACTAAAATCATTTTGTAAATAGTACCAAAATGTGATGAATGGTAACTATAGACACACAGCCTTGAATTCATGTGATATTTCAGTAAGAAATGACTACTCCTGTTAACTAAGTTATAATATAAAGGTGGCTATTCATATAGACTTATGGGCAGTCTGTTTATTTAAGAAATAATAAAGTATGCTATCTTGTAATTTGGAGTTATTAAATACACTAAAGGTTGTCCTGTTTAGGGAAATATAATAAAGATAGCTGTCTAATAAGTACTGCCAATAATTAGATTTTCTATTGTAAGTGTATATGATGTGCTGAAAAGTTAATTCATGCATCTAATCAAATGAGACAGATGAATGTCGTTCTTCAATGAGTCATCTTCTTTTAATGGAACAGAATAATGGGTAGACGTACAAAATTTGCTGTTAATATATCAAAATCAAACTAAATGACTGAGCTCCTATTAAGTCTAATAAAGTGACTATTATACATGGCAGGCACATACAGAAAAACTTTTTTTAATTAAATTGTCTATTAGAAAGTTCTTTTCCATTGTATGCCTTTCATTGCTTAGAGTGCCTTTGTTTTCAGTTTCAGATTTTTGCAATTCTGCTGCAAGTGGTTAAGCTTAATCTGTTTGTTGTTGTCTCATATCTGTGATGCATACAGGTCTATGATTTGTGCAAATACACAAAGTAATTAACTCAAAGTAGCATTACTGTTGGTAAAACGCACATTTGCTAAAGACGAAAAGCAGACCGTGTAACTCCTGATAGTAGCATACCATGCTGATTAGTCAAAATGATGATCGTTTGATGTTCAACCATAACAGAGAGAGGATCCAAGAGATAATGAGCAGTTCTAGAAGTTCATTGTGATTAAAATGAAAGAAAGCACTTGGGTTTTTATCTGTCTGGACAGTCGTCATTTTGTCTTTTTTTTCACAGTTTTGTTCTGAAGTTTATAATGGTCAAAATGCTGCTTAGCAGTGAGTTTATAAGACTAATTTACAGGTCAGGGCAACAAGCACTGGAAGGGCCAGTATATAAGCAACAGATAAAAAAGGTTAACTGAAGAAAATATCTGACATAAAGGAAGTGTTATAAGAGCTGTAGGCATAGAGGAGTAGTACAACGATTCAGAAATCAGAGCAGGTAATGAGTTGGGGAGGATGCAGTGTGGATACTAATAATGCAATTTGACAGGAGGCAAAGGGACGCAACTATTACATTCACATGCGGAGAAACAAATCATTCAGATAGGTGAGGAAGATAGATAATTACACTGTTGGAGTAGGTGGAAGTGGGGGTGGACCACAACAAAAATCAGAGGTGACTAACATCTCAGTTCTACTCATTATACTTTTTGCATGGGGTGGCTTTCAATATTGTTAACAGTTTATGAAATTAAGATTTACCAAAGAAGTGCGGCTCAAAGGAATCCAGAATAACTTAGAACCACAGACAAAGGAATCCAAAGTTGTCCACTCAAAAAACACAATGCTGCCAAGGAACTAAGGCAAACACCAGTTTATTCAGCACAAGCCACATAAAAAGGCAAGTGAAGAAAAATTACATATAGAAAAATACACGTGAGAACATACATTGTATAAAATAATTAACCCTAACACAAAGGGGACTCTTGCACGTTTTTCACAAAATATGTTTAATTAATACAGTACGTATATAATCAAAACAATAACTGTACAATCTTTTTTTAGTGTGTTTTATTACATGAACCTTCTAAAAAGGGTTAATATAAAATTATAAATATATGTACATCTGCTGGTTAAAAGCCCATAAAAATGTTTAGGACTGGGAAAATCTCCAGATACCTTAGAATAAAAAAAGCTAAAATTAAACTTGGCTGTCCTCAGTTTAGTTGATGGCAGCCAAGTTGTAATTTGTTGTAATCTGTAAGTGAAAGATGTTGTGTTGGGATAATCTAAGGATACTGCATTTCATTTTTAGTTCTGTAGCACACTGATGCAAATTCACAAACTCTTAGCTGCCAAAAACAATGGAGGATAGCTGGCTGAGATATGAGATGGAGTAACTGGAAAAGTTGTATAACAGCTGCTTTCCCCATTCTGCTATGGGTATGCAGTGCCAGCCCTAGGCAAATATCTCCAAAGTACCCCCATGCTATCAGTCACTCCTCCATGCACCCACCATGGCCTCCAAACATCATCCCGTTAAATTTTTATCTCTGTTTCCTCACATTTGCCTTATTCTTCAGCTTTCTCTTGTATCCTTCCACCACACGCTAAATAGGCTAGATTCCACTGTAGTAACTGTATTGGAAATAAATGAATTAAGCCAAGGATCTGGGGGATGAAAGGACCACCGGAAGCCACTGGGTTTCCTAATGTTCTGAGATGAATTTTAGGATTTTTTCCATCCTTTTAATTCAGTGATACCTTGAACAAAAATTCATGACTAAGGAGAAAAAAATCTGTATTAATCTTCAGCTTTGCTTTTTCCTGCATCAAATCAACATATTCCAGCAGAAACACAGTTGTTGTTTGTCTTTTCAGCTTTTCCCGGTTAGGGGTCGCCGCAGTGGAACTCCAGTCCGCTAATGATTGGCAGTCGATTTTTTTTATGTTGCCAAGTTGCCAGCCCAACCTTCAGCGAAGGCACACCCATTCACGCATGTCTTTCTGAGGCCACTCGACCACGGGGAGGACATGCAGACTCCACACAGAAGGCACATATTTTTAGATTTTCACCTTAAGACACATTTGAGTAGGATTATGGCACATATTTCTAACACCCAAGATTTGTTAAATGAATTATCACACGTGAGATGGGGCAAAGATTACTATTGGGTAACCATTGATGTTAAATCATTATATACAAACATCAGTAAAAGGTGGGGGCTGGAAGCAGTGATGGAGATGTTGGGTGATGGACCTAGAACTACCTTTTTGGTTAATTTACTTTAATTTTGTTTAACTCATAATTATTTTTGTTTTAATAATGAGTTTTTTCTGCAGCTAAAGGGAACTGCTATGGGGGCTGCCTTCGCGCCTTCATATGCAATTATTTATATGGGATTTTTTGAAAGACTATTTATTTATCCTACTCTGTTCTATAAAACGAATGTTATTTTATACAAATGATTTATTGATGATCTTTTTTTTGATTTATAGAGGAGAGGTTAAGGATTTTTTTTAATTTTTTGAGACTTTAAACAAAAATGAACATGGATTAACCTTCTCTTATGAGCTCAATAAAGAAAGTATCAATTTTCTGGATGTGACTTTATATAACAATAAAGAACATATTGGCTTTAGGCCATTTAGGAAAATAACTTCAGTGAATATCTTCTTACATGCTACTAGTATACATCCTGGACATTTATTGCGTTCTTTACCCTCAGGTGAATTTAAAAGAATATTTGAACATACTAGTGATGAGGTTGAGAGGGTTAATGAATAAAATAATGTCGAACTGAGACTCAGTGAGAGGGGTTATGATAAAGATAATTTGTTAAGATGTAAAAATAGGATACTTGAGGATACTTATGATGGCCCATGTCGATATTTAAATTCTGTGAGTACTAACAAAAAGTTAACAGCGAGGATGTCTAACATTAAGGAATGTGATGAAGGGGAAAATTTATTTTATGTTACAAAATTTTCTCCTTTTTCGGATGAACTGGTTAGAATAGTGAAAAAATATTGGTACATAATTAGTGAGGATAATAACATTGGTCATCTTTTTCCTAAAGATGTTACTTTTTCTTATAGGAGGGGTAAGAATTTAAAAGAATTGTTGAATTATAATTTTATGAAAGGGAATGAAAATAATAGTCTATCATTAGGTACAGATTCCTGTGGCCATTGTAGCTTATGTAATAGGGTTACTAATGTTAATGTAAATGGTAAACCGTTTTCCCAAAATTTCATTTAACTGCAGATCGATAGGGGGGGTAGTTTATATTCTTGGTTGTTCATGTACTGATGTCTGGTATATAGGGCAAACCAAAGGAATGGTTAGAATTCGTATTTTAGAACATTTAAAAGACATCAGAAATAACAATGAAGCTAGTCCTGTAGCCCAGCATTTCTTTGAAAAACATGGTGGTTCCCCTAATAGTTTAAAATTTTGTGTGCTTGGTAAAACGTTCTCCATTGGTGGCGGGGGATTACTCTTATAGATTACTTGAATTGGAGACTAAAAGGATTTTAAAGTTTAAGACTTTGAAGCCTTTTGGACTTAACCTTGAATTGGGTATTTAATGATGCACCATTCTTTTTTAGTATGAAACTAAAAAAAATATATATTAGATTTATATTTATATGTACAAATTTGTGTTTGAACAATTAATGAATTTTGATGCAATTTCAAAAAGTTACTTTAATATTTAATTGTATAGAGTTGATTGATTTGGTTGTTTGTGCTAATTGCTGCTGCTGAATGTGTATATATACTTGCTTAAGTTAGGTATTTATTGTGATCCTTGAAGGCGAAATGCCAAAGTACCAGATCGCTTAGCTAATAAAATAGAAACTGGTAACGTGCTTGGATTTGTGTATTTGATCCACACAGAAGGCACTCCAGCTGAGAATCGAACAGGAGAACCTCTTGCTGTGAGGCAACAATGCTACCACTGTACCACCAAAACACAGTGTATTATAATAAAAGTGGAAAAAAATTATTGAAGTAAGCCTGGGGTCTGGGAGCTGCTAGGCCCCAAAAAGCCATGGGGTTTCTTGGTGTTCTGAGATACATCTTAGAGATTTATCCCAGGGTTTTGATTCAGTAATTCTCTGAATAAAACTCATTGCAAAGGAAAGAATTTCAGTTTTAACTCTTCAATTTTGCTTTTTATTCCTACACCCTGCATGCTTTCTACACCCCCATCTGAGGCAGACTGCAATATAATAATAGTGTAACAAATAATTAAATTAAGCTAGAGGCAGGACACTGCCTGGCCCAGTGAAGCCATGTTTTTTTTTTAATGTTTCAAACTGTATTTTAGAGATTTTCCAACCTTTTAATTAAATGATACTGCAAACCAAAATCATGACTGAGAGAAGAAATTCAGTCTTATTTTTTCTGGCAAAATAGCAGTACAAAATAAATTGAGAAGACAACAAATGCTTGTGCAGATGCATACATCCATCCTGAAACAATGCCTGCCTTGCTAGTCCATCCAAAGATAGTCACATTCTGTGCACCCCTTTGGTATTAGCCTGAGATGAAGGCACACATTGCTACAATCATATATTTCAAGTTGGTCCTGTGAAACATATATGCAATAATGCCTCCTCACCTCTCCCCTGAAAAGGCAACCACATGCTGTGAACAACTCTGAAATCAGACTGGGATAAACTTGAAATAAATTATAGAAGAGTGACATATTTCAACCTCTTGATGTTAGATGCATATAATAATGTGTCTTCTTACCGCCCCCCCCCAAAAAAAATAACCGCCCACATATACGTCTGATATTTGATCAGAAAAGAAAAAAGACAATCAGAGCACAGTTATAATGACATTCTTTGAGGATTGACTGTAAGGAAAATGAAAGATGCAATAACAGCATGAGCCCTAGACCACCCCCTGCACACAAGCTACAGTGATCTTCTATGTATACCTCTAAGTAGGGGTTTATGTCAGATCATTGAAAATCAAAATTGTTGAATCACTGTTCAGTGAACACACTTTGTTGAAACCTCACTGCCTTGAATGGTTGTTTAATGGAAGTTTTTTTACAGGGATAAACAACACTTGGCTATCATTGGGAATTTGTGCTTTTCCTGACTAAAGTGTAATCTCGGAGTCGGTATATTTAGTTCCAGAGGGTGTGGGAGGCACAGTTTTAAATTTTTAGAATTTTGCGATGGTTTCCAGGTTGGCCAAGTGTTGTTTTTCCCTGTGAAAAAATTCAATTAAATGGCCATTCGATGGAGTGAGGTTTCAACAAAGTGTGTTCGCTGAATGGTGATTCGACAAAAGTTCACAAATCTTAACTAACTTACATACTGGTCTTCTTGCGAAACTTGAAGCCACCTTTAACAAAATAGCTATGTTTGCAGCTAATTATACCTCTTATTCTCATCACTGTCAGTCTCCTAAGATATTAAATTGGTTAGAGTTCCCTAATCAGCTACTATACTTTTATCATTCATTCCATTCTTTATAAGTCCTCCTCCTGCCCTACCATGTCTTCTCTTATCTCACTTTACAACCCAGCTAGAGACATCAGGAGTGCTGATCAACAACAGTGGGATATATATAAACCCAAAAGTTCATTTGGCCTAAATGTATATAGCCACACTCCTGCCCTATTGTGGAATAAGCTTCCTTTAACTATCAGAATAATAAACACACACAGACACACACACACACACACACACACACACACACATACACACACACACACATTTAAAAAAGCTCTCAAAGAATAACTAGTTAATAATTAGACATGTCACTGTAAAATCCCCGGTTAACCGTTTTTCTCCTAACGTTCTAAAATCTCAGTCTCCTTTATCTTTCTAACTACAACCTCATTGCTACTCTTCCCCTTACATTCTATAAATTGTTCTATTTCTGGCTGCTTTAACTCCTCTCTGGCTCGTATATTTTTTTCTAATTATATTGCTACTATACTTCCTATCTCTATCACATTTTCAAATTCTATATTTCATATTTCTAGCTTTTCTTTTTTCTGCTTCTTGATATTTATAATCTGGTTTCTTGCAATGTTTATATACCTATTTTTTATCAAATTTGTTAATTAACAGCATTATTGTTTGGGTGTAAATGTTTTCTATACTTGGTCTTTTTATTGTTGTATTTTTTGTACAAGTTGTTGCTTGTTTATTCTTGTAAAATGACTATCTATTATTGTGGAGCGTTTCTCCCCAGTCCACCACTGAAAAAGGGCTGTAGCTCAGCTGGACTTTCCTGATTAACAATTGTCAGATAAATAAATAAATTAATTTACACCTCAGATAAATAATGATTATTTGTTCAAGAAGCCCAAATGGTTTTCGAATTTTGATGGATTCAGGGAAAAGTGTACTTTTTTGAAGAACATGTTCATAAAATAGGGTTATCCAACTGACTTCATCAACAGTTTGATAGATGAAGTCATAAATAAAAGAAAAAAATCAAATTTTGTTGACATTTTGAGAAATAATGGTGACACAATGGTTATGTCAAGTCAATAAAGATGAAATGTTAATTATTTGAACTTTAGGCTTACTTATATTACCACCTACTCACTGAATAGTGATATAATTAGGTGGATTATTCATAAAGATTGGTGTGCTTTAGGTAATAGTAAGGATTTAAAACAAATGATAGGGGCAAGCAAGTTATTGTTTATAAGAAAGGCAGAAGCTTGAAGAATATTTCTGAGTCAATGAATAACTTTAATACAGTTAGCATTAGTGGTATGTACAGCATAGTTGTGAGTGTTGCAACTATTGTAAATACACTCATAAGAGCAACACATTTGTGATAAGGAATATAAAGTTTAACATGAAGGGAAAATATGAATGTGACATGAAGGGAGGGGTCCATGTGGCCTTATGTTAGCAGTGTTCTGGGTTCTGTATTGGTAAGACTGAAAGAAAAATAAGAGAGAGTATCTATGAACACTTGTATGACATTAGGAAAAATAAAGGGAATAATACATTATGGAAACATGTTACTAACCATCCAGACTACACTTTCAAGTTTATAATTTTGGAAAAGGTAGATGTTAATCCGAGAGGGGGAGACATGAGATTTGATTCAGGAGAAGAAAGAACTGTTTTGGCAGGTCCATTTGAATGTGGGCTGTTTGCTGGGCTTAAATGAAATATCCTCTGTAGCCAGTCTTTTAAAATTAAGAGCATACATGAGATAGTGTTTTTAAAAGCAGTAGAATATATTATGCATTTCCACATCAATGAATGTTTTAAAGTATATATTTTTGTATAACAGCTTATATAATGATGGACATGAATATTTATTTAGTTATATGATAGATGAATTGGGTGCAATATTTCTTTAAGGTATTGGGTTTCAAAGGGGTCATGTGACTGGAATTTGATTTGTAAAAGTGGGTGCTTTTAATGAGAATTTTTCTCATGAAGTCTTTACATTGCTTTAGATGAAAGCGCTCATCTTATTCTGATCATTAAATGGCATTGCAGTGTCCATTTGCATTTTCCATTTGTTTATTAAAGCAGTGATCATAATAATAAAGTATTCTATTGTATTTCACACAAATGGACAGTACATTTACAAAGCCAAAATAATGACTATTTAAACTGTGCAAATAAGAAAAGGAACTAATACTTTCATCCACATAAAAGAAGCACCTACCCACATCCAGCAATTAATGCCAGTTCTGTATGCATCCCAAATGTATGTTTGCAATAATGTAATAAAGTTTACAGGTGGATACTAGGCCAACTGCCCCGAAGGGCCATTTTCAGCCTACCCAGTAACCCAAAATCAGAATCAAAACCTATAGCTTGTGTTCATGAGGTAAGACCTTAGCCATTATGCCAAACCCAAGTATTTTTTGAATTTTAAAGTATTCAAGTTGCTTCACACAAATCACATTAAAACTGCAAGGCCCGAATAATGAATAACTGGTAATTAAACATTTTCCTTGACAGCCCAAGCAGCAGCAGGTATTTTGTCTGTGTACATCCTACATGTCCAACTCTTATTTAAAAAAAATAGCAAAAAAATAAGCCGTCCAACTTTTCAAAGAATAAATACTAAGGAAAAAAAAGGCCCAAACATCAGGTATAGCTTCTAGTAGTGCTCTTACAATTCATACCTGGAACTATTCCATAGTATTCATTTTTCTGGAGGACAGGAGGTCAGTAACTCAAGTGTCTGTTATTACTTAGGAACTGCAACTTGCTACAACTTACAAAAAAAAAAAGTGCATTATTTTGTTCATTAGAAAGTTCATTATACCTGTGAATTATCACATTGACTATATGTTCCTAAGAATAGACCTAGTAGTCAGGGTTTTGGGCACTTACATTGAAAGTGCTCTTACTTTTGACCAACACGTGTCGAATATTGTAAGTAAGTCCTTCTATACTGAGCAGCTTATAAATATAGGGATAGCATCTAGGTCCATATATGTCATTGTTCTACTTTGTTCAGCTGTCATTAAGTCCATCATAGGATACATCACCACCTTTGATATGTACCTGTCCAGGCACTTGCAATAACTGCAGTGTCCACAAAGATTCCATACAAAAAAGAATAGAGGTCCTAAAGCACATAAACTGCATCTTTGCTCCGCTGCTATACTTGGTCTCATTCATACTAATATGGGGTGATCTATGCCTGGCTTATAAGGAATCCACAGACCCACCAGTAATGGAGCTACTGCATATCTGCCACATACCTCTCAACTGTCCAAATTTTCACAGATTGTCCACATTTTTGCCTCATGTTTTTAGTCTGTACCTCATAAAAGTTGTGGTTTTTGGCAAGTATTCCCATTCAGAAGATCGACTCAACCAAAGTCTAACTTCATATGGTCAAGATCATATTATCGACTTTCCAAAAAGTTGAATAATGGAAAAACAAAAAAAAAATCTATACCGCTCCCCCCACCCTCTGCATATTATGTATGCCAACTTTGAGATTGCACTACAGTAAAGCAAAGGGTAAATTCTACAGTCCCCACTGTACCACAATCTCCATTCAAAAGCTTTATCATTTCAGAAGGTCGATCATATGGTCTTGACCATATGAAGTTTGACTTTCCGTTGAGTCGATCTTCTGAACTGGACCCTCAGAGGATGCCTTTACTATGGAAAGGACTTCCTGTATACATAAAACAGAGCCTTTCTATAACCCTATTTAAGAGTAATTTGGACCAGTGGATGGGAAATAGGAAATTTATCCAAGGACATACCGCTATCCTTATAAAGGGCAACAGCACTGTTTAAACACCCTACCTTATAGTAGGGACCTCTAATACACTGAAGTTGAGAACCAAACATATTAATGTGCTACAAATGATAAATATTTAAAAATATAGCTACTGTAGCAAGCCTATGGGATAATAATACAGCTGGGTGACAAATGTGAACCACGAGTAGGCTTAAAATGTCCCATTGGGTTGATTGCCTAGTACTCATTTATAAACCTATTATTGCTCTAAAACACATCAGATGCTATCAGAGCAATGGGTTTTTCATCAGCATGTATTTTCTTTTAAATAAGAAGCACAAAGCTCTAATGGTTGACATTATTGAATGACAAGTCACTCGGAACAAAAGATTTTGTATGAACATCCATTTTATAAATGATAGATAGTATAAAACTCTGTCTGCCATTATTGACCAACTTCAGTCCTCAGCAATTTACCTAAAATAATGTTTTTTAAAATAGAGCAAGATGTTTTCCACTAACATATGCTTTTGTGTGTGTGTGTGTGTTTTTTTTTTTTTTTTGGAAAAACAAGGACTGCAAAACTCATTGCTTTTCCATAAGAAAAATACGAGGAAGAAAGCAGAAATATGAGGAAATATCAAATCAGAGACAGCGGAGTTAAACAAGCTTTTAGTGAAATCAGAGACAATTAGCAGCCGGAGTGGAAACATTTGCAGGGTAAACGGAGTGCCAGCCAGTTTACTTTGAAGTTGCCAGGATCTCCCATTTAGTATGTCCCATGGCTACAGGCACCTTCCAACTTTACTTATTTATTTACCTTTTCACACTTTTTTAATAAAATAAAATCTAGTAAAGACATAGGGAAAAACTGGAAAACTCACCGCTAGCCAAATGGAACCCTAGACTGGCACCTAGTTTGCCTATAAATAAAGCCAGCCATCTCAGTTGGAATAAGGTTTTCTTTTCTGTGACAGGCTCCCATTTTTATGGTAATGCTCACTGAAATATGCAATTGCCATCTTCCATCTTTCTCTGTTTTTAACTTAGAACTCTGTCACAGAACTCTAGATCAGTGTTCATACTTAAATTTTCCCTGCAGACAACTAAGTAAGAAGGCTCTTCTCTATTGATACAAATTACAGCTTATAGATTTTTCCCTTCCAAACAGGAAACACCAATCCTGCAGCTGTCCTCTTTGCTTATTCATTAAACCTTTACCTTGTCATTTCCTTGAATTCTCATTTTCTCCTTCACTTGGCTTTTACTTTCTGTTCCTTGTTCTATCATTCTGCCCTCAACATCTACTCATCTGGCCTATTAACTCTGCGGCAACACTACATTTCTTCCAAGAGGCATAATCTGGGGTAGGGTGTTAGGAGGGGTATTTGACAGATGTTGATTATATGGCAGTGTAGTATCCCCATTCTGAAAGGAGTAGCAATACTGTATTTGTGGACACTGTTGAAGCTCTCCATGTGTAGTAGCTTAACTGAAGCATATCCCTTATGGTGGAGAGCAAGATATCAGGGAACTGCACAGGGCACTAGGTAATCTAGTTATAGTCCATCTGTCTCCTGCACTTCGGCTCCAGTGTGCTGTACTCTGATTAAACTTTTCTTTACCATATCCACTGCACTGCTTTGGTTGTCTCTTTATTTGTTATAAGTCCATCTCATCTACATTCACTCAGCACCTTCTCCATTTTAGTACCACCTGTCTCTTCATTCCTTGCTGATACTGTTTTCCATTCTCCGAGTGCTCTTTCACTAATTGTTTCTACACAAAAAATGGGTCTAACCTCTTCTACTTAGCCTCACTTTGCTTATTACTGTTTTACTTCTTACCCTTCCTCAATCCCATTCATCCCAAACATCACTTCTTATATACATCACTAACCACACCCCCTTTCACTCATCCTAACCTATTTATGCCTTACATCACTTCCATTATAAGCCGTAACCCACTTCTATCACAGTCATCTTTGCCCATCCATAATGACCACAACTGTTGTTCTATTCCCTACATAATCTCTCTCTTTCCCCCTCCACTTACCTGCCCTCTTACTTCACTTGCCCTCATTATTTTCTTTCTTTCTGTCCCACCTCACTCAGATAAATGTATTCTTCCTTCTTTGTGCACATTCATTTTACCCCACATGTACTTACACATTTTCCATACTCTCACTTCTCCAAGCAAGCCACCATGCTACTTTCTAACACTATTCCTGTATTTATGTTAGAGGTTTTACTTTTAAAAGTTGAATACCCTACTTACAATGGAACACTTCCTGCTCCTTCACCACAGTCTGTCTGTCTCTCTCTCTTTCTCATGCTATAATCAGTGAAGTAGATTTGCCTATATATTGGTTCAAACACACCTACTCATTTTGCCCTCTCACTGCCATAGATAGACACACCACTGACTTCAGAAGCATCACCCAAAGACATTATCAGAAAACACTTGTTGTACTGGCAAGGTTGCTGCTGCTTCAGTCCAGTGACATCCACTCTAACCCATGAGCCTACTCCTATCATCCTCATTAACATCACAGCCAAAAAATATTAACCACGACTGAATGAACTTATGTAGTATTAATAAAAAGTGGTTGACTGGAACTCAGGTCATCTCAGCACAACCTTAAATTGATTGTTTTCATTAAATCCTGGCTTAAAGATTCATCATGTATACCATCATTTCTTCAGTAAAATTACTCACTATTAGCTGACAACAAACCAGGACTTTGTCCGGGATGAGGTGCTCTACATCTTTTCAAGAAATATGCCACCCTTTATACATCTTCGCTAGTGAGCACTAATTCCACTGCAGACAGTAGCCTCAGGAGACTCCTAGTTCAACTCTCACTTGGAGGCCATGCCAAAATACTCATTGCTCTTGTTTACATCATATTTCCTTCTTCCTCCCCATCAAAACTGGAAAGCATACACTTCTAGATCATTCTAGACATCATAGCTGGGGACAGCAATCTCACTTGGGCACATTCATAGAAAATATAAATCACTAATTCCTCCCCGCTAAACCTATCGCAGCTAGTTATCAGATGCACTAGACCAAATAGTTCATCTTCACAAACATTCACAGCAAGCTTCTTCATTTATAGTTCTTTCTAACACATTAAATAATCTCTGCACCATAACCATTTCATAGACTTAAAAAAGCAAAGATTTGTTGACCATTTTATCATACCATACAATCAGCACAGATTCTTCCTCTGACTTGCTGCTAAACAAGCTCCAGTTTACAATTACATTGACTTCAGAGTAGCTCTGTCCATGTCTCGTAATATTCTTTGCCCCATAAAGGATAAACTTTCTTCCTCATTAAACTTTGGCAGCAAATATACACACACTTCTTGACACACTCACCTGCAAATATACTACTTTTCAAAACCTAAAACAGACGATAATAATATAAACCAATTAAGCCAATGTGAATGTTGTAGAAAGCCACATTTTAATGCTAATGGAATGCGTCAAAATGTCTAGGATTGTTTGAACTATTCCCCAAACGCATCCAAAGCCTTAATGAATGATTTTAGGATAATCTCATCAACTCTCCAATCTTAACATTCCATCTTTTTGACAATGCAGCAAAGAACGTACCTTGCATGTCACAACATAAGATTCTTAAATACCCACCTTTCTCCTTTAAAAATGTCCTTAAATTTGAAGTTTAAAAACATATAGAAGATCCAGATTGTGGATACAACCATTACTTCCATCAGATACACCCCAAGATTCTTAGATTTATTTATTGCATTTGATTACTGAGGAAGTCTGGCTGGTCAATAAAGCCCTTTTTCAGTGGGAGCTTGGGGTCAGTCGAAAAGCTCCTGCTGAAAAATATACACACACAAGATACCTACAGTATACATGGATAGCAAGCAACTCTGCAGAGAGATGCCCCTTGCTGACCGCCTTAAAAAACTCCAGCTATACTCTGTCGCATATTGTCTACTCTGAGGCGATCGATGCTTAACATACAAGGCCATGTCAAAAGTAGAGTTGCTGGACATGGTACACTTAAAGAAATCCCAATCCCTCGGAGCCAAATGCTGCAGGGATCTAAACCTTGTCATCACAATAAGCAAATCATGCTGGAGGTATAGGTTCCTGACACAGAGACTCCCCAGACTCTGGAATAGACTGCCCATACATGTCAAGCAGAGCACCTCTTTGGCCCTCTTCAAAAGGAGCCTTGATGACTGAATGGGAGAAAGGAAATTCACCCCAGGGATCACATCAGTCGCTGTGCTAGACAGGGGTCCAGGGAAGTAAATAGTGTGGGAAGAAATAGCCAGGGAATTGTTATGGCTAGGATTGTATAGGCCCTAGGGCCGATAGCTAGTACCAGCCTTTGAAATGTAGTGGAACAAAATTCAATTTACATACAATGTACAGGGTTGCATTCAAACTGGGCAGTGTTATACTGTGCAAGCCAATCACTTACCATTTCAGTTTATCTGTCTCTCTCCCTAGAAACTCTCCAACCCACATTTTTAAACATGCTTTGATAATGCTTCTCCCCAAGGTGTCCTCTCCATACTAGGCACATGACTTCTGGCTTATTGCAAATATTTGTCATTTAGCCCAAATTCTGGAAAAGATTGGCTATAGTCAGCTGTTAGAATATTTTGCCAAATATGACATTCTCATAGACAGAAAAGATGGATTTTGCCCACAGTACAGCACCCTTGCAGCTCTTTATTCACTTACAAATGAAACCTATTACAGTAAAAACTACCTGTCGAGTAAGGGCATTTGATAGTCAGCTGCTCCCAGCCAGTCGAAAAACTAGCTAACATAGGGATATCTACTAATATTGCAACTATTTTTCAGAGTTACACTTTCTGCCTGCTCAGTTTTGACAATTTCTCAGTAATAGGAATCCTTAGTGAAAGTATTCTCAATCATCTGTCTTTGGTCTACATCTTTTCTCTCTTTTCATAAATGATAATTACCTGGACTCTGCCTCAAAACAACTGTATTCTGTATGCAGATAATTCTGATTTATCAGGGCCAGCAAGAATCTTAACATTTTATTGAGAAAATTTCAAGACTTTAAAGCCATCTCAAAATTTCTTTATAATAATAAAGTGACAGAAAATACCAAAAAAAAAAAAAATATATATATATATATATATATATATATATATATATATATATATATTTATATTCTTATTCTTCTTTTGGCTTTTCCCAATTAGGGGTCACCACAGCAGATCACCTGTCCGCTCATGATTGGCAGTGGAGTTTTTCAGTGTTGAGTTTCCAGCCCGGCACCCGACCTTTCACAGAAGGCACACGCACTCACAACTAGGGCCAATTTAGAGTGCCCAATCCACCTATAGCATGTCTTTGGAATGTGGGAGGAAACCGGAGCACCCGGAGGAAACCCTCGTGACCACAGGGAGGACATGCAGACTCCGCACAGAAGGCACCCCAGCCGAGAATCGAACCGGAGAACACATATATCTATATATATATATATATATATATATATATATATATATATATATATATATACACACACACACACACACACACACTGTAATGCTCTTTGTCACTACTTAAAAGTTACATAATATCCTAAATGTAAATATCTGTTTTTGCTTAAATATTTTTATTAAGATTTTACAGAAGGATAACAAAATGTAATATTACAATATTTATAAAAAAATAAATAATTAAATAAAAAACAATGAATAGAAATGATCAAATTAAAATAACAAAAAGCAAATATTTACAAAGGTGTCTCCCTATGTTTATGAAATAATCTTTTGTTACTAAACAATTTATGACTGTTTATTTGGCAGTTCTTTAAATTTCAACCAACAGTTATAAGAAATGGTAGTTCTACTTTTTTTATTTCCTTGATCATAAGTAATTCCAGATGACAAGATTCAGTTGCAATAGTTATAAATATTTTCAAAGATAGTCCATTCATATTTCCCAAAACTTGATGATTATTTTCCTTGAAATTGATAAACTACTCAAAAGAAGTGGGTGAATATTGTATTTCTGTGTTAAATAAAATTATTGAATTAGTTAAAGTAAATGTATCATTAAATAGTGCCTGTAAGAAAAAATTAATATAATTCCAAAATGGTTTAATTACATTGTATTTGAAAAAACTTATGTTAACAATTTGCTATAATATTTAAGTTATACCTCCATCCAACATTTTTATACATTCATTTGATTTTATGTAGAGTGATGTATGCTTTATGCATAAATTCGAAGAAAACAACTTCCATTTAATGAGGAAGTGGTCTGTATAGAGGAAGATAGAATCATTTTCTTTATCTTCACTTGGATAATAATTATTTATGGAATTAAAATAATTCCAGTACTTTTCTTTGTAATACGTTGTATTATTTTTAATCATGTTATAAATTTTAGATCAAAGTTCTTTTTCTGAAATGATTTGATGCACCAAAATAATTACAAGGACAATTAATTTAGGAACAGTGTTTTTACTGATGTTTGTATTAGATTGACTTTGTTCATTTTTGAGTATCTACAACTTTGAATATCTAACCACACTTCCTTATTTAAATTAATTTTTAATATAAAATTTAGAGATTGTAACTTTTCTTTATCCATCAACTGAAATCAGTATGCTAGATTTTCCTAATTAAATGTAGACATTGTAGGTGTATTAAATGTCCAAATATTGTTTTGTGTATATGCTATAGGAAATATTAAAAAATGCTTTATATTATGGATTCTTATACACATTTCTGAAGTTAGTCAATATCATGGAGATAAAAGAAATATAATCTTTTAATAACCAAAGAAAATTATTAATTATCATACCGTGAGGTGAGAGGGTGGCCACGGTGGTGCAGTGGTTAGCATTGTCACCTCACACAAGAGGTTCTCCAGTTCAATCCTTGGCTGGGGTGCCTTCTGTGTGTAGTCTGCATTTCCTCCCTGTGGTTGCGTCGGTTTCCTCCGGGTGCTCCAGTTTTTTCCCCACATCCCAAAGACATGCTGTAGGTGGATTGGACACTCTAAATTGGCCCTAGGTATGAGTGTGTGCATGTGTGTGCCGTCTGTGGAAGGTTGGGCACTGGGCTGACATCTCGACACCGTAAAAACTCTACTGCCAATCATGAGTGGACAGGTGATCTGCTGTGGCGACCCCTAACCGGGAAAAGCCGAAAGAAGGAGATACTGTGAGGTGAGAATATTTGATAATTAGATTTTAAATAAATGCCTTCTTGCATGTCTTTACATTTAGCCCTGTAATTATTATTTGACCAGAGAGTAACTGTCTTTATTATTGATGATAATATAATTCTGCATCAGGTAATCTTATACCCTCAGAAGACCAACCTGTTATATGATGATCAAGAGCCAAACTATGTTTAAGACACCAAATAAAACTATTTATTAAGGAGTTAAATTATCTTACATTGTTTGGGAAGAGGAAGAGACAGTGATTCAAGTCCAGTAAAACTTTGTCATTCAGATGATACAGCAACAGTACACAGCTGAACAGATTTTTTTTTTATATGTTTAGAAAATATTTCCTACATATCATGTATTTTAGAATTTATACATATTTTTTGTTTTATTTTCATTAAAGGTAAGTCCTGATTTAGATTGTAAAGTTTCAGTAAATTTAAAGAAAGCATTAAGATAATGTTTTATTGTCATTCAGTGTCAAAAGTAAATCATCAGCAAATAAAAATATCTTGGAGCTTAGATTATTTATTTGTATTCCTTTAGTATTATATCTTAACCTTATGTAATTTGCCAGTGGTACCATAATTAATTCTACATGTATGTGTTATGATAGTGAAGCTTTAATATTAGCTGTGTTACTTTGTAGTTCTCAGTATGCTAATAAAACTGACTCTTTGAGCCTTGTGTCCTCCCCCCAGCTTGTGCAGTAATCCTAACTGTCCACTAGACAGTATACACTTGAAAGGTCCTATCTATTCCTTGTGATTAAAATTAACCCTCAAGCAGCTCTTTCAGTGTTGTTTGCCTTCATTTTGTATCATTTGAGCCCCACCTATTTATTTGCATCTGTATACATTCCCCTTCATTGCTAATGTATATCCCTACTCTAATCTGTGCATAAACTGGCTACTAATAAGCAAGTCAGTGTGAAGACACACTCCCAACCTTAATAAACATTGCTGTCTCTTCTCTCCTTCATTTTACAGGTACAGTTTGCATTACTATTCACCCACTCTGAGGCCTTCACTGAAATTTTTTTCACTGCTTGCCTCTCTGGTTTGCCTGGTTTCTTTGTAATGCACCCGGTTCACAACCTTTTTTGCTACCCCCACCCCCAATACTAAGTCTGTATTAGATTCCTGCTGTTTATGGAGACATCTTTAAATTACTAGTCTTCCATCAGGACACAAGTGTTCATCAGCAGTTGAATTCTGCTCACTGATACTCCATTAGATACTTACCTGGTGACCCACAGCTTGGAAGGGTTTAAGCCCCGCTCCGTTGGCCTGTGTTATGCATGGGCTCACTTTGTGCCCCACCCTGCCTCCTAATCCCTCCCACCAGCACTACATCTAGATTTATTCTAGGCACTAACCCTTCCCAATCAGAGCAATACTAGTAAATTATCTCCACTACCGCCCACAGTACCCCACCCACTTCCAATGTAACTGCTCACCTGACACAGTTATGTTGCTACCTAATGTGTTTACAGTCCTTACCTGCACTCTCTTGCACACCTTGCATCCTACCAGGACTCCATAATAGTCACACCCCACCACTATTACTGCACCCTTACGCTCACTTCTATCACCCACTTACTAATTACACTTGCCATACCATCACAATTTCCATCCCAGTACACCCACCATACTACCAGTCACCTGTTGAATTCAAACAAAAAATATCCCTAAAATATGACAGGTTAATTACCAGATTTATAAAACTTATGTTTACTGCCCTATCTAAATTAGCCATCAGTGGTGCTATCCACCGTAGTCCTACCATTACCAACTCCTCACCTGAAAATCTGCCTAATAGCCGCTCCTCACAACTAACATCCATCTGAAAGTCATCTGACCTCCTTTTTATGTGTCTAAATATCAGAAGTATAACTAATAAAACCCATAACCTAAATGCCAACATAGATTTATACTCTCCTGATATTCTCATCTTGAACAAAACCTGCCTCAAACCTCACATCAAAAGTATGGAAATAATCCCAGCAGGTTACAGCACTCTTTGAGTAGATAAACTCTCTAAGAAAGGGGCTGGTGTGGCTGTAATGTTTAAACACCACCTCGACATCCAGATCCTTAACACATCTGCCCCTCACATTGGAATGAAGAAATCCTATATGCCAACCTCAAACTTAACCCAAATAAAACAATCATCATCATAGGATGCTACTTCTCACTTGGCCAAAATATTCCACCCTTGGAAAACCTCCAAAACTGGGACAACCATCCATACTCCAGGAAACCATTTTCTTAGGTGATTTTAATAACTGCCAGTCTTGCAATAATCATCACCCAGCCCACGACCTAAAACTTCATAGTTTCTCACAACTAATACAGTTACCTACCTGGATAAATAAAAACATTAAACATACTACTCTCGACTGAATATTAGTCAATAAAGACCTTCACTCATACTTAGCTGGCTGTCTACCAGACAGCATCAGTGATCACACTCCAACATTCCTTCTGAGACACCACTTAAATTGATCTAAATTTATCATCTATAGGCAAATCCGAAATAGGGTAAACTTTAACCTCTCGCTTTTATCTCATCTCTTCAAAAATATGATTGGACACCACTAAAGTACCTCATTCTAGATGAAGCCGTCCACTTCTTTAATAGCACCTTCCTAAACATCCTAAACACACATGCCTCCATAAGAAATGCCGGAGTCAAAACACAGTACTCCTCTTGGCTACAAAAAAGCACCAAGGCACTAATAAAAATCAGGGATAAGGCCTGGGAGTACTGGCATTTAACAAAAAACCCTCCTCTAGACAGTCATTGCTAGAGTTGTGCAATAAGGTCAAAAAGCAAATAAAAGAAGATAAAACCAAATAGTATCAGTCTGCCTAAACTCCTCCCATCACAACCCTAAGCATTTCTGGTCCACAATAAACTCCATTCTCCACCCAGGTAAAGTAGGCAACCCCCCACCTACCACTCCCCTTACTCCAACAGTATTTCTGACTCATTCAATAAACACTTTACTAAAACCATTCTGTCTTTGACTAAACAACACAACTCTCTACCCACTCTCCCTACATCAAAACCAAATACTCTACCCACAGTCTTTTATTCAGTACCTACCTCCTATATCTATATCTATCTATCTATCTATATATATATATATATATATATATAAATAAAAGAAAACACTTCTACTGAAACTTAAACCTACAAAACTTGCAGTTGATAATCTCCCCTCTGAATACCTAAAAATATAGGCAGAAGCCTTAGCTTAGCTCTGTCTTAATTAGTCAGTAGTTAACAGAAAGCTATGTCCCCACACTGTGGAATATATCCCACATCATTCCCCTCCATAAAGGTGGCTGCTACACTGAACTTTCCAATTACTGCCTCATAGCCATCCTTTCTCCACTTTCCAAGATACTTGAGAAATGCATCCATTCTCACATCTTAGACTATCTCTTAGCTATTGACCTCTTCTCCAGCACCCAGAATGGCTTCAGACCATACCATAGCACAACTACAACCTTGCGTGCTTTCATTAATGCTATCCTTCATCATAAAAATAATGGCCTATTCTCCTCTGCTATATTTCTGGATCTATCCAAGGCTGTTTGCATGGTCTCACACAAACTACTAATCTCTGTTCTCACTAACTTTTCCTTTTCCCAATCCGCTACTGATTGTTTTCACAGCTATCTAACTGGCCACCAACAATCAGTTGTCTGGCATAATGACCTATCTCCTCGACTTCCTGTAACACTCGGTGTTCCCCAAGGCTCCATCCTTGGTCCCCTACTATTCGCACTCTTCACCAATGACCTATTCACAGCCACCAAGCATGTTTCTCTTGTACAGTATGCAGATGACTCCACCCTCATCTGCTTAGCACCAACTATACCTGAACTTCACAAGATCACACAAGAAGCCTTTTCATCTGTAGAAAGCTGGCTATCTAATGGCCAGATATTACTCAGCCCAAGCAAGACTAAACTCCTTATCTTCCAACCCACTAAATCTAACCCAATTATCCCCCACTTAAATATTCTAGCCAAAGACAATACCGTCATCTCCCCAACATAACATATCAAATTACTTGGTGTTGAGATTGATAATCTCAGATTTGACACTCACATTTCTCTTACCATAAAAAAGGTTCACAAAAAATTAGGTGCATTGCATAGAAAGAATTCCTCATCAAGACGGCCAGAATTTCTGCTTCTAATTCCCACCTAATCTCCACTTTACTCTACACCTCTCCTATACTTACCTACCTTAGACAATAAGACCTAAACAAGCTTGTGGCTTGCTACAATAAAATTGCTAAGTTTTCTACTGGTTCATCTTATCGCAGCCACCACTGTATCACACATAGGGAACTTGACTGGCTTGAACTCCTTCAACAACTTCACCTGAATCAACTCTCTCTCTCTCCCACAAATTAATAAACCATCCTCTTAAAGTCCCATCCCTTCAAAACCTTCTCCAGCCCTACTACTCCATTAGGTAATTACAGAAACAGAACAGCCAGTATTAGAAGTAAATTTAACCACCTGAGAATATATTCTTGGAAAAACACTATCCAAAGATGCAGCAAGCTTTGTACTTGCAGGTGAAGTCTGCATAGTTTAAACTGAGACACAGCTTGGACCTTGACCTTTATCCCCTGAAACTTCTGCAGCACAATGATGAACTATTTAACTCCAAGATGTGGCTTTACAAGTAACAGTTTCCTTTTCATCCAAAAACTTAAGGAGTTTTTGATTCAATAATCTTCCTTGTTCAAGTTCAGCAATTCCAACCATATCTTGAGCAGAAATCTGCTCAGTGGACTCCGTTCTTTTCTGTGAATTAATATAACTACCTTCCAGCATGTTGTTCACAGGAAATACTGAAAAGAGTAAGGGGAGTTCCCTGAGGCCCTAACCAGATTTCCCTATTAGTATAAATACCACCTCAGATCTCCCCTGATAAGAGGAAGATAGTAATCTGGTTAACAAATAATAAATAAATAAAATAACAAAAGATACAATCAATATTTTTCAACAGTACTGTCACCACACTTTGCCATTTCTACTTATTTTTTCTTTTTTTTTTCACATTAAGTTTTATCAAAACATTGAACCTCAGTAACAACCACAGTCTATTAACATTATATTCCATTCTTATATAGAAGGGCCATTGTAATAAATATTGTTTTAATCTTTTATCCTCTGGCAAACTCTTAAGACTCCATGCATTTTGTAAACTTTAAACCATAACACCCTTCTGATACTTGCTGCCCAGTATGCCAGCTAGTTAGTTCTTTGATACTATATACACTAGCTGGTTCGCCCAGTATGCCAGCTAGTTAGTTCTTTGGTACTATATACACTAGCTGGTTCACTATTGCTGTGTGCACAGTTTTAGCTTCTAAAGGTCATTTTAACAATGTTTTCATTGTTGACATATATATAGTTTTGTTCTTAATTTTCTGTGCACTGCATTACTTTCTTTATTTGATAGTATGTTTAATTATAGTTATACTGGGTTTTGTTTTCTTCAGTTCTTACCTATGTATTCATTATTTTGTCTGATTTTATATTGTAAAAATGTTGTGTTCTTGAGTATATGGCTTGTATTTTGCCTGAAAAGGGCGTGTGCGCCATCATGTCTAGCTGGTTGGCAAAAACAGACAAAACATTGATGCTCAGTGCAGTTCTGTTATGATCATTTAGTAATCTTGTGATCAGTTTAACAGTAGCACGTTTATACAAAGAAACATATTGTTAATTGATATCCCATTACTAAATGTTTAATGGATGGCAGTTCCTCTTGCATAGACAATATTTGTTGGCACCTGTCTTTGAATTCCTTGTGGCTGCTGGAGGGGTTTGCATGATGCCATAATTTTATACCCTTAAGGACAAGTGCATAGACAGATATGGTACCTACTGAAGACAAGTTGTTCTCCTTAGACCTCAACCCGAATACATGCTGTGTGATTTTCCATCAGGTGTGATGAATAACATTCACTGATACTTGAAACTGGCTAAACACAAAGGTTGCTGTTTTCACCTTATGAAAATGATTTGAAGATGTGTACAGGCCATTTTGTTATCTATTATGTATCAGAGGGATATGATATCTCAACTGTATGCTAATCAGCTTATTGCCGTAAGTATTGTTGAGGATATTCCTACTATGCTTGAAGAACTGAAGAAATGTTTTCCAAAAGAGAATGTGCATGTATTAGGCATTTCAGGGATTATTATGTTTACAGTAGTTGACTGACATTACAAATGCATTTCAAAGCAACTGTCTGATTTGCTTCATTGTTTTACTCATCCATTTTATATACCTTAGTCATTATCACCTGCCCAAACCAGAGAAGGTTTTGGAAAAATGGCATCAGCATATATGATGGCTGTTGGAAAGTTGAACTGTACATCTGCAGATTGTAATGAATGAACTGGTGTTAAAACAGAACCATGTTGATAAGTTGCGAGTGCCTTCAAGATAGAATGGCTGCATCAGCAAAGTGATTCTGTAATACCAAAAGAGAAAGGATGTCTTCCGAAACTAATTCAGCACAATCAAATTGAAACATCTGAATTTCTAAAAAAAACACTACATTAAATTTTACATGGCTATGATATTAATAACTGAGTTTTTTTGTACATATTTCTAAATTTTAAGCATTGTTTTGTAGTATAATTTTGTCTCAGATGGGCAAGACCTTGTATTTCTTGGTTTATATTAAAGCAGTGAAATTGTTGTGCTTTCACATTATGGGGATTTTTTGTAATGGATTTTCTTCAGGTTTTGTTTTGTCTGATGCTATTTAATTTTCAGTTATTTTTGATTGGGTGAGACCTGTTTGACATCTACTCAGTATGTTGTGCATTCATTCTGTATTAAACAATCTGTTAAGTTAATATTGATCTAATGTTTGGAGTAAATTGCATATTTTTTTCTACTAGGGATATGTAGAGAAAGTCTGGGTAATAGGAGCCATTCCTAGTTTCATACAGTTCCTGTAATGTGGCTGACTTATCAATGGTCTCCTTTATGAACCTATATGTGTATATATATATATATATATATATATATATATATATATATATATATATATATATATATATATATAATTTAAAAGCATATTTAAAATGTGCTAGATTCACATGATGAGGTCCTGCTGTGTTAAGATTTACAAAAAAATGCATGTAACAGGTGTGTCAGACAGAAGAGCCATAAAGATAGTGAGGAATGCTTTGAGTCACAAATGACTGGGATAGTGAAATTATAGTGAAATGATAGTAAAATACTGTGAGATGACAGTGGAGTCAAGCTTATTGGGACCACCTTGATAAGAACTGTATTAAAGCAACCATGCGTGGGATGTTTGGATTAAACAAACAGGTTTTGAAGTAGAATGAAGCATAGCAAATGAGACAGGAGAAGAGGTATATTAAATCTCTGAAGTAACATATTAAACTGCAAAGTACATGGAAATAACTGTTATTTTCCCCAGAGAAATCAAAGTATAAGATTGTTTTATGTTTATGAACTAGTTAGAGACAAGATATACCAAGATATTGAGATGTTTCAAAGTTTGGATCATATATAGCCCACTTTCATGAAGTAGAGGTCCAAACAACTGTTTTCCCAATCCGATCATCCATCTATACTCTTTATAATTACTGATAGATGTCCTGGTTACCTTATTTTCAGAGGTAACTAATTGTGTTTTCCAACCATATAGTTAAAAAAGCCTATACCACTTGGCTTGTTTTTCACACCAAGAATCACCAGCATTTTGATGTCTCTAGTAAAATTTCAAAGTGTTACAAATGAGGTACCTAAGGTCAATGATAAGTTTTCATTAAATTATGTCCACTCTGTATAAATGATAATATAGTGAATTCATAATCAACATTTAGGGACGGTACAGTAGTACAGCAATAGTGTTGTCGCCTCACAGGAAGAGGTTCCCTATTTTGATTCTTGGGTGGAGTGCCTTCTGTACAGAGTTTGCATGTCCTCTATGCATTTGTGTGTGTTCCCTCCAGGCGCTCCGGTTTCCTCTCACATTACAAAGACATGCATCTGCACCGTTTCTACCCAGGCCTCCAAGGAAAATTGGCTTTGTTCCAAGTTTGACTTTCCCAGTTAACAAATGTTAAATAAGTTTAACTTCCTATTTTAAACTTTTAACACTAATAATGTTCTTAGCAAAGTACCTTTGTAATTTTTCTATCTTTTTTTATATCACTATGGCTGTATCTGCAAAAGATATTTCCATATTCAAATATAGGACTAATGCTACTTTTATATATAGATATCAGTATCGAATAACTGCTAGAATCAGTATATACTAATACTGTCTTAATTATTCTTTAACATTTTTACTTGTAATCTATCCTACATATTATTGTTATGTTCCCATTTGGTTCGGTTTTCATCATAATTGTGAAGCGTTTCCTAATCTTTTATTGTTGTAACCAAGTGTGCAATTATTTGAATCATCTGCAGAGTTAGAAACCCAAAACTCATTGCTATTTGAAATAGTAGAGATATGGGCCCAAAACTGACACTCAGGGGATCCAAAAACTAAGCTTTGCTGCTGAGACTTTCTTAATTGTCTTCATTGCTTGAACAAAACATTCCATATATACAGTGCAACACTTTACATGAAAAACATTTTATCAGTTAGCATTTGCCTTAAAGATTTCTTATATTTTACAGTGAATGTTCTAGCTAACAGATTAGCTGTATGCTTGATATCAGTTATTCATTGCTTTTTATCTCATCTTCTTAAAAAAAAAATGTGATTCACATTAACGTTTCTTACATGAAAAATAAGAGGCGTGACATAAGACCAGCCCATGTCACACGGGGGGAGGTGACTGCCTCTGAGCATCCTGGTGAGTCTTAATATAAACAATCATTGTTCTTTGTAAGGAAAAAATGCTGGCCAAGACTCCGTAAAATCAGGAAAAAAGAAGCTCTGACAGTTTGAGACTTTGAAGTGATTAAGCACATTTAAATTGCTTAGAAATTGATACTTTATTGAAAATAAAACATATGTCTTGAATTGAAGAAGAGAATAAAAACTTGATTTTGCCCCACTGAATGAAAACGGTTAAAACAGTACTCAACGTGACTCTGCATGAGTTAAAGTAGCTGTCTGGTCTGTTTACTAGGCTAGACTGTTGAAATATTTACAAATTAAAGACAGTGGGAAAAGGGGCAGTACAAAGACAGGCTGCCATTACAGTAGCCATCTGCTAAAATATATAATAAGACTGGAAACTCATGGTGAAATGGTTTATACACAACAGCTGTTATACTTAAGGCATAAGTGAAGGAGAATTTGGTACTGAGTGGAAGTTGTGAGGGTGAGCAAGGGGAGTAATGTTTTGTTTTCACAAAAAGAAAAATTATGTTATATACTGATTCTAAGAAACTCATGGATAATGAAAAGGCTTTCAGGTTGTCTTTATCTGTAAATGAGTGAGCTTACAGAAATCTGTTATTATTCTGTACTTTATATTATGGAGTGAAAAAGAAAAAAAGAAAAGTGTTATGGAAACTGTGCTAACCTAGAAAAAGATTTACTTTTCAAGGTTAATACATGTTTGCAAAACATGCTTTTTTTTTTCTAAATTCATGTTCCAACAGTGGATTCAGTTTATATAGGTGAATAAGGACTTTAAGTAATGTAAGATAAAATATAAAACATATAGTGACATTTCCAGCTGTCTTAAAGTCCCCCACCCAGCTAGGATGTAATAATTATTAACTTCATTATTCATGACAAATTAAAAGGACTACCTCAATTAGTAGAGAACAATAATGGTGAAATGGAAATTTTATATATATAAATGTATAGATATATATATATATATATATAAATGTATATATATATATATATATATATATATATATATATATATATATATATAAATGTATATATATATATATATATATATATATATATATATATATAAATGTATATATATATATATATATATATAAATGTGTAGATATATATATATATAAATGTATATGTATATATATATATATATATATATATATATATAAATGTATATGTGTATATGTATATATATATATATATATATAAATGTATATGTGTATATGTATATATATATATATATATATAAATGTATATATATATAAATGTATATATATATATATATATATATAAATGTAGATATATATATATATAAATGTATATATATATATATATATATATATATATATATATATAAATGTATATGTGTATATATATATATATGTATATATATATATATATAAATGTATATGTGTATATGTATATATATATATATATATATATATATATATATATATATATATATATATATAAATGTATATGTGTATATATATATATATATATATATATATATATATATATATATATGGTACTTGCGTATTATCGCAACCAGATTTCTGCACTGCCATAAATCGTTGTGTGCACAGAAACAGGTTTCTTAACCTAAAAAGGAGTCTGTAAAGAAGTAAGCATTAGTCTATATCAATGGGTATGAGCCAGGAAGAGGAGTAATGGTGAAACTTTGTACCTCAGGGTGACGCACCTCATTACTTCTGTAACTCCACTGTGGTACAATGCGTTATACTAGTTGCATTTCTCATTACAATGCTAGCAAATGCAAAGCAACTCACGAAGTATACCCTAACTTGGCATGGGCGCAAATCATGAAAAGCCAATGTGTCTGTGATTAAGAGTAAGAAACAGCTATGTGATTGTTGGGGGACTGACACCTTTCTCCCCTGTGGGGACTCCTGTGCGACAGGTGTTAAACCTTAGGGCACTTCACACAGATATTTGTGTAATTCTGAACTTATTTACTCGCAAAAAGGCAGTTACAGTACTAAGAAGAGGTCCTGTACATGCAGAGGAATTCAGTGAAACATGTCAGAAATGTTACTATTGGGGATTACATTGTGGCCATGGAAAGGGGCTTTGAAATGGGTCACTTCCATTGTTGGGAATGTGCTGCCTTTCACCACTTGTAACTTTAAGGATGAGTGACAAGCAGCATGCATGTAAATACAATGGGAAAGGAAGCTTCCAGGGAAGAGGAATGTTGCCATTATTCCTCTTCCTATGTGAAGAACTATGTGACACATTAGTACCTAACAGCTGACACACCCCTTCTTAGGTGAACAGACCTCTTTTTGCAAAAACTGTAGAAATAATAGCAGTGTGTAAATCTGTTTGCCATAATATGTAAGTACCATATAAATATATCCATAATATGTAAGTACCATATAAATATATCCATAATATGTAAGTACCATATAAATATAATATATAAATAATTTCTGTTCTACACATCGAATACAAAAAACTAAAGTCAAAATGTAGAACAAGTCACAATGTTGAATCAACTCAACAAATTCAATAGATTCGACATTGTTGCCAAACAGATCACGTGATGTCCGTATAGGCGCTCAGGTAAAGGAAACTCCTATACCTAACATCCCTTTTTTGAAGGGGGGATAAGCCTCCCTGCCCTCCCCAGCCAGGGTACGGTTAGGCTTCCTGCCCAGGCTTGAGTGGTATGTATAAAGTAAGTAAAATGGGGGTGACTAAAAGGCCAGTAAGATAGAGTGAGACACCACATTTTGAGTGACACCCCAGTGATCACCAGCACTCGACTTACCAAAGAAACTGCTTTTGCATTGGTTGCTTGTGTGAACTGCACTGAATTATTTTGTGCCAGGAGCCAGTTCAACAACACTGCTGCACAGGTAAGGAAGTTATTAACCTCAAAGACTATTTTGGTATACTTTCTTGATAGACTCTGCAAAGGGCAGTGCTGACATTGTTTGCTCTTTGTGGTTACACTTCTGCAATGGGTAAGTAATTTAATTTACATTTCAAAGCGTGCGCTGTTTTACAGTCCTCTCAACTGACTCTCTTAATCTCTCTTAAAAGGGGTGACTTTTTGCACTTAATGACAATAATTAGATTTAGAGACTTATTTTACTTCAGAAATTAATTCACGTTCATTTATTCTGCCAGTGTCTCAAATTAATAGTACTAGTAGTTTAAAACTGTCCATGTCTCTTATTTCTAGATTTGCCCCTGATTCTGTTGAGATCTATCCCTGATATATTGAGAGCTATGCTGTTTTACTTATTTATTTAATTAATTATTTTTTTTTTTATGTATTTATGTTTATTGGGTGGGGGGGTGACACACTAGCAGAGTTAAGTTAGGCATTTTCCAAATTTTTGACACACTGAACCTAAAAGTTTCACCATCACTGCCCTAAATTGTATTTAACAAAGAGAAAAGGAAATTTACAATTATACTTTACAATTCCATGCAATGTGTTCCTAAGCACTTTACACACAAGTGCATCGAATATCAATGAAGTAACTCAAAATCGTTTAGAAAACAAATACATTAAGGAGGCAGTGAACTGAATGAATCTGTAATATCAGTTAGTATGTATATCATATCTCACATCAAGCTTAGAAACTGCATGCACTATTCAGCTTTCATAAGGAAAATTGGCCAAGACATCAGCAGCTTTCCTTTCCCTTTCTAAACGATTTATTATGTCATTTTCCTTCCACATTGACAACCGCTAAGTCAACAGCAGGGTGTGACAAAATTACGTTTTTCTCTTTTAGATAGCATCTCTGTCAAAAAGCTTTACTTAGATATAAGCATTTCTAAATAACATACATTCTCATCATGACTGTTAAAGTCCAACTTTGCTACAAAGTGTAACTCAGTGACAGAAGTATGTAGCTACTGAACTACATTTTATTCTAAAATGGAAACTGATAATACCATGCACTTTGATTAATGGTCTTAGTTATAATTTGATTCATTGTGAGTGCTACTTTTTTTTTCTTTTAAGCAGAATTGATGCAGCCATTAATAAAAGAATCTGTGAAAGGACAAATGCGTAGATGTAAATGTAGTGGGCAGAAGAACACAAAGTGTGTCTTAAGTAGTTTGTGTCTTCTAATCAGATATGCTGGCACTGTAAAATAAGTTTAGGCACATATTAGATAAAAACAAAAGTACAGCTGATCAGATGCTCATTATCTTTTATCTTTGTCATAGTGCTTTCCTTAATAAGGTTTAATCCACCTTCAGCTATAAAAAATGCTATTTCACTTATCATTTTCTGAGCACCGCTCACAAGCCTTGGGCAGCATACATTATTTTTTAAATCAATGCATCACAAAAGTGCTTTAAGGAAAGTTATATCCCTGAACTTTCTAATACAAGGTAGAGTTGTTGTTTTGTAATTATTATACAGTTTTAGCAAGTACTGTTTACACTTCAGCATTCAATCTAGTAGAAAAGAAGGAGTCAATGACTTTTAGATGATGGTAGAATGTTCTTAACTTAGACGGTAATTATGATAACAATAATTACAATTACTACTGTTGTGTCAGAATTTAAAAAGGATAAAAAGAAAATAATATTTCAGTATTACATATACTTAAATTCCAAGCACAGTTTTGCACTGTATGTTTTTATGATTATAACATGAAGGCTAATGGTCTTTAAAGTATTTCTCATTTGTTTAATTAAGTGGTTAAATGAAATATTTCAGAACATATACAGGAGTGTAGTCTGATCTACTTAACTGGGTAGCGGTTTCATTTATACATTGGGTATTCTCTCTGCTTTTCTATGATTTTTCACGAGTATGCTTACATTTAAAAAAAAAAAACTAAATGTATTCTGTTGAGTGGATAAATCAATGGAGTTATAAGAAGATTTACTATGCATACTGCATCTGTTCCATGCTATTTAATCAGTTTGCTGGGCACTTCTTTATAAGACAATTTTACTGATGCAATGTTTAATTTTAGTTTATGATTTTAACAAAGTTAGTGATGTTTGAGACAACATATTGTGCTTATTTAGCAGTTAATTGGAGATTTAACTACACAATCACAATGTTTTATATAATTTTAAGAAGTCTGTATATATATATATATATATATATATATATATATATATATATGTACACATACACACACACACACACACACAGATAAATAGATGGATATCCCTATGCTGTGTACATCAGGTGTCTACTTAGCGTGTTAATTAGAGATTTTAATACAGAGGAAGTTTGCCATGCATACTTTGGGGCAGTTTCAGTACATATCCAGGGTTTTGGCCTACACAACGTAGTCTGCTGTTTTTCTTCTTTTACATTTATGATTTCAACAAGAAATGTGGGGTGTCTAAATCAACAATATGTTGAGTTGATATTTTACTTCTTGTACAGAGCTGTGGTCTATACCACTTACTCTAAATGTTGATTATCATAAGATCACATTTTAGTAAAAAAATGCAGGTTTGTGACATACACACACATCCACTTCAAGAAAATGAAACCTGTTTACTAAGCAGATAGATGAAGGTCTCAGTCATGTACATTGGATTGACCAGTTACAATTTTAGTTAATGCCACCAGATGTGCAATGCAGAGGTTTTGGTAATGATTAGATTACAGATGGATATGTTTCAACTAGCTCCCTAGTTATGAAGGAGGTGGTCATGGAGTGGTTAATGTGAAGCAGCTGATAGAGATTTGCCCACTCTGTTGAGAAAGGAATAGGTGACGTCTCAACACAGAACCTACATCTGATGTGAGGCCTGCAGCATAACTTCTGCAAGGAAGGACATTGGGGGATAAAGATACAACAAAGTTTAGAACATACAACTTTAGAGCTTTTTGGGTTTGCTACAATGTGCACGGACAATGGTTCAGAGTAGAGGTTATTGAACTGCAGCCTCTGGCCTAGAGGGTTAGAAACGTATATAATCTTAGTTAACCCAATCTGTATAACAGCAGAAATCCCAAGCTGTCATGTTCCACTGCAGGTGTCCTGGGCTGCTCTGAGTTGGTGGAACTAATTCGCCTGTAGAGAATGAAAGCAGGATGATCATATGGGAAATGGATTGATACTAGTGACTTTTTACAGATGGCACATGGTATGGTGGCACTACTATGTCACAGCATCAGGTTTTGTTTTAATTTATGGTTGAAGTGTCTTGTGTGTGAAGCTGACATGTTCTTTAATCTATGTTTTTTTTCTTTGTGTTTTCCTCAGTCATACACTCAATGAATTGTTGTTATGCAAATTGCGTCTAGGTGTGCAAGTAGCATGTGAGTGTGTGTGTGTTGTGTGATAAGCCAGCACATTTCAGAGACTGCGCTCATTGTTTGTCAGGATTGGCACAACCATCCTTGTGGGAATGTAAAAAAATCAAGCAGGTATTATTAGAAAGTAGAGGACGGATGGATGGCTTTGTGGTTTTCATACTTTACTTTTTATGACTGCAACAAAATGGCTGCTAGGATGCAAACAAATCAAATATATTTAGCAAACAGATAAATCTGAGCTTTTACAGAACTGTTGATAAGCAGTCTGGTTGTAATATTAAATATGAAATGAATTATTAATTTGATGAATGGGAAATGTTAATGCTTCTGCATTGACTTAGAGCCTTGAATTAATTTGCTACAAGTTTATGTGCATACTGAATTAACATTTTTAAACCCATTATATTTTGACATTTCATGTGATAAGAATAATAATGAATAACAGAAGCAAAACATGCTAAACACATATCATGAAACCATGACAGGCCCAAAGACAATACACTAAGCCATACTCTAGAAAATGAAAATAAATCAACATTCTAGATCAAGGACATATAACCTGTTTTGAGCAGATTATAAAAAAGCACAGCTTCTACTATTGCAAGTTGTTCAAGTGCCATGGGAGAAGATTAAGTGAAGTTATATGAAATGCTCATATATTTATGTATATTTTAAATAAATTGACTATATTTATCATCATTTATGGTTAATTAATATGCCAAGATTTGCAAGAAACCCAAACAAAATAGTGAGAAAATACAATTATGAAGTCACTGATCAAAAAAAAAAAAAAACTTCCAATGCTTCCAGTGGAGTCCTGAGCAAAATATAAGTACATATGGTTACCTACTGCTGTTCTGGATTAAAATGATGCCTGTAAATCTATTTTTCTACTATTAAAATAAAAGTTTATATGACAATGTTCTGACAGCACACTGTTGAGGACATGAGGGCAAAAATGTGTTGAAGAAAGCTTGCATAGGCAGTGAATGAGCATTCACTAAATAACATAAAAATAATTTACAGAAGTAGATTAAATGATTGTGTTGTTACGCATTTCAGCCTTGCAAAATTCAATACTCTTTTGTATGTCCAATATATAAAAAACAGACAGAGAAAGCAAAAACAGACACGTAGAATGGATTGTTTTCAATGTGACTAAGCAAAAACAGGCACATTGAATGGATTGTTTTAAATGTGACTAAGCAAAAACATGCACGTAGAATGGATTGTTTTAAATGTGACTAAGCAAAAACAGGCACATAGAATGGATTGTTTTAAATGTGACTAAGCAAAAACAGACACGTAGAATGGATTGTTTTAAATGTGACTAAGCAAAAACAGGCACATAGAATGGATTGTTTTAAATGTGACTAAGCAAAAACAGACACGTAGAATGGATTGTTTTAAATGTGACTAAGCAAAAACAGGCACATAGAATGGATTATTTTAAATGTGACTAAGCAAAAACAGACACGTAGAATGGATTGTTTTAAATGTGACTAAGCAAAAACAGACACGTAGAATGGATTGTTTTAAATGTGACTAAGCAAAAACAGACACGTAGAATGGATTGTTTTAAATGTGACTAAGCAAAAACAGGGACGTAGAATGGATTGTTTTAAATGTGACTAAGCAAAAACAGGCACGTAGAATGGACTGTTTTAAATGTGACTAAGCAAAAACAGGCACGTAGAATGGATTGTTTTAAATGTGACTAAGCAAAAACAGGCACATAGAATGGATTGTTTTAAATGTGACTAAGCAAAAACAGGCATGTAGAATGGATTGTTTTAAATGTGACTAAGCAAAGACAAATGTGAATTTTGTAGTACAGTCTTGACCAAAAGTATGAGGAATTTGGCTTCCAAATATAGCAAAAGAAAAACGTTTGCAGCATTTATAAAGGAAGACTTTGATATTTAAATATTTGGGACAGCCACACTAGGCCATACTGTTTCAAGAGTTTAGGGTAATACTTTTCATCAAAAGAATGTTAATGCTACAGGCTAAGCTGTCTCTAATGGTTGGTAGGATAAATAATTTGGTCACATCCAGAACATCCAAATTTTTTAGTACATTACCATAGTAAAACTAAATTTTATAAAACAACAATCTACTCACATACTGAATATATCTATTCCAATATGGCGCAAGGTAAAATAACTGGGACAATCTTTCTATACCTTAGGAAAGTCTTTGATGCTGTGGATCACTCCATACTACTAGAAAAACTGAGCAAAACTGGCTTCTCCTCTGTCATCTTTCAAAGGTTGCAATCATTCTCTTCAATTGTACATTAACCCAATACATACACTTACCTCAGGAACAATCAGCAAGAGCTCCATGCTTGGTCTTCTCCTTTTTTCTCTCTTAATAAATGATCTACCCTGAGACTTCCCTGATAATGACATTGCAATCACAAACAGGATTACAAATTTCATCACTCAACAAATTGAACATCAAAACAACTTCATGTTATCTGGAACTGGCTTTACAACAATAAACTAACTTTTAACACTTGAAAGAGTTCAGTGTTTTTTGTCACTCACTAAACTGTTCATCCTGTTCATAATATCCATATTAATGATGCTTTACATCTTCTCCATACTTTATTGATTAAAAATACTGAGGTCTCTTATTTGACTAAAATCTCACCTTTCGCAAACACATTGAAACCCTAATACCAAAAATACTTTCCCAGCTTGGAAATTGTCTACAAACTCTTGAAGCCAGGCAGACTATTGTCATAAATGTTCTATGAACCTGATTAGAATGCAGGCTGTCTATCTTAACCCTGTGCTCTTCTTAAAATGCCTCTCAAATACAGTCTGTAGAAAATCAAATGTTCAAGTTTATTCACCCTTTAAACTAGGAATGCCATTGCACACACTATTTCAAAGGTAATGGCTTCCTGTAGATGCCAGAGTTAGTGCTCTCCTTAACACACACACATTTAAGATTTTACATGAAAATGCCAACCTTACTCCTCCTGTAATTCAGTGCCTTCCAAGTATACAGAACTTTCTTTACTCTGGTGTCATAAAAATCTTTATCAAAAATTGCCCCTTCTTATTGCACTTCCCTTCTTTAAGATATCTGAGAACTTTCAAGAAGACTCTTCTTTCCTATCTAGCCATTGGAAATGCATGCAATTGCTTCAGAGATATAGATATTTCATCATTGTTCTAACCTTTCTCCATTAGGGGACTTAACAAGTACTTCACAACCAGTCCTTCGGTTCTTTAGTAAATTTATAATATTTTCTTCCTGTGAATCTCCTGTATGCTGCTGCTACTGTAAAGGCATGCTATCAAACTGGAATTATACTTAAGACTTAAGATGCATTTATTAATTTTATTTATTTAAATTTGTTTACCAGACTAGTGCACTGATATCAATGAACCAGTTTAAGGCACAGCCTGGATGAATAAGATCACATAAGAAATCAGCAAATTATATTTACAGATACCAGGATATGCTAAAAAAAAATAATCATCTTTACAGATGCAAGAATATGCTACAAAATTTAGTTCAAGAAGCAGTTTACAATGTCAAAACATGGATGGGAAATGGATTTATGCTTAGCAATGCTTTTTGGATAATATTTAGCCATAATTGCTGTGATGACATGCTATGTTGGTAGCAGCATATATTTATACTGAGAGGTATGCAGACATTGCAAGAGACAAGTGAGAAGAGTTGCAGGATATGACACCATCTACATGGTACTTGTTGTAGCTCCTTTATTTTATAAGCATATACATTTTATAATGTTATAACTTATATTCCTGTTTAATATACCGTATGTTATATATCTATTAATTTAGATGATACTCTAAATAGCTGAATTTTATGCCTTAATCAGGCTTTATTTTTCATTTATATATGCCATTTTGGCACTGTTTTCTATATTGTGTGCCTGTATTTCTCTATTTGTACCAAGCTGAAAAAATTCATCAGACCAACTTATCTGATTAAAAAAATGTAAAATACATAAATTAAATAAATAAATGAATAACTAAATAAAATAAATAACTTAATCAAACACAAAACAATGATACCATGGAGTAAATGCTCCTTACCAAAACAACCAGCAGCAAAATTTTAAAGTAAAATAAAGATGGTAAAGGAGCAAACAAAGGAAAATAATTATTCATAATAAATTTGTTGGACATAACCATTTTTAAACTATGTAGTTAATGTATTCTATGTTTTTAAATTATATATTTGTAAGTAGTAGGATATATTTTTAGTCTTTTAGTGTGAGATTCTTTTAGTGAGAATACCACTTTAATGAAATTGAATGAATTAGCTACAGCTTGGATTAATCAGTTGTTTAATTGGTATACTATGGAAGTATAAAAGTAGAATTGTTCTTGTTAATGGTCTGAGGAAGCCCGAAGGGGTGAAACCGCTTACCCGTGCATGAATAAACTGAGTTTTTATTCCAGTTTGGACTGTTCCTTTATTTGATATTTATGTGGAAGGAATTTATATGCTGTTGTGTATTTGCAGCCTTTGTTTGCTCCCTTGCCATCTTTATTTTATAAAAGTTAAAGTTAACATGAAGAGATTACTGGCCAGTTTTGGACCTGGTAGAATAGAAATTTTAAAAGAGAAGCTTTATGGGGCCATTTTACTGCAGTAAGTAAACTATTAAACTGCAGAGCAGGCAGAGGAAGTTGAATGGACATGAGAATACAAATGAGGGGAGAAAGAACAGCAATGTTTGAACAAATTCTTTTACAGATGATTCTTTATTATTGAGAATAGACTGGCATATGCCATGCTGGTCAGAAAGAGGAAAGTATGTAAACAGTAAAGAGGTAGCAAATGACAAAGGTTAAGATGGACAGAGATGTAGAAATGGATGCATCCTAGGCCTGTGTTGAGAATGAGCTAGAAATATTGATGGACTCTTTTTAAAAATGAGACTGCATAACATAGCTACAGTAGCAAAACAGGTGCAACAAATGGTACATACCGAGTTGGCCAGGTGGATGGAAAAAGACATAACAATTGGTTTATACTGTTTTGCTAGGGTAAATGGAAATGAATTATGATACATAGAACAGACCAGGATTGTTAAATGGATGGAAATAGTTGCCATGAATGTTGCAGACCACATTGAACAGAAAAACTAAACTAGATTTAATAAAAAGTGCAAGACAGATTCAAAGTCTTCATTGAAAATGAACCTGTACCCCTCACAAGTGTATCTTGGTCATTTGGGTTCAGGGGAAATAAGATTTTGTTCTTGTCAATTTTTGTGTTAAAGGAGAAAAGCGGCTGAGGTGCACTAATTTAAATGTAAGCTTATGTACCAGTTAGAAACCTTCAGATGAGATGGATAGCCATTTCACCATTTGTGATAAGCAACTGTGTTCCCGAGATTCTGATATTGATATGCTTCCATAAAGTTTATTCAACGTTGTCTGTAATAACACCTTATTACTGAGTTATTGTAAAGTTATCACAGGTAATGCATAATCCAGTACATACATTAGAAAATATATTAATGTATTACAAATTCAAAACAAGGTCAGACACTAATTTCATTTTTGGTCTTAAGACAATGAAATAAATCAAATACACAGTTGTTTACTTTATATCCACATAACTGGCTTACTGAAGTATATTTAAGGCATTTTATAAGGAGGGGATCTCCAAGAATTAGGTTTTAACAGATGCTAAACAACATAGCTGCAGACATTGCTGGATTCCATAGAAGTCTGTTAGCACTTTAACAAAGACTGTACTTGTCTAATTCTTCTTGAAAGCCGTTCTGAACACTGTCAATAGATTTTGCCTCTTTTAGAAAAAGTTTGCCACTATGTAGGGGATGATAAGCCATGGTAAGTCAAGCAAATTACATTATTGAAAAATGAGAATAGCAAGGGGTCCAACACTGATCCCCAAGAGATTGCCTGCTTACATTATACCTCGTTCAGAGAAGTAGCCCTCTAATGGTACCATGAAAGACGGAGTTCATATGATTTCACCACCTTTAATTTTTTCAGCTTTTCTAAAAACTATATTAAAAACACCATTTAAAGCTATAAATATAACCATTGTGTCAGGGACTGTAGACTTGGTGACAAAAGCTGTAGCTTCAGATTGTTAAGGAAGAAGAAGCAGTTAATATTGCAGGTAACCAGAAGGGTTTACTCAAAGAGCAGGGCAGTCTGTTTAGTCAGCTTCTGCTAGAACTCCACTTTTGAGTATTTTACCGATCCCTAATAAGCATGAGTATTTCAAGTATTTTAGAAAACAAATCTCTGAAGTAGTGATCTCTTCAGGCTTTCCTGCTTCTAATACTGTCCACGATTCAAATTCTAATGGATCTAGATTTTGGATAGCTATTATCTTCCAGTTCAGAGCTGTAATACTCAAAATATAGCAGAGCTCCTTAAATAATTATTGGACAAATCAGTTTGTTGAGGTGCATAAAAGACATAGCCTTTCTAAATTTGGAAACCTTTTAAATATCAACACTATTAGCCTATATTACTAGCCTCTGTTTTACTTCTGGAAAATTATAAAAATTATTGAACAACACTTGATATCTTTTTCCCTGTATTGCCTGACACTATTTTTGCTGGTAAGATTTTTCAAGTGGAGGAAAAGCAGTGGAATTTTTTGTCTTTACGTTTCATTCTCCATGTAAAAGTTTATCTGAATGTCAATTAAACCATTAGTAAAATTCTCAAAATCTGCATTAATTCTGGTTTAAGGCATGCTCAGGTTCCCATTGATATCCTCAAAAGGCAAATGACGCACTTTCCTTATCTGGAACATTATAGCTATTAGAGAAGTGCTTAGGTTTACTTAAACCCATCTGAAGGACAGCAACATAGACATTAAGGGAAGAGTACATCTAGTGTTTGGATGAATCTTTGTGCAAATATATCGTCCTGGTATATTCATTATAACCGTATCCAGCAGTATGCTATTTCCCATTCTTAAATTTCACACTGTGCGTGTGGTAGTAACTTTGGGAAGATGGCCCAACACTAACATTTTGCATAATACTTACTGATAAGTTCAGTCATATTTAGGTTAAAGTTCCCCAACAATAAAAGAAGAAAAAAAATCACAGATGATTTCTTACTGATCTTCAAATATAGGTTTCTCAAAAGTTTGTATATTTACTAGAGGTAGTAAAAATAACTGTGCGACTACAGAATTGGTATGGTTTCAAGTCTGAATACAAGCCAACAAGCCAGTTAAGCAAGTTTGCCTCAGGACTTTCCCCCATCAAAACTCCACTGTAATATGCATTTATATATATATATATATATATATATATATTTGGAAACATGTATCTTCTCCAATACTTTGACACCTTGTATGGTTATGATATGCATTACAGAAATAACTAATGCTTTCACACACTGTTATTACTTATTTAATCCAAATGTCAATGAGGAGAGCAGTATTACAAATTTCAATCTAGATATAAACTTCTACCAAGGCCCATTTATCATTACTGCTATCAAAATTTAACTGAAAGACTCAGAACTGGCTGAGAATTACAGTCCATTAGAATTTGAATCATGTCCAGTGTTAGAAACAGGAAAACCTGAAGAGTTCACCACTTATATGTTCTCTAAGATGCTTGAGATACTTATGATTATTAGGGACTGGTTTCTTATACCAATTCTTTGCAGGCCGTCTTGATGTGAGTCAAAGTATTTTAGCCAGGAGTCTACTCCCCCAGATGTTTGTGACCTCAATAAATGGTAGCAGACTATCAACAAAATGTATAGCTTTTTCAAAGATTCATATATAAAATATATAGTATTCTTTTTCTCTATTTCTTATCTTCTTATTCTAATATGCCTACTTAATTTGTTGACCTAAGGTTGCATTTCTGTATTGTCAAGTATTTATGTTTTACCTTTGGTATTTTATATCCTTGAAAGCTTTTCATCCTGGACTTCCCTTGAAAAAAATGGCCGTGGTCCTGTCAATTTGTCCTTGTAAGCATAAGTAAATACATAGATAAATAAATGCACATCTCTCCTAAATGGACTGGCCGAATACAATAAATAAGAGCAAAGTGATTTGCACGAGCAATAGTGATACCCATCAAAATGGCTAAGCAAAATATGTATACATACATACATAAAAATATCCAATCCACTGCTGTTGAGCTGACCTTCATCTGATAGCAATCATATGAACAGTCAACACCATTCAAAGACATTAGTAGGAAAGAAGAAAACAGAAATAGATTGCCAGGTCTTTTATGTCAGACAAACACACACACACACACACACACACACACACACACACACACACACACACACAAACAAATATACAGTAACAAGACCCTAACTCTCTGTGGCAACTATAGCATAATTGCCATAATGTGATACAATCTTTATGGGGAGGTGACTTGCTAACTGTAGTGCTGAATCCAGGATAATTATTTTGAAGGTAATGTGAATGATATAAGGCAATCTAAAATGTGCTTTTAGATTTCATCTTAATGGAGTTAAGTTAGAGAAATACTGACATAATTAGATTTATATCTGGAGGTATGTGATATAACAAACATAAAATAATTTCTGTGTCAATGTGAACATTTTAGAATGGCTCTTACTGTTTTCTATATAGCAAACCTCTTTACTATTTGTCAAGATTATTGACTCCATGCAAAAGATACTTAATTAGTCCATTAGATAAAATTCAGAAACAATGGACAAGAGCATTGATGAGTTCCAGGATTTAGATTATCTGTCTGCAATTGTTCACTTAGGTCTGAGTTAAAAAAAAACATTAGGAGATCTGATTTTAACTTTTAGAACATTTACAATTTCCTACTTAGATCTATCATTGTGTCTTGCACTGTAAGTAAAATAGTTACCCAAGAACTTCAGAGATAAATGTAGTTGCATCATATAGTTAAAATACTGGGAGACTAAACTAGGGTGACAAGAAAGTTGATATTTTCATAAACGGTTTCCCTGATAAGCATAAGAGCTTGCATAGTAAATCACATTTTAGAAATGTTTGACAGGAACCACTGCTTTTATTCTGTGAACGTTTGCAACAATAAGCTCCCTGTATGGAGAGCTTTGCATGTATGATGTATGTATGTAGATATGTTGGTGTATTCTGAGTTCATTGTATTTGCAGGTTGAGGTCACTGGTGTTGTTTAATCATCCAGCTCTGTACTATTAGCATGTGAAATATAAGTTGTTAGATCTGTTTTGTTTTCCTTTCTTTATTCTACATTAAGACAAACAGGCATGTAACATTTGCTAAAAGGAGTCGCCCTGAAAGATTGAACTATTTCATCGAATATGTTCTAGAGAAAGAACACACTGTCTTTTCAGTCAGCATTTTTAGACATGCATTCTTTTAAACATTAATGCATTTGGCTTGACCATCCACAAGATTCAGTTTGCTCACAGTTTTATTTATTTATTTTTTTTTAGCTATTGATTTTAGCTTTTAAAACCCTACTGAGAGCAAAACAGTAAAATGGACAACACCATAAAATATAGCTACAGTTTTAAGGGTGCTGTATTCTGCTAACTGAGAGCTTATTTGAGAATTCTGGTATTTAGAAACATTTGATAAATTCAGCTTATTAATGTTTTAATTTTTTTGTACTTGGTGCAATAAATTTGTACCAAATACAAGCCACCAATGATGCAGATTTTAATCAGATGCAAGACAGCTTCTGTGTTAAAGTTGTAGTATATGCAATGGCCTAATTTCTTAGACTTTATTTGGAGTTATAATATGCATGCTGAATTTCACAAAGAATGCATTTTTGAATGTCCTACCAACCATGATTACATCACTCCCATACAGTGCCAGTGTAATGCAGATATGATATAATGTGACCTCATTCATTCATCCATTGATTCATCAACTATGCATTCATTTTTTTATTCTTAGGAAGCATAGAAAGTTCAAGGCTACTGAATAGTATAATTTTTATGTCTTGCCATTTCCTAACATAAACTGTATCTCTAGTGTCAAGGATGATTTGTCTGCAAAATGAGACAATTTAATTTTTAATTTAATTTAAGCCCATTTCAGTACACCAAACATGTTATCCAGAGCAAAGCTTTGGTCCATGCAGATCTTTTTTAGGCCAGCCTGGTGTTACTGAAGAAACAAAAGCTTGAGATGTATTTAATGATAGACATATTTCAAGTATAAGCATCAGTAACACTGTAGTAATTAAAATGTAAGCTATACTTATATATGCATAACGGAAAAATCAGTGACGGTATAATTGTTAGTAGATAACTATAGTATTCTTATCCTAGGCTTGTTATTGTGACACGCTAATTAAAATGTTGGTTAAAAAAAGGAATGGAACATGAATGCAAAATATATTTGAAGCAAATTAGCTTTAGGAGGAAAAGATCTGGGGCAAGATACTAAAATGCAAGGATGATGGTGGAGGGCTCTCAGAGCAGGATGACTAAAGATAGGTGACGAAAGAGGAAAAACTCAGAAATAACATATTCTCAGTGAGGGAGGTAATGTAGCTGGATTAGAAGTAGAAATTTGAAAAAATGAACAAGCGTAGGAATCTATCTGGTTCTAGCCTCACCACCATGCGTTTTGAGGAAAAAAATAAAAACACTAAGAAACTAGTGGTCTTAAAATTTAATTGATGAGCTCATTCATAATAATTTCCAAAAATCATGAAACCCGGGTAGTGTTCCAAAGCAGCAAGCCTTTATTCGTTTTTGTTACTGAGGATCGCTTGTCTGTGATTAAATATTTCTGATTTTTTTGTTACTGAGGATCACTTGCTTGTCTGTGATGAATAAAGGATTGTGGCTTTCAAACACTACCTGAGTTTCATGATTTTTGGAAGTTATTGTGACTAAGCTCACCAGTGAAGTTTTAATACTACTAGTTTTTGTTTTTTTTTTTAGATTACTAATAGAGAATCAAATCATTTGGAGTCAGGTGAATGAGTTGATTTAAAAGCATCTACATATGGCTTCCAGTCTAAGGAATTTTTTTTTAAAGTTGAAATTTGAATTGAGTATGTGACTGTATATCTTAGTCTAGTTGCAAAGGATTCCGATGGCTTATTGAGCTAAATGTGAGAAAATGCCTTTGGTGAGAAGGAGGCTGGTCTGAGGAGTTATTAGAAATGATTGTGATAGATGAACAGATCAAAGAGTGCATGATAAGGGTCTTATGGTAAGTGTGTAAGAGAAAATATGAAGGATTCTTACTTCAGGAGATTGAAGTTTATGTTTCCAGGTAACCAGTGTTCCACTTGTTGGACACTTGGCTTTTATTAGTGTATGACAGTAGTGTTAAATTTTAAGAAAAGAGTGGAAAGAATCTGCATATCTGGCTACTGATTGGATGGTATTTGTGTTTTGTTTAGACACCGCTGTTGTGGCCCTGTTCTACTTGTGTTGTCATATGTCCTTTACATTTTGAGGAAATAAAATGTATCTTTTTCAGCAGGAAAAATAATATATTATATGATATCAAGGCTGCATTAGAAGTGCATTATTTCTCTGGCAGGAGAAGTCACAGAGTATCCTCTGTGACATATACAATATAAATATTTACCTGAGTTTAGAGGGGAGCTCTGGCAAATTCTGTCAAGGCAGTCATATAACAGTGTCAGTAGTCAGAGGAATTAAGTATTTGCATTCTTTATAGGTGTATACCTTATTCTTAGTGTATTTTAATAAATGACTTAGAATGTAAATAGAAATCATCTACATAATTTTGAAAGAAACACTATAATGTTGCAGTCTTTTTTTTAAATATTGATATTTGATTTTAGTATTAAGTGTCCTGACTTAGATCCTGTACTATATAGGCACGCATATTCAAATCCAGCTGCATCATATTTTGCTTTATAGATAAAGCTGATCTGTTAGTAAAATAAGAGAAAGCTCATAAAGTTCAGATTTTACAATCATGTAATTGTTTTCTAGCAATCAAATGTTTTTTTTCAATTCATTTTACTGGACTTGGAGTGCAGAGAATACAACACAGTATTCAATAACACAGTGCTCATTTATAACACGTAAATGATCATTCCATCATTTTGGAGTTGCAACTGAGCATTGTATTCAATAATACAATGGAACGATCTCAATCAGACTTCAAGGCACGTCTTTCAGCGCTTCTTCAATGGTAATTTTAAAGGTGCAGCTGGTAATACATCTGGTAATCAAAGAGGACTGGGAATAAGATACGTTTTCACTTGTCACAACAAACACTTCCATTCACCAGTGTAAGAGATGATGTTATACACTGATAATATCAGATAGTAAATATTGAAATTAGTCTATGTGCTTTCCCATCAAAGATGGAAGATTTTTGTACAAACAGGAAGATAAGATCTGGAGCTGACTATAGTACAGACAGCAGAAACAGGTCCTGGAGTTGGCTGTGGTTCAGAACAAACCAGATTATCATTTCAAAAGTTATAATCAAATTAAAGAACTCAGGAAATGTCTTTGGGTCAAATATATATCAGCTAATAAATTGTCCATATGAATATGAAGTTGATGTGAGAACAAATTTGAGGGATTTGGTTTGCTGGATGTTTACCTGAAGAACTATGGAAAGATGTTCCAAATGTTTTCCAGGATATGTAAACAAGAATATTCCAACTAAAAAGAATATTATGAAGGGGAAATTGGCTGCCTGTGTAGGATTGAGAAGTGTCCGAGGGGAACAAGACAGCAAACAACAATGGACATAAAAAATATGACAAACTGAATACAGAGTTCTCAGGAGACTAAAGTTGCATGGAGGCATATATACATGAAAAGTAAAAAGAACTAGAATACGGTAATAGAATAGAATGACAACAGATCTGGGAAACAATTGGCATGAGAAAAGATAAAGATGGAAGGTACCTAGCAGTAGAAAAAGCTGTGGCAGGAATATATAAAACAGCTTACTCCGTACAATAACATCACTAAAAATCACTGAAAATACTAAAAGCATACATTGTCATTGAAAGCAAAACATCCAAGTCAAATGAACCACAGAAAGCTTTGATAATAACAAGGCTACAGGAATCAATGCATTTCTAGCAGACTTGTTTAAAATCCTGCAAATGATGCTGCTACAATATAGCTCATATTTGATTAGCTAATTTGGAAAACACCAGAGTGGTGATTGGAATGGAAAGTGTTAATTTATATCCCATTAAGAAATGGATAATGATAAATAGTGCTGCAATTGTTTCAAATGCTAATATGTTTATGTTTAAAAACCCTGCAAGCCGGAGTCCAGCAACAGACTGACACATGTCAGGTGCATAATCTGGTTTTAGAAGATGCAGAGACTCCAGACCTTAAATTGGTGGCATCCACTTGATGGAAGGTAAGTTAAGGAGTATCAGAAGAATATCCATGTTTGCTTTCTTACTATTTCTGCTTATTTATTTATTTATTTCCAGTTTGATGACTGGGGATGTCCACTGGGCTCAGAGAGCCCGTTTTCAGTGGAGGCCCGGTGAGAAAAGCTCTATGTTACAAAGTTTAGATACAGATACAATATAGAGAAGAAGAACAATTTACAATTATGTTTCATGCTAGAGAGCAGGTGTAATTTCTTAGGCACATGTTACCTTTAGATACAGACACAATATTATTAATGAGCAATTTACAGTTACATTTCATGTTAGAGAAAAGGTGTAAATTCGTAGGTACATGGTACAAATTTGATATTTACAATATGTACATATGTGTGGTAGCCTATGCACACTGCATTCACTAATATAAACTTTTGAACCTTGAGATGTTCACCCAGATGAAACTTCAAACATCTGTGTTTCAAAGTTTTCATATGGGTACATCTCAACTCAACATTTTAATAATAGATTTTATATATATATATATATATATATATATATATATATATCTATAGGGTATACTCTTTGGTTGGAACTGCTGCAGAGAGCATAGATGCACTATTCTGAGAGTACTGACATCTTTCACAAATAATTAGATTTTTTTCAATGGTATAATTTCTGTGAGGATAGGGTAGTTTGTATATTGCCTGAGATGGCTGTCTTCTGTTGAGAGACTCAAACATGATTTATGTAGTGCTTTAATTTCTATTCCAAAGTAGGATCCTTTAAAAAATCAAATCAGAGAAATGAGTACTGCTAGTCAGAGATTAGTTTTACTTTAGTTTAACTCCAGCAAGCACACTACCCTGGATTGGATACTAGTCAGTAAGAGCCCCCAGTCATATATAACAGGCTGCTTATCAGATAGCCTCAGTGATCACTCCCCAACAGTCCTACTCAAAAAATACCTATACCAAGCTAAACCTGTCATCTACCGTCAAATACATAAAAAAACTAAACTTTAACCCACTCACATTCATCTCATCCCTCAAAGAATGTAACTGGCATCCTCTAAAGTACCTCAGTCTAGATGACGCAGTTGAATTTTTTAATACTACCTTCCTGAACATCCTTAATTACCATGCCCCCATAAGATTTTCCAGAACCAAAGCACAACCCTCCCCATGGCTACAGAAAACCACTAAGTCAGAAATGAAAAACAGGGATAAAGCCTGGGAGCACTGGCGCAAAACCAAAACCCCCTCAGTAGACAGAAATTCCTAGAACTACGCAATAGAGTCAAAAAGCTAATAAAACAGGACAAATTCCAGTACTACCAGTCTGCCCTAGACTCCTCACAACACAGCCCCAAACAATTCTGGTCCTCCATAAACTCCATCCTCCACCCAGGTAAAGTCAGTAGCTCTCCTCCTAACATCCCTCACTCCTCAGAAAATATTGCTACCTCATTCAACACACACTTCACCCAAACCATACTATCACTAGCTAAACAACACAACCCCTTCCCCTCCAACCCACACCTTCAACTAGTAATCTCCCCACTGCCTTCTCTTTTTCTCCTGTACCTACCTCCAACATAAAAAAAAACTCTTAACTAAACTTAAACTCACCAAATTAGCAGCAGACAACCTCCCAAGTGAATACCTACAAATCGCAGCTGATGCTCTGGCCTACCCAGTATCCATCTTGGTTAACCGATCTCTGTCAGAAAGTTACGTTCCCACACTGTGGAAAGTATCACATATAATTCCCCTCCACAAGGTGGACCCTCCGCAGAACTAAGCAGTTACTGCCCCATAGCTATTCTCTCTCCACTCTCCAAAATACTAGAGAGATACATACACTCTCAGGTCTCAGACTACCTCCTTACTAACAACCTCCTTTCCAGTACTCAGCATGGTTTCCGACCAAACCATAGCACCACCACTGCCTTACTCTCTTTTGCTAACACTATCTTTCAGCATAAAAACAATGGCTATGTCTCCTCTGCTACCTTCCTAGACCTATCTAAAGCATTTGACATGGTCCCACACAAACAACTTATCTCTGTCCTCAATAATCTATCCTTCTCACAATCAGTCACCAACTGGTTACAGAGTTACCTGTTTGACCACCAACAATCCGTTGTATGGCAGAATGACATATCTCCCCAACTACCTGTCTCCATAGGGGTTCCCCAAGGATCCATCCTTGGACCCCTACTCTTCTCTGTTTACACCAATAATCTAGCCTCTGCCACCAAACATGGCACACTCATACAATACGCAGATGACTCGACCATCATCTGCTCAGCCCAGTCCCTACCAAAACTGCAAAAAGTCACACAGGAAGCCTTTTCCTCTGTTGAAACATGGTTATCCGATGCCCAATTAATACTCAACCCAAACAAAACTAAACTACTCATCTTCCAACCCACCAAACATACTCAAAACAACTCTCACTTTAACATCACAGCAAAAGACAGCAACACTATATACCCAAATGAACACACCAAATTGCTAGGAGTGGAAATAGACAATAAACTAAAATTTGACATTCACATATCCATGACCATAAAAAAAGTCCACAAAAAACTAGGAGCGTTATACAGAAATAAGCAATTTCTCACCAAAGCAGCAAAGATTTCTATAGCAAATTCCCACCTTATCTCCACCCTACTTTATGCCTCTCCAGTATATACCAACCTAAGGCAATGTGATCTAAACAAGCTAGAGACCTGCTACAACAAAATCACCAAATTTGCCACAGGGGCATCCTACCGTAGTCACCACTGTCTCACTTGCTGAACTGGACTGGCTTGAACTCCCTCACATCCTTCAGTGGTATCAACTGTCACTCGCCCACAAACTAGTAAACCATCCACTAAATGTCCCATCCCTCCAGAATCTACTCCAACCCTATCGCACCACCAGACCACTAAGATCCAGCAACAAGAATCACTTGCAGATCACTAAAGCCAATAACTCTGCTGGTGAAGCACTATTCTCTTGCGCCATAGCCAAATTATGGAACTCACTCCCACCCACAATTACCTCCATACCATCATGCACCCACTTCAAAACTTTACTAAAAGCGCACCTAAAAACATGCTGGCTATGCCCTTGCAACTCCCACTCTAATATCATCCACCCCATCCAACCACTACCTTTCTTTCCACTCCACTAACTACCTTGATTATAGCAAGCTCAGATGCTCATAAGTCTAGTACTTATTATATAGCAGGAACTTCTCATTGTAACATTTGTTAATGTCTGTTATGTACTTCACAGATAAAGATTCTAGTTGTCTGCTGATGTACTGTGTTCTTTATCTGTAAATATGTTGTAAGTAATTGCTATGTTAAATTGTTAATCACTATGTAATCCAATGTAACTACTGTCCGTTTATTTTACTGTGGAGCTTTTCTCCCCGGGCCTCCGCTGAAAATGGACCTATGTCCAGTCGGACACTCCCGGGCAACAAATTTAATTAAATAAATAAATAAATAAACATTATTAAAGGTCAACAAATTGGAAACTTTTACAATAGATTTTCTTTTTAAACAAGTTGCATTTTCTGTTTTATCTTTACAACTGCTTTCTAGTAAAGTACCATGTATTGGTGTAAAATGGAAATTTATACAGTAAGTTAGAAAAAATGTGCGGGTACTAGAGTGTAAAATTAGTGAGTTGGAAGATAGGAATGAAAGACTCAAGTTTAATCAGCTTAATGGGAGAGTCATCTTAATATGATCTTATAGTTATCCCTTGAAGGGAAAATAGGTGTGAGAGGGGATTTGAAGTTAATTTAACATATGGACTGCACAACACAAGACTTGTGGTGTTTAGTAATATGAAATGAATAGTAAGGCTGTGGTGAGAAAAATCATATTTCTTTACATAGCATTTTGTTTTTGCAGTCTGCCCAATGATGTCTTGATCTGATTTTCTTTGTTATTTTTGGAAAAAGGTTCAGTGTTTAAGTTCTTCAGTAAATCACAGATAAGCAACATAACTGGAAACAGCAGATTAAATTATTCTGACTACTGTTGGCAGGGCTGTGTGTGTGTGTGTTTAGTCTATATACATTTTTATTAGAAACATGATGACATTGATCATGTGCCATCAAAACATTCTTCAGTTGTTCACTTTAAAATATAATATCAGAGGTCTACAAAGTAGTTCATGCCACATCAACAATAGTCTGAATAAACTGGTTATTTTGGAATTTGGGAGCCAGACTGCGCTTTACACATTGACTCACTAATCTGGTTTCTCTTGCAAGCTGTATACATTTGTACATGTTTGTGTATGTGTAATCTATATATGTTTGTGTGAAATCAAGCTGAAATATATTCCAGTGGCCATTATTTCTTTCACTTGTTCACTGTGAAATATCACATAGGAGGTCAGTGTAGTCAGACATGATATTGGGACATGACAAACAGCTGTTTTGTTTAAGGATCCATCACTCTTAACTCATCTGATTTCTAAAGGGCTGTGTATGCGTGTGTATGTGTGTGTGTGTGTGTGTGTGTGTGTGTGTGTGTGTGTGTGTATGCATGCATGGGTATGGATGGAATGGATGTATGCATATAAAACAAGATAAAAAAAATAGTATGACCAAGCTTTCATAGCACTGGTCAACATGTTTATTTTTGGTGAAGAGGAGCCTATCTATGGTAAAATAAACTTATATTTAAAAGCTCTGGATTACAGTTAAAGAACTATCCATCTACATTTTAGGGTTACAGATTGTGGGGAAATGTGTGTAGGTAGAAATTTTTCTTGTGTAAAATATTCACCACAGCTTATATATATATATATATATATATATATATATATATATATATATATATATATATATATATATTACTTTATTTTTATTATTTAGTAGCATACCTATGGCATGCATTATTACAGCCCTTTCACACAAATGTGCCTTTTCCACTTCCTCACTTATATACTACTTGGAATCATATATTAATTCCACAATTCATAAGTACATAAAGTGATGTTTTTAAGTGTATGTTAGGTCAGAAATAATATTACTGGTAACTAAGAATTCCAGCAGAGATTGGCAAACATGATTTTTGATCTTACAGGATACATATCAAGTGCTCAGAGTAATCTTACCCTCCCTGATCGATAAGTACAAGCAAGTGAGTAAAGAACACACAGGTGAGGGATACCAGTGGCACCTGGCTACAAACAATGATTCACAATGTCAGTGTATCAGGCAGTGTTATCCCCCCTTGGGAGGCAGATGCAGGAACTAATATCATATACAGGTTCTGCTGCCAGCAGTGGTGTGAAATAAAAAAGCAGCAAGCTCACCAACTAATCAATAAATCATTCCATAATAACAAAAAATAATAAACTATGTCACAGTTAACAATGGTAAACTGTAAACTGCAGATCAGTTAAAAACAGGGCATCAGTCTTGATAAGTAACACTTTATAAACAAAACACCTAACTCTTGGATTCATTAATAGAATAAAAACAAACTTGATTACCTGTTGTTATACTCTGACCTGAAGGTACGAGGGTCACTGTAGTTGAATGTTTTGCTAAATATCCCCTCACTATTGTCTCCTCTTCCTTTCACTTACCATCTTCTTTCACAGTTCAAGTATGTGCCATATGATATCACATTTCTGTTCTAAGACTGTGTAGAACAATGAATAGACCTTGGCAGTGTGTTGTGTTTGTATCAGTTTCATTCAAATCAGGTAAGCGTTATGTATGTTGAGCCTTTGCCCTTTAACAAGTATGTAATGTCAGTCGTTGATGTTATGGTATATATAACGCTCTTCTGATGCACTGGTTAATCCCATTAATGTCTACTAAATGATGGTTTTATATCGTACTCATCAGTGTAGTGATATGTTATGATAACTTGTTATGTACAGCTCTATATATACTAAAATCTTTCTAGGAGGAGACATGCACTCTAGTCTTGGCCTGACCTATGACAATGAACATCAGTATAATTCTTAGCCACTAACCACAAATCCACTGCCAAAACTGAAAAACAAAGAAAAAAATGGCAAAACTATACTGCAAGCAAGAGAAAAGACGTCTTTTATTTAGTTGGATCTAATAAAAGCCGGTTTTGTTCCTGCTTGCGTACAGTTTTGCCATTTCTTTCTTCAGTTCTCATCCTCTGTCAGTATACTGCCTGCTAATCCCCTTTGAGGTTACATTCATAAACTTTCTTACCATCCCTCTTCTCGTATACTTTGCCCATATTCTCTTGCTCTTGGTCTTTCTTCCATTTCTTCTTAAGTAGTAACTTTATTGCATCAACATAATATGACCATTTAGTAGAGGTTTTTTTTTTTTTTTTTTTTTTTTTTTTTTTTTTTTTTTTTTTTTTTTAACTTTCAGATCCTGTGGTCACTACATCTGACACAAATATTAGCAAAGTTCTGCCGTCACCTTCAATCAACTAGTCTTTGTAGTTTAAGGATACATTACTAAGTTGGCAAGTGGCCTTTCTTTTTAATAATAGACTGCACTGTATATGCTAATTACTTAGTCTCCCTAACTGCTAGGTTTCTGCATTTAGGAAATAAAAGTGAACCTGTTCTACTTTCTGCATTTTTTGTTAATTGTTTTGTACTGGCTATAAACTGATTACTCTCTCTTATATTTTGGGGGTGGAAGTCTGCTCATTTCAGCATCACTCTACCCCAATTCCCACCCAGTCCCTGTTATACTGCACTTATACTTCCCACTTACACATTTCACTTGTGACTCTTATTCCCTAACCCATCACAAACAACCTTAATGCTGTTATATAAATACTCCTGCGTCTTTTTACCTAATTCCCAACTTCCATTTAATCTTTTAGGACCTTCCCCTCCCATACTGCTTTGCATTATATTAATTCATAGTCACAACCCTCCCTAACCATATCTGTCTAGTCGACATTCTATCTTCTATATTCCCTAGTAAACCTCACTTCCTCCTGTTTTAGCTACATAATACTCTAGCCTTTTAAACCTCTCTCTCCCTTGCATTCCAGAGCAGATACTAAGACAACCTATCTTTCTTCCTTTATAGAAAATACTTCTTTCCTACATACCCTCTATCAGCTTTCAGACTCCACCACAACTAAATATCCTCTATTCTTCTTTTAGTAATGGGCCTTCTTGCATCCTACCTTCTTCTTCTCCTTTCAGCTTTTCCCAGTTAGGGGTCACCACAGCAGATCACCTGTCCGCTCATGATTGGCAGTGGAGTTTTATGGTGTCGAGTTGCCAGCCCAGCGCCCAACCTTCCACAGAAGGCACACACTCACACACACACACACACACACACACACACACACACACACCTAGGGCCAATTTAGTGTGTCCAATCCACCTACAGCATGTCTTTGGGATGTGGGAGGAAACCGGAGCACCCAGAGGAAACCCTTGCGACCACAGGGAGGACATGCAGACTCCGCACTGAAGGCACCCCAGCCGAGGATCGAACCAGATAACCTTTTGCTGTGAGACGACAATGCTAACCACTGTACCACTGTGACCACCCTAGCCTTCTCGCACATGACTCTATAATAGCTCTCAAAATCTCTCCATCTCTGATACAAGCACCTATTCATACTTCCTCCCTACGCTCTCCACATATTATGTCAGAACTGTTTAGTGATGCCCATCACCTTTACTCAAAATATAGACTGATGAACTCCATTTCAACTCAAAACATAAAAGTAAGCTAAAAATACTCAACAAAAACAACTAACAATAATTCAGTTGACTGGAATTTCCTAAAACACCTCCCTTTAGATAATGCTGTAAAATGAATTCAGTACAACTTTCTTAAATATCCTAAATAGCCTTGTAGCTCCTAGAAGGAAGAGACTAAAACAAATAATGTAATTTGGCTATTCAAAAAGAGGACAGTGTTAATGCAGGATAGAGAAAAAGCATGGAAAAATGGTAAAAATATGAAACGTCACAATGTCTTCAAAACTTCAGAATGCTTTGCAAAAATACTAAAATCATTGAAGACAAAAAAAAAATACTATAACAACTTTCAGAATAACAGTAAACACAACCCTAAAAATTTCAACACCAACCCCTCTCCTAATAACTCACAGCTCAACATCACAATACAATTCAGCTCCTATTTGAGAGCTAGTATAGCTTTTTTAACCAAGGATTCCCCAATATCTAATCCTACCTATGCCAAATATAACACCACATCCACTTTCATATTAAAACCGATGCCCCCCCCCCATCCTATATTAAATTATAGTTGGACTCAAACCTTGCTCTACTTTAGCTGATGAACTTCCAAGTGAGTTCCTTAAAATAGCAGCCAACAGCATTGCCTTTCCTGGCTCAATCCTTATATCTAGGTCAATCCAGGAATCCTATATTACATCTCTATGGAAAAAGTCACACATTATCCCTCAGCACAAAGGAGGAATTTAACAGTTATTTCTAACTTTAGCAATATTATCATCCCTCTCCAAAATACTTGAAATACTTGCAAAACACATATCTCCCATACAGTGTGGCTTCCACTGTTCCAGTACTACTAACACTGCACTTATACAGACACTGACAATAATGCTAGAGACAGCAGCAAACTAGTCTCCCCTTATTTCTAGATTTGTATAAAGTCTTTGACACAGTTTGTCATAGCAGACTTTTACTTCAAATGTCCTCATTAGGTATCTCTCTCCCTCTGCCCACTATTCTATACTGCAAAAGATACCCACCCAATATGTATCAGTTAGTAAAATGGCACTCCACCCTCTCTCCATCCCTCCAAGTCAGCAGTGGTATACCACAAGACTCTAATTTTGGTCCCCTCCTCTTTAATGTTCTCAACAGCACCCTCCACACATGCACATAACAGGCCTTTCTAATACAGTATGCAGAAGATGACTACATACTCATTTGGACAGCTGACAACATGATACACCTCAAAAAAAAAACAAAAAAAAAAAACTCATGAAGCCTTAATGGATTAATGGACACAAAAACATACTTTGTAACTCACAACTCAATCTTAAACCTAAAAAAACAAACCACTACTTTTCCCCAACTCTCTCCCTCATGAAAAAAAATGTAAAGTCCTCTCCTGATAATGTAAACATTGAGGGTCTTATAGTAAATTATTAGGGATAACAGTGGATGACGATCTTACATTCAACCTGTATATACAAAATTATGTTAAGAAAAACTCATCAAAAACTAGGGCTGCTTTACACAGCTAAAAACTTTCTCTCCAACACAACTAAAACTACACTTGTCACTACATATTTTCTCCCTACACTTCATTAGCTGCTCCCATCCTTACTAAACTTCAGGCATCATAAAAATGAAAACTTGTACAATATTATAAAAAAGATGCTACATTTGCAGCATATACCTCTTTCAGAACCTACCACTGCATAGCACTAAAAAGCCTAATTGGTTGAAACTACCCCATCAACCAACATACACGCAGCTTCTTACCAGCTATAAAATTATCATGGAGCCATCTGCTTGTACCTCAGTAAATAATATTCTACAAGGATATTTTCTCAGTCATGATTCAGTGATCCAAAACTCCTGCCTGTCCATAAATCCATCAAATCTGGTGGGCATTCTCTATGCTTGCACCATGTTGTTAATGCCTAGACTCATTGACTGTATCCATTAGGTCAGTGCCCCCCCTCCCATTTTGAAAACCTTCAGAAAGACTTCCTAGCCAAAATCTGTCTCACTTCTTACTCAACGTCAGGATAAACTATATCCCTAAATTCGAACAAATATCTATTAATACCTTACACCGCCTTATGTTTCTCTCCCGTGGCTTTCTGAAATAAATATACCACAATCCTGCTGTTTTCAAACTCCATATTGTAATTCCTGCAATTCCTATTTGTATTACAAACTTACCTTTAGTTTCTCTATAAACTAGATAAAATGTATCTAAAAATTAAAACGTCATATAACTTGTATCTGTTCTTAGCCAATGTTTTCATATTATGTCTAATTTGGTACAATTATTTAAACTATAGATGTTTTCATAATATTTTTGAAGATTATACAATTATTATTCTTAACATGTTTTGTAATACTTTGGAGATTTTCTCCACTCCCTCCTCTGAAAATGGGCTGCTACTGGTCAAGCAACTTGTTCATTTGATAGGGGTCAAATAGGCTTGCCTGCAGTTAATTTGATGTATATACTCTGTGAAGATGCATATGCCATACATCCAGGAGGTTCACTGCATTATGCCAGGTACAGATGGACCCTGAAGCGATGGCTGTGCCTTGCCAACCTAGAGTTCACTGTACTCCTATTATATTACAATAGGCATCGTATGACCAAGTATTATAATATTAATTGTTGTAATATGTCAGGTGCTATCAGTCCATGTATTTTGTTATTTGTAAACTTTGGTGTATACACCAGTGGTAGTTTAACTGCATGACCTGACCCACATAGATCTACAATCATCATTTCTACAAGACTGCAATGGTATGGCTCCACAGAATGACTATGTCTGGTACTATGCTATGACTAAGTGATCTTTGGCACCTTTCTTATTACAAAAGAAATCTTTTTTCAAACTTTGCTTCTACTATACAAAACAAGTCTGTTTACATATATGAAAACTACAGTATAAGGCACATCTATGCATCTCAAATAGCCACGACAAAGCTGGTACAAAATGGGCCCTGTGCCCCTTTTAGTTATCAAGCTTGTTATCCTCTCTTCAAGTCACTATGTAAAATTAGAATGTTTATGTACCTTTTATTTTTTGGCACCTTTCTTATTACTAGGTATATAAGAATATATTGTGCACTTTATTTTATTTATTTATTTTATATTTGATTATCAGGTTAGTCTGACTTGGCAAACAAGTAGCCATTTTCAGCAGAGGCTCAGGGAGAAAAGCTCCACATACATGACAAAAATACGAAAGTCAGAGATGTGTACAATTCATAGCACATACTATACAACAAACAAAATGCCATGGCATAGTATAATGAGAAATTACAGAAGTATCCAATTTGTAGAGTGTACAGTAGTAAAGCAAAAATATAATGCAATTAAATAAGAAAGGACACAAAGATTATATACAGTTATCTGCATTCATTTAAAAAATACAGTACATTATGGAAGATTTTTTTATGAGTTTAATCTACGAGTGGTGCCAGAGGAAGATTTATCTGAATGATGCTAGTAAGGCTATGACTTTTTCAAACCTTTTTTACTACATAGAAGTCTTATCTCCAGTAAACTTATCTCCATTAATGTAAAACGATGTCTGTTTACACACATGAGAACCACAGTACAATATAAACCTGTATAGCTTAAGCATTCATGTAAGAGTGTATAAATGGACCATAAGTGCGCAGTTTGTTTTATTTTGTATTTTCTCCTCATGCTATTACATAACATATGAACATCTTATGTATTATCTGCTTTCATTTCATCAATATTGTTTATTTGTTATTGTTAATTTATTTATTGCCTAATAAATATATATATATATATATATATATATATATATATATATATATATATATATATATTTTGTTTGTTTCTTATCTGTATCTGCTTTTCTCCCTGGGCCTCCTATGAAAATGGGTTTCCTACCCATTTGGACTTACCTGGTAAACAAATGACAAATAAATAAAATACATGATCAATACCATATTTATAGTATCACTAATATGTTATATCAGCATATGATAGCTTGAAAAAGGTTGATATGACATGACATGCATTTTGAAATACTACCTTGGTCATGATATTGATTGAGACATGTTATGCTGATGACAGACTTTTGTAACACACAAGTTTTCATCTTGTACCATAAAACATTTGGCAGTGTTCTCTTGGAAATCTGGTTACATGGACTATTTAACCCATTTCCCAATATTAATTATGATAATTATAATCATGATTACACATGGGCTGATTATGGCCAAATCAACAATTGCCACCAGCTAACCATGGGTCTTTTAAAACCTAATGATGGAGTGTATGTTTAGTGTCATGCTTTCTTTGTGTTACAAATTCTAAGCAGAGGAGGATTGAGACAGGGTGGAGGTGAAAGAGGAAGAGATTGTGATAATTTGGAAGGAGATACAGAGGACTAATTGGTCCTGAGACCATGATAAGGAGGAACCAGAATGCCTTCTGTGAAGTACTAGCTGCTATCAGGATAACAGAAGAGGAGGATTGGATGTGTGGAACGTCCTAAGAAGCTCATGTGCAAGTTAGTGAGTGGCCTTTGGAACCTAACTACAAAGACATGGTTCCCAATACCTTTGGTAACTTGGAGCCATTTGCACTTTACCCCCGCACCACCATGGAACCTTTTTCTGCATTGCAGTCTACATGTAATATCACCATTCTCTCTGCCTCATCCTTGTTAATGTTCCAGATTACATCATCTCTGGCATCTCGCTGTCATTTTCAGCTTTATGCCATCCAACAGAATACACAGATACAAGCTCTGGCCATCGGTACATGTCAGACATTAATTTGCAGATGACTCAGTATTCCAAGAAGAACCAGCTCAAATGACACAAGACCTCTTATAGTGTTTATAATTTATATAAATATATATTTAAAGTTGTTTAATATTTAAGTACTTAATTTAAGATTTTTATGCATGTTGTGAAGATACTTTTCAGTTATTTCTATCTTCTGCAAAGAACTGATTGTAAAGGTTCTGTAGTATTTTGGTGATATCCATGCATGGGTAATTTGTTGTTTAATCTCACTTTCCTGTCTCTTGTACACTTGCTGACAGATAAGTGCACTGCTGGACATTTGTAAGAGTGTGTCCTGATCATTGGTCTTTTGTTTCCTATGTACTGACCGTTGCCTTATGTTTTATACACTATATGCGTAAAGCAGTCAGCGTTCACATTGTTTCATGATCACACCTACCTGCTGGTATTCTAACAGTGCTGCTCCATACCCTTCGGATGTACTTCAAAAACAGATCTGTGCACTTTGCTATGCTAATCAGCATTTTTAAATAGCAGCCATCGCTAAATATTATTCCTCTGTTTTGCCTTGATGCACATTTACATACTTTATTTCTTAATTCCTATGTCCATGTTTAACTGTCTGTCATGAAATACAGTAGGGTTACTAGACATCATCTTACCAAATGAACAAAAATTTCAGGCAGGACTTCACAGATGTCTTTCCCTAAGCACAAACTTTTCAGTTTGCTTATTCCTTTCTTGATATAAAGTACAAAGCTGGGCACACACCGCATTATTGCTAATTACCCACACTTCTGTTCATTTTCTATATTTCCCTTTACATGTTGGTATGTTTTATTTATTTATTTATATTTATTTCAGTTTGATTACCGGGGAAGTCCACTGAACCAAGAAGAATCCATTTTCATTGGAGGCCCGGGGAGAAAAGCTCCCAAGGCAGTACAACCAATACAATGTATGAGAAGAATTCAAAAGAATGTACACACAGCAAGAATACATAGTAAGAACACTGCAAATGCAAATTTACAATAGAATGTACACACAGCAAGAATACAAAGAAGAACACAGCAAAGGCAAAAGAAAAAAACAACAACAAAAAATAAAAAACAACAAAAATTTTTATTTTTTTTGTACAAATAATTTGCAAAATTTTCAATATTTTCATCCTTACAGTAAAGTTAGAGTCAGCTAAAATCATTTAGCTAGAATTAGAGTGCATAAAGGTGCAGGAGTACAGGGGCTTAGTCTACAGGAACCTTGGAATTATGTAGGGTGAAAGCAAGAACATTTCCATTTTGAAGATGTGTAAGAAAAGTTGGGTTTTAAAGTATTCTGTGTTGGGTATGGTTCTAAGAGAAGGAGGGAGAGAGTTCCATTTCCTACCTAGAGAGAAGGATAGTAGTTGCTGGCCGGCGGGATGTTTAGGTCTGGGGATGGAGATTAGATTTTGGTGTTCAGATCTTAATGATCGGTTGGGGATGTAAGGGGGAAGGATGTTGGACAGAGCAGGGCATTTTTCCGAGTAGAATATTAATTTATGAGTGTTTGTTAGCTGGAGATAGTCAAGGTGGTTTGGGAGTTCTAGCCAGTTTAGAGGTTGAAGGGAGAGGCAGTGGTGGGTTGAGTTTTTGGATTTAGTGGCGAATTTAGAGATTTTATTATAGCAAGCTTCAAGTTTAGAGGAGAGGGAGGCAGACAGATTAGTTAGAAGAGGGGCCCCATAAGGAGGTAAGAGGTAGCTAAGGTTTGCCTAGAGGATTTTGAAAGAAATAGATTATTCCTGCATACATAACTTTTGGTGTTTTTTTTTATGTTTTGTTGAATGTGGAGGTCGAATTTAAGGCGTTCATCAATGGTTTTGCCAAGGAGTTTAGTGTAGGGTACTACTTCTATAGGGGTGTTGGTTTGGCTGAGGATGTTGGAATTGTTTTTGTCAAAGGAGGAAGCCTTGGTAGGGAGGAAAATTAGTTTTGATGCATCCAGTTTTCTGTGGTGGAAAAAGCTGCTTGTGTTTTGGAGAGAAGTTCAGAAAAATTGGGGGTGGCACAGACTATGGTAGAGTCATCAGCGTATTGGATAAATGTTGAGTCAGGGAGAGCAGTGTGAAGGTTGTTTATGAAGATGTTGAAAAGTATAGGACCGAGGATGGATCCCTGAGGAACGCCGGTAGGAGTAGGTAAGAAGGAGGAGGTAGAGTTCTTCCATCTGACAGCCTGAGATCTGTCAGAGAGGTAACTGGAGAACCAGGAAAGAGTATTAGTGGAAAGATTAAGGCTGGAGAGGTGGCAGAGTAGGTGTGTATGGGAGATGGTGTCAAAGGCTTTAGATAGGTCTAGCAGAACAGTGGATACAAGAAGTCCAGAATCTCGGGCTTGATTAATTGTTTCTAAGAAGGAAAGTAGGGCAGTTATGTTGCTGTGGCCTGGACAGAAACCATGTTGGGTGGGTGTAAGTAACTGATTTTCCGTTAAGTAGGGTAAAAGTTGGTAGTGGACACATTTCTCTAGAATTTTAGGTATTGGAGAGAGTAGGGCTATAGGGCGGAAGTTAGAACTGGAGTTGTTTTTACCTCCTTTATGAAGTGGTAGATTGTAGGCTGAACACCAGAGTTTGGGAAGGTATGACTCTTGTAAGGATTGGTTAATCAGGATGCTAATTGGAAGAGCAATTCCTTTGGCTGCGAATTTGAGGAAGGAGGGGGGAATGTTGTCGGGGGAGTTGAAACAAGGTTTTAGTTTGGTTAAGAGCTTCTTTATGAATGTTGTGGAAACTGGTTTGAGTTGAAACATACGGTGACAGTCATTAGTAGAGTTTAGGAAGTTGGAAGGGTTGTTGTTAGGGAATGTTTTGGTTAGCTTGGCTATAGAATCTGTAAAGAAAGTGTTGAAGAGAGAGCTCAGTTCATTGTCCATTAAACTAGGGTCAGGGCAGGGGTTATTTCGTGACCCAGGATGGAGAAGAGAGTTAACAGATTTCAAGAATTGTTTTGGGTTGTTATGATTAGTAGACTGAAGTTTATTGTATTAGTTTTTTTGTACCTGGTGATTAGTTTTTTTACTTGGTTGCGGAGTTGGGTATATTGGAGCAAGGCAGAAGACTGTTTAATTTTCTGATAAAGCTTCCAAGAGTTGTCTCTGAGCTGCATGGTATGTTTAGTCTCTTTGGTCAGCTAAGGAGCAGATTTAGCTTTGATTCGTTTGTTTCTAAGGGGGGTTAGGGAGTTGAGTATTTAGGAAGATGGAGTTAAAATGTTCTACGGCATTGTCGAGGGAGAGAGTGTAAAGGATTTGCCAGCTGATTTGTTTGAATATGTTTAACTGGCATAACCCTTTTTCATTGATGATACCCAAATATTTGCTTAACTATTACAACACAACTGTTTTAGCTCCTGCCTAGGTCATTATGAGTGTATCAAATTAACTACACTGCTTAACTCATTTGCATAGCTTATATGACATGTTACTGCTAGATTTGCTTTTCTTATGATCTGGCGGACTATTTAAAATATGCTGACAACTGACTTCTAGAAGTTAGTACTACTATTTCACTTTGTTTAGTTCTCTATTTTAGTTCTCATCTGGGCTGCCGCCTTTGGTGAATTTCATGTCACCTCTGGGTCTGTGTGAATTTCATTCCAGATGACGAAAAATGAAGAAAGTGACTAGACAAAATTCCAATCTGACCATCGGGGAGGGTTTGTGTGTGCCTGGATGCCTAGGAGACATCCCATACCCTTCTTAACATTCAAGGATCATTTGTTGCATTATGTCCTTTCTGTATGACAAAGAATGGGAAAATATTCTTTTTAACATGCAGTTCTCTCTAACTATTGTTTAAGTGCACATAACATACAAAGTTGAAACTATGATTCACAGCATTACACACTGTCCAATATAATTCTTGAATGTTAACGTGGATAACATATATATATATATATATATATATATATATATATATATATATATATATATAAACTAAGCTCCCAAATGCTGATGTTGTAAATGTTGACAAACAAAAAAAATCATGTTTCATCGTTCACGTTCCGAGACAAAATCTCAGAGCTTGCAACAACAACAAAGTGTTTTTTTTACAGGTGGACATACCCCCTCATGCATCTCCACAACCTCTAACAATTACATATACTAACAATGAGATTGTACAATACCAGGGAAAGGACATACTCCCAACCCTGAGGACTGTGTAGTCTTGCACTCATGTACAATACCAGGGAAAGGACATATTCCCAACCCTGAGGAATGTGTAGTATTGCACTCATGTTGACCATCTGTTTTTTGACCATCAAGCATATGTTAACCATCAAAATAGGTATATATTCAGTATATTCAGATAGAGTATATATATATATATATATATATATATATATATATATATATATATATATATATATATTCTGTAGACCAAAAGGACACTTTGCTGAAACTGAAATCAATGACACCAGTCCAAAGTTACAGGAAACTACACACTGCTGAATGACAGAAAACTGAATGTCGAATATTAAACGTCTTACTGATGGTCTACATACTTTAAAACTTAAAGTTCAAAATTTACCTTTATTGATGTCTTTCCAGGGGAAAAGCTGGATCATACTTTTTCCTCACTGTAGTGTGAGCTTGGAGTTGGTATATAAAATCTGCAGGGGGTGTGGGGCGCACAGCCCCCTGCACCCCTCATGTGGAGACCTGTACCCACCACACCACCTGCAGATTTTATATACCAACTCTGAGATCCCACTACAGTGTGGAAAAGGTAAGGTCCAGAAATGTGAGCATAGTTTCTTGTTTGGTTTTCTGTCGTTTTGCAGTGTGTGGTTTTGTGTGACTGTAGTTTCGGCAGATCGGTGTCGTTGATTTCAGTATCGGTAAATTGTTCTTTCGGTCTACAGAAATAGACCCATATGTATATGCACACTCGCACGCAGAGATACACACACATGTAGAGATAGAGAAATGGATACAAACATATATTTTAATAAAACTGACCTTGCTTGCAATATACTATTCTAGGAATTACATGATCAAAGCTCATACAGGGTGCTGGTACCTATAGGGTGATAATTAATTTTTTATGCACTGATAGAGTTTCTACAGTATTTAATACAATATTGTAATGTACTAGTTCGTAATTGACCCTATACTGTATCTCATAGTATGCTACAGTGATGGCAACTGTGGAATGTGGTTCTTCATCCTTAGTGACATTGTTTGATGTTAAAATCTACCTGAAAGTTTTATTATTTTAAAGCACTCCTCTGCAAATTCCAGAGCACTGTGTGAAATGGAACAAGCCTATTTCAGCAGGTATAAGCCTCATTTATTTCAACTGCTTCTGAAAATATGCTGTGTTTCTTGTCTCAGAGGTATTATACTCACTGACTACAATAAAGCTGTGATGGACAGATATATGCATTTCCTTTCATTCAGCATTACAAATGTCTTTAAAAACATTATTCATTATCCAAAGTACAATTACCAGTGCCCAGTGAAATGTAATAGCATTATACCCAAGAGAGGTTTTCCTATTCAAGCTGTGAGCATTTGACCTTAGTTTCTTTTGTGTGTGTAACAGAGGTAGATGAGTCTAATGCTAACGTTTCTAAAGTCAATATATCTTCCATACATGGTTTGGCTTGAAGTTTTTTATATTATCTATTGTTGTTGCATAGTTGATGGATAATACTGAAATACTGTCCTACAGGGTTGGCTTAAGAATGGTATAATTTGAAAGAGAAATTCTAATATGACTGCTAAGTAGAGGTTTTAAAATTATATACTGGAGAGAGCATACTCACAGTAAATTACAAGCCACTGCTCATGAATAACTGTATAGTTACAAGTGATCATTGCCAGGCAATGAAATGAGCACCTAGTGCTAAAAATTAGAACCCAGTATCGCACCAGCAGAATATAAACTCAACTTTAAAAGCAACCTTAGACTTTGAATTGCTGATCCGATTATATAACAAACAGCAAAAGCAGATCAGTTTTGACAAGCTAAAAGAGGGTTTTCAAAGACATTGACTTTTTCAAGCATTTTGTAACTGTGTGAGTAATTTTCATGAGATTATATTGAACAGATGAACAGGGATAAAATGATAAATCTGACATCCTCTTATAAGTTGAATGAGAAAGCCAGAAAAAAAATGTAAACCTGTTTCATGCACTGAATACTGCTAAGCAAATCCCCAAAACTAAATCTCCAGTGTGAACTCACAAAGTCACGCTACCATAAATTATGGATATATGCCTCAACTTACCCCAAAACATACTTCACATATTATAAAATAAAAGATTCTACTTTCTCTTATTAAACATGCATTCTGTCTTCATCAACTTATTTAGTATTTACTGTTGGATCAAAAGTATTCTAAGGCTGCACTGTATTCTACTGCTCATTTAAGAAAAATGGGAAAGAAAATGTTATGATGCAGTTAAAAGCAGGAGGGCTGATTCTGATTTGTAACAATGGAGCTCTCTATGTACAGTGTAGTGCAGATTACCTGAATTTGGGCAGTGCCTCAGGCCCTGTAGGAGCTGTGTGTGTGTTGGTGTCTGTCTGTGTGTGTGTGTGTGTGTAGGGGGGATAATTAGTGATTTAATACTTAACCATCCAAGGCAGAAGGTGCTGTACTGGTCTGCAGTGTTGAATCCCTGAGGAGGAAAGGAGAGCGCTATGCACCAATTAGTCATGGATGTACACTTGGCTGCTGCCGAGTGGCTTTCACACTATTCCTCTGAAGATGGGTAGCTCCTGAGGATGGTTTTTCAGTGAAGTGAACATCCTGATACTAGAAATGAGGACATTAAAGGGCCATAGCTTAAGCAAGCATGTGCATTAGCCACCAAGGAGCACATTGCATGGTTTATGCTAAAACCACTGACGGATGCCTAAATGTTGTCTCCCCTCACTCTGTGAACTCTCATCTCTAGTAGGGGAGTATGGACAGTCCTAATTGTCTGAGGAGGGGCTGATGAATAGCAGGCAGATGAGGATTACCATTTCCTAACCAGGTGGGCCCACTGGACACACAGATCCCTTTCAGGCATGAACCTGTACTAATGTCTTTTTAAGTGACTTGGCCAAACAGTAGGAAAATGAAGACAGAGGGAAGCAAACCTTGCACCAGAAGAACTACAACTCAAAGGCTTAACTCTCTTTTCCAACTACTAGGCTGCAAACATAGTCTACAATATAAGTCCCCTAGTATCAACATATGAACTTATAATTAATTTTACTACAACAATTTGTTCCGTACAAATACATTGTGGTGAATATTTGTATTAAAACATTATTTCAGAAAGTGTGCCTTGTTTTTGACAATGATGAATGTGACAAGTGTTGGCCCTGTTAATAAATGCCATTTACAAAAAAGGGAATTTCCACCTAATGCAACATTAGTACATGATTACATTAGTATAGTCATGATATTCAAATTCAGCTTAAGCATTTCATACTTGGTATAAATGTTTTTGATTTAATTAAGATATGTTCTTTGGTCATTTACTGCCTTTAATCAACTGCAAAGTATTACTCAATTTTCTCTCTTAATACTTCCAGAGGGATAACTTTAAAAACAAATACCCCATCCAAAATATTGGAATTTGATTAGGTTTAAATCTTAACATGCATCTCAAGATTACTTGAATTACCATAGGTAAGGACATCTTGGTAGCTCATTTAGAACCTGCTTTCCCTTTAATTGAAACAGCCTCCAGAAAAATGCCTCTACCATCTATCTCAAATGCTGTTTGCTTGTTCATTGCTGTATCCTATAAAAGTGAACAGCACTGTAAAGCTTTCACAAAAAGCAAAGTGGCTCTTTGTCCAACAATGAACTGACCTTTGACACAGCTTACAGCTATTTAAGCTTTAGAGAGATAAGTAACAGCTCCTCAGCATGCTAATCTAATTTGTCACCACCTCCATATCACCTTAGAAGTCATAATCACTGCTGCCCTTTCGTTAAGAACCCCAAAACAAGAGTCCAGTACACAAACCACTCCTCTGCTCTTGACCCTAATGTTCCCCGTACTCCAAATTCTACTCACAACTAAAAGATTATCTCAACTTTCAGCCAAAATGCATGTGCTTTGCCTCTGAGCATGTAACCCAATCACCACTATCACTTTCTCCACACCTCCTCCTTCATTTTTCTCTCATGTGTACATCAAAAAGTATGTTTAGTTACTACTTACGGTTATAAATATTATCCATCTTGTGTTTATGTAAATATTTTATATAGAATTACTTTTATTATTATTTATTATTGTCTGTATAATTTGATACCTTTTCTCTACTTGTCATATTATGTGCCACAATGTTTATGTATACACGGGCTGAGATTGAAATATGTACATTTGGATCAGTGCCTTACCTCCAGTCAACAAATTTAAAGACGTAAATAAAAGGTTTATGTATGTGTGTGTATTAAGTTCTAGATTCCAGGAAGGAATAATGATTCCTCAAAACATGGGTTGTATACCTGTGAAACCATTCAATCATCTAATTTTTTGTTTTAAAAAAATGTCATGGTATCAGACCATCTAAAACAAAGTGGTAATCTTTTCCATAAAACATGAATTATTTGTGTTATACACAAAAATGCATGTTGTGGTATTAAATTGTTTGATCCTGTAACTGCTTTTGTGATGTCTTTTTGTTTTATTATGTTGTCATTTATTCCAAAATTCAGTAATGCAAACATGTCCCCCTGAAATGCATTATATGGAACTATTAGCTTTCCTTTAACATGTTGGTTACAAATCATAGACAGTTCCAGCATCTAGCACTTTTTTCTATACTTATGTTACTAAAATCCTATCTCTTTGTGTTGCTCTTCTGAAGTCCCTTGATTTTCTTTATGTGAAAATGTATTTTTATGTCTTGAATCTCCCAGAGTGTGCCAATTTTTATGTTGGATATAAGTTTCAGATCGTTTTAATAACCAATTCCAACAAGCTGTCTTTCATTGTCTTCTGATCCATCAATTGTGTCATACCATGGAGTGTTATCATTTCGATAAAATTGGCAGATGTATTATTGTCTGTTCATCGTATCTTTCAAATTATATCGTGGTAGTTAAAATCTTATTTTACCATTATTTAATTTTGCTTCTAATTTTTCAAAAAACTCCTTGTATTTAAATCTATCCATATCTGACTGACAGGAGTATGTTGTTATTCTTATAGTCTCTGATCTAATAAATCAGCTGTTGGTATTTCCATTTTCTTGTCCATTACAGATGGTATAGTATTTTTAATTAGTTCCATAATACCCCCATCTCGTAGATAGTCCCATAGAATATTATATTCCATATATCCAGAGGCAACAAAATAGGATGCGTGCCAAGCTTTGTTTATTATCAAGTTATAACTTACATGTTCAATCATAAAATTCAACTTGTATGTATTACCTATATTTTCTGAGTTACAAAAGGAAGCATTCAAAGTGTTATTACGTTTTCTACTTCCATCATACTTCTTTCATGATTTTCTAAATAAAATAATACTTTGTTCAAAGAATTTTCCAACTACGTATTCCATTATGTACTAACATAAATGAAAAAGATCTCTGGAGAGCATTCCTATGTCATTCTTGCAGTCTTCCCAGTTAGTTTGTAATTAACTTTAAATTGTAACCATACACATCTGGTGAATCCAATAATTAAACAAAAATGCATTTGTAGACATATAATCATTGCAGATTACAGATGGCAGTATTTCCATAAGAATTACCTGAAGAGAATCAGTTTCAAAATTTTCAACAGAAGCCAAAAATTGAGGTTTTCATATGATTGATTGGAGTTTTCCTTAACCTGTTTGTTCCTGCTTGTAGTACTTTAGTGTTGTTTTAGTTTACCATTGATTACTTTTTCAACAATATCAGGTAAGTCAGTGGTCTTAAGCTTTGAGAGAATTGACATCATAACTCACTTTTTGTTTTATTCTTTAACATGGAGTCACCCAGGACAATATTTCTGGTTCCTGAAATTGTTCGATCATTTTTAAATTATTTAAGATGACTTTAAATTACCCCTCTAATGTGTGGTCCAAGCTATGTCTTCCTCCCATTGTTCTTATTTTTAATTTCTTATCCCTCATATCAATGTTTGTTCTTCTTTACTGTTGGTATCACTATGCTTGGACCTTTTTGGATGTGATGAAGATGCTTTATTTTGCCTCCTGTTCCTGGCACTTTTAGAATCATAATGTATAAAAAGACCTGCTGTTCCTCTTTGTGAAAGTATAGGTTGATTAATAGCATTTTTATAGTAATTTTTATATATTGCATTTTTGCTACTAAATATATTGCGGTTATCTGCTATTGTTACTTTACTTATTTTTTGCTTTTTTCTTTCAAGTGCTTAGTTTTTTTCCCCTTAGAATTATTGATGTTTCACCATCTCCAATCATTATCATTTATTAATACATGTTGTTAGTGCTATTAAATACTTTGGATACAAGGGAAAATCTGTTCTCAGAATCTTACCTCTACATAATATAATAATTATAATATAATTATATTATAATATATAATATAATATAGCTATAATATGTTCTGCACTTAGTCCTTTATCCAATTGATAATTGTCTTGAATCCCAACACTGTCTTCTATCCAAATTCTGATAAAGTTAGACATTTACAGCTCTGCTTTTACTACTTGGGCATTCTTTGGAGGAGTCACATGCCTTTCTTCATATTGCAGCCATCAAATCTTCTATGTTGTCACAACTCATACACGTTTCTTTTAAACTTTATTTACTTTTCATCTAATGTTTACATTCTGTAAACAATCTCTAGAAATCATATATTCTAAAAAATGTTGGAGTGTACTTGATTAATGCATCTATTTGTGATTATAATTAAAAAAACAACAATATTACCTAACTTTGAAAAATGGGGATATGAAATCATTTATTTTATTATTTATTTTATTTTATTTTACATTTGTTGACCGGGATAGTCTAACTGGATATATGTCCATTTTCAGTAGAGGCCCGGGGAGAAAAGCTCCAAGCATGAACAGTGACAAAGTTAACAATATATAAAAAGACATGTAAAATCACAATACAGAGGCAGCATTGGTCAAAAGAAAAAATTATAATAATAAAATTATAAACTATAATAATTATACTAAAAATTATACTAAACACACTAGTAGGTATGAGCAAAACCCAATTAAGAGAGAAAAGCCCTTATATTTTATCCTCTTACTATGAAGAAAAGAGTAGTAACTAGATTTGGAGGCATAGGTTAGAGGAGTAGGGAAAGGGGTAAGAGCAGGAAGGGGAAAAAGATATCAGTCTGGGTTAGCGCATGGACAAAGCCAATGAGTTTTAAGATGTTCTTTAAGATGTTTTTTAAATAGAGAAGTAGAAGCATGGGTTGATAATTCAGAAGAAAGCTGATTCCAGTTTTTACATGCTGTGTTCAAGAAAAGTGAGTCACTAGCTATGTTGTTAGATTTAATTGAGAAAACTAGGAGCTTATTAGCAGAGCGTTGTTTAGCTAGTTTTTATATGGTGTAATCAGATTAGTGAGAATAGGGGTGTTGTTGGGGTGGTATAGGATCTTTTGAGTGATAAGTAATTGTTGACAGAGTATATGGTTCTGCAGTTCAAGCCATTCAAGTTGTTTGAGGTTGAGGCAGTGGCGAGTTTTAAAGGGGGAGTATGTGATGAATCTAGCTATGCTATTATAACAGGTGGAAAGTTTGGAGAGGTTGTTTTAGATAGGTTAGTATATATAGCAGAGGTATAGAAAAGGGCAGAAATGAGGTGGGTCTGGGCAATAGTTTTCCTGGCAGAAGGGGTAAGGAAGGGTTTAATTCTATAGAGGGTACCAAGTTTTTTGTTAACAGACCTTATGGTGGAGTTGAGGTGGTCATCATAGTTGAGAACGAATATCAATTGTTACACCTAGTAGGTGGGTTGTAGTATCTGGGGTTATGTTGGTAGCATTGTTAGAGGTTATAGAGAAGAATGGATTAGGTGATTTATGAGGTGGAGTAAAAAGCAGTAGTTTTGTTTTTTGGGGGGATTTAAGAGGAGGCAATGTTGCATAAACCAGTTATGTAAATATCTATGTAGAAAAGGTATGAGATATTGTAGTTAGTATTTCAAGTCAGTTACTACAGTACATGATGATCACAATCTATATTACTAAGTTATGTCAGTGGCAAAGAGCTGTTGCAAGAATTATGGATATTATCTACAAATGGAAACCCAAATAGTTGCTTTAGTCGGCTAAAGGCCTTAATTTATTAATGTCACTTGGACGTCTGTCGATAATATCTCAAAATTAACATGCTATAAGTACAATATTTCAAAGTAGGATAAAATAGTACCCCTTTCTTAAGAATATTTAATGTCTTAGGTAAATTGGGACACTATATTGGATTATGTCCTACATGAACTATCATCAAGCTCCTTGACACATTGCTATAATATTATATTTTTCTATGTTATTCTCAAGCCATGTTTCCTAAACACACCTTTATAAGCCAACAGAAATATATATATATATATATATATATATATATATATATATATATATATATATATATAATGTAATAGAGGCTTTCCGAGAACAGATAAGGAGACAGTCATGGTTTTAAGGAGGATTACTTGCCTTTTCAGTGTATTGTACCTAAAACTATATTCTAGCTATCTGTCTAAACAAATATTACCTTCAAGTGACAAATCCTTTTGACTTGATTCTATTTCCAATTTCCACAAACACACAATCGCACAAAAAAAGTGAAAAACAATGAAACATGGCTCCCAGCTATACATTAAGAACAAAATACACACTGAAGTACTGATGGCTAAGAGAAGAGATTAAATACCGTGTCTTTCCTTCCTTCTTGTTAGTTTGGCACACTATAGTCCCCCCCCCCCCCTTTCAAAATATGCTACTACTTTGTCTCCAGAAAACATGAGTAAGTAGAAAATAAAAATAATCTTTGTTTCCAAGGCTGTCTCACTTGTCTTTAAGAAAGCTCCAGTGAAACAGTTTCCAGAAACACCTTAACAACAAAATACACACTGATTTTCCGACGAAAAAGAAATGAAATTACATACTGCCTGTTAATTCAGTATACTAAAGCCACCCCATTCAAAATGCATTGCTTCTGTATTTCCAGCAAAATAAAAAAAAGTAAAAAGAAAATAAAAGAGTCATTTCAAAGAATGCCCCAGTAGTCTTTACAAATACTGCATTGAATCCAGGCTTCCACCAACACCTTCACAACAACAATATACTAATAACAATATATACATATATGCACACATTCTACATATATGTGTAGGTATCTATGCATCTACTTCAAATGACTGAAGTTTCAGAACTTCTAACATCCTAACATCATATGGCCGATAACCGTATGATCAAAGTTTTGAAACTTCGAATGTTCTGACTGGAGCTTGGCATAGAGCACAGAATGGGAAATGTACCTTTTACCTCGCTGTAGTGGCATCTTAGAGTTGATATATTTAATTATCAGGGAGTGAGGGGGGGGCAAAAATGTGAACAAATTTTTTTTGTTTTTATTTTATTTGATGTTCGATGTTTCAAAGCTTCGATCATATCATCATCAGCCATATGATGTTCAAAGTTCTGATGCTTTCATCATCTGAAGTAGACCTATATATTTTATATATATATATATATATATATATATATATATATATATATATATATATGTGTGTGTGTGTGCATATGCAGATATACATATATAAATAATATAGAGATATATACATTTTATATATATATATATATATATATATATATATATACACACACACATACACACACACATATATATATATATATATATATATAAATATATATATAGAGAGAGAGAGACACACACATTACAATCACATATAGTCATGAATTTAGCATTCTATATCGAATGGGTAAAATATTCATCTGAAATGTCGCAAAAAAATCAGAAGGCTCCTTCACATGGTCAATAGAATTAACCTCAGAGAACGCAAAATAAAATGCAAGTGCTTTTTGCAGGATGGAAAGCCCCCCTAAACTCCCCTCCCCCCTGCTTATTATGTATACTTACTCCAAGTTCACAAAGTCCAAAGTGAAAGGGCATATTTCCCTACCCGTGGATTGTCAGTCTTCCACACTTGTTCACCATCTGTGTCTGTCACCCAAACAGATGTCAACTTTTGAGCATTTCACTCAAAACTACTAAACCCATATACATGTTAAATATATATCCTTGTTTATATAATGTGTCTGAAAACATAACTATATACACATACATATGCACAACACACATTTAGAAATATAAGTATGTCTGGCTGCGTACTTTTGAGTATTCCTTTCAGTACAGTAAATACTGCATTTTTATCTGCTGATAATTCATACTCCATAATTTTTTGAGATGCACAAGCAGGCAGCTAGTGATACAAAAAGATTTTTACTAGATGCATTTCTACATTTTATGACCAGTGACATAGTAGTGGTTGGTGGGCACTGTCACTTTAAATTATGCAAACTCGGAAATAGGCAGGCACAGGAATATATGAAGGAATAGACAGCTGCTGATAGAGTTACTTAAAGTGTACTGCACTGCTACTATTTAGATTTGTGACCTTTGAGGTTCAGGGAGGATTCTGGAGGGAAATGGCTGCACCAGGAGAAAAGCAATCTAAAGGATATCACCATGTGAGAGAGAAAGAGAGAGAGAGCAACTGGTATGCTATGGAAGAGAAGTCACTTTGATGTATCCTTCCCTCTGTAGACGTGAATGAAGCAGTTATATCAGTTTGTCACTGCCTTTATGAAATTGTAAAAGGAAGCAGGTTGACATAGTTCTGACTTAGTGGTCTCTGTAAGTACTGTTCAGTTATTACTAGCCAAGTATTTTGCCAAAACCCTTTGTGTGAAAAAGGTATGGAAACACTGCACCTGATTTGAACAGATAGCATTCTATGAGTAATGAAATGTGTGTCTGAATGTGTAAGAATACTGCATTTAAGCTGAACTGTATTTGTCAAAAGAAGTGCTACTAATTTGCTGAGTCTGACTTTGTATTGCAAAAATATTTATTCTGTTCATTTGCCATGTAAATAAGTCATCCTTAAAATAACATCAGCTATCTCCAGAATGTATTCATTGCTACAATATGCAGACAAATATTGGTCAAGATTTATGCTAGTGTGCTACATGATTCAGAGATGCGTTGTGGTTATGCAAGAAGAACAATACAGAGCATTCAATGACCTGATGATAGTGTAATAAGCAATCTCATGCAAGTAAAGCATATGCAGCATGCAAATGAAGATACCTAACATTGAGGAATTATTCAAAAACTTATGAAACAGATACATTGTGCTGTGACAAAAATGAATTCTGAGCACTGGGTCTTTTGGCAGCACCAGCAGCAGCTATTGAAGCGCAGCATATCTTAGTGGTTCATTTGGAGCCAGTACCTGCGATGTTGTGCATAGTGGTCATCTGTGTCACTGAAAAATACAAAGTCAGTGCCTTACATCCTGTCACATTATGGATCTGCAGGAAGGTGGCCACTACTGTGTGAACAAGGAAATCTTACATGACCTCACCAAGCTGTGTTGCTCAAAAGTTAAATCAAGTGGAATACATGGAATGACCATCTCAATGGAGACACAGACATATGTAGCATTGACCATTTTAGTTACAGGGACGCTCCAGATAATCTCTTCAGGACACATTAGGGATACTGCAGCATCATCATAGCATGTACTACATAATTCACGGATGTCCTCATCATCCTGCAGCATGTATACTCTGTATATCTATACCTGTATATATGGTTGCAGTCTGTGAGAGTGAAAGCTAACAAGAGAGAATGCCCTTACATGCTTGTTTTTCAGCCCTTTGTCAGATTACCATGTGCGATCATGGAACAGTGGGGTATGGGAAGTTGCCCTTACCCTGTTGCTGTGCGATCTTGGAGTTGGTATATATAATACAAAGGTGGTGTGAGGGCTACACAGGTGAGGAGATATATTTTTACTTCTTTTCCTCCATTCAGTCTTTTCAGATTCAGTCTAAAAAGATCAATGTCTTTTCTTTCATTGTATATTTCAGCCAATGCCTGAGATCCTTGGTATTATGGATCTCTAGATGAATGCTGTATATAATCCCAAGCCTATACAGAGATAGAACATTACATAGTTGTTGTGGAAACAAAGAATGGCATGAACCGCAGGTATGGTCAGCTGATAGGAAGCATCTGCTGCCTTAACTCATCAGGTTTGGTGATACAATATGCACTGGAGCCCTGCAGGAAAATTGTCATACTGTTTCCCATGATGCATTTCATGCCACTGAGGAAACACCTAGGGCAGTATTGAAACATCCCAGAGGGGGCAAAGACTGCAACAGAAGCAGCAGCAGAAGAGAAGGTTGTAAAGTCAAGGGAGAAACAGTCATCGGTGACACCACGTGTGTGGCAGAGGTGCATGTAATACATCACGGCACTAGCAAAGAAGCATTTCTGTCCTCAACTTTGCAGCACACAGATGGCACAGAACAAAATGATACACTCTTTATCACATTCAAACTTTGCAAGGCAGTGCTGCATAGACTGGCCTGCTGTGTATCAAACATAACTTTAACCCCCTCCTCAAGTTAGTGGTGAAAAGAAGGCAGTCATTGTCAGTTATACAGATTCATGGAGCACATAGGTGAAAGCAACATTTTCATAAGAGTAGGGTCATGATAGGTGAATATCGTAGCCACATTTGCTGGTAGGAGGTTTGCAGAATCTGGGTTTCTGTTTTCCAGAGGTGGGGATGAACTGTCATCTCATGAAAGTCAAGGATGTCCCCTGGAGTGATTAGCAGTTTTGAAGCTTGATGCTCTCAACAGCAGGGACATCATACAACAGCAGCCTGCTGGAGTGCCCCATGCTGAGATCCCATGAATCATCATCATCATCCATGTCTCAGATGACTGCCACAACCAGTGTGACATTTTATATGCCAAAAAAAAAAAAAAAAAAACAAAACAACCTTCGTAGGTGGCTAAGCAGACTCGAACAGGAAAACAAATGCAAAATACAAAATAAATAACCAGGAGTCTAACTGTAAAAATTAAAGCAGTTTAATAAAACACAAGTACATCTAAAACAGCACAAAATGTAAAGCTTTCGAACTTTCCCATTTCTTTTTCAATACATGCTAAATTCAATTAAAATTAATCAGCTTTTTATACTAATATGCCAGCCTATCACTCATCATAGGTACATCACATGACCTTATTTAAAATTACATATAATGTGTATATATATATATATATATATATATAAATATAAAGCTTTTTCTTTAGGACTGGTTTTAAACTATTCATATTATTTATACCAGATGCAATATCAGCCCTAAAGTCATTAATCCTCTTATGCTCTGCAAAGTTTATTAGATTAACTATAAATATATATATATATATATATATATATATATATATATATGTCTCCCTCTCTTTGGCTTCTCTTCTTTCTGTTAAACCTTAAATTTAAATGTGTGTTCATTACTAAATTTTATAATATGTCCGCTTATTGCAATCAAATCAACTCTCCAATGTATTTCAGAGAGGTGGGAGCCAATTCTCTCCTTCAATTTCTGATTGGTTTTACCTATATAGAAGCAATCACAATTAGCCAAGTAAACAACAATATCCATGGAGCATATGGTAAAAGTAGTGAATCTAAACCCATTGTGAGTAATTGGTTGGACAAACTCATTATTCATGTTAATATAATAACAATATGTACTATTACGACATGGAATGGTAGCTGTTTTACTTGACATAAAAGTATCACTCTTATGGAAAAATTGCATAATCTTTATAACAAAGATATTACTTCAAATTTCTCTCCGTCTTATAAAGAAAACATCGTCTATCCTCCTGTATCTCTTTTAATTCAGGATCTGATTGTAATATTAACCAATTCCTGTGTATAACTTGTTTAATCATACTAGTATGGCTATTATACTTAGTAACATAACTCAACTGATGATTCTTCTTAATACTATTTTTACTATTGGCATTCAAAACACTGCCCTCCCTACATATTACATATACCAACTCCAAGATTGCACTACAGTGGGGAAAAGGGTAAATTCCCCGATCCACCCAATATTGTGATCATCATTCAAAAGTTTTGAGTTTTCGGAAACTCATTCATATCTTCTTGACAATATAAATATCAAGTTTCTGAAAACTCAAAATCTGATAGGGACACTATATATACACACACACACACACACACACACACACACACACACACACACACACACACACACACACACACACACTAAAGCTATGGAAGGTATTCATGTGTTGCCTTTTTGATACTTAGCCAAGTGCAGTGGCTGGGCATGTTCCATTGAGGGGTATCTTTCCTTCTAGAGGTTGGCATAATGGCTGAGGTGCTTACCTTACAGGCACAAGGTGCAGGGTTTGATCCTCACATGGAAAAATTGGCTAGGCTTAAAATGGCCCACAAAAGCAGTTAGCTTAGTACTCTATGAACCTGTAAGATGAACCTTTATAATTACAAGGTGGTTCCTGAAACTTTGGAACTATAATATCAATTGTAATTTAGCAGTTCATATCTGCTGTTGTATTTCATTCAGTTCTTGTATAACTTCTCTCTGGTTTTGGAGCATTGTCTCTGCCCTGTATGAGAAACTTTAAGTGCCACATTTGTGAAGCCTTATTGCGGGGTTCCACTTTGTCGCAAGTGTTGTCTGGGTATATAATTTGAAAGGAGCAATTCACTGCTAAGTTTTAAATATCCAGTATGATATTAATGTTAAGACTTTTGTAATACAAGTATATCTGGTGATTTGGTGGTCTCTGAAAACATTCCTGATTAATTTTACACGATCAGCAATTATTTCTATTGCAAGAAGACCCTGGTTAACACCCAGGAAATGGAGAGGTGGGGCTCCCACATTTTACATTGCTGCTCCCCAAAGTGATAACTGTAGTATTTGCTTTGTGTTTGGAGTTGTAACATTGATCCTCTTCTGCTGCCTTATTGTTGGTTAAGCAACTGACACATTTCCATGGGGACAGTTAAACCACTACAGTGCTTTCTCATACTTCATTTTACAATAAAAGGGGCTTTGAACATGGTAAAAATTAAATGAGATACAACCATATCTGACCTATATACCCATAAATCTGCCTCCACATTCACCATTATTTTCCCAGATAAGAAAAGATAAAAACCTCAGGAAATAGTTCAAGAGGATAGTTAAATCCCTAACCTTATGGAAAGGGAGAGCAATGATACAGTAAATGATAAAAGTTATCTAAACTTAAAACAGATGAAAGCCAGCACACCAGCATATATTAGGCTTAGTCACAGGTGCTTCACTTCAACTGATAACTTGGCGGGCCTAATTTCTACTACATTAACATAGCAGTTTTTTTTTTTTTTTTTTTTTTGCAACTTATTGCATCATAGTGAAGTCTTCAAGGAGTACATTATATTTCTACAATCAAATTGCAAAGAATTTAAGAGAAGAATATTCATAACTGTATGTGTGAGTGGTTTAATACAGATACAAACTTGCTGAGCCAATTTCCACCAAGGTAACAAAAGATAATTTGCTGTCACTTGAAGGTAGATAAAGAAAGAGCAGTCTCATAATAAGAGAATGAGGAAAGAATGCCAACATCGCAAAGCTTTGGGTTAGTTGAGTCAAGAATTTATAATCAGGTTGCAGGCCCTAATAAAGTTTTATCCACATATGTAATTAATAAGGCTGATAGAACCCTCTGCACCCCTCATAGACATCACCCATGGGTAATCTACATTGATTTGTTCAGTGAAGTTAATATAGGTCATGCCATGTTAATGATCAGAATGCAGAGATCAGCTTTTAGGAAAGTACCCAATATAAAAAATATACTGATTTGTCTACTGAAGTTATATTGGAAAGATTTAAGACACTGACGGGCATTTAACATTCAGTTTAACATGGCATTAAATTTAGAATGTCATATCCTTAGACTTTTTTTCTTTCTAACAAGGTGAGTGAAATTTGTAAATTTCATATTTATGTAAAGAACTATTCTGTTGCCATTCTAAGTTATTTGTGTGTGGCAGTTTGCTTGCAGTCTGTAATAATGATTTATGATTTTTACTGCCTCACCAGTTTATAACACTGCATTCTGATTGTATTGAGCAAACAGATGCTAACAACTACCATGACTGTTGTACAGGTGACTTCAATTTAGGATACCCTTGTGTAAGTCTACAATTAATCCCTAACTAGTTTTGGGGACTCCGTTTAATTTACAACTTTCCTTATTTTCTGACTCTGTTTTTAGATATTGCACAAGTGTGAGGAACTTCTAGCAAGAGTGTTGGAACTTGTTTTCATGTGAACTGTACTATTTTTTATGATTTGCAACTGCTTCAGGGTCCTTCGGGATACCCCCTCCAAGCATTATGACAATTAAAATATTGATTTAGAAATCTGGTATTTAACTTTCACTGATAAATCATGTGTATTTTTGTAGGAATCACATTCCATAAACTTCTGATTTTTGAAATACAAACTATTGATAATTAAGCAGTTAAATTAATTTTTCCTTCGAAAACATTTAGTTGACAGTACTAATTAACTAGTACATAATTCAGTTCTAAATATATGAAACTTCTGCAGTGATTAAGGAAATCTGCATGAGTCACGTAACAGAGAATTGTGAACCAATTTGTAGTGCAATTAAGAGAAAAATTTAGATTTCTAAATGAAGCTCAGTTCCATTAATTTCCTGGATCAGAACTGCAGTGTCTGGAGAAATAACTCTGATTCATCACCATACTAAGATTATGCCAAGAGAAATTACTGACCTAAGTCCTTACAGAATATCAGACTCATTTAGAAAGGGTATACAAGTGGAAGTACAAAAACATTTAAGATGAGATTGATAAAGGACTCAAAAACTAAGTGGAATATTGCAGTAGTATTAGTCCCAAATCATGATGGTGTAATCAGGTTCTACAATAGTTTCAGGCTGAAAGGCACTTTAAAAATTGACATCTACCCAATGCCTGGATCAAAGGGTACTGTCAAATCCATATAATGCCTGAAGCCATGGGAAAAGTCATATTTTTTAATACAAGGAGTTTATTCCAATATCCTACCTTCCATTTGGGGTACATCTTGCTCCTTTCAAACTTTAAAAGATTAATGGACAAAGTTCTAAAGCCTTATATTAGATACGCTGTAGTTTACCTGTATAATGTCATAATAAACTGTGCAGATCAGAATTCCCACCTTGTTAAGGTACAGGTATTCACAGACTAATTGATACAAGTCGGTTTGAAGGTTAATGCCTCCAAGAGCAAGGTATGGATGATGGAAGTAAAATACTTAGTAAATGTAAAACAAAGTGGAATTGTCAAGCTCCAGACAAAAAAGCTAAAAGCGGTGAGAAGATGCATTATTCCTGGCAGTAAGAAGTAACTGAGGGCATTATTAGGATTATCTGGGTACTACAGACAATGTCTGCATCATTTTGCATTTATAGCATGCTCTGTTATAGATTTTAGATGGTGAAAGATGCCCTTTTAGTACAAATGAGAGTACAGGCAAATACAGCTGATTGAAGGATTATGTTAAGAAACTGTGTTGTCATCTCCAGATTTCAGTAAACCCTTCATAGTTTATACTGATACATCAGATATAGGCCTAGTGGAAATGCTTTCAGGGGACTTTGGTGGAAAAGAAGATTGAATATATTTTTTAAATTACACATTAAGCTAAGTGGAGACTAGGTCCAGTATTGTGAGGGGATGTTAGGTGATTAAATGAGAGCTTCTGTCATCTCCTTGGAAAGAACTTTATATTGATCACAGACTATGCCCCTCATGTAGCTACATAAGCCTCCATAATGCAATTGTTCTGTATAGGCTCACATCCCGCACAATGTATCTGAAATGGAGGTCTTCAACCTTGGTGGGGGTCCCATCTTTAATGTAACACATTGCGAAATGTCATACACTATGATCTCTAAAAATGTTGTAAACCTAAATTGGCATAATAAGACTGATGCAAACAGAGTCATTACTAATGAGTAAATATTCCATTACAATGGTGCATAAAAGGAGGGATGTGTGTCTGTTAGTCAGAAAAATAGGCCTCTTGATGCCTCTGGCACTTGGTCCTGGATTAATGATTCAAGAAGTGTACTGCAGCAAAGAAGAGGGCATTAGGGAATCATTTGAGGAAGCTTGGATGCCTTCCACTATAAATTAAGAAAGAAGGAAGCTGGTAGCATATTTAGACTGTTTTAATGTTGGTATGAGAAACTGTTTTTTTTTCTTTGTACGACTCACGCAAAAGATCCTTTGTAGAATTTCTGCTACTTTACTTGTATATACAACAAGAGTTTTCAACGGTATTTTCCATCAAGAAAATCAACCAATCATGCACCACAAAATCTTCCACCCCCCACCCCCACCCCCAGCTCTCAACAAGAAGGGTTAATAAAAAAAGTAAAATCTTCAGATTACTGTAGGAATTCAATCGGTTTATTACAGTAAATCTACCAATCACATCCCCCCAAATCCAAATCTACCCTGCACTCAATAGAAGAGCAAGAAAAAAAAAAGTCTTAAGCTTACTGGGCAAATAGCTACCTACAGTACAACAGCCAATCCACAGACCAGTTCTTCAAATGAAATTCGCAAATAACTAAATAAATACATACATATATACATACATAAATAAATAAAATTAAAAAAAAAAAACTTTGAACTCAATGAACTGAAGCTCCCAATAATGCAGGGTTCCGTCCTGGGACTTCTCTGTTTGGTATCTACTTCTCTGAAGAAGAGGTTAACACAGAAGGCCTCTGGCTAACGAAGTTCTCAGATGACTGCATACTTGGAGCCATAGTCAAGTCCCCAAATATTGTGGACATCCTGCAGAAGGGCCTCGTTGAGACAGATGCCTGGTGTCAGAGCCATGGCCTCAAGCTCAATGCCAAAAAGTGCAGTGTCATCCCCTTTGATAAAAACTCTGTACCCATGAACTTACCACATAGGCAGCAATCTACTTAACACCAAATGCGTGATATGAGACCTTGGGACCCAGGTGGACAGTAGTCTCTCCTTTGATAGTCACATCGCCACAGTAGTCAGGAAGTCCTTCTACGTGGCACACCTCATCATAAAAGGGTTCTCATCCAGGAAAAAAGAGGTCATTGTTCCCCTCTACTCGACACTCATTAGACCCATTATAGAGTACAACGCCCCTTTTGGAATGTACCTAATGGATACCTGTCCCAGAGACTTCCCATTCTCTGGAAGAGGCTACCCATCTATTTCAAGCAAAGTTTTTCATTAGCTCTCTTCAAGAAAAATCTTGATGAGTGGATGGGAAATAGGAAATACACCCCGGAGATCACTTCTGTGTGTCTGCTCGATAGTGGCACAGGAAAATAACTTTCTTGGGAGGCGTAAGCCAGGGAACCTTGTTTGCTAGGCTTACGTAGGCCCTTGGGCCGGTAGCCTAGTACCTACCTATGAACCTATGCACCTGAGGAAATTGTTCCCTTTGTCCCGCCCTTGCAATGCTATTGGCCTTATTATAAATTAAGTAAATGTTTACTGCAATGTAAAATTCATTACACACCATTTCATTTTTTACATCTATCTTCTATGTGAAAAGCAAATGCATTTATAGTGTCCTACAGGAAAGAATAATTACTGTGTATTTCTCTTTTCTTATCTATCTGTCTTGCTCATTTTCTCTCTTTCTCTCAGGGAACTGATATTGCTTTCTATACTTTGATAATAACCCAGAAGTACAAACAGTTCAAAATGCAAACTATAAATTACATAATGCTGAACCACATGTATAATTGGATGGCACTACTTTTAGAAGATGAAATGTATTAGCTGCATAGAAAACTTTTATATGATGTCCCTGTAATGAAAATGTTTTATTGTACTGACGCTAACAAATTAATGTTACCTCTTAATAATGTCTAACTGTAAATCATTGGGATGTTGCAAGTAAGAATACAGGCCGCATTCTCAGCAATGTTGTCAGACTAAAATACTTGTTTTCAGAATGAATCATTTCTTTCCATTTGTGGTGTAGATTATTCTGACAAGTATTTTTTATTAAACAACTCGGAATCATTATTTCAGGCTGTGTGAAGGAATATTACAGATACAATCTGACTAAAGTGAAAATTTTAAAAAAGAAATAACTTATTTGTACAGCTGAACAACATTATTATATAAAACTCTGCTGACACAGGAAGAATAGAAAACATTTCATTCCTCGATTGCAGGATCTGACTTTCTGCCAGGAGTTGATGGAATTGACAAGATTGGAATGTTAAGTTCTAATGAATGGAGTACTCTGAAATTGATGTTATGTCAATGTGGATGAGAACTAGTATATTGAAAACACATTAAAATCTGCTGAAAGACAAACTTTGCAGATATATTTTCTTCACTAGAAACTGATTTATGTCAGAGAAAATGAAATCTTGTATTTTGCATCAGTCTTTCAGAAATACGTGGTGTTTTTAAAAATATTACATAAAAAGACACTGAAAATTTTAAAGGAACAGTTCATTTTAAATAACTGTATTCACTATGTAAAAAGGGTAATGGTTTTCAGAATAAAACTTGTCTAAACAAAGGGTGTTCAGAGTTGCAGCTCAGCAGGAAAGGTGTTGCCCTAATTTAGCTTAAATGTGTCTGTTTAACCAGGTGTTTTCCTATCTTTTACTTCTTCCCCTTTCCCCACTTTGCATTACTTTAGTGCAGTGGAGTTAACAAGATCATTAGTTTAAAACTAGTTGTGTATTTTACTGTTCCCTCACTGTGTTGTTTTGGGGACCAAAAGTCTTCTGCTTCTTGTTTAGTGTTCCTTTATCTCTACCTTTTACTTGTCTAATAGAGAAAATGCCCAGGTTATAGAAACGAGATTAAAGTGCACTTTATACTTTTGGTATTACAGAGCATTTTACAATAATGTTTTCTCACTGGCTAATTTTGATTTCCCCAATATGCATCAGGCCTTCTAACACTAAATTACTGATGCAAACAAGAGAAAAAAGTTTTCAAAAGCCTTGACTCCCTATTGCATGCAGTATCAAAGGTATACTATTGCACAGGGAAAGCCCAGTAAAAGACAGTGATATTCAGAGTCTCAGGTTTGTCACTTGAATTGCAGTTTCCAGTTATGGTTATAGCTATTACTTTGACTAAAGAAATGCAAAGGTATTTTGATAAGCACACTTACAGCAAAAGCATAAAGTACCTGAAGCTAAGCATTAAGTATACGTGAAGGACTACATCAAAATCTTGGGCTTTGTATGACTTTTTATTTACTCTGACTTTAGTGATGAACACAGCTGTGACAGCCTTGCACTGTCCCAGTAATCAAGTAGCCTAAATCCTCATCAATGGCAACAGTGAGGGAAGTACACAATAGGAGGATGACAAGTACACATACAGTAAAGTACAATTCCCCTTAAAAGCACACAGAGATCACAGTCAGTCCAGGGCTAGTTTCTCCCTTTTTCTCCAGATCCCCAGTAAGAGTCCCCACTGACACAGCTATAGGGTTAAGGTCTCAGCTGAGGGGTCAAGCCAAGATCTCCAGCAGCCTTTCTGTCCAACCAGTGCTTCGTGTCCCTGCCCAAGTAGCTCAGACACACACACACTTTGAGGCTTTATGTATATACACACACCTGGAGACGGCTGGTGCAGGTTTACTAGCTATGCCCCCGTCTGCCCATACTGTAAGGTAGTTATCACTGCCACCAACCCCTACTTATCAGCTACTATAAAGGCCCTTACAAAGAACAAGACAATACTCAATCAACACAGTAACTACAGATTTCAGAATCACAGTAAATATTTTAAAACAACGTTTCAGGACAGTCTCATATAAATACAGAAAACATTTAAACTGATCTTTGCTATGTTCCTATCTATATCTAAAATAAATTACTGTACCCTAGACTTACTTACAGAGCAAGACCAATGCAGAAGTGCTGAATGGAAGTTTCAAGGTCCAAGACAAGATACAAAATGCCCAGTCTCTCTATCTGAAAGAGTTCTTAAATTAATATCACATATTACTGCTGGCTTAGCCTGGACAACATCACTTTTTGTCACCTGTCTTCAGTTCCCATGCTAACAGAAAGTAAGATTGTATCATCTCTGTGTGAGAAGCACATATCTCTCAGATGAGCAGCTGCTAGGAAGCAATACTTTACAATTTAAACCTAGTAATTAAAATTACTTTCAAGACTAGGCAGTGTGTCTTCTTGCTGCATTGAAACTGAGAGATAAAGCAATAATAAAACACTTTGATTCCAACTTACTTTCTTGAAGTTTTGCAAGTTAACTCTGTATGTTCCAGCTTCTGCTATTAAAACATACATTTGCACAGGTATATAGTTTATGTACATTTCTGTTCTTTTCTAGTAGGGTACACTGTGGTTACATTCTTGAAGCTCAGTAAGTAACATACAGTTCTCTTACATTTGTAAGACAAGCATATGAATGATATTAATATTCACAAATGACATATGATTATTTGCAAAAATTCGGAGAGCTGGGCTGTCAGTGTCACAACAACTATGAGCAGTCATGCTTGCAAGACTTAAAGTGGCAGACTCCAGAACTATTATTTTAATATTTAAAAAAAATAATGGGTTTAATATGTTTTATACAGAAATGTACTTGTGCAACTACCCAGTTGTTTGCTATACATAATGGAAATAGGGAGATTGGAAATATTGAAAAAAGGAAGACATAAATAAGGGAACAAAGAAGGAACACAGCAAGAGAGTTGTACTGGATGACATAGGTGAGGATGAGTACTATGTTTTTGTCAGGGTACAGACACCTATTATTTAAATATTTTTTATGAAAGAAGGTAGTATGGGTGTCAAGTATGGAAGGAACAGGGTGAAGAGGACTGCAACTTAAGAATCATCCCCAGTCCATGAAGCCTGAAACATTTCTTCTGCCTGATGATGATGCAGTGGAAGACTGGAGTGTTGAGTGAGTAGGGACTTGTGGTGACATGGTTGTCAGGACTGACTGGGGCAGTGAGTATTCCACCAGCTACAGAGAAACCTTAATTGGCTGAAGATATCTGCCCATGACCTGCTCTACCACATCTTCAACCAAGTCCTGAAGCCCTCATTCGGTGAGGCTTGCCTCGAGCCAGGGTGCCTACAGGACTGGTGCAACCAACCTGACCCTTTGAGAAGGTCCATGGCAAAAAGAGAGTAAGCATTGGGAGTCACATGGCTGGTTGCTCTTGAGGAATTTGGGTTTGTAAAAATATGAACATAAATGGGATAGAATAAAGTCCAAGTTATAAACCAATCTTGTCTCCCTGTTTTAAGTTATAGTTTCAGTGTGATGCACTGGCCTCAGATGGTATTGATTCAGTTTGACATAAAAAGAAGAAAAATGCTTAATGGTTATCAAAAGATATATACAAATCAGTGTATAGCAATATTATATATTGATGCTTGACAACCACCTGGCACTCAGTGCATCCAAGACCAAATTAATGATATTCACCCCTTCTAAAACCACCATCTTAGACAAAGACTCTTTCTCTATCACCAGCCAAAATAACACACTTCTTGAAATAGTCCCCACTGCAAAACTATTAGGAGTCCTCATTGATGACCAGCTAAAGTTTGATAACCATCTATATGTAAACATCTAAAAAACACACAAGAAACTTGGCATGCTCTACCGCCACTACCGCTTCATCTCTCCTGCCACCAGGACCACTCTTGCTACTGCTTACCTCATCCCTTCCGTCTTATATGGAGCCTCTATCCTTACTAATCTTCAGTCCTTCCTCAAGTCAAAACTCACTTCCTGCTACTACAAAACCAAGATGGTGTGGTGTGTTTTTATTTGGGGGGGGGGTCTGGGCATTGTTCAGGAAACCTGTGAAGAGGAAAACACAATTTAAATATGTAAAAGAATACTACATTAATATGTGCATAGTAAGGGAGCATATGTAAAATACCCATGAAATGAAACCAAGAGTTTATAATAAAAGTACCTGAATTAGAGAATGTAACCCATGAGATCAAGTAATAATGCAACTGTACTGAATGCAAATTTCTGGCCACATAAAAGTGACAATTTGAGTGAAAGAATAAATGAAGTGAATAACTTTGCAAAAACAGGAAAGAGAAAGATGGAACAAATTTATTACAATTATTGTTCATATGTTTATAGGTGTATGCTAGACTAATGACCACTAGGGCCATTAAAATCTTAGCTGTGCAACCCAAATATTTGATGGGAGTGATTTACTGACTCTCTCTATTTATCAGAGACATAGGAGCCTGATCAGGGTGAATTTCTGATTACTCATCCAAAGGTCCAAATAGCACCTAAATAGGGATAGGAAAGATTTCTCCGTCACATGGATGAAAAGCCTGTTCCAGAGAATGGAATTTCTATGAGAAACATACCTGTCTATCCAACATGTCCTATTTATGTTGCAGGCAAAATTTAGGTCTTTTAATCTAGTAGTTCTGATGCTGTTTGTTTTGCGGATGTGCAAAAGATTAATCGAACAGGGCCCATGGATGCCTGGCAAAGATTTTCTCAAAGATGTCTATATGATACCAAGCAAAGAGACAGGGCTTTGATACAATCAGCTTAGGACATTATATTTACCCCCTGTATTCTTTTTGAACGTTAATGGCCAATCCATTTAATGCATGCGCCTGGTCAAGTACATATTGAAGGAGGCATTATACACTGTGATGGGCCTGATAAGGGCTGAGTACAGTGGTATGATGATCTCTCTAGGCATAGATGCCAAACCCTTGATTAAAAATTGAGCAAAATAGAAGGATTTTCTTACTATCTTGGACACACTTTGGTCGAAGGCTAGGTTACTATCTACATGAGTTCCCAGGCCCCTGACTAGTGATTCAACTTTAAAAGGTGTTTTATTGATGACATAGTTACCTGGAGTGGCAGACTTCCCTAAGTGTATAATAATGCATTTCTTGGTATTGAGTTTTATACCATGGTTTTGGCACTTTGCTTTTTCTGTATTAGACCTTCCTGAAGGGTGTTCTCATCTTAGGGAGATTCAATGACTGCTCCCACTTTGCAAAGATCTGCAAATTTGGTTAGCCAGAGGCCCATGACATTGGCATTGACATCTAAGAAAGTAGATGCCAAAGAGGAGTGAGCCTAGCACAGATCCTTTGGGGACTCCATTAGTGACCAGCCCCTTTGTGGAGGTAACTTCATTGATTCTAACCTCCTGTGTCCTATCTGTGAGCCACCTAGCTCTCCAGCATGTTATAAAGGTGCTTATATCTAGTTCTGTAACTGTTGATAATGCCTCATTCATTGCCTTAGTGACCTTTTCAAACAAGTTCACTGGATTCAGTAAGCATGACCTTCATTTTACAAAGCTAAACTTGGATAGAACCAGTGTCCGGATGCGTCTTATGTCCCTACTGATAATTTCCATAATTATTTTCATGGCTTTAAAAATAAGACTAGTCAAACTAATGGGTCTTTAGTTTCCAGGATCTGTCAAAGGTCTTGCCTTATGAAGTGGGATGATAGTTGCAATTCTGCATTCATGTGGCACAAAGCCTGTTTCAAAGACTGTAGTTAAAAAATTACTTCAGAGATCCTGATAAGTCCTATTTAAGACTGTTCAGGAGGCATCCTGGGATGGTATCAGGGTCCATTCTGGCCATGTTCTTGGGTTTACCAAGTGTAGTCAGTACATGCTCCCAAGTTATATTTGGAGCTATAATAAAATAAGTAGAGAGTTCAGCAGAAAGCTTACAAGCTGAAGTTCATAGAAAAGAGACTAAGAAATCCCTGCCTGAAGAACAGATAGGGGGAATCCCTTTTGAAAAATATAAAAGCGAAAAGTGAGGGAATTTTAGGTTTATAAGTTCATCAGAGAATATTAGGCTAACTACCATGATGGACTATTTTAGGACTAGCCAATAACCTGCAGTCAGACTCAAACCCTGCATCTTGTGTTTACGAAGGTCAGCACCTTAGCAGTTATGGCTAACCCACTAAAATAAAAAAATGGATGTTCTCAGTGATGTTTGGAAGAACTAAACTCACACATAATATAGAGATAGTTGGCAGCACACCAATAAAGACTGTATCTAAGCTTTTGGGAAGGAATATATCTGTACTGCTTTTAGCAAAGCTGAACTGCATTTCAGAGTTTGACAGATGTCTTCACATACATCCGCAGTCTCAAAGGTAACTCCCAAATTTGCTCTAAATTGGTGGTCAAGAACACCTACATACACAAACATCGTAGATATAGCCAACCTGCTGGTAGACAGGTTCAGTGAAAACTTCACCCCCCCCCCTCATCAATAAACCAGGACATCCCCAGCATCTGCCCCCCTCCCCTCATCACCAGGGAGCAGGTCTTTAATGTCCTCTCAATTAGTATCCATGGGACCCAACAACATCCCTGGCTGCATCCTACATGAACTCAGGCATGAACTCTCTGCTCCATTAAGCACCATATTCAACTAAAGCCTGAGCACTGGCTTCATCCCAGCTGAATGGAGGACAGCCACTGTCATCCCTCTACACAAAGGTAGAGCATCCACTGACCAAGGCAATTACAGGCCCATCAGCCTAAGTAGCCTGATCTGCCTAGGCCATGGAATGCATTATCATGGATCATATAAACAAAGAACTTTATTTTATTTATTTTATTTTACATTTGTTGACCAGGCTAGTCTAACTGGATACATGTCCATTTTCAGTAGAGGCCCAGGGAAAAAAGCTCCAACACACACACACACACACACACACACACACACACACACACACACACACACACACACACACACAATATAATAAAGAATGTTGCAACAATACAAGCTTGACACAGCTGCTGTTAATAAAAGTACAATACTAATAGCGAGCATAATGCAAACAGTAAAGGTAATGTATAAAAAGTTGTTTACTAAATACATAGATTTAAATTGCAATGTAATGGTTTATATGGATCATTAAGGAGAAGTCAGTAGTTAGTACAGTATAGTATAAGGTGAAGAGTATTCATAAGTATAAAGAAAAAAGAGAGTTAGGGTTAGTACAAGGGCATACCAATGTGTACTAAGAAATAGTTTTAGTTTCTGTTTAAAAAGTGTTATGGAAGACAGAGAAAGGAGTTCAGTGGGAAGTAGGTTCCAATGTTTTCCGACAGTATTAGAGAACAGAGAGTCTCCTGCTAAGTTGTTGGATCTGTTGGTACTAATAAGTAGTTTATTTGAAGAGCGTAAATTCTTAAGATTGTTGTAAGGGGTAATGAGAGTAGAGGGTATTGGATTATTGGTGGGATGATACAGGGTCTTATGAGCAATAACAAGCTGATGAAATAGAAGCTTATTTTGGAACTCTAGCAATCCTAGTTGATTTAGATTAATACAGTGATGAGTTTTAAAAGGAGAGCCAGTGGCAAATCTAGCAGTATTATTATTATAGGAAATTGCCAGTTTGTTGAGGTTGTTTTTTGAAAGATTAGTGTATATAGGTGAAGCATAGAGCAGAGTGGAGATTAAGTGAGTTCTGGCTATAGCGGTCCTGGCTAATGGTGTAAGAAAGGAGTTGATTCTATAGAGGGACCCCAATTTCTTGTTGACTATTTTTATTGTGCTGTTAATATGAGTATCAAAGTTCAGGTTGCTATCTTTAGTTATTCCTAAAAGTTTGGTGGTTGGGTCAGGAGATATGAGAGTGCCGTTATTAGATATGAGTGCGAAATATGCTGGAGTTGACTTTCGGGTTGGAGTAAAAAGTAAAAGTTTAGTTTTTTGAGGTTCAGGAGGAGGCAGCTGTTTAAAAAAAACATTGTTCTACTGTATTAAAAGCTTTAGATAAATCTTTAAAGACTGGAGAGGAAAGAATATTGTTGTTACGGTTTTTGTTAATGCATTCTGTAAAGGATAGCAGATGAGTGGTAGTACTGTGGAATGGTCTAAATCCATGCTGACAGTTGGCAAGTAAGTTATTTTGGATAAGGTGGTTAAGTAGTTGCTTATGGATGCATTTTTCCATTATTTTTGCCAGTGGGGAGAGTAAAGCTATAGGACGATAGTTTGAAAAGTCATTGGAGTTACCACCTTTATGTAGGGGGATAATGTGAGAGATTTTCCAAATAGTTGGGATAGTTCCTTCACTTATGGTTCTGTTTATCAGTTTGGAAACCTCAAAATGCTTGACTCCACACAGTTTGGTTTGTGTCAAAGGGAGATCATGCCTATTAAACTTGGTCATCTTCTTTGAAGCTTGGTCAACTTCTTTGAAGCGGTCATCAAAGCCATGGACAAGGGTAAGACAGTGCACACCTCCTACCTTCACCTAGCCAAGGCCTTCGACACTATTCCCCACTCAGACATAATAGATAAACTCTTCCAGCTAGGCATTAACCTGTACGTTACCAGATGGGTAGTTAACTGGCTCACTGATAGAACTCACTCAGTCGAAATAGGGAAAGCCACCTCTAGTAGTACACCCGCAACGAGTGGTGTACACCAAGGATCAGTGTTGGGGCCTCTACTGTTTGGGATATACTTTTATGAGGTGCCAGCCAAAACCAGTGGTCTGTGGCTGACCATGTTTGCAGATGACTGCAAGCTGGGCACTGTCTCAAATTTCCCTATTAATGTGAACATCCTCCAAGAGGGCCTTACCCAAACTAATTACTGGAGCCAAGAGCACGGCTTCAAACTGAATGCCAAGAAATGCATCATTACCCCCTTTTGGCAAAATGCTGTCCCCGCTAATTCTCACATTAATAACAGTGCACAAAGCACTCAAGCAGTCATGAGGGACTTGGGCACCCAGGCTGATATCAACCTAACTTTTGACCACCATACTGCCTCTATTGTATGGAATGCATTCTACATGGTCCACCTCATATGTAAGGGTATTTCATCCAGGAACAAGGAGGTCATAACATCCCTGTACTCCTCCCTTCAGCATGTACCTGGCCAAGCACATGCAGCAGTGGGAGAGACCACAGAGATTCCTGACCAGGAAAATCCAGGGTCTCAAGCACCTGTCCTGTACATTTAGGCTAAAAGCCCTGTAGCTCTACTCAGTCTCATACAGCTTGCTCAGAGGTGACCTGTGTATGGCATACAAGGCCATCTCAGACCCAGTCTTGATGCAGTTGATGCATATCCATAAGTCAGAAGCCACTCGGGCAACCCACAAGGCCTAAACCTGATGTGTGACATTAATAGAACTTGTTGGTGGGATAGCTTTGTGTCCCAGAGACTCCCCCATCTGTGGAATAGACTCATTTTCCATGTTAAGCAGAGTACTTCTCTAGCCCTCTTTAAGAGGAACCTGGACGACTGGATGGAAAACAGAAAATACACCCCTGGGAGCCAACCTGTGTCCCTACTGGACAAGGAAAACAGGTGTTGAATTTGTGGGAACATTGGCAAAATTCTTGGCTAGACTTCTAATGGCCTCTGGGCCAATAGCCTAGTGTCATCATATGAACCTATACTCGACTTGAAGTGATACTTGGCAGATATCACTTAAAACTGCCAAGGAAAAATGTACTAAATCCACTGGTAAGTAAAATAAACATGCAAATACTAGAGCTTACAAAATAGAGTACACAGATAAGAATGTATGAGTTATAGCACTTTCAACTCTCTCTCTCTGTATTACCTTGAGACAGCAGTATCGCAACAAAAAAGAGTGCATATTTTCATCTGTTTTTTTTAATTACAAGATAAATTTCTACTACTACAACAGGTTTAATTATGCATTAACGTTTGTAATCATCTTCTTGCCTGTGCTAACAAATGGACACTTCTGCTATTGAATCATGTAAGCCTTGACAAAGATGGTCATATTTTATAAATGGATTGTAATAATTACCACTCCTGATATTTAAATCTATACTGTCCTGTATAAAAAAAAACTAAAGTACTTAAAATCTGCATGTTATAAAGTGTCTGTATAATGAACACTTATTGTTTTTCACATAACAGTGTTCATATATTAAAGGATGCATCTTCTGGAAATACTTACTCACATAAACATCTTGACAAGTATGACAATAAACTAAGCACAATACTTCTTAACAAGCAAATGTATTGCAAAATTTTGACAAGTATTGCAGTTAGATAAGTACACAACTCTTAACATGCAAATGTGAGCTGAGCAGCACAAGTGAGACTCTCATAACCTGTAATTTTTATGGAAGGGCTTAGAAAGATAAACCCACTAAACTGACAAAAATTAACATTATGTGCCAGTCTTCTGTTTGAACATTTTCTTACAAAGTAATCTGCATGTCCTAGACCACATTTTAAATGAAAATACTTTTCTTGATACAACAGGATTAATGTCCTACAAACAAAATGGTTCAGTGTCACCCTTTAAAGTATTACAGCTGTCAGACATTATGTTGTAACAGAAGAGGCCTCTATATTTTATTATATGGCCAAGACAGACAAAAATTGATGGGTGTCTTTATCTTCAGTGTTACCACAATATATTGTTCCTTTATATAGAATCACTGGATCCTTCTTTTTTCTATCCTCCATCACTATTAAAATGCCAAAACAGATGCTGTCATTGTGTTCTTTCTCTCTGTCGGTTTAAAAATATCTTTCAGTAGCCCAAGTTCCTTTCGAAATCATCATTAGAAACCAATATTACAAAGCTTAACTTCATGCTGTTTCACCAAATTATTCTTAATGCTTACAGGATGACAACTACTACCATGTCGATAAGAGTTAGTAAAAAGCTTACTGCACTTTGTAAACTTATAATACTGTTTGTCTAAACTTTAATGAATTTAATATATAAAATCTCTGTGTCTGCATAAGACCTCTTACATTGGAAAGTGTTCAAATAATCAGTAGAAAGAGTTAATATTTTTTCTACTTTTCCTCTCTGTAAAATAACAATGTCTTCAATAAAGTGGCAAACTTAGAGTATGTGTAGCATAAATTCAGAATTTGGTAAAACCATACTATCCCTGGCATCAAAACCAATGTCAGTTTAAACAAGATCTACTACTGCTCTCACAAGAACATCAGTGATTTGATTATATATTTTCTGCTCAAATAAAGAAAAGCATAACAATACTAATGATTTGATGAAATTATTCCTACTTAAATAGAAAAAATATATATTTTTTTCCAAAGCCAAATCCACAAAACAACATTCCAAATGAATTACAGTTGTTGAAAAATCACTAATGGTTATTAAAAGAAATCCCTCAGAGAGCTGTAAACTTATATATGGTGTCACTTTATATAAATCTACCACATCAGTATCTGCCAAAATGGCATTGCCATCAGAAAGAATGTTACTTACTTAAAACAAAAACCTTAAGAGATCCTAATCTAACCAGAGATGGGTGGGACTACATTTTTGATATTCTCTCTAATAAATATGGCCAAGGATTTTTAGACCCTTAGTTGAAAGAATAGTTTTAAATGATTGATCCTTATGTTTTTTTTTTTTAGTTTGTAGCGTATGGTTTTAAAAAAAAAAAAAGCACAATCAATTTCATAAAGATGTTACCAGACTAAATATTATACTCAGTTAAATACAGAATGATTGATCATATTATTTTGGATTTATTGTCTGACAGCCAAAGTACCAAAGACATGCTGTAGGTGGATTGGACACTCTAAATTGGCCCTAGGTGTGAGTGCGTGTGTGCGTGCATGTGTGTGCATTCTGTGGAAGGTAGGGCACTGGGCTGGCAACTCAACACCGTAAAAACTCCACTGCCAATCATGAGCGGATGGATGATCTGCTGTGGTGACCACTAACCAGGAAAAAGCCGAAAGAAGAAGTCTGACAGCCAGAGTACTAAATGACATGTCTGACTTTTTCAAACATGAATTTTCAATGAGCCAGTGTGTTTAACAGAACAAGGTCAGGATGCATAGGGTAAAATAAATAAAATAGTGAAATTTCAGTAGTCACAGAGCGTTTGTCGATCTCACTGATTAAACTGTGCCCTGTTCTGCTTACCTTAAATAAAAATGCTACTTCTCATCTCTTCCCTTTGATATATATTGATCTAATCCCTTTGCAGCTAAAAATGCAGCACAGATCTTTAATAACTATCACTAACTAAACTCCAAGGAAAAAAATAAAGTAAAACAGTAAATCTAAGGTAAGTTAGTAAATATATAAATAAACAAATAAGTAAAACAAGTGCAAAAGACAAGAAACATTGTGAAGGTAAGAGCTATAAAACAAGATGAAGTTCCAGACAGAAATAATTTATCCAGTACCCTCTTTAGTGATTGAGAAAGGGGAGGTATGTTAAGATGAAATGAGGAAAAATGGGGGAGTTTAGTATGGTTAAGACAGTTTACAGGGACTAGGCTTTCCAACAGTGAGGAGTTAAGTGGTTTGAGATGTTAGGGGAAGTGAGGTAGGTTAGGGAGGGACTTAGATTAGCTGATATATTTGGGAACACAGAAAGTGTTGTCACATTCAGGCATGAGCTGGTGACCCTCCCTCCCTCCCATAAAACTTCTTGGGTTATTGTTAGTTTTGTGGGGGGAGAAGAGGGACAGGATTGTTGTCTTCTTTTCCCCCTCTAGGCAAAGGTCGTCATGGATTTAAGTTGGGGATCAAGTGAGTTGATGGACGCTGCTTGACAATAAGGGAAGTGAATTTGGATGATGGTTGATTTAAAGGGTGAGCAGGTATGCTGCCTATTTAAGATTGGTTGGGTGAGTAGTTACGCTGGCCTGATGGATGACTGAACAGGGTGAGTGGGTACGCTGCCCTGATGTATGACTCTGCCAGGGTGAGTAGGTATGCTACCGTAAGATGATCTGAGAATTGTGAAGTTTATTGTTATTTGTTTCTATGTAAATAAAGTGTATGGTTATATAATATTAATAAAGGTCATCAAATGTCTTTTGGGTGTTGGTATGAGTTATTTAAAGGGGACAGGGACAAAAACAAATAGTCATAAAGCAAGATTCTAAATTATATACTCTGCTTAGTATTGAACTAGGATCAAAAGATATGTTTAAGAAAACTGTTCTGAAATACTGCTATAGAAATAGGGCCTAATTTCAGTCTTTTCAAAAACAAATATATAGTTTTAGATATCGAGTCATTCACTAATGGGAAAGAGTTACAAAAAAGTGATGTTAGCTTCTACAACTGAAATATTTTCTAGTCATTTTGATTTTTATATGCATCCATTTGCTATCTCACCATTTAAACTGCTACAATCACAATATGAGCTCACACATTTTTCTAATTATTACTTTTTAATTATTTAAAACATATTTATATGAGTTAGAAACTTTTCTATGTAAGTACTTCTATCGAACACCACCCAGGTAAAGTATGAAAGATGTTTTTGCAGTATACAGCTGGAATAACACAACATAAGAAAAAAATTAAGAAATACCAAATGATTAAACACCGGATGACATGTAAGCATTTCGGTTAGCAATCCACCAAACTTAATACAGTTGGACTCGCACTGCAAAATCATCAGACAGCCGGATTACAAATTTTACAGAGAATGTCAGACAGTATTAACTGGTTTTAACTGTGCAGAGAACAACCTGCATTTATGATGCTGTATTTAAACAAATAGAATAGTTAATTTCTTGTCATTTTTTTATCAGAATCATCCAGTTTAACTCCTTTCTGACTCTCTTTACAGTGAAATGACATGCAGAAAACAATGTTAATTGGAAAAGAGGAAATGGCAGTTATTAGGGACTAGTGAGAAATGACCACTTAGGTCGTGATGGAATGCAAACCTCTGAACTGTCTCTGTTTTGTAGGGGCACCACTGATGAAGACTTTTAAAGAAGTTTTGTATGAAAAAGATGAAAGCGCTTAACTGCTTATTGTGTATTTAATAAAAGGCATAGGTAATATTAATTGCATCCTGATCCCTGCTTTGGGAACTTGCAGTTTCTTTTGGAATTAGTTTAAGTGTTAACTACTTGCTGAACTGGTCATGGGTTTGTGAACCCCAATGTTTCTCAAAGTTTTGTTCCATTCCTCCTAAAATTGAAAATCGCTTTTTGAATTTCTAAGATAAAAGTGCCAACATTTAAAATGTGTCCCTAATTTGGTGCCTTTCCCTTACTTATTTTTTACTTTGTTCCAAATTCTTTTGGTACAAGTTGAGACCTCTGATGGAATGGGTGAAGCATGAAAATGTTATATTTTCAAGTAAACTACTTAGTTACTTCTGAACTGATATATTTGAGAGACATTCAAGAATTGCTGTTAAGGAGGTTCAGGTTGTAGGCCTTAAATCTGACTATAAATGATCATTACAGTGTACATTATTAATTATTCAAGAGGAAAATGAAGAATAGACCCCCCCTTATGCGAGGAAACATGTCTAGTACTAGACATCCAAGGTATATCATCACATACACATGTATGACTGATAATGTTTGAACATCTCAACACAGATATGTGCAATTCCACAGGGATGTGCGAGATTGTGGAAGAATGGAAATCTGCTTACAGCTTCCCAACCAAGCTACAGTCTGATGTGTATGAGGAAAATTCCAGAAGCTTGGCAGACTGCTCACTGCCACACAACTGAACAACTTGGCAGTTCACCAAAATAAGCAACAGGGATAAACCAAATAGACAAGCAAAAGACTGAGGGAAGACGCAGCCCCACAATGGCTCACTTGGTATGTCCTGGTGTCTTGTTAGATTTAATAGGCTTTGCTAGGAAGACAGCTATACATGATAGATAAAAGGTTAAAATGTATATTTTTGGAAAACAGACAGTAGCAACTGCAAATACTCAGTATAACTTGCGAGTCTGTCCTACCTAACCTCTACTTCTCACTTATTGAAATATACAGGGTGGTGGTACCATAGGTTATTTTACTGGTGACTGCATAACTCACTGGTTATCAGGATATCAGTAACTTTATTAATCAGCAAACAAATTATCCATCTTCTTAAATGGATCCTCACAGGATTCCAGAAGTTACTCCCTGAACTGACTATGCAATAGCTAGAGCATTATCTTGCTCTCCTTGATATGTCAGGCAGGCCTTCTTCCAGTAGCATTAGTGTTTGCAAGCATTGCAGTGAATTTCTGCAAAAGCAGATAGTGACCTAGGATTTACACTACAGACATGAGTACAGAATTATGAGCAGTGCATTCTAAGCCAGCCATGAAACATGATCACCACACATGAACCCTCCTTCACAGTATGACTGTGACATGGTGTAACTCTGACATGGTGTGACTCTGACATGGTATATCTGTGACATGGTGTAACTGTGACACAATGTGGCTGTGATGTGGTTTAACTATGACTGTGCCATGGTGTGACTGTGACATGGTATATCTGTGACATGATGTGACTGTGCCATGGTGTGACTGTGACATGGCATTACTGTCACATGGTGTATCTGTGATGTGTGTGACTGTGACATGGTGCATCTGTAGCATGGTGTGACTGTAACATGGTACAACTGTGACAATTGACTGTGACATGATGTAAAACATAGCTGTATGTTATGCCATGGTTGTGCTTCATCAAAATATAGTAATCCATGATTGAGAATAGAAACATAATCCTGTTACTTCTTGTCTCTTGTTTCACTGTATAACATTTAATTAAGATTATACAGTATGGGGTTAATATATTTATGTGATCATAGTTAGTTTAGAATACACTGTGGTGGTGGTGCTGCGGTAGCGTTGTTGCCTCACAGTTAGACGTTGCCCGTTCGATTCTCAGAGCATCTTCTGTGTGGTGACATGCGTGAATGGGTGTTCCTTCATTGAAGGTTGTGCGTTAGGCCCGGCAAGCCAGCATGTAGAAATCTACTGCCAATCATTAGCGGACTGGAGTTCCGCTGTGGCGACCCCTAACCGGGAAAAGCCAAAAGACACAAACAAACAAAGTTAGTTTAGAAATAGGAAGAAAGTGAAATATGTAGTATAGAGTACAGATTTACAGATTTTGTTTTTTTGTGTATAGTATGGGAGGAATATTAAATGGGTAGATAAGGGTAAACAGGAAGTAGCCTGGCAGTGAAGACTAGCTCATCCAGAAGTTTTAAATATTGTTATAAATTCAGTTCTGAAGGTGTGTAAGTTATTAATTTATCATAGTAGGTGGGGAATGGAATTCCACATTTTGGGACATTTCCAACTGTGTTTGACTTACTTATGTAGAAACATTTTGTCTTTGGAGATGAGGGGTGTAGGCAATGGAATAGAAGTGTATAATGTGGTTTAAAGTAGAACATTTATTAGGTGTATATACCAGGCTGTGGGCAATAAGTAGCTAAAAGTATATGAGGTGGTGGTTGAATTCACGTAGATATAAAGACGCAATATATATATATATATATATATATATATATATATATATATATATGTATATATATATGTGTGTGTGTGTGTATATATATATATATATATATATATATATATATATATAGATATATATATATATATATATAGATTTATGTGTTGTGTGTATGTGTGTGTATATATATGTGTGTGTATGTATATAATATATATATATGTGTGTGTGTATGTATGTATATATATATATATATATATATATATGTGTGCGTATATGTATATATATATATATATATACACACACATATATATATATATAGTTTTACTCTGTATATAAAATACAGTTTTTGATTGGCTGTTTTGCTTGATGGATGTGGAGGACAAGTTTCAAGGAGTTATCTGTTACAACACCCAGCAGCTTGGTGTGATTACTTATATGATTATGGTTTTGTATAAAGAGGGGATAGTGAAGTTGTTTTTGCTTAGATATTGTGATTTTGGAGTGAATTAAAGTAGATTTTTAGGATTCATAATTAGATAACAATTGTTGAAACAGGTTTTGGTGTAGCTGAAGAATACTTGTGTTAGATGTTGGAGACCGATTAGATAAGAGGCAGGACAGATTAGGGTGTATCCATGCACATACATGATCAAGGTGGCATGTCTGGCAATGGATTATAGATCATTTATAAAGATATTGAATAGTAGGGGACCAAGGACATATTTCTGGTGAATTCCTACTGAGACTGTAAGGAAGGAGGAAATTATGATTGCCATTTTATGGTTTGGAATCTGTAAGTTAAGCAGTTTTGGAACCAAGTTGGGAGGCTTGAGAGAAATGGTTAAATCTATCATAAAAATAATTGTAACTTCTTTAAGACCAATGAGATGTTTTTTAGTTTAGTGGGTGAATATCCATGTTTTGTATATAAAACAGTATGCAGCTTGAAAACAAATCTTACCACCTAAAAGCAAAAACAACTCCATATTAAGGTTAGGTATTAAAAAATGTGGCAGTTGCAAGCAAGCTCTTTTTTATTTGAAGAGACTTATGTGAACTTGGATAATATCTTATCTAATACAGTTTGTTTACAAGATGGTAATTGTGCCACATCAGGAGTGGTTTATCTAACCAAATGTTCAGTTTGTCCAGCATTTTATGTTGGTAAAACCAAAATTACGTTAAGGAAGAGAATATAGGAGCACTGTTGCAATATAGCTAAATCAAATGGAAATATGTTGTATAAACGCTCCATAACCTGCCATGAGTTTATGAAGTTACACTTTGCATTTATTGATAAGGTTACCCACCCTAGGGGTGGTGCCCCTGAAACAAAATCAGAATTGTGGCAGTTAAAATTAAATGCTAGAAGAAAGCCCAGATTAAACAAGAATGTATCTATTGTTTCTTTATTAAAGTTGAGGGCAGCTGAAGTATCCAGACACATGCACAGATTTTTTATAAAAAAATATTTTTACCATTCAATATAGTTTAAAGTGCTATTGGCGTTAATGTATTCACAACAATTCTTATACACTTAAAATGATAAATTTTTGAAATTACTACATGCATGTTTTACATTTTAATATTTTAATTTTATTTTATAACATTATGGTACTGTTATTCTTTTTTAAAGTTCATGTCCAAAACATAATTTTACAATAATGTGAAGTTTGTGGTCCATTAAAAATGTATTTTTCATTACCTTTAAAAGTATTTTTTTTTTCTCAATTGATGCGAGTAGTAAGAAAAAAAATCCACAAGTTGGCCTACATACTGTCAACAACCCCACAAAACAGAAAGCTCTCTGTACCTCTTCTGTAAAGAGCAGGGCTAAGACTGAGATGCTTTAAAATACTTTAATTTGATACACAGGTTAAGCACTTTTCTTGTGCTAAAGTAGCCTGCTAACAGTAAGTTATAAAAACAGCTTGAATAAATCACTCTCACAATGTATGCACTCGAGCTGCTCAATCTTCATGTATGACAATAAAGTTAAAAAAGTAGCAGTCCGTCCTGAACTCCTCATGGTGAGAGAGGACTCAACTGAGCAAGACTGCCACATAGATTTTTTTTTTTGCAATCTTTGGGATGACAGGTAATGGAAAAGCCTTAAGGACCATGGACTCCTTGGTGTAAAATGATGTAGGGTTTACTGGTTCAGTTTTCCATTTAGGGATACAGAACTGGATCGGACAGCATCTGCAATGCTAAAATGTGTTGCATATTGTACTGGGTGAAAACTGGTTTGCCACACTGTGGTATGTTTAGAAAGTTAGGGAAAATGATTTGCAGCACTGTGGATGTCACTTTGTCATTCTTCACCCCTATACATTATAAGGGCTATGACAATTAGAACAATGATGCTACTCTGGTCTATGCTGTCAAACAGTGGCTTTTTTGAAAAATAGTTATCTGTGCAGGTGATATTTATCCAAAAGTACAACTACAGCAGACTATTGTTGCTTCTAAGCATTTAGATATAGCTTGTAGCCATTTTGAAAACAAGATAGAGACTAATGCTGTGTACACACATCTCATGGAGTTTGCTACACTGGCAGGTTATGGTAAAAACAAAAAGTCAAAGCTCCCCACACACTTTCAGTTCCACAACAGGAAGTTAATCGATATGTGAATGACATTCAGATGCATGCCCACACGTGATTTAAGATTAATCTATCATTTTTAATTTGAAATATGTCAATATGCTATAAAATCACTTTAGCAGTTTACCCAGATATAAGGTATGATGCCCCCCCACACCCATGCAACCTATATATACTAACTTTGAGAATGCTGTATTTCAAAAATAAGGAAAATTCTCCATGATACTGCAATCTTGGTCTTTTAAAAGAAACAAGAGAAATCACACATTAGAGTTGTGTCTTTGAGCATTGAACAGTTATGTCTCAGCTTAAAATGGCACCCATATTTTGACCGGCTCATACCATACAAGCCATGCTGGCCTTTCCTAGGATCCCACAGACAATATCGGTGGTTTAAGTAAGTGAACATTAAAATGAAGCATATACAAGGTTCTTAGTTAATTGTCCACTTGGGCCACAATTACTGTCTATTTCTCAAAGTCACCAGATGTCCACCATCACTGTCATTCTTTATCTCCCACTGCCTTAGCCAGGCAAAGTAACCCAGAAAATTTAAAATTTATAATACAACTTCTCATGAGTGCATCCTGAATGATTTGACATAAATCATGTTATGCGTTCACAATTCAAAATATTATTTTCTCTAGATCAGTAAGAGATGATGAAGTAGTTTTAAGTGCAACCTTATGTTAACCATGGTAAAATTCATTAGATTCTACATTTTAAACTGAATTATATAATAATCACTGTAAATGTTACATTTTCTGTTGTTTTGTAAACAACTTAAAATATCTCAGTAACCACTGAAGCTACATGCATACTGTCAATAGCATTCATCCAGTAACATTTTAATACAACTCTAACAATTTCTGTTTGTGTTGCTTCTTGTTAAGTCATGCAACAAATGTAATTATTTATAATGTCACAAAGTTCAAAATATTTGCAATTAGGTACAAAAACAACATTTAATATCTCTTAAGCTGCACTGGATAGTGCTGAAGTATCAAAGCAGTTGCATTCCACATCATGTATACTTTAAGGTGAAATCGGTCAATATCTCATATGTATCATAGTAATATACATAACCCTACCACTGGATGAAGACTGAACACTCAAACTTCAGTTCCCGAGGTTCAACCTCTCAGCGAGCAGAGTTCCTACATAAAAATCATTGTTGGCGAGTTGTGCTGTCAGTTATGTCCATTTTCTGGGAATTTCAACCCTTCTTTGAATTGGTACAGCCATGGAGTTGTTATATATAAGTATAGAGAGGCACTTGCCATCCACATGACAGGTCTGGAGGGGGGGTTGCCCCCAAGCAAAAAGACTTAAAAAGTGTTTTTTTTTTCACATTTTTGGGCAAATTCATTTTGGGAATTTTCATCCTTGGTGCATTCACTTTTGTCCACTCACAGTAGAAGCAGTAATATTAATATGAACATGCAATATTAGACACATGGATGCAGTACTAGGGTGATCTTAAACTGTTTGTTGGAGGGCCAATATTTTTTATCGAGATAGAGTGCCCAATACTTTTTTTGGAAAAGAAATATGTGGTTTGCAGATGAATTAATATGAAGTTGGACACATTATTCAATAAAGTGCTCAATGTGTACGCAGAGCACCCAAAGTAATTTTGTAGGGAGAGCAGGACCTCATATGCTCTACCCATTAAGGTAGGTGTTTGTGCTCTTTATGCCACCATAGTAGCTTATTTAGTCATATATATATATAAGTGTATGTTTAGTTGTGGGGAAAATAAATCACTCCTCCTTTCTCTAAAATTGAGCAAACTCAGAATAAGCATAAATTAGGTGTGGGAATTGTGCACCACCTCCCACATGGAACATCAAGAGAATCTATCACCATACAAACTGTAATGGAGTGACGCATTTGGTTTATAAACTCAATTTTTCTTTGTTGTTTTCTTTTTTATGAAGATACTTTTGAATAATATCTAGTGCTGACTTTATTTTATGTGGTGTTAAACATTTCCAGTATTAGGGACTTAAAACAAATAGTTAGAAGGTCACACTGAAAAATCAAAAAGAAAAAACTAAATGAAAACTCCAGCCAAGCTAGAACTTCCAATGAGTGACCTGCTGTAACTTTGGCACATGGTATATATGTAAATGACCCTTATGAACATCAGGTTTTTCAGCTATATGGCAATTCTGATTGCCCATGACTTTTACATTTGAAGTCATTTTAATGGACAATTTCAGGCCAATAAAAACAAACCCCACTAGCTATGGATATGCATATTTCGGCATCATCAGAATAGCATAAGCAGAGTGTTTGACTAAGGAAAAGAAACACAAGGTTGTTATACCCAGCTGATGTCCATTATCATTAGGGTGACTGCAAAATATCCCAACTAACAAAGTAAAACAAAGAGTTAGAAGGTCACACTGAAAAACCAATCAGAAAAAACTAAATGAAAACTGCAGCCAAGCTAGAAATTCCAATGAGTGACCTCCCAAACCTCCTGTAACAGAGGTACATGGGATATATGCAAATGACCCTTATGAGCATCAGGTGTTTCAGCTTTATGGCGATTCTGATTGCCCATGACTTTTACATTTGAAGTCGCCATATAGCTGAAACACCTGATGTTCATAAGGGTCATTTGCATATATCCCACTTGCTTCTGTTACAGGAGTTTTGGGAGGTCACTCATTGGAAGTTCTGGTTTGACTGGAGTTTTCATTTAGTTTTTTTCTGATTAGTATTAGGGACTTAAGAATTAATGTTCGTGTTTTTAAACCTGTAGGCATGAGGAGTAATTGAAATTCTGAGGAAGCAAGGATATGAATCTATATTGCAGTTACTCTATTTCTAAGAATGTGTCTCTAGCAGTTGAAGTTTATGGAATAAATTGCTATAATACTGCACATCATTCATGTGGCCAGGCTTAATATTGTATGACACAAAAAAATTGTACACACACACACAAAATCATCTTTCAACATTCACTTAACTATTCATTCAAGATAAAGCATTCATAGAACAGAGATGTACCAGCATGCTTTAAACAGTGTGTGCAAGGGATTTTCATTTCTAGTACTTGGATTTCTACATGTTTCCTCTGATTATAATCAAGTTCATACTGGAAAACACTCGTACATGAAAACATGAAGCTGAATGCTATACTTAGAGATGCACATGAAAAAAAAAACAGAAAGTACAGAGTGAATAAGTTGACTTTAGTTTTTTAGGTTTGTTTCTAAACAGATAGGTGCCATGCTCATTCATCAATCCATTTTTTCAGTCAGATTCCTTTTTAATTTTAATCTGAATTTAATTTCAGTAAACCCATCCTATTTAACACAAACTGTTCAATTTGTTATAGACAAAAATAAAAGTTAATGATAATTGTTCTGTCAAAACTGCAGTATGTAATTAGTTCTTGAACATTTCACTGGATACTATACATTAAAGCAAAATGTTGTTTAATTACTTTAAACTGATTTAATATTTCACCAGCACACATTCCAAAAGCAAGGCCTGCATTTGTTGACTATATTTTTTCCTGATCTTTTGGTTTGCCTTTAGTACTATCACCATTATCTCTTTGTTTTTTATCAGAACCTATCAGTGTATATATATATATATATATATATGTATATATATCTTTACTGGACTAGGCTGTGACTAAAAGATACAAAGGCAAGTGTGAATGTCTGTTTGGACATAATTTCCAAATCAAAGCCCACTACATCTGAAAAGAAAAACTTCCTGTTTTTGCAATTAAATTAGTGTGTGCCGGTTTTAAATACTCTACTGTATTTTTGTGGTGTGAATTTTTGCATTTAGAAATGGTTTAGCAAGTTATCTCCTGCTGAGAGTGGGGAAGCTGCTATTGTTGAGGAGAAATGTTTACCAGTTGTAAGGGCAGTGTGTGTTTTTGAGTGTCCTATGTGCTGCTATTTGTTTGTTTAAATTTACTTTCCACAGACGTCACTGTTCTGCTCTGCTGTGCTGTTACTAGACAGTAACAACTGAGGTTACTTCCTCAGACTTGACATTTGTACCAAACCCACTGCATCTGGGAAGTGATGGATAGTCCAGAGAATGGTTACATACAGTTCAGAAATATTTTCAACAGTTCTAAGTGCTTGCACCACCTGGTTCTCTAAAAAAACAGTATTGAAGTGGTGTCATCTTTGACGATTATTCTCTGGGTACTGAACTGAACCTATTAGACAAAGCAGCCAGCTGGGTATGGGCAAGCACACTTGTGGATAACTGCACACAAGTTCTGCTGTGTGCACTCAAAGAAATATGTTGAATACTATTGCAGATAGTGGTTACACTCATTTAGGGTAGAGTTATATCTCTGCTTATTATTTCATTTTCATACTCTTGCAGTTCTTAGCCAGTCATTCAAAAATTCTTTCTATCAACACTGATCACCATGGATTATCTTGTCTTAAGAAGCCATCAGCCCTCATCACTTCTCCCTTATCATATCAATAATACAATACAATAAGACCTGGTATGCACTTATCTAATGATACGACTCTGCATTAGTGTCTGCAATTTTTTCAGAATTGGCTTGGAATAACAGAACAGAGTATTAGGTTTGATACTTTTTTTCCACGTGAAACAGTGCTCCTCAATAAACCAATTCAAGTGTAACTTGGACAGTTGGATGGAGAACAGGAAATGATCCCTTGTTTGACCACTATGTCAAAGATTTGGGATGCTGCAGTGGTCAAGAGACCAGTACACACCTATGAAGTGCAATTTTCTGTTGCTATTCAGAATAACCTTATTGCTTATGTAAATGGTATTAGATAATTATGCTGTGTATGATTAATGCAATGTGACATAAAACAGCTGGATTTTAAAAACAAATTTCCCTGAATGGAGTAATTTTACTGATGCTATAAGCGTAAGGAAAATGTATCCGGTTAGAAAGAAAACTCATAGACACTTGATACAAATAAAGATATGCAGAATTCTTTGTTGATCCTCTTTGCCTTTTGTGAATTTTTCCAATGCCATAGAGATACTGTCACATAATAAAAGGTGGAAGCTAATCTTGAAGAGAATGCTGGAGATTTCTGGCATATCATGAACACAGCCACCAAAACACTTGCCATTTACAGCAGCTACTACATACGAAGCAAATTTCCTACTAGAAGGGGAGGTATTTTTCAACCAAATAAGATAGTTATTGTGAATCAACAGTCACCTAGTTAATGCTGGAAGCTATTATCAGGTCAGCTTATCACAAGAAAGTGACTGACAGATAATTTTGGGATAAGAAGTTTGATAAAGTTATGTGTGAGATACATGCATCCTATGCAGATATCCATGTAGTCTGCAGGGGAATCTAGTCCCCCCTCAATTAAATAAGCCTATTGTTTGGTACATGGGTATATGCTACATTTAAACACTAAATGGGTGAGACCAATAGATTGTACAGATGTTCTGACCACTTCTTGGCTGTCTTCTGGCAACAGGCAGAAAACTGAATCATATTCTCAAGTAGAGATTTCCCCTTTGTTTGTTAGGGTTTTATCTGGGTTCTTCAGTTTTCTCTCACTTCCACAAAACTTGCTGGTTAACTCTCTACACTAAATTGCATATATATATATTGCATTTGACTTTGCCTTTGTAGTCTGCCATGTGACTAAAAAGGGACCATGGGTAAGCATTATCATCAAGATAACGGCAATAAAATTTGAAAATTAAAAATTGAAGTCCAAAAAAAGGCAGAGTAAGTACCATCAGCCCATTTAATTTGAGAATCAGATTTATTCAGTGGTAAAATCCCTTACTGTCATGTAATGGGAGAATATTCTTACATCTGTAGGGCATACATGGTGAGTGCTTGCTTGCTGTACTATTTCTGAATATTGCAGATCTCTTGAGTGCATTTTATTTTGAATTGAAGTTTTCAATTTAAGGTTTGCATGCATCTATGTTTTATCTTTTTCTTGTATTATACTTGTTTGTTTTAAGTTTTCCATTCTGTTGGAGTTTTAAGAGGTCTTGGCCATTATTACTGCTTAGTAGCCTGATTAAATTGTAACTTATTCTAAACCGCTTAGTGTTAGTTTAACCACTTGGGCTTCAGTCCAGTTATTTTACATTAAGAAGGTTTGTGGTCTACACTCTTGTGGGAGGAGAGGGTAACCTCTGCCCCTCTGAGCTAGGAATTGCCGGTGAAGGCTTATTGTGGCTGTTGTGTTACGTGTCTTTGTTCTGATTTAAGCACTTGGGTTCCAAACCAGTTATTTTACATTATGAAGATTTGTGGTCTAAACTCTTGTGGCAGGAAAGGATAGTCTACACCCTTCTAGGCTGGGAATTGCTGGTTGAAGGCTTATTGTGTCTGTTATTCTGAAAGTGCTTTAGTTCTGGTTTAAGCATTTAGGCTCAAAACCAGTTATTTTACATTAGGAAGGTTTGTGGTCTAGACTCTGCATTTATTACTGCCTGTTAGTAGCCTGATTAAATTGTAATGGTTATTCTAAACCTCTTAGTGTTGGTTTAAGCATGTGGGCTTCAGGCAAGTTATTTTATAATTAAGAAGGGTGTGGTGTACACTCTTGTGGGAGTGTTCTATGTTGGCATAATGGTTATGGTGTTTTCCTGACAGACACAAGGTGCAGGGTTTGATTCTCACATGGGGTAATTGGCTAGGCATCAAATGGACTCACAAGAGCAGTTAGCCTATTACTAATCTATGAACCTATTGATTATTGCTTTAATTTTTTTTTTTTTTTTTTTTGCTTTTGTGACTGCAATTTCTGCACTTTGAATTTCTAGTATGCCTGCATTATAAAACATAAGCTAGATTCAGGTTTCCTGAATCTAGACTGTTTGGTATCATTTGAGCACTAAAATTGGCTATCTAACATTAAGAAGCCCCCCCTGCACCCTTGTGGTAGAAGTATGCAGTCAAGGACCCATCTCTGGAATTAGTCTCAGTCTTGGGCTTTACCTTTGATTAATTTAGAGGTTACCAACAATCCTGTGTTATCTGAATCATCCACTGATTGCTTCTGAAAAATAACTATCACTTATACCTGATCTGCATTTCTTGCATTGTATTTTACTGTGTGATAGTATTTTTGAACTGGATTTTACTGTATTTTTGCCATTTCCTACACTTTTAACCTAGCATAGACTTGGTTCACAGTTTCTGAGCACTCATCCAGCTTTCCTCCACAAAAGAGGGGCTCCCTCTACACACTAGTGAGAATGGAGTGTAGCTAAGGACCTGTCTGTGTCGTGATCGTTGGCCCAGGGCCCAGTCTCATGTGTTACTATTGGTTAGAGTATTTGAAATCCATTTAATTTCATTGCTGCTTGTTGCCAGTGTTAGCTTGAAAATGCGTGTTGCACACCACCCACATGCTCATTACCATGCAGTGGAGAATACCATTAGCGGTTATAGAGACAAAGTGTTAGATAGATAATTTCCCTTAGTCATTTGCTTGAGCTCCATCAGAGGTTCTCACTGTTGTGATTCACTGCTCAGACAGACACTCAGCTGAGCATCTGCAGTTCCTCCACACGTCTTGCCCATTAAGCCCCTCACAGTTTAGAACTTTTTCTTGTTCTTTAGCCATACCTGGTCCTTCTAGTCCCTCCCTGTTACTAACCTCAGTACTTCACCTAACATCATGAATGGACAATTTCTCACCATTTCTCCAACCAACCTGATCAACATGGGCATCCTGAGGCAATGTAGCAATTGCCTCATATACATTGACAACCCACTTTTCCTAAATAACCAAAATTCAATATGTGAGAGCTGCGCATATATTAAGAATCTAGAATCTAGGCTCTTGTCACTCACAGATCAGGCATAAGGCATTCTGGCAATGGCCAGGCTGGGCAAATGGGAGGAGGACTTTGTGTTAAACAACACAGACTACATGCAGCATATCACATGCTATTTACGTTTTATTGATGACATCTTTATTGTGTGGGAAGGTGATACCTTGCAGCTTGGAGATTTTATCACTTACCTCAATCAAACAACCCCATTCCTGAAGTTTACCTTTTCCAATAGCTGTACTTCAACCACTTTCTTAGATATGCAGATTTCCAAGGACACCAACAATAACAGAATCACCACTGATCTATTCAGAAAACCAACGATGGTTAACTTATTACTCCACAGTAAAAGTCTACATCCTACAAAAAACAAGTATAATGTAGTGAAGTCCCAAGGCTATAGATTAGCTAGAATTACCACAGAGATGGAACCATTTTTGAGAAACCTGAACAACTTGGAGAATGATTTTCTAGTGAGAGGCTATGAAAGTCAGATGTTAAAAAACATCCTAGAACCCATTATAGAACTGAAAAGGCCTGAAGCACCTTCACTCAATCTCCCCAGTAGAAAAATGTTAAGTAATTCCACAGACAATAACAAATGCAAAAACAGCTGCATCCTGACTTACACTTTGGATTATCACAGTATCAAAAATATTATTGAAGAAAACTGGGACATTGTCACAGGAAGCCCTTTTCTGATTAACATCTTAGGTGAAGCCCCATTGTTTGTTTATAGGAAGGCCAGGAACATTAGAAGTTTTGTTGAATTTAAACCTAGACCATATGAGAAAAGCACTAAAAGATGTGAAACTAATTGTACATTTTGTATATTTATACAGCAAGGTGATAGTTTTTATTGCCCTTATTTAAAGAAGATCATTAAAACCAGTGCAGGTGGTGACTGGAACACTACAAAGGGAATTTACAGGGCACAGTGCAATGAATGTGATGCATTCTATGTGGACAAGACTGCAAATAAACTCAAGCGTAGGATTTCATGTCATCTGTCAGAAATCCGCTCTGGATGTAAAAATAATGCACTAGCCAAACACCTTTCTCTTCATAAAAGACGCACGGGTTTTAAGTTCCAGATCCTGGATCGCATAGACATGGGTGATCTTGAAGGAGACATCCTGAATATTCTGGAGAAACATGAACTCATGTGGCAATTAAAGCTGAACTCTTTTAGGAAGCCTGGACTAAACTACTACTGTTCAATTAAAAGTGCACTGGAACTTAGAAAATTGCCACATTGTTTACATGACTAATTGTATTTTATTTTATTTTATTTTATTCTACAAATTGGTTTTAAATACCATTTTAAATCAGTTGAAATTTAAGTGTATATTTTGTTTCCATCATCGTACATACATTTTTTTCTTATTTTTATTTTTTTCTGGTTCTTTTTTCCACTTTATTCAAAATGATGTATAATAACAATACTAATTATACAATTATATATATTTTTATAGATTGCTTTTAGGGTTCTTGTACACAGACCTGAAGAGGTCTAGAAGGATGAAAGCGATCTTTGTTAACAATAGGTTATGAAAATAGAAATTGATTTTTACATGCAAAATGTATATTTATATATATTTTTTGATTGCCAAATGAACTAAGGTTGATACATATATTTCTAGCCATGTAGTATATTGTTTTGGATAAAATCACAGACTTAATAATCTACTTAATAATCTGGTTAAATAAGAGGTACCACATCATTATAAATTTTATTTAAAGTACATAAGGGTTATCTATTATTATGACAGCTGCTAAGTAGGGCAGGACCAGCTTGAATGTCACACTGATGGGGGAAGGGATGTGAATTTAACATATGTACCAATAACACTTTGTTTTACAGCACAATAAACCACTCCCATGCCTGATAAAAAGTATATATATATATATATATATATATATATATATATATATATATATATATGTATATATGTATTTATAAAGCTTGTGAGGAAACTATTACTCTATTTTTGTTTTATTTGGATCGCTTGTCTGTATACTTAATAAAGGATTTTCGACTGGAAACAGACTTGCCTGCCTTGCATGGATTACTTTTGAATACTTAGTAATGCTCTACAATTATATATTTTCTATTATTATTTTTTGTTTTGTTTTGACTTAAGACGAGTTTACGTTCACTACTTCTACTACTATTGTCTGATCTGATTAATATACAGTGATTAACTAGAAATATACGGACTGAAAATCTTCCACACAGAGAAGTTTCTTACACTGTTTTGTTTTTGGACCCACTACACTTTAGTGGGTTGTTTTGAGACTTTGGGGATACCACACAGATTACTTGTTTTTTTTTTAAGATTATTTATTATAAGACACGTTGCTCCTACTAATATTGGAACTGTCAGGGTATCTTTCTTCCACATGCTCTTGTTACTGCCTGCAAATCCTGATATTTTATAACTTTGTGTCTCTCTGTACACAACACACTGTAGTCACTGGGTGTGGTGATTTCAATGATCAATGCTACTTTTGTCTTCTTTTCGTGGACCATTATATCCAGTTTTCTAGCATCTCTCTTTTGAACTGTTGGTAATGGGGATCCCATGTGATGTAGACTTCATTATTTTTGATTATGCTTTGTGGCTCATGTTTCTAGTGTTTTTCAGCCACTTCAATACCGTAATGTTTGCACAATCCCCAGTGCAACAGTCTTGCCACATTATCATGCCTTTCAGTATACAGTCCTGCTGCCATTAGTGTGTCACAACCAGCAACGAGATGTGTAACTGCTTCCAGTTCTGTTTTAGAAAGCCTACATTTATCTGTTTCTCCCACATGTTCATTGGACTTTGTAAACCAATGTGTATGTAGCCCGCTGTCCTGGGCCACCAATATCAACCTTTCATTTCTTGATTTGAATTCACCTCTCCTTAACCATTCCTGCATTCAGTCCTGATCAACATGAGGTTCTTCCAGAAGTTTTCTGTACTTGCAACTATGTATGCATTTTTCACATTTCTTGCCTTCTCATCTTGTCCTTCACCATATATTCTTTCTTTGTTTTTTGGCACATTCAGTTGCTGCCTGATTTTTATCTACTTCTGGTTTGATTTCCATTCCTGCCTGATGCCAATCTGCGTCTGCTAGATTAAGCAGAGAAGTCATCTTAGATTTATTCTCCTCATGTTTCAAAACTTTCACTATGTTTGAGTCTTGTGAGGTCAGCAGATGTGTGTCCAGCCCCACGATTGCAGATCTATACATGTAATCAATGTCAAGGAGGCCCAGCCCTCCTTTGGAACAGGGAATATATAATTCTGGCATGTTTCGAATTTTATAAATCATTTGGTGAGCATGAAGGATCCTTCTTCTTTTCCTGTCTAATCTACCCAACACATTCTGAGGCCAATCAATCACTTCAAAACTGTAAGTTAGAACCGGAAGAAAAAAATATTTTATAGCTTCAGTTTTGTTCCTAAATGTCAACACTGCTTTCAGGATTAATTCAAGTCTTCTAAAGTATTACTTAGTAAGTTTCATTCACATTTGTTCACGCTTTATTGTTAATCCTTCATTAATTCCCAAATGTTTATACACTCCCTCTTGCTCAAGTTCATTTATATCACATTCTTGTCAAAAAAATTATGTTTTTTGGGGGGGGGCTGCAGTTTTCCTGCTATAAAGGTTGCTTTTGCACATTTATCAAGACCAAATGACATTCTTATATCATCTAAAAAAGTTTTGAGAACTTGCAGTTGTGCTTTCTGTTCCTCGTCCAATGAGCTATACAGTTTTAAATCATCAGCAAATAGCAGAGGAGAAGACTTTACACTTTAATTTCTTGGACCAAAATTATACCCATGGCCTAAGCTGTTAAGTAGACAGCTTAATGGGTTAAGGGCTAGACAGAATAGCAGTGGTGACAAAGAAGTATATCCACCTTTAAATTTTTATGCCTGGGATAATAATTTTCCTTTATTATGGCTTAATTGCAAAGTGTTCTGCCACTGTTTCATGGTCACTGTAATGTAGTCAATCAGTGTAGGGTGCATCTTATACATTTTTAAGCACTCTTATCCATGAATGTGGGATACTATCAAATGTTTTTTTGTAGTCATTCCATGCAATACTTCCTCCCCTTTTTTCAGTTCTCCACTATGACTTTATTTAATAACAAATGATCCTTTGTTCCATATGACTTTCTTTTATTGCCCTTTTGTTCTATTGCCGTAATTGAGATTTCTTCTAAATGACTATAAACTCTGCTGGCATCAATTCCAGTATATACTTTATACATCATCGGAAGGCACGTTATTAATCTATAGTTTATAGGGTAGCTTGCAGGTTCAGTCCTAAGTAGGAGCATTGTTTTTCATGTTGTTAGCCAGACCGGTGTCTGTTTGGGGTGCGCATATAAGTAGTTCTTACTCATGGCTAAATCTTCATGCAAAAATGTTCATACTTTTAACCAGAAGTTAGGTACTGCATCTAGGCCTGCAGGGTTTCCAATAAGAGGCTTTTCTTAACTTTGTTTCAATCTCTGGCTGTTGCTTCATCCCATTTCATAAAATATACCTTTAAACTTCTTATTCTTTCTTTTACTTCTTCTATCCATTTAGCATGTTATCTTTCACACGACCTTCATAAATACTTCTCCAAAATATATCTATTTCTTCTTTTTTTGGAGGTCTTTCCATTCCTTTTACCTTGTTTGCCAGGTCTCTCTAAAACTTTTTTGGGTCATCAATAAAATGCTTATTTTGTACTTATCCTTTATATTTACCTGTATATCTTCTAGGTTTTTCCGCCTGTGCTGAGATTTTTAGTTTATTTGTGATAGTGCATGATAGATCCTCAGCTGTTCTAATACTGCACATTGCTTTTATCACATCTGTCTTTAAGTATTTTTGTTGATATGTTCCCTCTTCTATACTCTTCTAACTGTGACACTTCTTGTCTTAATTGCTTTATAGTTTTCTCTATTTCATACTTCCGGGTCTATATTATGTGATCAAAGAGTCTACGCTTCAAGCACATAATCATTGACAAATACACCACGAATGGCTATGTCCGCAATTTTTTTCCTTGGGAATAAATTCACGTGGCAGTAAAAAAAAAAAAAAAAAAAAACTTTTAAAACACTAATCAAGTGGGGGCTTTGCCCACCACACCCCTCGATGGGGGGCTGTGCCCCCCACATCCTCCCTAATTAAATACACCAACTCTGAGATCACTCTACAGTGAAGAAAAGGGGAATTCCCGATAACGGCCAACTGAATTTTTTTCCCCCCGAGGAAAAAATTTGCGGATATGGCCGTTTGCGGTTTACAGCATTTGCTGTGTATTTGTCAGTGATTGTGTTCAAAGAGTAGACTCTTTGATTTCAAAATATAGACCCGGTACTTCCATGATGGTATTCGATTTCTCCCCTTCCTTCCTCTCGTTACCATGTGTTCTTGTGGTAGAACTTTATCCGTTATTAATTTAGGTGCACAGTAATGTAGCCTGCTTATTTCTGTTATAGCACATGGATCTCTATGGCTAGTCCTAATTACTGTGTTCATTTGTTTTATCAAACATCTGACTGGGTTTCATTGAGCTTCTGCAGTCTATATCTTTCGTTGACCTTAATATGTCTATCTATATTAAATCAAGCAACTCTTCTCTTAGCTCATTTTCTTCTAAACTGAGGGCACATTTTTTGTTATCCATTTCCTTCTGGCATTCTATAGAAAGCTCTATAGCATCTTTCTTTGGCACATTCTCTTCAATTTCATCTTGTGCCATCCGTTGCTCTGTCATATGGGAACTCACTTGCCTATCACTCCTCAACATTGTCTGCGTCAGAGTTTCCACAGTTTCCTGTTCCTTTCCTTGCTGTCCAGCTGCAAGTGAATGTTTATACTGGTTTCCTGTGGAAGGCTCAAAAATATCTTTCTATGGCACCTTACCATCTGCTTCCCATTCCACTTGTTTCCCCTTAGATTGGATGTCCATTGATCTATCCTGTTGTGTTGCTTTCTGAATTAGATTTTCTACACTGAATCCTTCACTTTGCAGGTACTCCATAACCTTAGTTTCTATTTTTTTTAACTTCCCCATTACTAATCTCCTTTTCTACTTTTCCTCTTTGTTCTCTTATTTCTTGTATTGTAAAGTTTTCCATGTCCGAATTATTTGCCTGTATTTTTCTTCAAATTTCTTTGGTGTTGCTCTTTTTGTATTGATTAGTTTTGCGTTCTCCTTTGCATAAATATTACACCATATTAAATCTTTTTTCTTTCCCATGACCATATTTCTTCTTCATATGTCTCCTGATCATCCTGTTTCTCCTTACTTTGGTGATTCGTTCCATCACACTGTGATGTAATCTGTGTTAGACCTTCTACACCAAATTCTTCACTTCGCAGGCACTAACTTCAACTTCTATTTTTTATTGTCCCCTTTAGCAAAGGAGATGTCCCTGCAAATTACCATATTAATAATACCCTAAGCTGTAAATCAGTGGGGAAAGATTTGGGCACACAGGTTGAAAGCAACATTACTTTTGATTACCTTCTCTCCACAGTGGTAGGCAGGGCCTTGTACATTGCTCATGTCATAAGCAAGAGCATAGTTTCCAGAACAAAAATATTATAACCCTCCCCAGTACTCTTCCTTCATCAGGCCAATAATAGAGTACAGTGCTTCCTTTGGTATGTATCTAAACAGGCACTTCCTGCAACTGGAAAGACCTCAAAGGCACCTCACAAAGAAAAGTCAGGGTCTTCAGCAAATGGGCAGACTGAAATCACTGTCACTATAAACTGTATCATATAGACTACTGAGCAGCGACCTGTACCTTCCATACAGAGAAACCTCTGATCCTGCTTTAATGGAAATACTGCACATTTATAAGTCAAATGATACACAATTCACTCACTCTAGGGACCTTAACCTAGTATTTGACATCAGCAGGATATGCTGGAGAGACAGATATGTCTCCCAGTGGTTGCCTGTCCTCTGGAATAAACTTCCAGTACAGGTTAAACAGAGCTACTCGTTAACCTTTTTTAAGCAAAACTTGGACAGCTGGATGGGAAACCAAAAAAATTCATCCCAGTGTTTCACCTGTGTCACTCTTGGATGGGGCAGTCAGTGCTGATTTAGATCTGTTTATAGCATAGACCATATTTCTAGGGGTTCCTGTTACGTTATCGAACTTCAACAAGTTCGAACCCTATATGGCCGAAACCATATAGTCGAACTTGCTGAAATTCGAATACAGAAAAAAAAAATAAAAGATGCAACAGTAAACTAACTGTTGCAGGCAGGGGGACAAGCCACCCTGCACCCACCTTTACTTTATTTCCCTTTACTGCACTGTAGTGCAATCTCGGAGTTGGTATATTTAAAGAGCATTTTTTTTTTTTTTTGCCATGTTTGAAGTTTTGAAACTTCGAACAGACAAGTTCGATATTGTCGTGTTCGAAGTTTCAAAACTTTGATCATGTAATAGGAACCCTATTTCTCGACCCTTATGGGAACAAGGGTTGAACTTGGATAGCCTTATTTGGGCCCTTGACCCATTAGCCTAGTAACCTCTTATGAATCTATATTTGAATGTTAATCTAAAGTAGAGATATTGTAACTACTACAGTCATGCATATTCTTTTCATGTAGATGATGGTTGCTATCACCTGGAGCCATGGCTATTGTGATATAACTATCCATTTTCAGTCTCCAGCAGAGGAATTATGCAAAGAAACACAAACGATTCCAAGAACAATAATCAAAACCATTTGCAAATCTCTGAAATCACAATGCATCTACGTTGCCATATATAGGATGTACTTCAATAAACACCTTACAAAACATATGATGTGGTCTCCTTGTGGTCCATATTGCACAATATGGTAGAGAGGCCTGCCTGACTAGGATGTTGAGGTGCTACCACCATGTGTCTAAGCACAGCAAAAAGGCAGTCAGTGGTATAAGGGTGATGGTGATGTGGAATCAGAGCAGGATGAAGGACATCCATGTGTGTCTGGTGGTGCCTGCTCAAAAAGGCCAGGCACCCAGGACTGAGCTACATCTATGAGAGGCAAATGCATTCTGGCAGACCATAGGTCCATAGAATACATAGATAAACACAATGCTCACACACAGCGGTTACTGACACATATGTATTATGATAAGATCTTTGGTCACATGTATCAAAGTGAAAACATGCATTGTAGCACATGGTAACATGAAAATTAGTCAACAATGTGCTTCTCATATAGCCATAGCAAACTCATGAAGATATCCAAATAAACTCAAAAGGCCAGCACAGCCTCAGGAAGTATATAACTAGTGATATTTGAGTAATAAAGGTCAGAGTTTCAAGTCACAATAGTGGTTTGAATGTTTGACATCTAGAACTCACTAAGGATAGAGACAAATGGTGTGGTGTGCATTGGATTACACAGTGTCCATCTTTTGGTGCAGTACCTGAAGCAGAACCAAAATTTGAAGTTGTCTGTCACTGACCATATAATGTTGACCACTTCTGTTATAGCTACTTGTTGCATGAGCAAAGTCTGAATCTACATTTATCAATTTTCTTAACTGGTGATGGCTAGACTCAGCTGCTTGTGAAAAATAAGATAAACTACCTTGGATCATGCATGTGCAATGATGACCCCACATATATGTATTTTGTGGACACATGGCCTGACAGAATACAAATGTGCATTACAGACATTGTACTGTCCTAAGTGCCTGCGCATTTTGATCATGCTACCTCCCACGTACATGGACATCCCTCCTCTTACACTGATTCCAGATTGTTGATACTAAAGGCAGCAGCATGCCTGGCTGATAGGATCTTTGTTAATTTCCTGACAACATGCATTATCCCACATGTCCATGAGATATTATAGCCAGGCCTGAGCACTGGGGATATGAGTCACCTCTAGAATTGAAGGCTATAGAGAAGGTAGAAGGCTGGTGTCACTCGTTCATGACAAACACAAACAACAAGAAAGCTTTGGGTTTCATTTAGATGCTTTAATACATAGAAATATCAGAATGGATAGCAGCATCTTTAAATATGAATAGACTAGCTAACAGACAGACCTTACACACATACATGTTTACATATCAACAGCTAACTACAAAATGGCAGTCTAGCTTGCACATGCTCAGTATTTATACATTTGTGCAAGCCCTTGGATAGCTTTTTAAATTGATCTACATGCTCCCTCTTAAAATGATCACCCTTTATGCAAAACAGTATCAGAGCTAGTCATGCATTACTATATACATCAGAAATAGAATGCAATGTTCTTGTCTGAGTTGCTTCATATCTGCTACAGGGTTTAGAGATTCGACCATATATTATAACAGTTTGGACCAAATTTAGCAACAGGGACAGTTTGCGGTGTACAACCCATATCAGAAACTTCTGGATTCATCACAGGAATGGAAATGTCCTCTGGAACTTCTTCTTGAATTGGAACACTGGACAACTCACACTGAAATAGAGAGTCTTTCTTACAGACTATGTGCTGTGGTATAGGCTCAGACACTGGTCTCAAATGTTTCCAATTCCACCTAAAGATTGCTCCTTCTGCTTCCACAGTGTATGATCTTGATTGCGAACCAATATTCTTCATGACACCAGTCCAATCATAACCTTTGGATGTCTGCATCCTTACCACTTTTCCTTCTTGCAATACATTGAGCGCTTTGCTGGTCTTATCGTAGTAGGACTTCTGGGTTAAGCGCTTCTTCAACAGATTGGCTTTCACTAACCTGTTGTTCTTGACACATGGAGCCAATAATTGACTACTGATTGGTAATGTGGTTCTCATCTTGACAGAAGTCTCTGAGCAGGTGAACCAAGATGTTTATCACGAGGAACATTTCTGAGATTCAAAAGATTCAGGAAAACATCACTATTATCTCATTTTGACTTCTCGGGTAACTGCTTTGCACTTTGAACTGTATATTCTGCCAAAGCATTTGACTGTGGGTACTCTGGACTGCTTGTGATATGCGTAAAGTCCTATTCTTCAGCAAATCTTTTGAACTGTTGGCTTGTAAACTGTTTGTCATTGTCAGAAATAACTTTGTGAAGACTACCATGGACTGCATAATGATATTTCATCTTAGTAATGACAGTACTGGATGATAGGTTGGGAAGTAGAGCAATCTTGAACCATTTGGAGTAAGAGTCTACTAACACCAAACAATGTTGACCATTCCACTCGAAGATGTCTGTGGCTACTGATGACCAAGGTAGTTCTGGAATCTGTTTAAGCCGAAGTGCTTCCTTCTGTTGATGAGGCTTTGTATTATTACACACTGAACAAGATGAAAGTGCTCTCTCAATATCTTGTGACATAGAAGGCCAAAATACTAACCCTCTTGCACTTCTTTTGGTAGATTCAGTTCCTGGGTGACCATGACACAAGATATAATGTACTCTGGTTGCAAGGACTTTGGAACAATTACTTTTGTACCTTTCATAATGATACCTTTGTCAGACAAAGACTCATCTCTGTTTAGAAAATAAGGTTGCACTTCATGAGGTAAACTGGATTGCTTTGCTGGCCATCCTTGATTGATAAACTGGTTGAGCCTCTGTAAAATTGGATCTGTAGCTGTGTGATCTCTCAGCTCATCAAGACATGTGGAAGACAAATGTCTCATTTCCATGATTTTAAAATCAAGGTTCTCAATCTTGTACTGTTCTGTGGTGTTTCTGGGAGATCTGAACAATGTATCATTAAGATAAAGACGTTTACCTTTTTTTGTGGACAAGATTGAAATTGTACTTTTGCAATCTCAGCATCATACTTTTGCAGTCTGGCTGGAGCTAAATGCATTGACTTTCTCAGTTTAGTGATTAATGGTTGGTGGTCAGTTTCGATCTGGATAGGTCTACCATAAACATAATCATGGAACTTTGAAATTGCAAACACAATTTCCAAAAGCTCTTTCTCTATCTGTGCATATTGCATCTCAGTTTGCAGTAAGACCAAATTTCAAAACATCACAGGACAATGTAACGGATTTGTGAACATCATAGTATCTGAGCATAGGTGGACTAGCAGTTCTCAGCAATTCTCCGTTTCAGGACACCAAATGCTCTTTGATGTTGCTCTAACCAAGACCAGGGTACATCTTTATACATCAGCTCTCGGAGTGGTGCTGAAAGTTGGCTCAAGTCTAGAATGAACTTGCATAAGTAGTTGACTATGCCAAGAAAACTTTGTAGGGCTTGAACATTGTCTGGAGCTGGCATCTCAAGAATGGCTGTTTGCTTTGAAGAGACTGGTCGTAGCCCTGTACTTGAAAATAAATCACCAACATAAATAACTTCTTGTAGCCTGAATTTGCATTTGTGTGAGTTGAATTTCCGATTCACTTAACTTGCTATTCTAGAACTTTTCAGAGGCTTCTGTCATGATCTGTAATAAAAAATAAACGTCCCATTCATTTTGAGGCAAGATTAACTTTATTAAGCAAAACACCACATTGACTAAGCACCTTTGCCCATAACGTAGGGCATCATCAATCAGAGTCCTGTGGTAGTGTAATTTGTTGTTCTGTCATGCTTTGCTTCATCACAACCTTCTACTAGTATTTCATCTACTATAATAGCACAAGGATACCCCAAAAAAATTTGTTCCATTGCACGTTGAAAGACTTAACTTGCAGAATTTAGCCCAAATGTCATTCTCAAAAATCTGTACCTGCCAAATGGAGTACTAAATGTAGTGAGCAATGAGGATTTTTATGTCAAGCTGCATTTGCCAAAATGGACTCTCTGCAATTAAAACTGGAAAAAATAGTGACATTTAGCATGAAGGCTGTGATTTCTTCGACACTGCGCATTGGATGATGAGGTCTTTTTAGTGCTTTGTTCAAATCTCATGGATCAATACATATTCTGATGATGTCTGCACTTTTCTTATGAGCTACCACCATGGCAGATACCCATTCAGTTGGAGTTTCTACTGGACAAATCGCATCTTGTCACACTATTTTATATAACTCGGCTTTGACTCTGTCCTGCATGGCTATTGGATGTTTGTGTGCTGGCCTGATAGTTGGACTGACCTCTGGGTCTAACTTCATGGAGTACACAACTGGAAGTTTGTCTACTTTGTCTTGGAAAAGATCAGCATAGGTAGAAAAAATGTACTGGGCAAAATTAGAGTAGTGATCTTTGAGGCTAACATGGTAGACGTCCTTATTAAATGAAAGCAGTCCCATTTTCAAACTGTCTATAAGCCCTAATAATGACTGGACGTGCCTCTTGACCACATAAAATAATAAGGCATACCGTCTTCCAATAGAGTAACATGAAACCACTGCTGAACCTTTGGATTGAATTTCTTCACCTTCATAAGCAACAAGCTTCACAAACCTTGCCAGATCAAGCCTTTCACCATTACGCACTCTAGACATTTTTTTGCAGACATAACATTGCACTTGGGATCTGTGTCATCTTTGAGCTCTGTGGGTTTGCCATTTATGTGAACAGTACAAAATACTTCATTCTTTGCCCTTAAATCTACTCAACTGTTTCATGAAGCACTGATACATCAAAATAGCTGATCAACTTGTTTCTTAAAATGTTCCCTTTTTATAAAAGAATGTGGGCCTTTTGATCTACAAATCCTTTTAAAATGATTCCATGTATTACATTTGTGGCACTGCTTGTCAAAAGCTAAATATTTCTCCCTTTTACATTCATAACTTCCTCCACAATTATGACAGTTGGCAATGAAACTAGGCTGGATCCCCATGCTTTGAGTTTGCTGACTCACTCTTTTGCTTCACTTAGACTGTGAGACTTCTAAAATTTGCTAGAATGCTCTGGAGTTTACCTGTAAGTGCTGTAAGCGCTGCCACGTGCTTGGGCCTATTTCTTTTAACCACATGCTGCATACCATCAACATGACCTTTGTCACTGTGCCTCCTAGAGCTATTCTCATTTGTAAGAATATCTGTGTGCTTTTCTGTGAGCTCATACATCTGGCAAATCTCAATGGCCTTTATTCAAAGTTAGATCACTGTCACAAAGCAAAATCTTTCTCACAGTATGATCTGTTACACCACACACATGTCTATCCTTTATCAATTCATCCCTCAAATCACCAAATCTGCACATTTTAGCTTTATTTCTCAGGTCAGTTATATATGCTGCAAAGGTTTCACCAGGCTTTTGATCCCTTTTGTAAAATAAGTGCCTTTCCATTGTAACATTTGTCTGGGGATTATACATTTCTCTAAATTTACATTTTAAGCACTCTGGGTCCTCCCTTTAATCAGCTGGTACAACAATATGATGGTTTTCTCCCTCTCCTGTATAGACAGCAGGTGCATACACAAATGAGCGTTCCTTTTCTTTGGCTTCTGACCCAGTAAATTAAGTGGAATAAATGCCTTTGTACAGTCATCTTTATCAGAAAATGCAGCCTGTTTGAAAATGTCATACTCTTGCTCAAACATTCTCCAGTTCTCACCAATATTACTGTCAAACACAAGTGCACTGGGTTTTTGAAATCCATCTGCCATGCCCACATATACACAAACACACTGAAAATATGGCCTTTGCAATTATGCATGAACCAGCTGTCCTGTGATTTTGTAACAACAGTACTCAAATGCCCAGTAAGCTCTTCAAAATATTTTACTTTGCGAAATATGCTCTGTAATGGCTGTATTCTGTGGGATATGCCATGTAATGACTGTACTTTGTGAAATGTGCATTATAATGGCTGTACTTTACAAAATAACTGTACTGTAAAACTGCACAAACATGTGAACACTTTATACACTTCTGATAATTCAAATATCTTTGCTTAATAGGAAAAATACAGACTTGCAAAGCACGTATTGAAAAATGCAATAATTTCCCTTTATTTTATTAATTTTTATGCAATTAGGACTTTATTTCAAACATTTTCCATATTGATTTGAATATTTTTATCACTATCATACATATCAGTTTATGTGAATATTATTTAGAACGTTCTATATGCCTTCTTTCATATTATGCAAAAAGAAATAGTGCCGAGTAAGTTTTAATACCTGAAATGCATTTTGGGATGATCCACTCCTGTATATTCCACCAACTTCTAATCAAGTGCCTCTAATAATTTTAGCCAAGCTATTTCTAGCTTCATGCTCTTTGGATATGCCGGTTCTGACTCCATGTCCTTTAGACATGCCACTTTTGGCACCATGTCGCTCGCTTGTCTCTAACACAAACAACAAAAAGACTTGAGGTTTCGTTTAGATGCTTTAATACATAGAAATATATTAGGATGGATAGCAGCATCTTTAAATACAAACAAACTAGTTAACAGACAGACCTCACATACACACATGCTTACATCTCAACAGCTAACTATAAAATGGGAGTCTAGCTTGCACATGCTCAGTATTTATATACTTATGCAAGCCCTTTGATAGCTTCTTAAAGGTATATACACATACATTGATCTACAGCTGGGTTAACAATGGATTCTGTATGAAACCAGCTCTGGAATGGTTACAACAAATATTTGTAGTTGAGTTGTTTGTTGGCAGTGTAAATGAATATACCATTTGGGTCAAATATTGGATGTGCATTCATGGAGAGGGTGCAAGAGCTGTGATATGCAAAGAAATCAAACTTTTTGCTCAGCAATGATTAATTCAATGTCAGATCCAAAGGGTCTATTTAAAATCTGTGCTAAGTGCAAGTTCAAAGGCAATGGATTTAAAATAGGAAAAATGGAAACAGTACTAAAAGAGCATGGCAGGCCATATCCATAAGGAACTGTGAAAGAACAAATCTAGTGCAATGAAGTCCTTGATAATTAGTAGGTGAAAGACCCAGCAGTACATCAATATGTCACTTGTATATTATGAACAGTAATGATCTGCCTTAGATAGACTCATAAAGTGACCTGGGTACTATGAACAGCTGATAAGGATTGTTTATAGATGGGATATGACCGTTTGGAGGCAGAGTTGATCGGGTCTATCCCAAACAGACTGGTGGTGGAAGTGCGGACATAAGGAAGCAGATAACCTTTCATACGTTTTGGTTCTGTTCTTAATTAGACAATACTGGACCTTTCTGGTTATCAAGATGAACTCTGTTTATGGGGTACTCGGTTCTGTTGATTGGGAATTGTGTATTTCTGGAATCCATCTGAAGGATGATCTATTGATGTTTGTCATTTTGGAAGTGTTCTTAGTCTTAACGCACCTCATACTCTTCGTCAGACATGGGAATGCTTGCTTGACATTTTCATTGGGGTATTTTGATTTGAGTTTCGTTCATTATTACTTTGAGTTGCTAGAAAGTTTAATGAGCCTTACTATTTTTGTTGTACACTCTATTGCCAGTTCCAGTGATAAAGATTGCTGAGTTATCTTGTTGATAAGTTTCTTTTTCTAGCAATCTTTAATGTTATTTATGGTTCATAAGTCTGTTCCAGAAAATGCATCTATTTAACATATGTTTGATATAGAATAAATAAAATTTAATATAAAAAAGTAAGAAAACAAGATTCAAGCTGGTATTGAACATTAAAATCAAGGTTTATTAAGATAAAACAAGAAATGGGCACTTTTACCTTGTAAGAGTTTTATCAGATCTATATAATATATAGCAGCAACCAGCAATATATATAGTTTGTATTTAAAATATAAAAAGCCATGGAAATTACAGCAAAAGCTTTAATCCAGTGCACTTAAACAGATCTCATCTAATGACAGTGAACAGAACAGTGGTGCATGTGTACTTTGCATCTTTATTATAATTGGTGTCTTTATTCCTTATCTAGATAAATCCAGTGTCACTGCGTATCAGAACATTGTTATTTGGCATTATTCTTAGCACATGGATCAAAGTATGCACCTAGTCCTGCACTTTTCTTACAGGAATATAAAATATAATAAAACAAATGACAGTGACAATTTGGCAAAAAAATATACTCTCCATGATGTACTAGTATGGGTAACCTCAGTGTGCCTGAGGTTCAAATATTGTGGTTAAGTAACCTAGTTGTAAGGCAACTTGTCAGAATAATGACAGCAACAGTGGGTCCATGCATTCATCCGTAATCTCCTTTTTCACATTTTTTGCGCATGAGGGCAGGTGTCACATCAACAGTAACCATTGTCTAGAGACAGTGTTCACACCTCTGGGTGGCTAATCCTGCCATGGAGCAAGTGTATTCTGATGGTGAAAGAAAGCACACACAACTGAGCAGGTGCATCATAATGCAATGCAATATGCTCTTGGTGCCTGAGCCAGTAAGGCAACTGCCACTGTATTCCTAAAAGTTAACTGATAAGTAAGTGTTGATGTAGTATATGAAAGATAACTCACGAGCAATAGTATCTATATCTCTTGATCTATCTATATATAGATGTAGATATAGATATAGATATATAGTGAGAAAGAGAGAGAGTGGCAGACAGACATAGATACTTGGATTAAATGCTCCCCAGAAAGGAAAGAGTTGGAATAGGTTTGTGAGTAGAATCAAGAGAATTTCAAGTTTAAACTCATTACAAAATGCTGTGAAAGGAGAGGGGAGTACAGTGAAGGTTATCAGAACTCAAAAAAAGAAGTCGATTACTTGGGGCAGAGGTCTATATAGCATATAGCAACTGTGTGTGTGAGTCCAGAAAATTTTAATGGAAGGAGATAAGGGAGCAAAATGCTCTCAGGGCTAGTAGTAAGACAAGTTAAAAAAAAATAAAGCTAAGTGTGAAGATGTGTATGAAAATTCCCAGGCTTGGAAAACACTGGAAGGGGAAGGGTCAGACATACGGATATGTAAGATATAGATCGATATACAGACAGACAGATGGATATAAGCACAAACTCATACACATACAAATGCCTACATACAAAAACAAGCTAACCATGCAGCTACAAAGTAATATGTATGACTAGTTGGGTTAAGTAAATTCATGTGTCCCAACCTGTGCTACTACAAAATGTTTATTGTTTTAAAACATTTTCAGTCATCTCTGCTGATAAAGTGAAGGCCTTCCTCAGATCTCTGTGTTAACATGTTCCAAAGTGATAGTTCGTACAATTGATCAATCACGTAATAAGACAAACAATTCATCTTGACAGAAAATTAATCCTAAATCAAAAAATTTAAGAGTTGCAAAGGAAGTAAAAGTAACAATAAGACAAAATAAAAATGAAAACTCTAACCTATACTCTCACTCTCTCTCTTTCTCTCTCTCTCTATATATCTATCTATCTATCTATCTATCTATATATAGGTCCACTTTTAAATCCCAAAATCTCGAGTTTTGAGATACCGAACTCAAAACATCGAGATTTTAGTATCTCGAAATTTAAAAGTGGGAAAAAAACATAAACACAGCTAAAATAAAGTGATTGGCAAACCCACTCTGCACTCCCCACCCCCCCCACTTAAATATACCAAATCCGAGATCGCGCTACAGTAAAGAGAACAGCAATGCTCCTGTATATAGGTCTCATTTGTTTGATAGAAAACACACTTCACTGAAACTCATTTCGTTGAAGCCTCATTTCACTGAAAATGAATTGCCTGAGCACAATTCACTGAAAGCTCACTTCACTGAAAACACATTTGACTGAAACTCATTTCCTCTATAAATTTATATGCTCTGTTACCCACTGTAGTGCGATCCTCGAGTTAGTATATATAGTAAGGCGTGTGGGGGGCACAGCCCCCCACCTATTTTAAATGTTGTAAACCATAGACATGGATTCTTACAAGTCAAATGAATAACTCTTTCCAGAAAATAATATATATCCAAACTATGTGGGGGCTGTGCCCCCCACACCCCCCAATGTGGGAGACTGTACCCCACACCCCCCCAACTATATATACCAACTCCAGGATCGTACTACAGTGGGGAACAGAGCATATACCTTTTTAGATGAAATTATGTAGTAGAGAGCATGTGTGTGTGTGTGTGTGTGTGTGTGTGTGTGTGTGTGTGTGTGTGTGTGTGTGTGTTTAGTACAAGCACTAATTCAAAATCTCCAGTTTGCGAGATTTTGAATTTCGCACTTCTGAGGTTTCATTGTTTTTAGGTTTTGACCTTATAGCCTCGAAATACTGAATTTCAACATTTCAGTATTTCAAGGATATAAAGTGAATCCTTATATATATATATATGTATGTTTATATTATATAATTAAAACATGAAATTTGATAGCAAGTCTAAATGTAATGGTGCGTATTCTTGAAAACATGGTTAAACAATGTGTGGGTGTCCATGAGTATAGCAATGAGCATTAGGTCATCATGTAATACAGTGGGCTGGAATGTACATTTTACCTGGACACAGGTCTGGATGCCTGAATAATGTGAGTAACTACTATGATGAGGAGAAATAGCAATACCATTTTTCAGCCATTGCAAAAATATCCCTTCGAGGATGGAACTGCAGAAAATACATAGATCATAGTTTATTGTAACTGCTTGTCACATACAGAAGAGATATAAGGTTTGGTAACAAACCAAGTTGTCTTGGGACATCTTTAGAAGGGGTTAGGCTGCTATATTAATAGGAGTTAAGTGGGTGGGGGAGGTAAAAGGGTTAGATGGAGGGAGGGATGATTGAGAGGAAATGAGATAAGGGTGGGAGGGGCTTAAGAGGTTTAGACAAGTGTAACTGGATAAGTAATCATATTTTTGTGTGAACTTGCTATAGCAAGCTATGTCCGTGATGATCTGTAGGTATTCTGAGGGACAGGTAGGCCATAATTAATGTTATCAGTTGTGTAGAAGGCTTTGTGGTGTTTGTTGTGCGGATGCAGGGTGGGCAGTTGTGGGGGAGGACAGATGCAATATCAAGGGGGCATTTGGGTAGTTAGGCTGTTTTAAAGAGTTTTATTTGAGGTCCTTACCTTTGTTGATGGCAGGGTTGCATTTGGTCAGTAGCAGGACTCAGGGATGCATGGTCGGCAGGTTAGTTGTCCTTTAGCAGGTGCTGCAGTCTATTCCTTCCCTGTGGTGGTGCTGTGTTGCTGATGGGGATCCAGGTCATTTGCTGGTGGAGCTTTGGAGTGGTGTGGGGAGTTTATTAAAAAAAAAAAAAAGGGAAGGAAAAAATGGCTTTGCTCTTGGCATGGTTTTATAGGGCCATATTGCCTGCAGCTGTGCAGTCCTTTTCAAAAGTTGTGCCCCTCCTTTTTATCAGCTTGTGGTGGTTTTGTGGGTCTTTCCTCACATTGGCTTGTTTCAGTGGTGTTTGTGGGTCAGAGGGAGCTGCGCAGGTCATTCCACGGGCTGTGAGTTCCTGGGGAGAAGAGGTTGCTACCCCACATGCGGGAGTAGCGTCGGAGGTTCCAATCTAAAAAAAAAAAAAAAGTTGGACTGTAGAAATACATGGTAATCATATAACACAAGGAATATAAACATGGTCCAAAGAGATTTGTCGATTGGCTGGCTGGTGGAGGTGGGGTCGGGGCATTGTTGCTTTTGTCTGGTCGTAGACAGCCCATATCTATAGAAGTTGAGTAACAGTAGGATTCCTGTTTTCTGAAGTGGATTACCTTAATTAGAGTTATAAATGTATATCCCCCCACAAGAAATGTATGCTGGTAGGATTACCTTGTTATGTCTGTGCTGGAAGGTAATAGTGCTATGAGTTTACAATGTTATATGTTCTGGTGAAACGTGGCCGTGATACATGGAGAGCCAAGATGGAGGCTAGTATGTGTAATAGCTTCAATTTTGCTTTTCTCTCCCATTTTCTAGTCAGATTCCTGGTTGGTTGTGTAACTTTACAGTAAAAGAAAATGCTACATAAGTTCGTAGCTTGTAGAAAGAGGGGTGGTGTGGAGATGGTGGCTTCTCAGTGGTGGGGTGTTGCTTTACTTGTGGAGAGTGGGTGCCAGATTCGCGGGTCAAGATTTACCCCGTGAAGAGCAGTTGTCAGTTACGCATGTGTACATGGTGCTAACGGCCATAGGGGATGATTAAGGTAGGGCTTGGTTGTTTCACTCTGCCCCTCCATCAAATCTAGCCGCAAAGAAAAAACATTTATTAAATATGCACATATTGATCTTGGCAGTGAAGTTGATTGGATGCTTTGTTGAGTTGATGTTGCGGGCTTTTGCATTGTGGCATGGCAGTTATCTTGCTTAACTCTTTCAAAAAAAAAAAAGAGAGAGAAAACTGAATACTGGGTTAAGGAAGTTGGGGGGAAATCAGGGTTCCACGGGGGGGGGGGCAGACACGGTGGTATTTTTTCTTTCCTCTTGGTGTGTCTGTTGTGCTGCATCACTGCAAACTCTGAGGTATTGTGAGCGGGGATAGGAGGTGCCGGTGGTTGCTTCATCCGTTATATGTGACGTGAATTTGCTCTTTGGGAATCCCGGTTCTCATATAGGGTTGCTCTCATTGCAAATTCCCTACATCATGCACTGCACCAAAACACCTCAGTAATTGATTAGCTTGATGTTATTTTGTTGGTCACATGGGGTTTTAATATCCCTCCGTGCTTCCTTGGTGCCACTTATATAGTGAAGGGAAGGAGTCTTCTTATTTTGGGTGGTTGCCTCTCTGGTCTGTAAGATGTACAGCAGTATCCAGGTTCACGGGCTTGGGAATTGTTGCTCATGCACAGTTGCTGCCATTGTGAGTCTGACCATTAATCTTCAGTGCTGTCTAGGTTTAGTGGTTACAAAATATATAAACAAACACACTGTGCAGAAAGCCACAGTTCCATCATACAGCTGTTGGGGTTTCACAGTAGGTTAAGGCAGAAAAGTGACAGACAGCAGATATTAGCCCTTCTAACTGTGGTATGTAAATGTGGTTGAGGTTATGGTATTTAAAGCGTGCTGGGTGGTCTACTTGTTCCATTGCTTGTGGCCTTGGGCAGAGGTTTGCTGTAAGAGGTTGTATGTGTGGGATTACGTAATTAGCACTCAATTTTGAGCTACTGCAGAATTTCAAAGTTTTTACCCCATGCCGTGGCCCATTGTGCATAGCACGTTGGGTGTAAGGCATATCAAGGAGAAGTTTCATTCAGAAAAGAGTGAATTCATTTGTGGTTCAGCTTTCAGATCCCTTCAGAAAGTTACATTACAAAAGATTGATCATAAACATTTGAGTTTAAGCCATTGTGCGTTTTTGAAGGTTTATGTGAGACTGGTAGTTAGGGCTCTAGTTTCTAACCTTTAGCTAATTGTAACTGGGAGAGTTGGACGGGTTTATGTTGAGGTGGTCAAGTGGTTTGCCTGGTTAAGGTACAGGTAGAGTGTGTGCCTGTGACCTACGTTTCTGTAAGTTTTGAAGTACAAGATGAGGTGAGAGTTTTCTGTTTAGCAGTAGCACTTGCAATGAGTGATAGTTTATACGAGGGTGTAGGCAGGTTGGGTATAATTATTTATTTAGTTTAGTAGTGTCGTGATCTGGTTAAGGCATATAAGGCTATTATAAGTTGCTTGTCGGAGTTTACTGACTTTGTTTTAGATTTGAAAGTGTTAATTTTCGAAGTATTATGGAAACAGCCCTGGCACTATCCACATCCATTGTCAAGGTATTGTAAAATTATGTTGAATGTGTTTTATAGGAAGGAACTCCTTCATTTTAGCTGTTATGCTTTTGGGGAGATTTCTAATAAGTTTATCAGTCTTATCGAGGTGCATTTGTTTTGTATGGTAAAGCAGTTACTGTAGTGTTCTGTAGTCCTTAACAATATTAGTTTATTATCCTACCAATGACAAGTATTTAGCTGTAAAAGCATACTGCTGTTCGGGTAACAATATAAATTTGTAATGTGGGTGCTTTGTCCGAGGTTGACAGGTGTTCATACCAAAGCTAATTGTCAGTTTGGTTCCTCCATTCTTCCTGGCTTTCGACAGATTTCTTGCTCAGGACAAATTAAAGGTATAAAATGTACATGCAGTACAAGAATAAAATAAATACATAATGACATTTTCTCCCATTGAAGCCTGAAAGGTTTGCAGCGGTTGATTCAGAATTATATGATTACCTTGGAAGTTTGTGCCATATGGTTTAATTGAATGCCTGCAGTTCTGAAGGTTGGTGCTATGAACACACGACAAAGCCTTGAAATGGGTATATTAATTCTATAGCTGGGTGTCACAGCACTCTGAGTATATTGTACTTTAATTTTCGCCCTGGTATTTGTGTTTAGGTAAGAATATTGTCAGTCGCGTCTCATTCTCAGAATGGTGGTTTCTCACAAATCACTGGCAAATCTTTGAGGACTGAAGTTCAAATAATGACAGGCATTTGAGTTTCAGACTTCATACACAGATGTGATCCCCGGGGTGAATTTTTTGTCTCCAGTCCAATCATCAAGGTTCCTTTGAAGAGGGCCAAAGAGGCGCTCTGCTTGACATGTATGGGCAGTCTATTCCAGTGTCTGGGGAGTCTCTGGGTTAGGAACCTATCCCTCCAGCATGTTTTGTTAATGTTGATGACAAGGTTTAGATCTCTGGAGTGTGTGGCTCTGAGGGTTGGGATTTCTGTGACTGTAGCATGTTCAACAGCTTTTGTGGTCTGGAATTGCAAAGTTACCTGGGTTGTGGATAGGGATAGGTCCCTTCAGGTGTGGGGTTTACTTTTAAAGTATTCATCTGGTAGTGAAATTTATCTTTGGTATTTGATAGGGTCATAGAAAGCATTGTTTCAGTTATGGCTGCTTTGCCATAGATGGGAGTGTTGGTGGTACATGCCCTCCTTGGTTGGCAGCCTAGGTTGTCCTTGATGTCTTGCAATGTGTTGTGTATTTTGGATGTTTTACATGTCTTCTGTTTTTTACAGATGGGGGCTTTGGAATGCTGCTATAATTTGGAATAGGTGGGTATCAGGTAGAGCCTTCTCTTTACATATTAGAGGATTTACTTTTGTCCTTTTCTTTGTAGACGGTGGTGTGCCGAGTACCAGCTGAGTTGATACACAGGGAATTTGCAGGTGATGGAAGCAGTGGCGAGCAAGGAGGTTGCACATGGGAGAGCAAGGTGGCAACAGTTACTGACTGAAGTAAGTGGATTTCAAAGTTGAGTTTTGGTAGAGGATTTACACTGCTAGCCAGGGAAGGATAGGCATTTGAGCTGGTGATCTCAGGGTTAATTACCGTTCAGTATGTTAGGTCAGTGTTTGAAAGTTGTCCCTGCGTTTGGGTGTTTGCAATCAATAGTAAAAGAAAGGAACAGACATTGGCCATAGGTAAGAGTTTGGGGTTCCTGTAGTGGGCTGGGGGAGGTTACAGGTAATGCATTTTAGTTGGTGCTCATTAAGGCATGTTAAGGTGGACAGGGTTCAGGTAGGTGGCATGGATAACAGCACTCTTAGAATCATAGAAAGTTATTAGGCTACTGGCTCAGGGATGATTACAAGCTAGACAAGTTCAGCTCTTATTTCTGGGAATGAGTTGTAACACAAAAAAAAAAAAATAGGGGGCTGGTTCCATATTTTGGTGCAGAGTTTGGCAAACACTTGATGGGGTGGCAGGGGTTCTTATCAGTGCCTCCATGTTAAGTAATTATTGATAGGTGTGCACATAGAATTTATTGTTTTCTTTTCTTTGCAGATTATGTTCTTGCCACCAGAATGGGGCACAGTGTGAGTAATTACCTTAATAAGCATATTAGACCTCTGTGTTGAATTTAGCGGAAGAGACCCTTCGAGGGGAAAGGCTAAGGACAGGCAGTGGTTAAGGATGGTTAGTAGTTTGAGTGTTCTGGTTTGGATGGTTGCTATGAGGTTTGAGGGTTCTAGTCCGGATTGTCATTTTGTTAATGAAACTAAATTTCCACAAGTCAAACTCGGCAACAAACACAGATGTAGTATGGACCTTCAAACACCACTCCAAACGATGCAAAAAGACACAAGTTTATTGTAAAGCACTTTTCGTTTCTGTTCTTAGAGTCTTCCTCAGACAAATTTAAAAAGAAAACTTCAATATATTTAAATTAAAATTTAAAAATTCACATGACTCCCAAACACCTATCATTCACTGGAATGCATTCAAATAGTTAATTAGGCTCATTAATGAGTTTGTTCTCAATTAAGGGCGGAGCTTTCTTGTTCAGGCAGTAGACACTGCCCACATTCTACTATGTAATCGTACCACTATTCCTCAAGACAACCTACATAATTCAACACAATGTTACTTGATGAGGTATCAAAAACATATAACCTTAATATTTATATAACCTTACTGATTATTAAATAAAATTCTAAAAGTACACGACCAAAGAACCAAATAGCTTTTTAAAACAGTTCTTGAAATTCCTAAAAATAAGTAAAAAATAAGAACACCCATCCAAAAATACATTCAGACTTGTATGACAGTTACTTAATATGAGTGAACTGGGAGCATTTATGGCTGGGCACATAGAGTACTTCATTGGTGAACATAGGCGAGTTTTCCAGACCTAGGTCAAGGGGTGATGGTTTTCTGACATTTAGGGTTAGGGCATTAAAGTTTTGTAGTTAGAATATTTCCTACAGCAGTCGGGTTAATGCACAGCCAGAACTGGGTAATTTGGTGGGTGAAGACGATATACTACAGTTGTCAGGGTTGTGGCTATAGGTTCATTCTGTTCAGGTTGAGCCATGATTAGTGGCTGGAAGGAAGCTGTCTAAAAGAAGGTATTCTCTTGAAATGGATGTCTTGGTGGTACAGTGGAGTCATGGGTAATCCTACTTTATTTAGTTTTATTAGGGTGTGTTCAGGGATGGTATGTGGGATTCTAAGGGCTTTATAGATGATGGGTAAACTGAATGATGTTTGGCTTAACCCTTCCCCTTAATGGGAGGTAGTGGTTGAATAATTTTGGGTAGGAGGGAGGGGGAACAGCCTGGTCAGGCTGGTTGGCAGAGAAGAGGGACAGGCTTGCCCTCTTCTGATCCCCCTCCGGTGTGTGGAGGTTTATTCCAAGGATTTGTGGAAAGGAAATGAGCAGCTGGAAGACGTTTGCTGAATAGGCATGAAAACGGAGGTAAGGATGCGGCTTATCTGGTTGGTAATTGATGAATGGTCTATGGAGTGATGCTGCTTCATATGTAAAGTAAGCAAGCAAAGGTATGGACGCTGCTTACCAGGCAGGATGAGTAGGTACGCTGTCCTGATTAACATTATAAGGATGTTTATGCTGTGTTTATAATCAGCTTTACTATGTCCAGTGTAAATAAAATTGGTCATCAAAGTTATGGAAGTTTAATAAAGGTCGTCAAATGTCATTCGGTGTGATGTGTTTATTGAAGGGGGACCGGGACAAAAGAAATTTAATATAATCACCAAATGCCTCTGCAGATCATAATAAGTTATGTTACATTCAACATCAGACACACTGAGGTTGTCCATAGTAGTTAAGGATGGAATATATATATTTTTTACCAAATATTTCATATTAGGTACTATATATTATTTATTTATTATATTCATGTAAGAAAAGTACAGGAAAATACACTTAGTTTATTTGGCATTATACCTAGCACGCTCATCAAAAGCAAGATACACAGTGACTTTATACTTGGATAAGGAGTAAAAAAGCAGCAATCACAATAAAGATGTAAATTGTATATGCACCACTGGTCCGGTCACTGAAATTGATCTCTGCACTTGGATTACAACTTTTCCAAATACATAGCTTTCATATGGAAAATAGAAAAGTAATGCTTGTTACTGCTACATATAACTTAGATCTGATACAGCAAAGAAGAGGGTGAAAGAGCACTGTACTTTAAACAAGCAATACCATCTTGAAACTGGTTTTCTTAATTCTTATAAGTATGCAAAGTCATCTATGACACAGATCTTGCAGAAGAAGTTCTGGCAAGGTTTTATTTTAATAATTTGTATGGCACCAATATTAAGAGTAATCATTTTTGTGAATTAGTTTTCAATACTTTGTCTTTTTGTGTGTATCATATTTAAGCAAAACACTCAAACGCCGACATTCAAAATGTTGGCAATGCAAATGCTTACATTCTACTGTGCATGTACCAAGCAATAATTTCAATGGATAGAAAATTACAACTAAAACAAAAAACATTTGTTTTTCAAGGGAACCCCCCCCCCCCCCGATACTAGCTATATGTACTAACTGCAAAAATATACAATATTGGGGGAAGTCATATTCTCTCACCCTGAGAATTGTGGAATCTCACACGTGTCAGCCATCTCCCTAGTCAAATTTTCGTGACTAAATAGAAGCCAACCAGCTACAGTGCTCCCATTTAAATAAATAAATTAATTTTGTGTCTTTGCTTGCAAATATACGTGTGTGTGTGTGTGTGTGTGTGTGTGTGTGTGTGTGTGTGTGTGTGTGTGTGTGTGTGTGTGTGTGTGTGTGTGTGTTGTGAAATTTTTTAGCAACAGATTCACTTAAATAAAAAGATATTTTTCAATAAAAAAGAGAGGCCAGCACCAAACACTTTCTATAATCCTAAAAGTGTACTGGTTACTAACATACAGGTAAAAATCCAAGACACTGAATTGTAGGATCTGCATTTGCAATCATGCCATTTTATGGAGGTGTCTTAAATATAGACTCAAGTGCTTGCATTTCTAAGCATCGTGGTCAGAGTCTAGAGTTAAAATACACCATGATTCATGGATGTCCTTCCTTCATATCTTCGTCTTGTGCACATCTTCCCAAATGAATAAATAAATTAGACTGCAGTTATATGTTGTGGAAAATTTCAAAAAATTAATCAGTGGCATTGATGTGGAGTGAATGGAGCACAGATTACAGAAAATAGGTCAGTAAAACTTAGAGAGGAAAATGGCTCAATTGCTGATTTTTTTCCCATCAGAATAACTTGGAAAAGTCAGTGTCTGGATAACCTATTAAGTGGCCATTATAATGAATTGTACAGTAATGCAGTGAGAGGGAAAACTGCATTATAAGGAAAGGAATTGAAAGGGAAAAGGTATAGCATGACACAGTAATTGACAAAAAAGTGCAGGTAAGAAGAAACCTGTTGACAAGTTAAAGGCAGACCAAGATTTGTTGCAAAACCCTGCAGATTAGGGAAACCATCTGTGGCATGTGTAGCCTTTTACTTGGCTCAGCTCATAAATAAAGGGATTGCATCCAGAAAAAAAGAGGTTATTGCCTCTCTATACCCCTCCCTCATTAGAACAATAATTGAGTATAACACCCTGTTTGGGATGTACCTGTCCAAACATCTACACCAACTGGAAAGGCCATTGAAATATCCCACAAAGAGAATCCATGGCCTCCAACACCTGTCATATGCAGACAGGCTGAAATCACTGTAATTCTACTCAGTATTGTGCAGATTGCTCAGGGGTGATCTGTGTCTTGCCTACAAGGCAATCTCCGACCCCGTCCTGCTAGAGATGCTCCATATCAGTAAGTCTGACTCCTCACGCACTGCCCACTCAAAATGTCTGAATCTAATATGCAACATCAACAAAAACTGCTGGAGAGACAGGTTTGTTTCCCAGAGGCTGCCCTGTCTCTGGAATAGACTCACAATATATGTCAAACAGAG